>NC_138177.1:166720941-167320941 GCF_964165515.1 Mesoplodon bidens | reverse complement strand
AATTTAGTTTAAAATGGTCTCAAGCCAGTAATGACCACAGGTTCCTGGCAGAAGTCAATGCACATCCCCTGTAGCAACCGACCTCCATCACAGTCCCAAAAATTACCCAAAGGTAAAATTCTGACATATGAGCTCATGGTAGCAATCACAAAACACACAAGGAAACCAAGCATCCTGAACAAGACTCAGCAGAAACAACAGGTAGTAGACTCAGACCCACAAAGACTTCAAACACTGGAATTATCAGACATAGAAATTAAAATAATTTTAACATATTTAAAGACATTTTTAAAAGGACATTTGAAAATACAAGTAAAGAGTATCTATAAAAATGACTACATAGATTTATTTATTTATTTATTTTTGGCTGCGTTGGGTCTTCGTTGCTGCATGCAGCTTTCTCTAGTTGTGGCGAGCGGGGGCTACTCTTCATTGCAGTGCACGGCCTTCTCATTGCAGTGGCTTCTCTTGTTGTGGAGCATGAGCTCTAGGTACATGGGCTTCAGTAGCTGTGGCTCACAGGCTCTAGAGCGCAGGCTCAGTAGTTGTGGCACATGGGCCTAGTTGCTCTGTGGCATGTGGGATTTCCTGGACCAGGGATCAAACCCATGTCCCCTGCATTGGCAGGTGGATTCTCAACCACTGTGCCCCCAGAGAAGTCCCGACTTCATAGATTTAAAAAAGAACTTCTAGAAATGAAAAATATAATGACTGAAATTTAAAACTCAGTAATTGACTTTAACAGTGAATTAGAACCAGTTGAAAAAAAATAAAACAGAAATTATAGAGGTGGAAAATATCAAAGAGAGATTAAGATACATTGAGAATAGTATGACAAGTTGTAACATATACCTAATCATGGTTACAGAATGAGGGCGGAGAAAGAATATGGCAGAGGCAATATTTGAAGAGATAATGGCCATTGAATCAATCATTGTCTCTGAGAAGTTTCTATAAATAATGAAGATAAATAGCCACAGATTTAAGAATCTAAAAAAGCCCAAGCAGGGTAAATAAAGGAATTAACACCTAATAGTGTTACCAGATTTAGCAAGTAAAAATACAAGACTCCTAGTTAAGTTTGAATTTCAGATAAACAATGAATTTTTTTTTAGTATAAGCATGTCCCATGCAATATTTGGAACACACTTATACTAAAAATGTACTTGTTGAGACTTCCCTGGTGGTCCAGTGGGTAAGACTGTGAGCTCCCAATGCAGGGGGTCTGGGTTTGATTCCTGGTCTGGGAACTAGATGCCACACACCTTCCACAACTAAAGATCCTGCGTGCCACAACAAAAATCCCTCATGCTGCAACTAAGACCCAGAGCAGCCAAAATAAATAAATAAATAAATATTTTTTTTAGTTTTTTATCTGAAATTTTAATTTAACTGGGCAACCTATATTTTTTTTCTGGCAACTCTAACACCTAAACACATTACAATGAAACTGCAAAACACCAAAGAAAAAGAGAAGTTAAAAAAAGCAGCCAAATGGCCTCTAAGTTGATGACAGATGGCCTCTAAGTCGATGACAGTTAGACTGACAGCTGACTTCTCAACCACAACAAGAGATGCCAAAATTCAGTGGAGTAATGTCTTCAATGTACTCAAAAAACATAACTAGAATTTTATGTCTAGAGAAAATACCTTTAAAATGAGACTAAAATAAAGACATTTTTAAACAAATAAAAACTAAACAGGTTTGCCATAAACAGATCCTCATTTTTTTTTAATGGTAAAGGATTTATTCAGTCAGGAGAAAAGTAATACCAGATGGAAGCTTAGAGAAGCAAGAAGGAATGAAAAGCAAGGAAGATGGTGAGTGAATATGTGGGTATTTCTGGTATTTCTAAGCAACACAGATTGACCAAACCATTAATACCATGCAAGATTTTAAAACTAAAGTAGAATTAAAATATGTAACAACAGTGGAATTGAAGAGTGGTGGTGGGGACTTCCCTGGTGGTGCAGTGGTTAAAAGTCTGCCTACCAATGCAGGGGACACGGGTTAGATCCCTGGTCCAGGAGGATCCCACATTCCTTGGAGAACTAAGCCCGTGTGCCACAACTACTGAGCCTGTGCTCTAGAGCCCACAAGCCACAACTACTTAGCCTGCAAGCCACAACTACTGAGCCTGTGTGCCACAACTACTGAAGCCCCATGCACCACAACTACTGAAGCCCTGTGCCCCTAGAACCCATGCTCCCCAACAAGAGAAGCCACCTCAATGGGAAACCTGTGCACCGTAGCAAAGAGTAGCCTCTGCTCTCCACAACTAGAGAAAGCCTGTGCACAGCAATGAAGACACAACGCAGCCAAAAATAAATAAAATTTAAAAAAATAAAAAGAAGAGTGGTGGTGGAGTTTTAACTTGCATTTGGGTGAAAAAAATAATGGTAGTTAATTTTAGTATTTGGTTATGTAAATGGTATGTTGATATTTCTAGAGTAATGACTAAAAGGATAGCAATAAATTATATAACTTCCAGACAGATGACTAGGATGGAACGCAAAAAAAAAAAAAAAATCCCCCCAAAGTGGTTAGAAAATAAAGGGGGAAAAAACAGAAAAGGCAAAAAATAGTTTAAGAAAAAAACGTTTTTTAAATAAATAATTGATTACCTAAAATCCTAGTTATCAGGGTGGATTTTTTAAAAAGCCAAGTAAGTATCAGTTATGAAAGTAAAAACTAAAACATAAGTACCCAAGAGGGTTAAAAGTGAAAGAATGAAAAAAGATATTCTAGGCGAACACTAATTAAATGAGAAAGATAAGGTAGTTATATTAACATCAGAAAAATAGACTTTCCTAAAAAATGTATTATTAGGAATAAAGAGTGTCACAAACTAATGACAAAAGGTCCAACTTACCAAGAAGATACAACAATTCTAAACCTGCATGCAACTAATAACATTAAAAATTTTAAGGAAAAATTGACTGAGCTACAGGAGAAATTGACAAATCCACCATATATAAGAGATTTTAATATACTTTTCTCAGTAATTGACAACACAGACCAAAAAAAATCAGTAAGCATATAGAAAAATTTGACTGACACAACTAATAAGCTTGATCTTATGGACATATATAGAACATTGCACTCAGTATACTTTCAAGAGTACATGAATCAATTTTCATGAATATTTCAAAGGCTGGGTGTCATACAGATAACATTCTCTAAGCACAATGCAAATAAGTTAGAAAATCAATAACAAACACATAATGGAGAAGCCCCATATATCTCCAAATTTTAAAACATTACTAAATGACTCATGGATCAAAAAAAAAGAACTCACAATGGAAATTAGAAAATATTTAGAATTGAATGATAATGAAAATATTTCATACCAAAAGTTGTGGGATGCAGCTATAGCAATACCAAGAAGCAGATTTGTAGCCTTTAAAGGTTATATTACAAAGAATGAAGGATGAAAACTGCATTGAATATTCTATTTAAGTAACATCAAAGACAGTAGAATGAAGGAAAACAATACAGAGTAGAAATTAATGAAATAGAGAACATACATTTTAGAAAATCAATAAACCCCAAAGTTGATTATTTGAAAAGACCAATAAACCTGAATCTAATCATGAAGAAACAATCAAACAAATCCAAATTAAGAGTGTATTAGTTTTCTACTGCTGCTGTAATAAATCAACACAAACTTAGTGGCTTAAAACAACACAAATTTATTATTTTACAATTCTGTAAGTCTATTCTGATATGGGTCTCAACAGGCTAAAATCAAGTTGTCAGCAGGGCTGCATTCCTTTCTGGAGGCTCTACGGAAGGGTTCATTTTCTTGCTCATTCAGGTTGTTGGCAGAATTAGTTCCCTGTGGTTGCAAGACTGAGATCCCTGTTTCCTTGCTAGCTGTCAGCTTCCATTTCCAGCTTAGGACCATTTCCTGCATTTTTTGGCTCATATCTCTGTCTTCCTTCAAAGCCAGCAATAGCAGGTTGAGTCACTCTCATGCTTTGAATCTCTCCTTTTTTTTCTTTCATCTCATCTCTCTCTGACTCAGTCAATAAATGTTTTCTATTTTTAAGGATTTATATTCCAGAATAATGAAAAAGAAGGAGCACTTCCCAACTCATTTCATTATGCATAACCTTGACTCTAAAACCTATTAAAGACAGTATCAGAAATAAAAATTACATGCCAATGTCACTCATAAACATAGATGAAAAATCCTAAATAAAATACTAGCAAACCAGGGACTTCCCTGGTGGTCCAGTGGTTAAGAATCCATGCTCCCAATGCAGGGGGCCCGGGTTTGATCCCTGGTTGGGAACTAGATCTCTAATGCATGCTGCAACTAAGAGTTCGTATGCTGCAGCTAAGAAGAAGGCCGCATGCTGCAACGAAGATCCTGCATGCCACAAATAAGACCTGGTGCAGCCAAAATAAATAAATAAATATTTTAAAAAATACTAGGAATGAGCAATGAGTAATAAAAAGGGGGGGCTTCCCTGGTGGCGCAGTGGTTGAGAGTCCGCCTGCCGATGCAGGGGACACGGGTTCGTGCCCCGGTCCGGGAGGATCCCACATGCCGCGGAGCAGCTGGGCCCGTGAGCCATGGCTGCTGAGCCTGTGCGTCCGGAGCCTGTGCTCCGCAACGGGAGAGGCCACAACAGTGAGAGGCCTGCGTACCACAAAAAAAATAAATAAATAAATAAATTTTAAAAATAAATAAATAAATAAAAAGGGTAATAAATACACCAGAATCAACTTGTATTTATTCCAGGAATCCAAGATTGGTATAACATTAGAAAATCACTTAATATGCTTCATTACTTTAACAGATTAAAGAAGAAAAATAATATGGTTATTTCAGTAATACAGAAAAATCATTGATATGATTCAACATCCATTTATCATTTTTTTAAGTTAGCAAACTATAAGTAAAAGAGAAATTTCTCAGTTTGTTAAAGAGTATCTGGGAGAGAAAGAAAAAGAGGAAGAGAAGAAATAAACCCATATTATATCGAATATCATACTGAATGGTGAAACACTGAAAGCATTTGCTTTAAGATCATGAGCTAGATAAGGTCTCATTAGCACCCCTCTATCACTATACTGGAGTTCCTCACAATGCAGTTATGCAAAAAGTAGGACAAAAATATCCAAAATAGAAAGGAAGAAAAAGAATGCAATTATCATATATAGAAACAAAAAAATTGGGCTTCCCTGGTGGCGCAGTGGTTGAGAGTCTGCCTGCCGATGCAGGGGACATGGGTTCGTGCCCCGGTCCGGGAAGATCCCGCGTGCCGCGGAGCGGCTGGGCCCGTGAGCCATGGCCGCTGAGCCTGCGCGTCCGGAGCCTGTGCTCCGCGGCGGGAGAGGCCGCGGCAGTGAGAGGCCCGCATACCGCAAAAAAAAAAAAAAAAAAAAGAAACAAAAAAATTATATAAAAATTATTAGAATTAATAAAAGAGTGTCAAGAACAATTGCGGAATACAGAATCAATCTATAGGATTCAATTGCATTTCTAAACATCAGCAACACGATTTGAGAATGTAATTTTAAAAATACAATGCAATACAATACAATCAAAATTCACAATAGCATCAAAATATAAAGTATCCAGGACTAAATTGTACCAAAATTTTGCAAGCCCTTTGTATAAATAAGTGGAGAGAGATACTACCATGGATAGAAAGACACAATTTCAATATATATGTGTGTGTGTGTGTGTGTGTGTGTGTATAAGTTTTTCCTCAATTGATCAAACCCTCAGTAAAGTTCTTTTTGTGGAACATACGATCTGATTCTAAAACATAGGTGGGGCTTCCCTGGTGGCACAGTGGTTAAGAATCCACCTGCCAATGTGGGGGATGTGGGTTTGAGCCCTTGTCCAGGAAGATCCCACATGCCGCGGAGCAACTAAGCCTGTGTACCACAACTACTGAGCCTGCGCTCTAGGGCCTGCAAGCCACAACTACTGAAGCCTGTGTGCCTAGAGGCCACGCTCTGCAACAAGAGAAGCCACCGCAATGAGAAGCCCGCACACTGCAATGAAGAGTAGCCCCCTCTCACCACAACTAGAGGAAGCCCACGCACAGCAATGAAGACCCAACACAGCCAAAAATAAATAAATTAAAAAAATAAAACGTATGTGGAAGTACAAAACACAATGACACTTCAAAAGAAGAACAACATGGGAGCTTGTCTTTAAAGATATCAAAAATTAGGGGCTTCCCTGGTGGCGCAGTGGTTGAGAGTCCTCCTGCCGATGCAGGGGATGCGGGTTCGTGCCCCGGTCTGGGAAGATCCCACATGCTGCCGAGCAGCTGGGCCCATGAGCCATGGCCTCTGAGCCTGCACGTCTGGAGCCTGTGCTCCACAACAGGAGAGGCCACAACAGTGAGAGGCCCGCGTACCACAAAAAAAAAAAAAAAAAAAGATATCAAAAATTATTTTAAAGCTATTCATTATTAATACAATGATGTGTTGTCATGGGAATAGACAAAATGATCAATGGAAAGAATAGAAAGCCTAGGAATAGACACGCACATATATTGACGTATGAGTTATAACCAACTTAGCATTGTAGATGAGAAAAGGATGGACTCTTCAATACTTGTTGCTGGGCCACTTGGTTAAACATACAGGTGGGTGTATAAAGTTGAATCCTTACCTCACACCATATACTGAAATCAGTCCCAAGTAGATTAAAGACCTATAAAGCTTTTAAATAGACAAAAAAGAATAACTTTTTATGACTTTGGGATGGGGGAGGACTTCGTAAACTAAACATAAAAAACTTACCATAAAGGAAAAGAACGGTAAACTTAATTACATTAAAATAAGAACTTTTTCATCAAAGCACATCATAAAGAGAGTGAAAAAACAAGCCACAAAGTAGGAATAGAGCCATCCATAGTCAGAACCACATAAAGAACTCCTACAAACCAGGAAGTAAAAGACAAAACAAATTAATAGGCAAAGGATTTAAAGCAAGCATTTCACAGACGAAGAAACCAAATGACTAATAAACACGTAGACAACCAACCTCATTGGTAGTCAGGAAATACAGATTAAAACTGTAATGTGTTACCATATTCACAAAGTCAAAAGTCTAATCATATGGAAACAACCAGAAAGTCGATCAACTGTAGAATGCATAAACTGTGGAGTATTCATATGGCAGAGAAAATAAATGGATTACGATTACATGCAGCTACATGGCTGTATCTCAGGAACAAAACGTTGAGTACTAAAAACAAGTCACAGAAGATACAAGATTCCATTTTCATAAAGTTTAAAATGTGAAAAGCAGACAATACTCATTCTTAGAAACACATTCATCTTGTTAAACTACCTCGAGGAGGGAGGTGAAGAAATAAAACTGAGAGGGTGGCACACAAAGGACTTCAAAAATAATGGTAGTTATTTTTCTTAAACTGGGTGGTAGGTGATGGGGAGGGAGAGAGGAGGCGATGTTAGCTCATTGTTGGAGGGGTTGCAAGTCAGTCCCCACTGAGAGGAGGGATGAGGGGTCACGTGTTTCCTTCCCCAAGTGTGTTGGGAGACAGAGATGAGGAAAATTGGGAGAAAGATGCAGAGGAAGTGAGAGAGATAGAAGAGTCGGGGGCGACCAAAAGTCCAGAAGGCAGGTGGCAGGCGGGAGGGTGGGGAATGGAAAAGTCAGTGTTAACTTACCTGTTAGAGCCTTTTCTTTTTTTTTGCGTTTCCTTTTTTCTTTAAATTTTTATTGGAGTACTGTTGATTTACAATGTTGTGTTAGTTTCAGGCATACAGCAAAAAATTGCCTTAGAAATATTCCTGGGGACTTCCCTGGCAGTCCAGTGGTTAAGACTTGGTGCTTTCAATGCCATGGGCCAGGGTTTGATCCCTGGTCAGGTAACTAAGAACCCACAAGCTATTTGGCACAGCCAAACAAACAAACAAATGAACTCCTGGAACTATAAGCAATTATAGCAAAAATGCAGGATACAAGGTTAACATACTAAAGTTAATCACTTTCCTATATACGAGCAATGAACAAGTGCAATTTGAAATTAAAAGCCATACACCATTTACATTAGCACCATCCCCCAAAATGAAATAGGTTAAATATAACAAAATATAAACAGTGTCTATGGGAGAAAAACTATAAAACTCTGTTGAAAGGAATCAGAGAACTAAATAAATAGAGAGATATTGTTTGTTCAATACTGAAGGTAGTAAGACCCAATATTGTCAAGATATCAGTTCTTCCCAACTGGATCTATAGATTCAATGTAATCCCAATTAAAATCCTAGCAAGTTATTTTGTGGATATCAATAAAGTGATTCTAAAGTTTATGTGGAGAAGTGAAAGACACAGAATAGCCAACATAATTTTGAAGAAGAACAAAGTTAGAGGACTGACACTACCTGACTTCAAGACTTACTGTAAAGCTACAGTAATCAAGACACAGTGTGGTATTGGCAAAGGGATAGACAAATAGATCAGTGGAACAGGATATAGACTCCAGGGATAAACCCACGTAAATGTAGTCAAGTGATTGTTGACAATGGAGCAAAGGCAATAATGATGGAGCAAGGACAGTCTTTTCAACAAATGGTGCTGCAATTAAGAAAATATAGGGGCTTCCCTGGTGGCGCAGTGGTTGAGAGTCCGCCTGCCGATGCAGGGGACACGGGTTCGTGCCCTGGTCCAGGAAGATCCCACATGCCGCGGAGCGGCTGGGCCCGTGAGCCATGGCTGCTGAGCCTGCGCATGCAGAGCCTGTGCTCCGCAACGGGAGAGACCACAACAGTGAGAGGCCCGCGTACTGCAAAAAAAAAAAAAAAAGAAAAAAAAAGAAAATATATAAGCAAGCTACAGACTGGGGGAAAATATTTGCAAAACATCTACCTGACAAAGGACATCTATCTAGAGTATGTAAAGAATTCCTAAAATTCAATAATAGAACACAACTAATCCAATTTTTAAAGGACAAAAACATCATTTCAAAAAAAGAAGACATAAGAATAGACAGTAAGAACATGGAAACAGTGAATGATTTATTCACTGATTCTACAAACATTCACTGAATATTAAATATGAACTACATGAATAAAACAACAACTGTGCTCCCGAGGGCCTCACTGTTGGTAGGGGAGGCAACTAAACAGATTCGTTTTATACAAAATGGTGCTGGGGCTTCCCTGGTGGCACAGTGGTTGAGAGTCTGCCTGCTAATGCAGGGGACACGGGTTCGAGCCCTGGTCTGGGAGGATCCCACATGCCGTGGAGCGACTAGGCCCGTGAGCCACAACTACTGAGCCTGAGCGTCTGGAGCCTGTGCTCCGCAACGAGAGAGAGGCCGCGATAGTGAGAGGCCTGCACACCACGATGAAGAGTGGCCCCCACTTGCCACAATTAGAGAAAGCCCGCGTACAGAAAAGAAGACCTAACACAGCAAAAATAAATAAATAAATTACTAAACTCCTACCCCCAACATCTTCTTAAAAAAAAAAAAAAAGAGTCTGCCTGCCAATTCAGGGGACACGGGTTCGAGCCCTGGTCCAGGAAGATCCCACATGCCACAGAGCAACTAAGCCTGTGCGCCACAACTACTGAGCCTGTGCTCTAGAGCCCATGAGCCACAGCTACTGAGCCCACATGCCACAACTACTGAAGCCCACGCGCCTAGAGCCCGTGCTCTGCAACAAGGGAAGCCACCACAATAAGAAGCCCGCACACCTCAACGAAGAGTAGTCCCCACTCACCACAACTAAAGAAAGCCCACGTGCAACAATGAAGACCCAGCACAGCCAAAAATAAATAAATAAAAAAAATTTTTTAAATGGTGCTGGAACAACACTGAACATCCATCTGCAAAAAAAAATTAATCTAGACACAGACTTTATACCCTTCACAAAAATTAACTCAAAATGCATCATAGACTTAAGTGTAAAATGTAAAACTATAAAACTCCTAGAAGATAACATAGAAGAAAATCTAACTGACCTTGGGCATAGCATGATCCATGAAAAAAATAACTGACAAGCTGGAGCTCATTAAAATTAAAACCTTCTGCTCTGGAAAAGACTATCAAGAGAATAAGAAGACAAACCACATACTGGGAGAAAGTATTTGCAAAAGACACATCTGATAAAGGACTGTTACCCAAAATATACAAAGAATAATAAGAAACCCAATAATAAGAAAACAAATAATAAGAAAACAAATGACTTAACTAAAACTGGACAAAAGACCTAAACAGACATCTCACCAAAGAAGATTTATAGATGGCAAATAATCACATGAAAAGATGCTCAACATAATGTGTCATTAGGGAAATGTAAATTAAAACAACAAGATACCACTACACACCTATTCAAATGGCCAAATCCAAAACTCTAACACCACCAAATACTGGCAAGGATGTGGAGCAATAGGAACTCCCATATATTGCTGGTAAGAATGCAAAATGGTGCCGCCACTCTGTAAGACAGTTTGGCAGTTTCTTACAAAACTAAACATGCTCTTACCATATGATTCAGCAATCACACTCCTTGGTATTTACTCAAATGAACTGAAGACTTATATTCACACAAAAATCTGAACAGAAATGTTTATAGCAACTTCATCCATAATTGCTGAAACTTGGAAGAAACCAACATGTTCTTCAGTTAGTGAAAGATTCAGTAAACTGTGGTACATCCAGACAATGGACCATTAGCACTAAAAAGAAATGATCAAGCCATGAAAAGACATAGAGGAACCTTTAGTATTACTAACTGAAAGAAGCCAATCTGAGAAGGCTATATCCTGTATGATTCCAAAGATATGACATTATAGAAAAGGCAAAACTTCAGAGACAGGAAAAGGATCAGTGGTTTCCAAGGCTTAGGGGGGAGAGGTGGATGAATAGGTTTAACATAGAAGATTTTTAGGAGAGTGAAACTATTCTGTATTCTGTATGATACTACAATAGTGGGTATATGTCATTATACATTTGTTGAAACCATAGACTGCACAACACCAAGAGTAAATCTCAATGTAAATTATGGACTTTCGGTGATAATGATGTCAGTGTAGTTTCATCAGCTGTAACAAATGCACCACTGTGGTGCAGGATGTTGATAGTCAGGGAGGATGTGTGTATGTGGGGACAGGAGGCATATGGGAAATCTCTGTACCTTCCACTCAATTTTGCTGTGAACCTAAAAGTTCTCTAAAAATATTAAAAACTAAAAACATATTATGACCCATCAAATAAAATAGGAAATCATGATATAAATTAATAAATTGAAATTTTGACAAGGATTGGGATATTTACAGTTTCCAAGTAACTCCCCCCCCCAAAAAAAATATGTATTAATTCCAAGGAGAAAAAGAATAACCTGACAGTGGAGAAGTGGAAAAGTGGCTGACACGACCTGAATCAAGGGTTCAAAGTGCACTTCATCGGTAATGGAAAAAATCCAAATCACACCACCTAACAGAATGCACTGAGAAGAACCCCAGCATTGCTTCTGTGATATTCTGGCTAAATATGAAAAATCTGAGTCTAATCTTGAGGAAACACCAGAAAAAGCCAAATTGAGAGATGGGCTACAAAATAGCTGACCTACAATCTTCAAAAATGTCAAGATCATGAAAATTAAGGAAAGTCTGAGGAATTTTCCAGAATGAAAGAAAAAAGACATGATACTAAATGATTCTGAATTTTATCCTTTACTATAAAAGATATTGTTAGGGGCTTCCCTGGTGGCGCAGTGGTTGAGAGTCTGCCTGCCGATGCAGGGGACACGGGTTCGTGCCCCGGTCCGGGAAGATCCCACATGCCGCGGAGCACCTGGGCCCATGAGCCATGGCTGCTGAGCCTGTGCGTCGGGAGCCTGTGCTCCACAACAGGAGAGGCCACAACAGTGAGAGGCCCGCGTACCACAAAAAAAAAAAAAAAGATATTGTTGGGACCACTGGGAAAACTTGAATGGAGTCTGAAGACTAGACAGTAGTAACAAGTCAATGTTTATTTCCTGATTTTGATGGTTGTATTGTAGTTCTATAGAACTATCTTGTTTGTAGGAAATACACACTAAAGTATTGGCGGGTAATGGGGTACCATATTGGCAACCTACTCTCAAATGATTACAAGAAAAAGCTTTTTTGTACTATTCTTGCAACTTTGAGGTTTTTCTAATTTTTTTAATTGAAGTTTATCTTATATGATATCTGCATGCTGTAGAATGAAGTTGGACCCCTACCTCACACCATATACAAAAATTAATTCAAAATGGATCAATGACTTAAATATAAGAGCTAAAACCATAAACTCTTAGAAGGTAACATAGCAGTGAATTTTCACGACCTTAGATTTGGCAATGGATTCTTAGACATGACACCAAAAGAACAAGCAGCAAAAATAAAAATAAAGTGGACTTCATCAAATTTAAAACACTTGTGCATCAAAGGACATTACCAAGAGGGTGAAAAGGCAACCTAAAGAATCGGATAAAATATTTGCAAATTAGATATCTGATAAGGGTCTAGTATCCAGAATATATAAAGAACTGTGCAAATCAACAATAAAAAGAAAGCCCAAATTTAAATATGGGCAAAGTACTTGAATGGACATTTATTAAAAATATATACAACAGAGATTTTTCCAAAGAAGACATATGAATAGCCAATAGGCACATGAAAAACTGATCAGCATCACTAATCATCAGGGAAAGGCAAATCAAAACTAAAATAAGATATCACTTCAAACCTGTTAGAGTGGCTATCATCAAAAAGACAAGAGATAACAAGTGTTGGTGAGGATGTGGAGAAAAGGGAACCCTTGTGCACTGTTGCTGGGAATATAAATTGGTGCAGCCACCATGGAAAACAGTATGGTGGTTCCTCAAAAAGTTAAAAAATGGAACTTTATGATCTAGCATATGATCCAGCAATCCCACTTCTGGGTATATATCCAAAGGAAATGAAAGCAGGACAGAAAAGAGATATGTACACTCCCATGTTCATTCCAGCATTAATCACGATAGCCAAGATACGGAAACAACCTAAGTGTCCATCAAAAAATAAATGGATAAAGAAGATGTGGCATCTATGGAGAACAGTATGGAGGTTCCTTAAAAAACCAAAAATAGAACTACCATACCAGCAATCCCACTACTGGGCATATCCCTGAGAAAACCATAATTCAAAAAGAGTCATGTACCACAATGTTCATTGCAGCTCTATTTACAATAGCCAGGACATGGAAGCAACATAAGTATCCATCGACAGATGAACAGATAAAGAAGATGTGGCACATATATACAATGGAATATTACTCAGCTATAAAAGGAAACGAAATTGAGTTAGTTGTAGTGAGGTGGATGGACTTAGAGTCTGTCATACAGAGTGAAGTAAGTCAGAAAGAGAAAAACAAATACCATATGCTAACACATATATATGGAATCTAAAAAAAAAAAAGGTTCTGAAGAACCTAGGGGCAGGACAGGAATAAAGACACAGACGTAGAGAATGGACTTGAGGACACGGGGAGGGGGAAGGGTAAGCTGTGACAAAGTGAGAGAGTGGCATGGACACTACCAAATGTAAAATAGATAGCTAGTGGGGAAACAGCCACATAGCACAGGGAGATCAGCTCGGTGCTTTGTGACCACCTAGAGGGGTGGGATAGGGAGGGTGGGAGGGAGGGAGACACAAGAGGGAGGAGCAGATATATATACATATATTATAGCTGATTCACTTTGTTCTAAAGCAGAAAGTAACACACCATTGTAAAGCAATTATACTCCAACAAAGATATTTTTAAAAAAAGAAGATGTGGCATATATATGTGTGTGTGTGTGTGTGTGTGTGTGTGTGTGTAGTGGAATATTATTCAGCCATGAGAAAAAAGGAAATCCTGCCATTTGGGACAACACTGATGGCCCTTGAGGGCATTTATGCTGAATGAAATAAGCCAGACAGAGAAAGATAAATATTACATGGTATCACTTATATGTGAAATCTTTTTTAAAGATGTCAAACTCAGAAACAGAGAGTAGAAAAGTGATCGCCAGGGGCTGAGGGGTGGGGGAAAGGGAAAAGTTGGTAAAAAGCTACAAACTTTCAGCTGTAAGATGAATAAATTCTGAGGATCTAATGTAAACATTGTGACTCTAGTTGATAACACTGCATTGTATAATTGAAATCTGTTAAGAGAGTAGAGCTTAAACGTTTTCACCATAAATAAATAAATAAACAAACAAATAAATAAATAAATAAGGCAATGGATGTATTAATTACCTAAATGGGGGAAAATCCTTTCAAAATGTATACGTGTATCAAATTACCATGATGTACACTTCAAATACCTTACAATTATATATATCAGTTATACCTCAACAAAGCTGAAATAAATGAATGAATAGTTTATTTTAACCTTCTCATTTTGGGAAAAAAATGATGAAGAAGATATACAAGTGGCCAATAAGCACATGACAAGACGCTCAACATCACAAATCATTAGGGAAATGCAAATCAAAACCACACTGAGGTACCTCTTCACACCCACTAGAATGGCTCTATTTTTTTAATGGAAAATAACAAGTGATGGCAAGGGTGTGGAGAAATTGGAAACCTCATGTGTTGCTGGTGGGAATGTAAAATGGTACAGCTATTTTGGAAAACAGTTTGGCAGTTCCTCAAGATGGCCCATCAATTTCACTCCTAGGTATATACCCAGAAGAATAGCAAGCAAATACATGTTCATAGCAGCATTATTCACAAGAGCCAAAGGACATATGGAAAACAATCTGACATCCATCAAAGGCTGAACAGATAAACAAATTGTGGTATGTACAAACAATGGCATGTTATCCGCCCATAAAAGGGAATGGAGCACATTGTAGCATGAGTGAACCACAAAACATAATGCTAAGTGAAAAAAAGAAGACACAAAAGGCCACATGTTTATGGTTCCATTTATATGAAGAGTCCAGAACAGGCAAATCTATAGAGACAGAAAACAGATTAGTGGTCGCTAGGGCCTGGGGGGAAGGGGAATGGAGAGTGACTGTTTAATAGGCACGAGATTTCCTTGGGGGATGATGAAAATGTTTTGGAACTGGGTGGAAGTGATGCTTGCATAACACTGTAAATGAACTAAATGTCACTGAATTGTTTGTTTTAAAGTGATTGGTTTTATATTATGTGAATTTTGCCTTAATTTAAAAGAAAAAAAAAAAGTACTATCTTCCTTCCCTGAACCTCATCTTCTCATCCTATAGAGATAAAAATCCCTATAAACTTTTGGATTATAACCCATAGTATAAAATAATATCTGTGTGTCCATACTGATACAAATAAGTGATTGGATTAAAAATTAATAAATAGGGGAGAAGAGACATGTCTCCTATGCAAAAGAATTCCAAAGAATTTATGTAGACACTCACCCACCTCAGAGAGGTGGAGCTCAACTCCCCTCTCCTTAAGTATGGGCTGCGCACCTCGACTTCCTTCCAAAGAATAGAATATCAAAAGGGGTCAGAGGGAGCAACTTTACAGTGCAGAAATCTGAAAACACGACCTTAACCAAAGGATCAAGGGAACATCACAGTGAGAACTCATATTAGTGACATAGGCCCCCACACCATGTGAAGTGATGAGAAGGCAGCTTCATCTCTGTGGTCTTCCTCCCAAAACCATAACCCCGGTGTAGGCATGGAGAAAACATCAGATAATCCCTAATTGAGGGACAGTCTACAAAATACTGACCAATGAATGCTCCTCAATACTGTCGAGTTCAGACTTCCCTGGTGGTCAAGTGGTTAGGACTCCAAGCTCCCAATGCAGGGGGCCCGGGGTCAGTCCTTGGTCAGGGAACTAGATCCTGCATGCCACAACTAAAGATCCTGCATGCCACAGTGAAAATCCCACACATGGCAACAAAGATCCCACATGCTGCAACTAAGACCCAGCGCAGCCAAATAAATAAATAAATAATTTTTAAAAAAGACTGTCCAGGTCATCAGAAACAAGGAAAGTCTGAGAAACCATCACAGACCAGAGGAGGCCAAGGAGACCTGACAACTGAACACAATGGGGTGACCTCGATGGTGGGCGAAAACAGGAAACAGACCTTAGGGGGAAACTGGGGAACTTAGAATCAACCGTGGAGCTTAGTAAATAGTAGTGTACCAGAGCTGGTTCCTTAGTAGTGAAACATGGACCACACGAATGTAAGATGTTAACACTGGGGAAAACTGAATGGAGGGTATACAGGAACTCTTTGTACTATCCTTGCAACTTTTCTGTCAATCTATCAATAAAACTATTCTAAAATAAAAGCTTTATTTTAAAAAAAATAGGCAAGGGACAGTACAGTAAATATTAGTGCCATCATATACACATACATATGCATGTGTAATACACACATGTTTGCACATGCACTGAATGTTTCAGAAAGCATACTCTAGAAACCGATAACACCAGAGGCCTCTGAGAGGAACAAGGTGCTTGGAGGACAGGGAAAGGAGGACAAGCATACTTTTTCTACCTTTTGAATTTTGATACGAATGGTTAAAAAAACAAGTGTTCTGGGAATTTCCTGGTGGTCCAGTGGTTAGAACTCGGTGCTTTCACTGCCAGGGGTGCGGGTTCAATCCCTGGTCAGGGAATTAAGATCCCGAAAGCCACTTGGTGCAGCCAAAAAAAGTGTTCTGTGTTGGCTTCAGCACAGACTAAAATTAGAATGGTATGGAGAAGATGAACCTGGCCCAGTGCAAGGATGACACACAAATTCATGAACTGTTCCATATTCTTTAGTGTGCATAGAGTTTCAATTTCATAAGATGAAAAAGTTCTAGAGATTTGTTGCTCAACAATGTAAATATACTTAACACTAGTGAATTGTACACTTAGAAATGGTTAAGATGGCAAACATAATCTATGTGGCTTCACCACAATTTAAAAAATAGAGTGTTCTAAAGCAGAAGTGACAAAATGTTAATATCTGTTCAGAGATGGGTATCCAGTTTATCTTCTTAAGTATGTTCTGTAGTTTTCTTCATATTTGACTATTTTAAATCTTAGTCCAGGGTTCTGTGTATGCAAAGGCCCTGTGGCAGGATGAAGCATAGCCAGTGTGGGCTGGAGAGCAGGGAGCAAAGGACAAGGTGGCACAGGATGAGATAAGTAGGTGGGGACTCAATCACACAACCACTGGAGACAACGTCCTTCCCACACATTCCAGAGGCTCCCACCTGTGCCAGCCTAGACGTCAGGTCTGCTCCCTAGCACTAACAGGGCTCCTGAGTCTGCTTCCCAAATCACGTAGCGCCAGCCCCGGCCCAGCCCCCAGCTCTGCCCTGAACAGGACAAGCTCATGTTTCCCCATCCCCTCTAGGCTGCTTTTCCCCACAAGAGACGGTTCTGAGCCAACAGGTTTCTGTGGGCGGATGCCGCAGGGCAGGGTTCACACTGTCTCAGGTACCATCCTGGCCCTGCAGAGCAGGATCCTCGCCTGATCCTCCAACCTCCACATCAAAGAGGAGACATCTAAACCCCCACTAGCCGCCCACAGCACTCAGCCCAGCCCTGGTCCCGGGTGGCTCTCTTGGGGTACTTTTCACCCCTCGGATAGGAGGAGGGAGGTTGAGGCAGGACACGACAGTAGCGGGTTGGCACTTCTGTGCCCAGGAGAAGAGTCAAGCCATGGAGCGCAGCATCTTCCATGCGCAGGGCACTTTACAGTTCTCAGTGCACCGTGAAGGAGGCATGGTGGGTACTGGCATGCTTGTGAGAGGTCAGGAAAAGGAATCGATTGTACTGAAGTCACAGCTGGCCAGAGGGTCCAGACCCTCCAGCTCCCAAGAGCACAGGAGGCTTCCACCCCAGGAGTGACAGTCTGACAGCGAAGACACTGGGCGAGGCCTCCCAAAGGCACCACTTAGTAGCTGGGATCTTGGGCAGACCTCCTGATCATGACCTCCCTAGGGAGCCAAGTGCAGTGCCTGGCATGTCGTAAATATTCAGCAGTAGGTGGCTCTTCTAACCGTGATGCCCCAGAAACAACCCACTAGAGAGCTGTCACTAACAACCAACTCACCTACTCCAGAGGCCATCGCATGGGCTGAAATAGGAGGAGGGGTGAGGGCACCCGGGGGGAGAGCACCTGCCTGCCAGATAGACCCCCTGCCCCACACCCAGGCTCACCAGCTTTGCTGAGATTAAATGCAATCAGAGTCACAGAAGAGGCGGTGGGAACCAGGAGACCTGAGGGGTCCAGTCCCCACACTGATCATAATGTGCTGTGTTACTCTTGGCAAGTCACTTCCTCTCTGAGCCTCATGGGTTGTTTTCATCAGTAAAATGAAGAGTCTGGACATCAAGAAAGGCCCCTCAAAACTAAGGTCCTGTGAATGTATTTGATTTCCAAATTCCTTCTAAAATGGATAGGTAGATAAACATGGATGGATGGGTGTGCGGACTGGGGACGTGGATGAAAGATAGATAAAAACTGGTTGGTTATTATCTTCTTTTAAGGCTGACTCAAGAAAGGAAGAAAGGAAAGAAGGGAAGGAAGAAGGAAGGGAGGGAGGAAGGAAGGGGGAGAGAAAGAAAGAGAGAGAAAAAGGGGGCAAGGGAGCTAGCTGCTGCTCACTGCGCCCTCCCACATGCCATGTGTTGTTCAAAGCACTTACGTGGGGCTCTCCTGCCTCTTTGAGATGGTGGCAAGTGAAGAAATTCTTCAGAAATGATGAGGAGAAAAGGTCCAAAATTACTGCCAGAAACCAGCTATATCAATCAAGGTTCTCCAGAGAAACAGAACCCATAGGATGGATGGATGGATGGATGGATGGATGGGATGGATGGATGGATGGATGGATGGATGGATGGATGGATGGGTAGGTGGGTGGAAGGATGGGTGGATGGATGGGGGGATGGATGGATGGATGGATGGATGGGTGAATGGATGGGTGAATGGATGGATGGGTGGATGGATGGGGGATGGATGGGGGATGGATGGATGGATGGGTGGATGGATGGGGGGATGGATGGATGGGTGGATGGATGGTGGATGGATGGATGGATAGATGGGTGGATGGATGGATTTATCTTAAGGAATTGACTTACACAACTGTGAAGACCAGCAAGTCCAAAATCCTGTAAGCAGCAGGCTGGAATCTTCTAGCAGCGGGAAACTCAGGCAGAAGTTGACGTAACAGCCTTGAAGTAGAATTTCTTCTCTTGGAAACCTCAGGTTTTGCTCTTCAATTGATGGGATGGGGCCCACCCACGGTATCAAGGGTAACCTCCTTTACTTAAAGGCAACTGATTGTAGGTGTCAACTACAATCTCTTCAGAGCAACACCTAGATTAGCGTTTGATTAAACAACTAGGTACTATAGCCTAGCCAAGTTGACACATAGCATTGACCATCACCCCAGCTGACCCAGCCTCAACTGTGCTTCCCTTAACCTCTCTCCTATTTCCCCAACCCAGCCGAACCCAACTTCCCATTCTTATCTCAAAGAATTAACTTCCAGTCTGTGGCATTTTCACAGTCAAGATCTCCAGGGGCCTCACCCAGTAGGGTACTGTATTGGGATGGGAGCTGAACAGAACCAGAAAGATATTTCTATCAGGAACTTGGAACAAGAGACCCAGACTTGGCCAAATCAGCCAAAGAAACCTGAAAAAGAAAAGAAAAAACCTGCTCCCCAGATCAGCTGATCTCTCTCCGGGTTCTCGGTTTTTTCCTGCTCCATGGATTCCTTGGTATTCACTGTCTCTCATAAACATATTTCTGTGATATATACTGTAAATCTGCTTCATTTGAAATTCACAGTTAATGACCTATTCCCTCGGATTCAGGAAACAGAGTAAGGTTCCGGCTTTTAAAGGCCAGGAGTTTACTAGCCAGAATATGACAAGTATTACAAAGTATAGGCCTGCTCTAAAAGCACTTAAGAAACAGTCTCCATCAGAAATTTCAAGAATACCTTCAAATAACATCATTTATCTGCCAAAAGGCCAAGGGGGTGGGAAGCGATGGTGGGCAGGGAGTAAATGAGTATTTGATCAAATCCATACTCTCAACTCCCTGAGGAGGGGGATAGATATTTACTAACGCTTCTTGCTCTGGCAAGGTTTGTGTGCACATTTGTGCGGGCCGGGGGCCTGCAGAGCTGCAGATGGGTGCACACATGGGCACCAAAGACCCTTCCAGCCACCAACCCCCACGGCTGACAAAGCAAACTCCACCATGAGCTGAACTCTATGACAAGGAGGTAATTTAATAAAATGAGTATCCCCGTTTTCGGGTCGGCCCACTTAACTGAAATCCAAAGCCAGCTCTGGAGTCAACTGGGCTGTGGACGCATTGATCAGGCCCATCCACACTTTCTCATTTTCAATAGAGTCAGGGCTTAACCAGGTTAATTTCTGTTAAACACATTACCCAGGTACTCTCCTCTTACCAGCCCAGTGATTTTGTGTCAGGCCTGAAGGATTGTAATTGCAATCCAGTGAGACGCCAACTCAACAGGGTGATTTACTGAGGCCCACGGAGCCCAGGCCGGCCTCTACCTGCTGGCCGCTGGACGGGAACTTTCTTCCTTGAGTCTTGTCGTGATTAACGGCCTAGGGCCCGGAACGAGGTGTCACGTGAGAGGCTATCCCTGGGGAGAACAGGATGCTGCTTCTTTTGGACACACACTCCGTGCTTCTCTCCAAGGCTGGGGAGGGGGAGGGTGGGAATTGGCACGAGGGCCTCTGTTCCATGGAACAGGAACGCGGGAGGGGCTGGGCTTCGGGAACTGGTCATTCCAAGTCATGCCCGTTCCTCGGTGGAGTGTGACCCTCCTGTCACACAAGGGACATTCCCAGCCGTACTTTCCAGCCTCCTCTGGACCACAGGCCTCAGCAGGACAGGCCTAGTGCTTCCGCCTCAGACCCCACCTTCTCCCAGCTTCTCTCCCCTCTGCTCTCTTTGGGCCCGACTCCCAGGTGCTCCCATCCTGCTTTGTGATCGCTTCACCTGTGGCCTGAGCCACTCTCCTCACGTGTCCACTTCCCAGGCCCCTCAACTGGGGCATGACGAGGACACCTGCTTGTAGGGTCCTGGAGACAAAGCCTGGGGAGCAGCCCGCCCGGTGCCTGGTGCATGGTGAGCCTTCCGTCAATGTCAGGTGCTGTCATTTACCTTAAGAAGAGAAGCTGGAAAGGACAGACGAGAACCGGCGCTGGTGAGGATGGGGAGAAACTGGAGCCCTCCTCCCGCGCTGACGGGAATGTAAATGGTACAGCCCCCGCGGAAACAGTTTGGCAGTTTCCTAAAAAGTTAAATGTGTACGTACCGTATGACCCAGCAATGTTCACTCCTAGGTTTTTTTCACACCTGAGAGGAATGAAAACAGGTGTCCACACAAAGACTTGTGCACAAATGATCACAACAGCTTCATTCGTAATACCACAAAATTGGGAACAACCCAGATGCCCATCAGCAGATGAATGGATAAACTTGAGTGTGGTCTATCCACACAGCGGAGTGTTATTCCGCCATAAAAAGGAATGAAGAACTGAGACCTGCTACGACATGGATAATCCACAAAATCATTATGCCAACTGAAAAAAGGTGTACACAGAAGACCACATAGTGTATGATTCCACACATATGAAATGTCCAGAAAAGGCAAATCTTTAGAGACAGAAATTAGATTAGTGGTTGCCTGGAGCTCAGAAGTAGAGCAAGGATTAACTATAAATGGGCACTAGGGATCTTACTGAGGTGACAAAATGTCTAAAACTCAGTCGTGGTGATGGATGCACAACTCAGTGACTTTACTAAAAAGCATTGAACTATACACTTAAAATGAGTAAATTTTATGGAATGTAAATTATGCCTCATAAAGTTGTTTAAAAAGAGAGGATGAGAGCAGCTGGTACCTGCCACTTGTAATGAAGGTTGCTACCTTAATTTGATTTGGGTTTGTTTGTTCTTTGCTTGTTTGTTTTGCCAAAACAAGGTAACAAGCTTTTGTTGGGACTGAAAAAGCTCATATATGTGTCGTTATATGAGATACTGAACTAAATTTCCTAGTGCAGGGCCCAGCACAATGTTGGAAATGACAGCAGGCATCATTTATCATCTATGAGCTCTTTTTAACTGGAAAGGTCTCCTAGAAGAGGAAAGATTTAAGGGGATACAGTTGACCTTTGATAGTCACTACCTACCCTCTGGATGTTCAGCACATGAAATGCCTACAAAAGTCCATTGTCCATGGGAACGAATTAGATATTCAACCATGCGTACATTGCTTATTGATCATCTTCCACGCACACAAGTTACTGAATCTGGGCCTCAGTTTCTTCATCTGTAAAATGGGCTGATAGGCTTAATGTAAGGATTGCTTGAGTTAATATATGGAAAGTGCTTGGGCACATAGAAAGTGTCAGCCATGATTGTTACTTTGTAAACCAGGACCTTCTCCCCAGCCTAGGTTCAAGAGTGGCCTGGCTAATCAGTGGCTACTGCTGCTGGCTTCCAGGCTGTGCACCTCACATGCCCCCACACCTGTCCTTTGTAACCATATTTACTGCATCTGTGATGTCACTGCCGTTGTGTCATCATTTAGGCGATGGCTCTCTCTCTCCCACTGGAATGCAAGCTTCATCTGGGCAGGGACCAGGCCAGTTTCTGCTTACTACTGTGTCCCCATCTACCTAATACAAGAGCTAACAAGCTCACAATAATTACTTATGGAAGGAATTAAAAAGGAAGATGAGAGGCCTGCGTACTGCAAAAAAAAAAAAAAAAAAGGAAGATGAAGGGGGGAGGGAGGGAAGGAGGAAGGAGCCACTAGCGTTGGTAGGAACAGTCCTCCCAAGATCAATGTCATTATTACCAAGCAAATCTTCAATCCTAAGCCCAGGGTCTTCCCGTGCAGTGCCTGGAAGCATGGGGGGTGGGGAGGGGGCAGGAAAATAGGAATTTTAATCACGATGGGGGAACAATCCACAAATTGGTACCATACACCCTGTATGTCGGCTTTCTGGAGTTCAGTAGCACTGGTGGTGTTAAAAGTACAGAAAGTATAGTTCCTGACATGTATTACTTTGAATACTGCCCGGCCCTACTCTAAGCCCTTTAAACTTATTATTTAATCCTCACAACAACCCTCTGTGTCAGGTACTACTGCTATCCCATTTAACAGATGAGAGGACAGAGGCCCAAAGGGTTTTAGTAACTCACCTGAGGCCATACAGCTACGTGGCAGAGCCAGCTTTGGACTCACAAAATTTGACTCAGAAACTGTGCCCTTAAACCCTACATGATGCTCCCAGAAGAGGGGGAAGTGTTTGTTTAAAGAATGAATGAGCAGCATTTCTTTTCGGACACTATGGAGCTTAGGATCCGCCGTAAGAAAAAGGGCCACCCCCAGTGACTGATGCTGGCAGGTCCTTCACAGACTCTCACTTATTCAGTAAGTATTTACTGAACATCTTACCCTCTGTTTCCTAATCTGTAAAGTGGGAATAATAGTAATGGAACATGCCTTGTTGGATAGGCACTCAGAACACAGCCTTGCACATAGTAGGGGCTCAATAAGTGTTTGCTATATTGTTATCTGTTTGAGGCAGACCCTCACTGGACTATGGGAACATAAAGATGCAGAAGACACAGGCTTTCCCCAAAAGAACCCATTGGCTACTAGGGGAAACAGACCAATCAGCCATCATAACCCAGTCATTCTTTAGAAAGTGAAAAAGTGTCTCCTCGATCAATAAGATCTTGACCTTATTTACAATAGAAATGCTAATCAAATTAAATACACACACAAATGAGTGCATGTAATACTTGTGACATCTGAAGAAGGTCAATGAATTGTACTAATGTTAATTTTCAACGGATTGTATCAATGCTAATTTCCCGATTGTGATATTATACTATAGTTATACAAGATGTTACCCTTCGGGGAAACTGGGTGAGGGGTATATGGGATCTTTTTGTATTATTTCCTGCAACTGCATGTGAATCTATAATTATCTCAAAATAAAAACTTTTTTTTTAAGTTCTTGGCTCTTTCAAGAGAAATTGATTTGTCATGCAGTTCTATATAGGACTTCTAATTTCATTAATATATGCACATAAATGCTATTATAAGTATCTATATGAGATGATGTATGTTAACTACATTTATCGTGGTCATCATTTCGCTATATATGTAAGTCAAGTCATTATGCAGTACATCTTAAATTTGTACAGTGCTGTATGCCAGTTACAACTCAATCAAACTGAAAGGGGAAGAAAATGCTGTTACGAACGTCTAGTTTGCCTGGAAAAAATAGTAACGTTAGTACAGTTATTAGGTGCCAGGTGTGCTTTATGTGCATCATCTCGTCTTCACAAGAGAGCTGCAAGATGGTATTTTTCATTTCTAAGTTCAGCTGAGCACTGAAAATTGTCCAGAATGTAGGGGACATTTTGGCCTGGCTTTGCGTCTGCTGAGAGGTTGTCCAGTGAACACAGCAGCTGAGAGCCCAGGGAACACAGTGCACCACTTCTTCCCATACGGAACCCACCCACTCAAAAAGTTTAAAGAAGGAGAGATGGCTACGGTGGACAAGGAAGTTGAAGGGGCTGGTGGGGCTGGAGATGTCACGAGAACAGCGACTTCCTGAAAGTCAGAAAAACCAAGTTTCCAATAGGGAAAAACAAAAGCTTTTCATGAAGGTGATCACACATCCAAGGAAAGCAGCTTTTCATTCGGTTCAATGGGGCAACTGGCCAAAAAGCAGCAGTGTTCTGTGGCCCAAAATGTTACTTGTCACTTATGAGAACAAGGTTACTTGTCACTTGTTTTATAAAAACAACTTCCAGGGTAAATCACTGGTGCATGTTGTCCTCTCCTTCTGGATCAGGATTCAAAAGGACACATCAGCATCAAGAAGAGAGTCAGTCCTGTTCATCCTAGGATAGCCTTACCGAGCCTGGAATATTTAGAAGCATTAGAAATAAATTTTAGAAATATTTAGACACTATAGTTTTCTAAATTATATTTAGAATATAATACCTAACCACGTGGGGGCCCCGCTCGGCCACAAAAATCATTTGAGAAAAGAAAGACTTCATTACGTCACTACTGTCCTTTGGTAATTGTGCAGGAAAAAGGCAGGTGACAGATGACTATTACCTGCAGGGGCCAGGCGCTCCCCAAAGCAGATACACACTTGGTATGAGGAGGGCGCTTCGTTCCTGGGGGCTGTCATCTGCAGGGAAACGAATGCTCAATTGTCTGCATCTGGACTCACCGCAGCATTCCACTGGGGCAGCTTCCTTACTGGTCTTGGGAAGTTCTAGAACAGATTTGTTTTTCCCAGTCTGCAGCATGAAAGCAGGATATAAGGAGTCGTTTTTATGAACCACAGTGGAGTGTCTGTTGAAGGATGTGCCATGCGTGGAAAGGTCTGGATGGGAACATTATACAGTTTTAGGCACGGCTGAGATCAAACCACCATCTCTTGGTTTAAAATATGGTTGACTGGGCTTCCCTAGTGGCTCAGTGGTTGAGAGTCCGCCTGCCGATGCAGGGGACACGGATTTGTGCCCCGGTCCGGGAAGATCCCACATGCCACGGAGCGGCTGGGCCCGTGAGCCATGGCCGCTGAGCCTGTGTGTCCGGAGCCTGTGCTCCGCAACGGGAGAGGCCACAACAGTGAGAGGCCCGCGTACCGCAAAAAAAAAAAAAAAAAAAAAAAAAAAAAAATGTATATATATATATATATATATATATATATATGGTTGACTGCCCACCCTTCCCTCTGCAAGCCGAGCTCACATGCAGAAGGACTCAGGACTCAGGCCCTCGTTGCATTTCCAGAAGGTGGTCGAATATGCCATCTAATGAGAATGGGATATGAGGAAGATAGATGAAGAGCTACATAAGCCGAAGAGCCAATTCCAGCTGATTCTCCATCTCTCACCTTCCTAAAAACAACAAGAATCGTTTTCATCCCTCACCACGTACCAGGGAGGCAGGGGAGCAGGTGACCAAGCCCAGTGCTCGGGAGCACATGCTCTCTGGGCAAGCTCCCTGTGCCTCATTTTCCTCGTGGGTAAAACGTAGATGATAATAATCATATCCGACTTCCTGGGCTGTTGTGAGGATTTAAGGTGATTACCCAGGTATGGCGTTCTTGGTGAGGGTATTTGGCTCATGGCAAAGGGTCCACACACAGGACTTATTTGTAGTGTATTCACCCGTTCCAGGCACCAGGTAAGCCTTGGCCTTCACTATTTCATTAAACCATCACGGCACCAAATGAGGTAGGTATTTTATTCTCCCCTTTTACAGAAGAGGAAACTGAGGCTCAGCCAGGTAAAGTGGCTGTGGCCACGGTCACACAGCCTCAAAGCCTGGTAGGCCCCTAAGGGTCACAAAAGCAGCTCTATTGGGGGCAACTTCCAGGCCAGGGGCCCCCACAAGGGGTCTTTGTGTGGGCAGGGCTCCCCTATCCTGAGCCACAGCCTGGTCCCCAGGGCCTCCTGCTCCAGCCCAGGCCAGGCTCTGCATCTCCGCCTGTGAATGAGGCTCTGTTGAACCTCTTCTCGCCCGTAACCCAGCTACTAATTCCCACCCTAGCTAATGTGCTGCCAGCATTTCAGAACTAACCAGTAAATAAAAAGCTTTTCGCTCTCCATCAGCCTCTTAGGGCCTCTCAGCCACGTTCCCTCACCTGTCAGTTTCACTTACGGAGGCAGACCCGGGAATGGAACCACTCACCTCAGTCGACCACGCTGTTACAGATGTGTTTCATGGAGATGGGGAAGGGGGTAAAGTAAGTGTGTGTGTGTGTGTGTGTGTGTGTGTGTGTGTAAGTATGTGAGTGTGTGTGTACATGGGTGTGTGTATGTGTGTTTCCCAAGGCCTCCTGGTGCTGTGCCCAGAGGAACTGAGCTGAGGGATATGGTGGGGATGGGCAAGGGCTCCTGCCACTACTTACTGCTTCTGGAAGGCTCCAGGATCACCTGAGAGACCCCCAAACCTGAAAGCCTCTGCTTTCCTACCTGAGCAGGCAGAGGAGGGGGGTGGACCATTGTCTTCATTTGGCAAACGGAGAAACTGTGGGAAGGTGTGTGGGCCGACATCCTGGCCTCTTTTCCACACCCAGCACTCCTGATGCTCCTCCACTGCCTGGGCATCACGGGTTGACTGCCTGTCCCAGCCATGTGGCTGCCTTGCTCTGTGCCCCGGAGCAAGGCACTCAGGCTCTCTGTCCTTAGTCTTAGTGACAGCCAACAGCTGACTAGGCACCAAGCACGTTATCCTCATGACAGCCCTCTGCGGAGGGGATCTGAGAGCTGAGCATCCCCATTGTACAGCTGAAGCAACTGAGGCCCCAAGAGATTAAGTAACTAAACTTTTACACACATCTGTGTTTGTCTCCTTAAGATAAAATCATGGATGTGGAAAGGCTGGGCTGAAGGGCACTCACAATGAAGGCTTCTAATTCATCTTACCAGTGACCCTCCATAAGGGTGGTACCAATCTGTGCTCCTACCAACCAATTTCCCTCTTTGTTTGAAAATCTCATTTCCACCATTCTGGGGACCTCACCTGCAATTTCAAGTCAATCCCTTCACCAATTCTGCCAGAGGTCTCAGGGGTCCCAAGAGACATCCAGGTGCTCAGCTAAGTTGTCCCAAGCTCCCCAGGTGACAGACAGGTTACCCCCTCCCCCTTGCATGCACACACAAGCACACACACAGAAGGTGTGCCTCAGCTTCTGGACACAAGCATGTATGTGATAAACGACTTCTATTGAGTCTGTTCAACAGGCTATGGGCTGGGGCTCCTCACAGAGCCCTTCCAACCCAGTGAAGAAAGTCAAACTCAAATAACAGTAAGCAGGTCCTGACATAGACAACAAACATCCTTGAGATGGGAATGGGGGCGCCCTCTGAGGGATGGGATAGGCAGGGTTTGAATCAAGCCAGAGGAGGTCCTCCAGGCAGGAGGGGGCCTAGAGTTCCATCAGTTCTACTTTACAGAATAACTCCTCAAATTGGAAAACTAAGCAAGATGCTGCCTAGTTCCCAGAGAGCCTTTTGAGATGGAGCAGCTCTGCAAAAACATTTTCCAAACTCATTAGCCCTGCAGAAGTCCAGTTGTGCTTGCAGAATTTCCCCTGGCCCTACCAACACTCTGTACGATTGCTCCCCTTTTCATTCCATCCGTCCCCCAGGATCTCTCCAACCTCTTCCCACATCACCTGGCAAAAGGAAGGCTCAAACATTTGCTGCCCACAGCAAAGAACTTGAACTTGGGTTTGGACGTGGTGTGAGAGGTAACAAGCAGGGAACCACCCTGGGTTAACAGATGTCCTTGCCCCTCATCCTCCACTGCCCGCCACCTGACCTTCATTAGCCAGCTTCTGTTTTCTCTTAGACCCCATACCTGGGACTGTTTTTCACATCTACAGCCAGGATGTGCTCTGCCTGGCTCTGTACCCCACCTACATCCCAGCCCCCAGAGCAAACACGAGCCAACAGCTGCCCAAAGCAGCTGCCTTGATTTACAGTCAAGCATAAGCACTGCAAATTCTATTTCCCCAGAAACACATGAAAAACTTGGCTCTTTCATTTGCTGGCACAAATCTACTCTTTTCTATTATTCCTCCCTCCCCAGTGTCCTCCCTCACCTCCCACCTCTGCCCCATTCACCAGCACATAAATGAAAAGCTGCAGTTGCAGGGGCAGGGAGACTAGACAAACTGACTCATCTCGAAAATCAGCTTCCTTCTGAGTCTGCATGTCTCCAGAAACACACATCTGTTATCACACGTCAAGGGCAGGAGGGGGCGTTCGCTGGCCTGGCTTGTTTGTTAGGCACCCGGAGGGACCGCACGCTTCAGGGTTCAGCAGAGTTGGAGAATCCGTAGTCCCCGCACCCATCCCGAGGGCCTGGAGCCATGCAGTGGAGTTCCTTCAACCAGCCTGCCCACAGAATCCTCACCCATCTCCCCACTCCCTCCCGACCCATTCTCCCGAAACCCCACCATGTCCCATGTCCGAATCAGATGTATTTGGTCACTCCAAACAGGAAAGTCCTCTTGACCACCCATCCCCTGCAACACACATACACACAAACACACACACACACACACAGTCTCACCATCGAGCACAGCACAGAAATGTCAGCACTACAAGGCCTCAGAGCACAGCCACAGGCCCGCAGCACCCTTCCAAGTCCTCTGCAAAAGTGCTCCCCCTCTAACCAACTTGTCTGGATGTTGGAGTTTGTTAGGCTGGGTGGGGGGCGTGTTTCGTAATTTAATGTGGCTGTTGAGTCTGAGGACTTGGGGGGCATAGAAACCTGATTAGGACATTTCACACATCACAGGAGGAACCCATCACCTTGACCAGGGC
The DNA here is from genome assembly GCF_964165515.1 of Mesoplodon bidens. Classification (NCBI taxonomy): domain Eukaryota; kingdom Metazoa; phylum Chordata; class Mammalia; order Artiodactyla; family Ziphiidae; genus Mesoplodon; species Mesoplodon bidens. The sequence goes on along the minus strand of NC_138177.1, from coordinate 167,291,562 downwards.
CTTCTCAGCTGGCAGCTCACAGGTCTGTGATCTGTGACAGCATCGGTACTGCCCAGAGGTTGGGGGAAGAGTTGGGCAGCGTTGAATCGGATAAGAATCTAAAGTGTCCCCCACCCCAACCCAGCATCCCCTTCAGGTCCACAGGGGAAATGAGAGATCTAATTAAAGAGTTCTGAGAGTTTGAGGATGGTGGAAATAAGACCCTGGCTTTCTCAGGCTCACTTTTCTTCCTGAGAGCCCTAAGCATTTTCACAAAGACAGCCGTGTCTGTCCTAAAGAGTTCTGTGAAGGTAGAAATGGACAGGAATTGCATCATGGAGTTGTACAACAAAGTTGAGGCCCAGAGAGGTTAAGTCACTTGTCCAAGGTCACACAGCATGATAAAAAAAAAAAAAACTGAAGTTGGCTGTTTCTTAACAGTTAAACAGACATTTAACATACAACCCTGCCATCCTACCCCTGGATATTTACCCAAGAAAAATGAAAGTATATGTCCACATAAAGACTTGTACCCAAATATTTATAGTAGCGTTATTCATAACAGCTCCAAACTGGAAACAACTCACATGTCCATCAACAGGTAAATGGATAAACAAAGTATGGTATAACCCTACAATGGAATATTACTCAGAAATAAGAAGCAAGAAACTACTAGGACATGAACAACGTAGATAAATCTCAAAAAAAAACATTATACTAAGTGAAAAAAATCACTCAAAAAGAAAAAAGTACATACTATAGATTCCATTTATACAAAATTCAAAAAATGCAAACTAATCAATAGCAATAGAAAGCAAGTCAGTGGTAACCTGGCAAATAGGAGGGATGGATTACCAAGGGAACTTTCAGAGGTGATGGATATGATCAGTATCTTGACTGTGGCGATGGTTTAACAGATGCATTCATATGTTAGAAGTCAAACTGTACACTTTAAATATGTGCGGCTCACTCTATGTCAATTATACCACAAAAAAGCTGTAAAACAATTTACTGGCAAAAGGAGAAGGGGAGACAAAGCAAAGAGGAAGTACAACTAGAAAAATAAAAAATGCTAGAAATGAAATCAGGCTGCAGAATGTAAGGCATGCTGCCTGCTAGAGGCCCAACTCAAATTTATTTCTAAGTGAAGGCAAGGAGGGGGAAAAATGATTTTAACACAATAAAATAGTGTCCAGGAAGCTAGAAATAAAAATGTTTGGGTAAAGCCCAGTAGGTTCCCAATCCTGAGCACTTCTCTGGAGCCTAGTCATCTACCCCCACTGTCGATAAGATTCCTAAATCCTAAATTCCTGTTGGTACAGGTAGAAACAGAGGTGTGCTGGTAAGTGTTTAACAACCGGCTCCTGGGGTGGGGCCATCCTGGTTGCAGCGTTCGCCGATTTCTGGGGTATAAATACTCTCACCACAGCCAACATCAAACTACTAATGTGAAGTCTTTGGGCACAGGCTTGGGAAGGGATGCACAGTAGCATCGTATAGTGTTTCCACCACAGATACAACAGCTGTAAATAACCTCAAGACCATAGATAATAACAAAATATAGGGAAATAATTAGGAAGTGGTGAGTTTTGAATACTTCTTGTCCTTGTTTTTAATATAATTTAATTGTAAGCTTACATAATGTAATTTATAATGATGGCTGGCTCATAAAATTCCTGATGATTTAAGGAGTGGATCTCGAGCTGGTACCAGCCAGCTGTAGCACACCACTGGGCAGAAGCTGGAGGATGTCACTGAAGACAAAGTCTCCACGTGACCCAAGGCCCCATGGTTGGATGTGGGACCAGAGCTGGGTAGCAGGAGAGGGTGACTGAATCCACCTATCAGACATGGATGTAGGTGGCAATACAGGTGGTGCTAAGGCAGGGTCCCTAACAAGGAGCTAGTCAGCTACTCCCTGGAAGCCTCGGAGGGATTGAGCACCTCTGAATATTAAGTGAGGGGGCTTCTGGCTGTGCACACCCTTCAGAAAGGCCCTCATGCCCTGATTGTCTGGCCACAGACTCACAGAATCCAGGGCTGGATGCCCGGTGGGTCCCTAATGCACATATGGCATCTTTGGTAACTCTTTGCTTGAAGACTTCTGCCACTGGGGAACTCATGACCTCCCATCATTCATTCACCGAAGATTGAGTGAGTGCCCTCTCTGTGCCAGGTACTATAGAAGGTGCTGACCACACAGCCCTGAACAGGACATTGGTGACTCTCGATAAGGTGAAACTTAAAGTCTGCTCCAATGACTCATACAAAATGACACCGGGGGCTTTGGAGTCTGAACAACCCAGGCCCTCTCTCAGCTCTGCATCATCCTAGCTATGTGACCTTGGGAAATTGTTCACCCTCTGAGACTCGGATTCCTCACCCAAAAAATGGGACTAAGAGCCCCCTGTAAGATCATGTGTAAAGTTGTCTGATACATAGCCTGGCTCACAGCATGTATTCATGTGGGCTTTGTCCTCCAGAGCCACACAGAGAATGTCTGGATCCTTCTGTACATGAGATTCGTCCAAAAAGGTGGAATGAGCCCCAATAATTAATAATAATAATAACGGACACAGATTGAATTCTGTGCCTCAGGGACTATTCTGAGGCTCTCTGTGTATTCATTCATTTAATCCTTTCAACAACCATGGAAGATGGGCACTTCCATCATGCAAATGAAAAAATGGAGGCCCAGAGAGGTTTAGTTACTTCTCAAAGTCACACAGCTAGTAAGTCATGGCATAGGACTTGAACAGGGGAAACATCTTCAAGCTGGACATTCCCACCCCCTGAGGTGGTTTCAGGTATCACACCACCCTGTTTGCCCTCCCTAGTTCCCACAGACTCAGACCCGGACTCACTGCTGCACACAATGTCCCGGCACCCAGGGCGGAAGGAGCAGGGCTGGTGGTCCCTCCTCACTGTCGCGCTCACCCCATCAGTGGTTTCCAACCGCTGGGTCCCAGAACCTGCCCCCCCCCACTCTCTGCCCACTTGGACTCTCACTGGTCCAAGGTAAAACATGTTCTAAGAAAGTCACTAACTGTTCTTTCTTGGAAAATACTGTTCTTTAACGTGAGACTATGTCACTTCCCTTTTTTAAAATGTCCTTCCTTTTATGATATGATAATGGTGGTCTATTTTTGGCCCCAGTTTTAACATCCTCAACTGGCAAAATAAGAAGTTTGTCACCCCAAGGGGTCCCAAGACTGAGAGAGGTGGCCCTTACCAATCCACGAGGCCCAAAGTCTGGGGGGTTTGGCTGCTCCCCTTCAGCCAGACCCCCACCCCGCACGTCCCCCATGTCCTGACGCTCCGCCACTCTCCTGGCCCCGCCCCCCCAGGCACCACGCTTACCTCTCCCTTGTCTACCTGGGGGTGACCCCCCGATGAATTCCAGAGAGAAGCACCCACACCACCACTGCCTGACCCACTTGCAAAATGATCTGGTGGATTCACCCACTCAGCAGTGGGCACTGGGGGCAGAGGTGACAGGTTGGCCGTGAGGGGCCCCTGTAGGTGGGAGAGGATGTAACACTTCACCCTTAGAGGGGACAGGAGGGATGGTCTTGAGAGCTTAGCCTGAGAACATCCGTCCCCAGCCTACAGGGCAGGGGGCAGGAGGAGGGGACAAAGGGAGCACTGCTGCCGGAACTCAGGTGCCGGCGGGCACGGGGGAGCACCTCTGGGACCTGCAGGAACCGTGGGTAAAATCCACAGAGGGCCTCTCTGTCCCCCGTCCCCAGCGGAGGGCTCTGACCAAGCTCCCTCCTCCCTCTCACACCCTCAGTGCACACGCACACATACCCACACACTTTATCACACAACTCGCATGCACAAACATGGAGCCACACTATTTCATACACTCACTAAAGCACACTCACACTCTCACCTCCACACCTTCTCACACACCCTCATACACACACCCTCCCACACACTCACACCCTCTCACACACTCACACCCTCTCACACTTGCTCACACGCCCCCTCCCGCGGGTGGTCCCTGGGACCCATCTTTGAGCCATAGTGCCAAGGACCCCCAGGCGCGGGGCCTGCACCCAGCCCCGCACGGCCCCCCTCCCCACCCCAATCTAATGTGGATTAGGGAACCAGCCTTCCTGTTCCTCAGACACAGACCCTGCTTGGGTGATCAGAACCTAAGGAGAATTCGCTCTCTGTAATCAATGTGGCAGCTGGTCTGGTGGGGGAACAAAGGGAAGTGCGCCGGGAACAGAGCAGCGCCTGCCAGGCCTCCACCGCCATCCAGCGCAGCTCTCGAGCTGCTGGGCCCATGAGCAACTCAGGCCAAAGTGGCTCCTCGGGCATGTAACAGATGTGAGGCCACCAGGGGGAAGTGCCAAGGCCTCAGTTTCTTTCGGCCTTCAGGTCACAGCAACTCAAAAGGAGTGCCGGCATCCATGAGGTGTTTTAAACTCATGACTAGTTAGGCCTCCTGAGAAACACCACCATCCCAGCCTCTGTTCTGTCTGCTGTCCTGGGGGCCCGGGGGTTTGCCTCTCATGGTTGCAGCCCAGTACCTTGCCCAGGAACCAAGTGAAGAACTAAGTCACCACAGAATTAGCTACCTCATCCCATTGGATCCTGGCTGCAGCCCCAAGAGTACCCATTTTGCAGATGAGCAAACTGAGTCTCAGTGAAGTCAGATTACTTGTCCAGTGATCAGCCTCTGAGTGGTAGGAGCCCAAAGTGGAACCCAGGCCAGTCACCCCCCCAAGCCTGAGCTTCTGAACGTCATGCCCATGAATGAAATAGTAGACACTCTGGTGGGATGAAGTTTTTAAAGTTCCCTGGGTGATCCTGATGAACAGCTGGGTTTGGAAACATCCATCCCGGGTGCAAATGCTCCCATCCAAACTCCCAGTGCATGCTGGACATTCCCAAAAAATCGTGGCCTCTTTCTACTTCCTGATAAAATAGCATCCTGTATGGAGAGCTTACTCTCCACCAGGAACTGCTCCGGGGACTTTACATGAAGGGACTCGTTGAATTCTCCCTTCCAGTCTTTCCAGTCCTGTGATATAGGAATTATTATCCCCATTAGACCGATGAGGAAACAGGCACAGAGCCATTAGGAGGCACAGCCAGGAAGAGGCAGGGATTGCAAGCCAGGCGGGGCAGCTCCACCTCCACCTGGGGCAGCGACCCTTAGCGCTGCCCCCTGGCACTTGGCTGGGCTGCCGGGCCGGGGCAGCAGCACTGTCGAGCACTGTGATTTTTATCTTGACAAGTGGCCTTCTCACAATTGCTATTTCCCCTCCACAGCCCAAAGCGGAAATGAGAAGGGGAGAAAAAGAAAGAGGGCGACAGCAGGGCCTGATGGATGTGCCGGGTTGGATCACACCTTGAAACCAAAACTCCATTCCCTTTGTCTACACCAACAATGGGTGCGAGGGGCGGCAGGAAGCACAAGCGGTCCACCCCACCCCGCAGGGGAGCTTGGCATACCTCCGGGCCATGTGGGCACCCCCTGCCCGGGAGGAGCGGGAGACACTGGAGGGGCAGGTGTACACAGGGTCCGGATGGTGAAATCACGGAGGTGGGGGAGCAGGCAGCATGACAACCCTGGGGAACCGGCACTGGGGAGGCCCCAGAGCACCCAGGACAGGCTGGAGAGAAGCCTTTCAGATCATCACACCCTCCCCCACTAAACAGCTCTGGAGTCACTATCAGGACAAAGGTTTCCTAGGTGGCCTCAAGTCTCCTGAGAAGCTGGATCAACAGACGTCCCAGGATACAAGACTCGGGGACCTGGCCCCGCCCTGGTCAGTCTGCAGTCGAAGTTTGTCTGTGGTTCCCCTGACACGTGGTGGGGGGCGGGGCCTGTCTAGGGCTACAGAGGTGGGATCCAGTCTTCGAGGGGCTTCCGGGAATGAAACACACACACTCAAAGTGACACCAGGCAGGTGGTCTCACCACTATGCCTGGCAGGTGTGTGTTGGGTGAGTTGGTGATGAGAACATCAATAAAAAGCTAACATTTGGGCTTCCCTGGCGGCGCAGTGGTTGAGAGTCCGCCTGCCGATGCAGGGGACACGGGTTCGTGCCCCGGTCCGGGAGGATCCCACGTGCCGCGGAGCGGCTGGGCCTGTGAGCCATAGCCACTGAGACTGTGCGTCCGGAGCCTGTGCTCCGCAATGGGAGAGGCCACAACAGTGAGAGGCCCGCACACCGGGGGGGAGAAAAAAGAAGCTAACATTTATCAACCATGGACTATGGGCCAGACACGTGAGGATTATCTCTTGTAATCCTCCCAACAACCCTACGATGAAGGCACTCTGTAAAAATCCCTATTTTACAGATGAAAGATTGAGGCCCAGAGAGGTTAAGTAATATATCCAAGTTCACACAGCTGGTAAGCACAGAGAGAGGATTTGAACCTCGAAGCGTGGCTCCAGAAAATGAATACAAACAACGATAGGAATTCAGAGGACTGGAGATGGGGACCACTCAGGGGACACTGGGGGCGTTCGCACAGAGCAGAAGCAATCTGGGTGGGTGGAGAGGAGGCAATGCCCTGCCCCTGCCTGTGAGCTGCCCATCGGGAACCCTAGGCATCCCCCTCTGTGTTGATACATTCAGCCCCAGGTTGTCCTAAATGGGCAAAGCCAGCCCCAGGCGGAGCAGAGGCAGCCCAGGGAGTGAAGCAGCAGGAAAAGGGCCCACGGTGGGCAGTGAGGAGTCACCCACCCCAGTGGGGAGAGGCAGGCCTGGGAGTCAGGCTGAGATTGAATCCTGACTCAACCCCCTGACTGGAGGTGCTGAGTGCCTCCATAAATGTCAGCTGCCACTGGGCCCAGTAATGAATCACGCCGACAAAGCATCACTCTTTTGGACCCACCAGTGTGGGCACCTTTTGCTGCCTCGGGTAGGTGAGTCAGCGTCCTCCCTCCAACACTTCCCCTGGTCACCTCTGGCTCCCGGTAACTCAGCCGTAAATCCTCACCCCGTACCACGTAGATGTCCGTCTGCCCCTGGGAAACCCTGCTGAATTTACGAGCTCACAAGTCCAGATTCACTGGCGAGGGAAAAAGGGATCGTGTTGCCCATGGGGGACCTGGTGCTCAGAAGCCATAAAGCACGCTGGTGACAGCGGCCTGACGGGTTGAGGGCCCTCCCGGGTCATTTGCGCTCGGCTTAATGGCCACGATGATGAGGCAGGCGCTGTTCGAGAACTCCACGCGGGCCACTACTGAAGCTTTAAATCAGTCACAGGAGGTTAAGGGAGCAGCTGCCTCTTTTCATCTTATTTTTGGGGTGCCTGATTGCAGCCCTTTTTCCTTTTTCCCTCTTGTTCCTTCTCGTTTGTCCTAACTTGGCCCACGAGATGGCCACAGCATTTCGAACACACACGTCGAATTCTAACTTGGGGACACAGGGGAGCTGCTGCATTTCCCAATCTTTTTTATTGTCTTTGGAACAATAGTCTGCTGTGTTCCAAAGCACACAGGCTCATCTTGCATGGGGCAGCAGAGGAATGAGGGCACTGGGGGGTGCGGCGGAGGCAGGAGGGCGTCCAAAGCAGCAGTAGAGAGCAGCCCGTGGGGCAATGCAGATCTGGGGGCAACTCCGGGAAGTCGGGTCCTCCGTGTCTCCACCAGCCCTGCCAGCCACAGTGTGATCTGGGCTACCTCCCTTTGACACCTCTCTCCCTGGACCCAACTGCCAGCCCATTAAATGGCCATTGAAAGGAGGAGCTAGCGCTAGTTTTCTTGCCTTGTGCTGGGGCAAAGAATATCCTGGTCTTATACAGGGAGTAATCTCAAATTACCAAAAACCAGTGCTTTTATTTGATCTAAGACTCCGTGTGTGTGTGTGTGTGTGTGTGTGTGTGTGTGTGTGTGTGTGTGTGTGATAGAGAGAGAGAGAGAGAGAATTAAAGGCAAAAGGGGGTATTATATGAACTATCCATTGGCACAAGGAAAGAAAGGGCTAGCATCTCCGGCTGGCTGTGAACGCTCTTTAATTAAGCAATAAATTTGGAACCAGGGAAATGAGCATCAGTAAAGAAACATTCTGTTTAATTACCCATTCATCAGTTTGGCTCTGCCAGGGCACCTGTGCCAAGACACGCCAGCATGTGGTCACTCAGGACAGAGGTTGCCCAAGTACACATTCCAATTTGGTTCCAGCTCATGCCATGTTGAGAGACAGAGAGAAACAGAGGCCCAGAAGCCGAGAGAGACAGAGGCGGGGAGACAATGACGGCGAAGAGCAACAGCTATAATTCCATCAAAGGGCTCTGGTGACACTGTAAACCACCAGACACAACCAGAGTGGTTTGTCACCAGAGCCCCAGTGGAATTGACTCAGAAGGCATTGTTGCAGATTTTTCCAACATGAGGCCAAAAGAAAGAGGCTGTGTGTGTGTGAAATACTGTTCTCTGTCATCTCCAGCCCTGCATTGCTGTTGAGGAGCAAACCCTGAGGTTTTGATCCCAAGTTCAATTCCAAGTCATTGCCGTTGAGCGGCCGGATGACACCCTGTCTGCTCTTACACCTCGGATTCAGAGTCCAGCGGGGAGTGAGGCAGGATCCCGGGGGGGCAGCTGGACACCAGGAGCCAAAGGCTTCAGGACTCTATTTGTGTGTCCCTGGGGGACCTTGGAGCTCTGGGCCTGATTCCAGAGCTGAGGCTCCTGAGTCTGCTCCACGGAAGCCAATCACGGGACTCCCCAAAAGCCGGGGGCCAGGATGCTGGGAAGAACTGGGGAGGGGGTGGGGAAGAGGCTGATCAATATGAACTCTTTCCCAGCTGCTCACTGTGTGACAGGCCTCTGGGAGTCTGGGGTTTGGGTTCTGGAGCTTTCTAGAATCCAAGAGAAGAGCAAAGTGAGGAGGATTTCAGGCACCAGAAAGGGTCCTTCGTGTTACTACGGTACCCCAGGGGTGACTGGAGAGGTACCTCCCACCTCCATCAGGGATCCCAAACCTGTCACTTGTTTCCAGAACTTTCTCTCCATGTGGAAGAATTTCTGGAGAAGTATGTATTATGGAGGAATATGTATTTCTGTCTGTATAGGGGGATGTGCTTAGGGGATGGACCAGATCTTTCCTGCTTTGGCCTCTGAGCCCTAAAATCTGCTCCCATTAACAGCTCTCGCTCACCAGACAGCCTCGTGACGTGTGAAGAATAAGTGAATCTGAAACTGCAGAGGAGATGGCCTTCCAAAGACTCGACTTTAAAAATTAAGGTGAGGGGCTTCCCTGGTGGCGCAGTGGTTGAGAGTCCACCTGCCGATGCAGGGGACACGGGTTCGTGCCCCGGTCCGGGAAGATCCCACATGCCGCGGAGCGGCTGGGCCCGTGAGCCATGGCTGCTGAGCCTGCGTGTCCGGAGCCTGTGCTCCGCAACGGGAGAGGCCACAACAGTGAGAGGCCCGCGTACGGCAAAAAAAAAAAAAAAAAATTAAGGTGAGGAGGAAAGCATTTGACAAAGGACATTTCAGGTCTGGCCAAATTCAGGGCTTTGAAAAAATATCTTGTGATGTTTCAGTAAACCCAGAGCAAAGCTGTCAGGGCCCAGCTCTGGTCATTATAAGTTATTTGTAGCTTGTTTCTTTCCAAAGCAATTTTCTTTTATCTGCAAGCTAAGCTCTTCTGACCCAGCCTGATTTCTGCAGCTGTTGTGCCCAACTCCTGTCTTCAACAGCTGACAGGCGTTTGGAGACAGCTCTGGAAAGCGGCAGGAATGTGAGGGTCCTGTCTCCAGTCCGAGACCCCAAAAAGACCCTGGCCAGCTCTCTGCATGCTCCAGAAGCATCCAGAACAGTGCCACGGGGCCGGCGTGCACATGGGACACAGCAAATCAGAGTTCTTCCAGGCGGGGCCCAGCCAGGCGAAGTCATGCCCATTAGAAGGTCAGTACCATGTGGGACCCGAACTCTTGACAGGCAGGGGCTCAGGACAGATGGCAGGAGCGCAGGGAAAGGGAAAGATAGAGCCTGGGCCTCTGAGGCGAGCTTCAGCACACAGGCCAAGTTGAGAAGACTTGTGGCTGGTGGTTGGGTCCTTAACCACACCACCCACTCATGGGGCTGCATACACACTAAGTGAGCTCCTGCGTGGGAAGTTTCCTCTACAGGGAATAGATCTTTAGGCCTCTTCTTAGAACCTCTCCATCTTTTTTAAGTTTTGTGATCTTCTTACCCCCGTCAGTCCATCCTCTGTTAAAACTGGATCAGTGTGTGCTGCTCTCCCATGCCTCACTCCATCCCCATGGACCTGCCCAGCCAGCAGACAACCTCTGCGGCTCCCAGGTCCCTCAAGGTCATCAGCTTCCATGTCCACCTCTCACCCATACAGGCTGGAGGGCACTTGTTGAGAACAAGTCCTCTGGAGCCTTCCAAGAGGTCAGTCTCACAGGTAAATAAATCCTCTGGGAACATGTCCTCTGATCTGCCTCGCCTCCAGGTGATGTGATCCTAAAGACCATGTCACCGACCTGTGTCCTCCAACAGGGTGGCTGGACTGGGAAGGAAGGCGGAGGGTTTTAGGCCATGAAAGTGTCCAGTTACCCATACCTGATGCTGTATAAGCCATGACCCTACTCCACCTTCAGTACCTCCTGCAAAAAATAAGGATGGAGGAAATCGAGACCCTCAGGGTGGGTGTTTCTCCAAAGGCACCCACACTTATTAATTCTGATTTGTACACCTGTCAACACTCCCCAAGATAACAAACTAAACACCAAGGAATAAAAGAGCAATGTGCTCCCTGGCACATCTATTTCCAGATGCCCTTGTAGGATTCTCTGCTCACCAAAAGGAACTCTGCCAGCTGCCAAAGTCAGTCTGGGGCTGGAGGTGGGGGGCCATTCCCAGGCCGGGGTAATTTGTTCTTCCACAGGCCGACGCTGAAAGTCAAGACCTAGAACAGAGTCTAACAAATTATCCTGGCCCATGGAGCTTGGTTTTGTCTGATTCTCTTCCCGTTGCCCAACGGTGGCAAGTTGCAGGTGCATCTGTTCTGAATACCGGCCTCTTGTCTTTGACGCCCCTGGCTAGTGTCTCTGAGATGTTTAGTCAGAGCCACCAATGAGACCGACACGCCTCACACAAGGCTCTGCTAAAGACCTCCATTTAACTTAATGGACGAAACAGGGAACCATTTCTATATGATTAATTAATTAGAGTCTTACTAAGAAGGATAATAATATAACAATTTAAATGACTGCAAGGCCTAGCTGCCAGTTCATAAAAAGAACACCAAGAAGAGCACAATTAGAAAGACATTCAAGACAGAGGGAACACGAAATAGTGGACCCAGCTCTGACTAAGGCCACGCTTAGTTCATGAGGTTTCAAGTCCAGGGTCCACCTATTTGACCTAAAAGTTACCTGCCTTCTCTGAGCGGTTTCCTCTCTAAATAAATGGAAGCATTGAGGTATATCTGTCAGTGCTGTTGTGGAAACCCAGTAGATGCCATGCATGAAAACTGTCCAGAAAATAGGCTTAAAATGCATGGAAACATTGCTCAAGAAATCCCACCCTAATAGCATGTACTAAGAATAGAAATAAATGGAAAGAGGTCTGACGAACATGGTCCATTCTGTTTGATCAGCAAACATCTTATTTTTCACTGCACTTTTAACCTGCTTGCCCACTCCAAGTCCTTTGAAAGTAAGTGAATGAAAAGTCCCCATAAGAATCATCTTAGTTGATTATAGATGAATAAGTAGTTGTTATTTGCAGATGAGTCAAGATGATTCTAGTTAGTAGATTTGCTGGTTGGTATTTGGATGTGGGGGCATTTGTAGCATCTCAGTGTCCCTGCAACCCTCACGCAGCCCCCTCCTCTCCCCCATACTGCTCCTCCTTTCTTCTCCTCACCCCTCACACTTTTGCCCATATTACTACTCAAGGTCTCCCACCTTGGGTCCCTCATCTGTCCTGCGTCTTGTGACCCAATCCCTCAAGGCCTTGCTAGATAACTCTTTATCTAAACCTAAACCTTTTTCTGTAAAGGACCAGACAGTAACTATTTCAGTCCTTGCAGGCCATACAGTCTCTGTCACAACTCCTCAACTCTGCCTCTGCAGTGTGAAAGCAGCCATAGACAAGATGCCAGTGAGTGTGGCTGTGTTCCAATAAAACTTTATTTGCAAAAACAAACGAAGGGCCTGATTTGGCCCAAGAATCTAAATAGTTCTTTGGTGTTATGGGATTATAATGGTTAATATATTGGATCTAGAGGTTCACTTCCTCACTTCCTTCTGAGGTTTTTTATACTTTAACCCTAAGTCACGATTAATGGGGGACATTTTAGACACTGGGAAAAGTCCAGTATAAAAGATATTGAGAATGGGTGCCTTTTAGTGTCTCTCAATCACAATACTTGTGGCTAAAGCCCACCAGACTTTGTCACCTGTAATGCTGGCATTTTCAGATCACAGAAAGACCTAAGCTTAACTAGATCAATGGCTCTTAAGCTTGAGAGTATAACAGAATCACCCAGAGGGCTTTTTATAAATTTATTTATTTTTGGCTGCACTGGGTCTTCATTGCTGAGTGTGGGCTTTCTCTAGTTGTGGCGAGTGGGGGCTACTCTTCACTGTGGTGTGTGGGCTTCTCATGGCGGTGGCTTCTCTTGTTGCAGAGCACGGGCTCTAGGCGCATGGGCTTCAGTACTTGTGACACGTGGGCTCAGTAGTTGTGGCTCGCGGGCTCTAGAGCGCAGGCTCAGTAGTTGTGGTGAATGGGCTTAGTTGCTCCGAGGCATGTGGGGTCTTCCCGGACCAGAGCTTGAACCCACGTCCCCTGCATTGGCAGGAGGATTCTTAACCACTGCACCACCAGTGAAGTCCCTGGAGGACTTTTAAAAACACAGATTACTGGGCCCCATTCCCAGACTTTCTGATACAATAGGTCTGGGGTGGAGCCAAAAGATTCACATTTCTAACTAATTCCCAGGCAATGCTGATGTTGTTGGTCCAGGTACCATGGTTTGAGAACTGCTGGGTTACATGTTAAAAACCTAGAGGTATACTGCCACCTAGTGGGTAGTTCTTAGTGGTACCCTACACCAACTATTTGATTTTTAAAGTGTACTAAAAATTACACATTTTTGCCATGGAGAAGAATCAAATTCATAAAGCCAATTTGTCATTTGTATACTTGGGATTCCATAACCATATTCCAAGCTTCTTTAAAGAAATGAGATGTCACTTTATTTATGATAACATGGCAGCAATTTTAAATCAACTTAAACTAAAAACAGATTATTTTCCACAGGGGGAAAAACACTGAAAATATCTAAATAGAAAAAAACACTGCTGGCTCTGTTCTCTGGCCGCTCTCCCATTGTCCAGATGCACATACCTCTTCTGAAAGGCAAAATCCACACCCCAGCCCTCCAACCCCCTATCGATGAACCACTTTGACCTGGTGTAATTGATGAAATTCAGCAGGAGATTAGCCAAAACGAACCTGTTTCAGACCCTGGACTTTGTGATCTTTGCACACACAGAACAGTAGCAATGGTAAAGGACCCTGTTAATGGGTAACTTGGAAATGTTTGCATTCCAACATACTGACAATGCAATGACCCACTCCCACCTATTCATCCCAGTTAGTTTCATCTAACTCCACCTGGCACAAAATGAAGGGGTGCTACAGTTGCCAATAGCAGATGACTTGGGATACCATGCTTGGCGGGCTGCTGGATCATTGTCATTGTGGAGAAACACATTAGGGCTGTCTACAAAGGATGGCCTGGTACCAAGAGCACGGAAATGACAGGGACCGGAACGATTTTTGATGCCAACAGTTTATTTTTGATCTCCAGATGCAATGCAGCTGACAGCTAATTAGTTTGACTTAGATCTACACAGATCTTCCCCTTTTTTCCCACACATGCTGTGGGCATGCTAGTGTGAAAATGTGTCTGCCTGGGGTTGCGCTTTGATTGAGAATTCTCTGGAATGAACACACTTGGAACCCCTGAGAAGTCTGGAGCCCCAGCACGTGGACCATCTGGTGAAGACAGTCTTTTTCTCTCCTGCTTGGCCCAAGAGCAGGTAATGCAGTGGCAGTCTTTATTCCAGTGGCCGATTCCAGCCTAACAAAGCTGGAGTAAATCATGCAGCTTCATTTTTTTGAGTATGAGGCCACCATTAACTGCAAACCTCAGTGGTCGAGAGCTACTGGATGTGAATTCTGTGGCTATTAATGAAAAAGCAATCGCGGTGCATTAGCTGGTGAGCTGTTTGGGAGGAATAAGAAGGACGTGCAGAGCTACAGTTCCAGGGACAGCAAGAGCAGCAAGACCCTCCCCTCCCCTGGCCCCAGAGTATCAGAGCTACATTTATGCAGCCCTACTGTGCGCTGAACATTTTTAGAAGCACATGTAGTCTTCACAACAGGGGCTAGTGTTATCCTCATTTTACAGTTGAGGAATCTGAGACATGAAATTGATGGCCCCAGATCAAGCAGCTGGTATGTGGAGAAGATAGGTTTTGATCCCCGAAGTCCTTCTCCAGAGACCATGCTCTGAACAACTACACCTTACGACTTCATGAGCCCGGCTTGGTCTAAGCCATTCATGGCAATCCAAGCCCTATTGACTGGTCTAGGGAAAGGCAGGTGTGGCCTTCACTCCCCAGAAGTAGGATTATATCTCACCCCCTACCAGGACCTCATAATGGACTGAGTGGGTCTCCCTGTCCCCTGACTTTGGGCTTGGCCATGTGACTTGCTTCAGCCAATGGGACGTTTCACCATGTGATCCAAGCTGGGGCTTGAAATGTGCTTGTGCCATTGGTGTACCCCCTTGTCCTCATGGGCCTCAGAAGGAGATTCATGGAGCCAACCCAGACTGGAGTGAAGCCCAGAGCCAGGCCCAGCTGAACCCAGACTTAATCATCAAACCCCGGCCACCCCACTGGTTGTATACATCATGCACTGATACAGCTCACCATCATGTTCTAGTCCATGATACTCTGGGAAATGTTTCTAGAATAAATTGAGCCTCCAGAGGAGAAATATTTTTATACCTTACCCCTCTCTTCCTCCCTGGGCACTGGTAAGAGGACATTGTACCTAGTTCTACGCACCATCTGGTGACCACAGGAAACAAACACAAACACAAAAAGCCAATACACTAAGGATGCCAAAGTAGAAAAAAGGACTGATCCTAGGTCCTTGGTGATCTTTCAAGCCACTGAACAATTGCCTACCTCCACATTTTTTAAAATTTATTTATCTTATTTATTTATTATTTTTGGCTGCATTGGGTCTTCGTTGCTGTGCGTAGGCTTTCTCTAGTTGCGGCGAGCAGGGGCTACTCTTCGTTGTGGTGCTCATTGCAGTGGCTTCTCTTGTGGCGGAGCATGGGCTCTAGATGCATGGGCTTCAGTAGTTGTGACTCACGGCCTTCATTAGTTGTGGCTTGCAGGCTCTAGAGAGCAGGCTCAGTAGTTGTGGCACACGGGCTTAGTTGCTCCACGGCATGAGGGATCTTCCTGGACCAGGGCTCAAACCCGTGTCCCCTGCACTGGCAGGCGGATTCTTAACCCCTGCGCCACCAGGGAAGCCCAACCTCCACATTTTTTGAGACAATCTTCTCTTTGTTCCAGCCAGCATTATTTGGGGTTTCTATTATTTACAGCCAAAGCCTTTCTTAACTGCTATTGACTCTCTTAAGTATGGCAAAGAAGAACTTTTACAGAAGCTATATCTTCACATCTATTTTCTTTAAGTTGGTCAAACCTCTCCAAAATAGCAGGAGGGAAGTGACAAAGTCTTGCTAATGTCAGTCAATTGATAACTGCTGCCACTCTTCCTGGAGTGATCAGTTTAGAGCTGCCCACGTGAGAAGCAGCTTAACTAAAATCAACCCTTAAATTTTGTTTGTTGATGTAGTCAAACTTCTAGAACACTTCCTAACATATAATAGGTGCTCAGTATAGCTTGTTAAATGAAATTTTTAATTGAGTTGTTGATATTTCTCTGGATGGGCCATCACATGTGTCTCTTGGGAATCTGCTTTGTCTTCTCAAGAAGCCTCTTGGAAATCACACCAAAGTGAATTTTGTGAAGCCTGCACACTAAACAGAACTTCCAAACTCAATGGAAGTCTTCTCATGATATGATTACAAACAGAAATCATAACAGCTTTATTGAAATATAATTCTCATACCATAAAATTCACTTTTTAAAGTGCACAGTTCAGTGGGTTTTAGCATATTCACAAGATTGTGCAACCATCAACCATAATATAATTTTAGAACATTTTCATCATCCCAAAGGAAACCTCATAACCATCAACAGTCATTCACCATCACTCCCTCCCCCATCCACCCAGTCCCTGGCAACCACTAACCTACTTTCTGGCTTTATGGATTTTCCTATTCTGGACATTTCATATAAATGGAGCCATACAGTATATGTGGTCTTTAGTGTCTGACTTGTGTCACTTAGCAAATGTTTTCAAGATTCATCCATGTTGTAGCAGGTATCAGTACTTTATTCCTTTTTATTGCTGAATAATATTCCATTATATGGATATACCACATTTTCTTTATCCATTCATCATTTGATTGCTTCCACGTTTAGGCTATTATGAAGAATGCTGCTACAAACATTTGCTTACAAGTTTTTGTGTGGCAATATGTCTTCTTTTCTCTTAGGTACATACCCAGGGGTAGAATTTTTGGGTCAAGCTCTATGTTAACCTTTCAAGGAACTTCCAGACTGTTTCCCAAAGCAGCTGCCCCATTTTATATTCCTGCCAGTGGTGTATAGAGAGTTTCAATTTCTCCATGTCCTCACCAACACTTGTTATATCTGTCTTTTTGATTATAGCCAGCAGGTGTGAAGTGTATCTCCTTGTAGTTTTACTTTGCATTTCTCTGAGGGTTAATGGTTTTGAGCATCTTTTTTGTGTGTTTATTGGCCATTTGTACAACCTCTTTAGAAAAGTGTACAGACATAAATTTGATCTTATTTATATAATCTAATTTTGCTGAAAACTTTTGTGAGGCTGCATTATGAAACCATAAATCTTTTTTTCCCTAATAATATACAAAATATTATGAAAACCTGATTAACTCACATGTCACTGATTTAGAATGGCTGTATCCACAGCAAAGGAAAAGATCATTGTTTTCTCAGCCACTAAAATCCCATCTCTTAGCACGTCTGGCAAAATAAAAAAATAAAAAAAAATCAGTCTATAGAGCAAAAGTGTGATCAGAATTAGTGAAATGTTTAAATGTTAAATGGCTTTTAGAATTCCCTTTTCTTCTTTTAATTACATGTAGTAACAGAAACTACTGTGTACTTTAAAATTATAATGTCCCACTTTTTAATTTATCTACTAATATTTTTTTCTATGTTGCTATATGTCAAGCATTATACCAGATTTATTCCAGCTGCTGGTTCATTTAAACTTCACAAGAACACTATGAGGGGGGTAGCATGTATTAGTTAGCTATGCTGTGTAACAAATCATCCCAAAACTTAGCAGCTTAAAACAACAGCCGTAACTAATTAGCTCTCATAGTTTCTGTGGCTAAGACATGGGCAGGATGGCTTGACTCTGCTACACAACATCTGGTGCCTCAATGGGAAGACCCGAAGGCTGGGGACTGAAAGAGCAAATATCACTCAAACGTCAGGCAGTTGATGCTGGCTGTTGATTGAGACCTTCACACTGCCTATGCATGTTCTTCTTGACGTGGTGGCTGGATTCCTGAGAGAGAACCAGATGGAAGCCATATTGCCTCTGTGACTGAGCCTCAGAAGTCACTCAGTGTCACTTCCATCACAGTTACAAAGGTCCACCCAAGTTCAAGTAGAGGAAACACAGTCCCTTCCAGTTATGGATCGCAGTATGCACTGTGATGGTTACTTTTATGTATCGACTTGACTGGGCCGCAGGGTGCCCAGATTGAACATTCTTTATGAGTGTGTCTGTGAGGGTGTTTCCAGATGAGATTAGCATTTGAATCAGTGGACTCAGTAAAGCAGATTGCCCTCCCCAATGTGGGTGGGCATCATGAAATCTACTGGGAGCCTGAATAGAACAAAAAGTGGAGGAAGGGAGGATCCATCCTCTTCCCACCAGCCTGTTGAGCTGGGACATCAGTCTTCTCCTGCCCTTGGACTGGAACTTACCCCTTCAGCTCCCCTGGTTCCCAGGCCTTCAGACAAAGACTGAATTGCACCACTGGCTTTCCCGGGTCTCCAGCTTGCAGATGGCAGATCATGGGACTTCTCAGTCTCCAAAATCATGTGAGCCAGTTTCTTATAATACATCTATCTACATAGAGAGATTTATATAGAGATTGTATATATACACATGTACATAAAACTGCATATACATGTGTATGTGTGTGTATTGGTTCTGTTTCTCTAATACACATGCCCCGACAAAATTCATATGTTGAAGTCCTAATCCCCATACCTCAGACTGTGACCTTATTTGGAAATGGGGTCATTACAGAGCTAATCAAGTTAAAGTGAGGTCAGTAAGTTGGGTTCTAATTCAGTATGAGTGGTATACTTATAAAATGGGGAAATTTGAAGACAGTTAAGACACACCCAGGAGAACACCACATGAAGATGAAGGCAGAAATCAGGGTGATGCTTCTACATGCCAAGAAATGCCAAAGATTGCCAGAAAACCACTCAGAGCTAGTGAAGAGGCATGGAGGAGATTCTCCTTCACAGACCTCAGGAGGAACCACCCTGTTCTTGGTCTCAGACACCCAGCCTCCAGAACCGTGAGGCAATAAGGGTCAGTGGTTCAAGCCAGCCAATTTGTGGTACCATCAGCCCGTATCCTCAGATGCGGAATCCACAGATATGGAGGGCCAACTCTGGAACTTGAGCAATCCCCTGCAGATACCAAGGGATGACTGTACTTTATCACAGCAGCCCTAGGAAACTAATCCACCACCTCTTGATGGAGAATCATCAACATCATATTGTAGGAAGAGCTTGCAGACGGGGTAGTTAGGGGTGTGGCCATATTTGGAAATTCCAACCTGCCACAGCCCATCCCCTGGCCAACAAAATTTCACCTCCCTCCCATACGCAAAATACACTAGTCCCCTCCTGCAAACCACCAAGTCTCATCCCATTACAGCACCAGCTTAAAGTCCAGGATCTTATCATATAAATCATGTCCAGATGGAGTTGAGACTTCTGGAGTTCAGTCAAGGAGCACAGCTCCTCTGGATCTGAAGTGTCGTCAATTAAATAAATCAGCTATCTACCTGCCCCCACGGGCCACAGGCAATAGGGGAACAGGTCATTAACATCTTCTCCTTTTTGTCATCCTCATTCTTTGAAGAGCCTGAAACTATCAACTCTAAAACTCCATCAAATGTCTCTCTCAAATTGTATTCTTCCCTCATTTCCTCCCTCCTTTTAGAACCAGATGATCTCAGAGTTGGAAAGGGATTTAAAGTTTAAGCTGGCCCTGCACACAACCTGGACAAATCTCACTCTAGACATGATGTTGGGCTAAGAAAGTCAGACTCTGAAAACTAGATACTGTATGATTCCACTTATGGGAAGCTCAAAACTGGCAAACTAATTTGAGGTGATAGAGGTCAGAATAATGGTTACCTCTGCGGGATGGTTTGACGGTGAGAGGTCATGAGGTATCCCTCTAGGTTTGACCTGGCTGTAAATATGTAAAAACGTCATCTTAAGATTGTGCATTTATGTAAGTTATACCTAGCTTTTTAACAAGAGGTTTAAGTTAGTTCTGTGGTTCCCATACTTAAGGATTTCATGAACTGATCAAACTCCATACTTCCTTCCCCACCTCCCAATTAGAAGAAATAATTTTCTAAAGTGACTATGGATTCATGTTATAACTAGGAAAAAGCCGAATGCTTTCTTCTTGGGTTTAAAAAAGTACGACTGATTTTGAAACTATGCTCCTCAAACCCCACAAGGAAGAGCTAAACAGTTGCCATGATCACTCCAAAGGGCTGTTTAATTGTCCCTGCTTTCCTTCCCCGCCCCTGTCTGCTTTCAAGCTCTGTCCTTGTGCACATGGGCCTCTAAGCAACAGGTGAGAGACAGACCCCTCCTTATTTGAGGGCTTCTATTACATTAATAAGAATGAGAAATGCCAAAGCAGGACTTTGTAAAAATTGTGGTATATTTTAGATGTTTTACTTTTACATACATGTGGTGACCGATATCTTATGTATGGAAGACTCCGTACATTGTAGAGTATACCTCTGAGATTGTGGGGTATTTTCTGCATCTTTCCCCAAGGAGTCATTTCTAGCCAAAGAAACACACCTGCCCTTCCCAACACACACCACACATACACCACACACACACCACACACCACACACTTGCATGTACACACACAGGTTTCAACCAGGTGAGATGTTGTCAGTATCTCCCAGTTTCTCGTGGTCCCTCCAGCCTGTTGAGCTCCCTGCAGGTTTCCAAACAAAAATCCGACAACCTCATCCGCAGGGACAAGATTGGATCCAAAGCTAAACTATTCATTCAAAACGTGAACATTTTTATAGATAAGGATTTTTTGTTTGTTTGTTTTTGCTTTAATGATTTGACCATAACTGCTGGTCCTATTGTAGCAAAAAATCCAGGAGGGACCTCTGATTCTCAGATCCCTGGGTTCTGCAAGTAGTTGTCATTTGTCAGAAACTGGACTCTGTGGACTTCCCTGGTGGTCCAGTGGTTAAGAAGCCACCTTCCAATGTAGGGGACGCGGGTTCAATCCCTGGCCGGGGAACTGAGGTCCTATATGCGGCAGGGCAACTAAGCCCATGATGTGCTGCAACTAAGACTCGATACAGCCAAATAAAATAAATAAATAAATAAATATTAAAAAAAAAAAAAAGAAACTGGACTTTGAGTCTAACTGCCTTGGATTGGAGAAGCAGCCCAAGGAGAGCTCAAGGTTAAATCTGCATTAGCGGTGAGCTTCTGAAGAGAGCTTGCCAACGGAACAAGGAGCAGTGCTGCAGCATGCAGGCCCCAGGAAAGGCCTGAGGAAGGGTGGCTTCAAAGCTCCTGGGTTTCCTATCTCTTCAAAACTTCAGATTGGCAGAAAGAGGAAGTCTCCACTGGTCCTAAAAAAAAAAAAAAAAAAAAAAAAAAAACAAAGACTTTTGGGGGCAGGGAGCAAGTCACACAGAAATCCTACCTCCCTTGGAGATTTCTGAATGTTCAATTTGGCATTATCTTGATTTGGAAGTGAGGAAAGTACAGGAAATATCCATGAGGACAGTATGTATTCATTTCATTATTACTATTATAACTCACATAGTACCCATTATAAACCAGACATGTCTAAGCATATTACACTCATTCAATCCTCCCAACAACCCTCAGAGGTAGGCATTATTAACAAGTTTTAGAGCTGGGGAAACTGAAGCACAGAGTAGGTAGTTGATGTTATGGACTGAATTGTGTCCCCCCCAATTCATATGCTGAAGTCCTAACCCCCAATTTGACTAGACTTGGCGATGGAGCCTTTAAGGAGGTCCTTAAGGTTAAATGAGGTCATAAGGGTGGGGCCCTAATCCAATACAACTTGTGTTTTTATAAGAAGAGGCAGAGACACCAGGAATACACATGCATAGAGAAAATGCCATTAGGACAGCAAGAAGGTGGCTGTCTGCCAGCCAAGGAGAGAGCCCTCGCCAGAAACCAACCCTGCCAGCACCCTGAGCCTAGACTTCCAGCCTCCAGCACTGTGAACAAATAAATTTCTGTAGTTTAAGCCACCTAGTCTGTGGTATTCTGTTGTGGAAGCCCTAGTGAACAGTGCAAGTGACTCGCCCAAGATCTTTTGCCTGGTAAATGGAAGAACTGAGATTTGAATCCAGACCGTATTGACACCTGAGTCCATGCTTTTCGTGGCTATTGTACAGTGTCTATTGCCCTGAGAAAGGAGAGTCCCATTGGAGAACATGACGGTGACCACAGGAACTGTCAGCATGCATAAGCATTTACTCTGCACTGGCCCACCTCGCTAAGTGCTTTGCATGGATTATCCATTTAATACCAACAACAATCCTGTGAGGTTATTGCTACTAACCTCCCCCGCCTTTTCACTAAGGCCTTAGGAGGAATCCAGTGGGGACAAACTCACTCCAGAGCCAGCTGAGAACACTATGCTATACCACAATTAATTATAACTATTAGAGATCGTTTTGTTATAGTCAGCTTCACCACCTGGCCAAAAACTATTCAACTGGGTTTCCCAAGTATGAGAACACAGTTGAGCCAAGTGAGAATTATGAGCCAATGAGGAAGGTGTCCCCACTGAGATAGCACAGTGTTGAAGACAAAGGGCCAGTGGAGAGGCAGCTCTGCCCTGAGGGGCAGGAGGGGATAGGAAGGAGCACTGTCAGAAGGGCATACCCATCCAGGACTGCTGCAGCAGGGCCACAAGACCACTGTTTGCTCCTTCTCTCTTTGAATAAGCAATGGCTAATGGGGACTCAGCAGCAGTCAGGTTGGGGTCAAAGAGGGGTTGCTCACATTGCCTCTGTCTCCAGCCACACCCTCTACATCCCCCCAAATAGGCCTCGCTTCCTTTTTTAGGCACTCAATTTCATCAGTCCCATGGATGAGTTAGGAAGGACTGACATAAATCATCTCCATTCTGCTGGCACAGCATTTTCCAAAGGGCAAGATGTGTCTCGCAGGTGGGCACCCGAGACAGGTAGACCCTTTTCAAATCTTTCTCAACCTTGTGACTATGTCAAGGAGAAGGCTTGGTGCTAATATGTCTTTCATAATGCCTCTCATATTTGCTCATACTTGAACAAAGAGAGACCACACTTCAGACCCAGAGCCTTCCATGGGCAGCAGTGTCTGCTTGGTAAATCCAAATTACACATACAGGGTCCCACATCTTACTGATGCCCTGTTCACTTTTTAATTCTTTTACTTTCTATGTTGCCTTTTGGAAGGTTTCTGTTGCTGTGTCTCCAAGTCCACTACTTTCTTTCATGATGTCTAATCTGCGATTAAGCCCATACAGTACACTTTTCATCTCAGACATGTACTTTTCATGTTGAGAAGTTCAATGTAGTTCTTTTTTTATATATTCCTGTCTCTTCTTAACTTCTTGAACATGTGGAGTACAGCTATAGTAACTTTGATTTGTCCTTTTTTTTTTTTTTTTTTTTTGGTGGCCATACTGCGCAGCTTGTGGGATCTTAGTTCCCCAACCAAGGATTTAACCCAGGCCCTTGGCACTGAGAGTGCAGAGTCCTAACTGCTTGACCGCCAGGGAATTCCCTGATTTTCCTCTTAATTCAAACATCTATGTCAGTTCTTGCTAAGTTTAGATTGATTTTTCTTCTCATTATGAGTCTTACTTTCCTGTTTCTCTGTTAGATGCTGGACATCGTGAACTTGATGTTTTTGGGTACTGGATATTTCTGTCTTTTTTTACAATGATTCTTAATCTTTGCTTTAGGCTGTAGTTAAATTATTCAGAAACAGTTTCTTTCAGGTCTTAACTTTTAAGATTTTTACGCAAGACGCAAGCAGTGCTTAGTCTAGGACTAATTATTCTCCACTACTGAGGCAAAACCTCACTATACTACTCCATGAATTACGAAGTTTTCCAGTTCAGCTGGTGGAAAACACTATTTCTGGCCACACGTGAGGGCCAGGTGCTATTCTCCCCTCAGCCTTGAGTCGTTTCCTCACACATGTATTCTGCCTGATACTTGAAGAGACCCCTGCGGACTTTCAGAGTTCTGTGTGCAGCTCCCACCTCTCCAACACTCTGTACTGTAAGATCTTGCCACTGTGGTGTCCCCAGACTTTCAGCTCTATCTCCTCAACGAAGGGCACCCCTGGGCTCTGCCTGGGCTCTTCCACTATGCGCCACAGGCTGGAAGTTCTCTAAAGACAGTACGCTGAAGTGATCATAGGGCTACACCTGTTTGTTTCCTCTCTTAGGAACCACTGGCCTTCCTTGATTTCCATTACCTTGAAAACTGCTGTTTTTTAAAATTTCAAGTGGCAAGGTAAATCCATCCCGTCACTCCATCTTGGCTGGAAGTAAGTCTTAACTTTTTTTTTTTTTTGAAGTATAGTTGATTTACAGTGTTGTACCAGTCTCTGCCGTACAGCAAAGTGACTCAGTTATACTCCTGTTAATTCTTTCATTAGATTTTATAATTTTCTTCACGTAGGTCCTATGACTTCTCATTAAATTTCTCAGTAGATTCTCCTATGACTTCTCATTAAATTTATCTCAGTAGATTATTTTTATTGCTATTGTAACTATTTCCTCCCATTTCCATTTCTATGTATTTATTTCTACAGCGGAGAAAAAACTATTGATTTTTGTATATGTAACATTTGTCCTGAAATTGAAATATGCATTGGTCATAAATTTATTCAGCAGCGAGGAACAGGAAGATGAGAGGTAGGCATCTAGTGCTGGTGCAGCTGCTCAGCAATGCCAAAAGGAATGCAAGCTCTTCTCCACTCTCCTCAGCACATTGACTTTGTCCTCATGCTTGTTACTTCATGGCACAGACGGCTGCTAAAACTCCAGGCCTCACATTATGTGATCCAAGCTGGAAGGAAGCGGGGGAGTGGCAACTCCCTTACCAGGAAAGCAAAAGATTTCTCAGAATAGATTGTGTCTTATTAGCCAGAACTATAACATTTGACCACCTGTAACAGCAAGTTGGTCTGGGGAAGCAAATGTTTAGCTGGAAATTTTACCACAAATTCACCAAAGAAATCAGGGTTTGGTTGGTTATGAAGAAAAGAGAATTGATATTGGACAGGTAACTAACACGTCTACAGGCTACTCTTGCATTCTTAGGATAAACCCTGCTGGCTCATAGTGAATTATTCTGTTAAATACCTTGCCAGATTCTATTTGACAATGTTTCTTGACGTGATTTTGTTTAAGGCTATTGCAATACTCAGGACTAAAGACCTGAACTAAAGTTGTGGAAATGGGAAAAGAAACGTATTTATTTTCAGGGGCAGCATCAAGGCCCTGTGATCAGACCTGATTAACTGCACATCCATTAACTGCGAAGAAACAAAATAAGAGCAGAAATAGAAAGTACTACACACATTTTAAAAGGAAACCATTACCAGTGGTATTACATGTTCATTAAACACAAAAGCTGAAGTATTTGTGAAATTTTCTCTGCATTTCAGATTTTTCTTAATTTGGAACCTCCTAATTAGGTACTCCGTATTGTTACCATCACATAGAAAAAAAATTATACCAATCTTTCACTCCTGACTTTTATTAAACTATTATTGCGATAATAGTACTGTGGCTTTTTGTTTTTATCTTTCAGATACATAAATATTTATAGACGAAATTATATATTTAGTATTGGCTTCAAAATAACACAGGAGTTACACAGCGAAAAGTGGATAGAAATAAAGACAGAACAAAGATTGGCATAAATTGATAATTACTGAAGATGGGCATTGGGTATATGGGATTCACTGTACTATTCTGTCTTCTTTTGAATATGTTTGGAATTTCCTATAATAGAAAAAATTTTAATGTTTGTGGAATGGAAGCATGTATATTTGTGTATATATAAATGTACAAATACAAATATTTGTTTTAAATGATAAATTGTTTAGTAGGGATTCTATTCCACAAGACATTTCCTTTTTTAAAAGGGAACTGTGCATAGTCACTATTCATGGGAGGACAGTTCTGCTACTTCCTGAACGTGGTCCTAAGCAGCCCAGGTAGAGCCTATACCCACCCTCCAGCAGCCACTGCCCCCTTCCTCATCACCGTCCTTAGCTTCGGAGTCTACAACCCCAAACAGTTCCTAAGTCCAGCTCTAGATTTTGTCAAATTCATAAAAACATTCAAAGTAACAATGACTGCATTTACGTATGCTGCCAGCATTCTTAAAGCCAAAATGCTTCAAAGATTCAACAGTCATACACATTTAAAATACATAGAAAAATAACAGACTTTATACAAAGTAGATTTTTACAAAACAAGTACATTACAAGAAATACATCTTATATCCAAGCACAAAAGTGTGGAAATATACATGGAAGTAGAAGTTTAAGAAAAAACATTTATTTTTAAATGCTGAAAGGGAAGGCATAGACCGAGTTCTGGTTTACTGGTGTAACTCTGAAGAGAACTTCAATTTGCCAGTAGAAATTTTTACTCCATTCTCAAGCTTCTTAACAGTTCCTGAAGGGATTAGACAGCTGTTCCTCTTTCCAAATTCTGTTTAATTTCAGCTGTATATTTCCCATAGAATCTTTCTGCCTTCTTGTTGAATTTGGCATTCCTTTCGTTAATGTAGTCAATATCTGCATCATCATTATAAGGACGTCTCCGACTGTATTTGTCTCGTTTTTCAATTCTGGGAGAAGAAAATAATTTATAAAATTCAAAACTGCCTTCTTTTTTGGTCTTAATAAAACATGGCCAAATAGAATAGAATCAGTACACTTAAGACTAGCACTTAAGGAAGGGGCCAGGGGAAGCTGAGTTTCATCAAGATGAAGTTGAAGCTGCCAATCAACAGCACAACCCTGGGTATGAACCATGAAATTTAGTAAATACAAACTCATCCTGAGAATGTTTCTAGAAGAGCAATGCTACACTGCTAGGAACTCGACACATGAAGTATCACTTAACAGAAAATGATTACAACAGTAATTATATTAATAATAACCACAGCTAATATGAACAGAGTACACAGTATATACTAGACACTATTCTTAATACTTAAGTGTATTAGCTCCTATAATATAAATTCATTTTGCTCTACCTGATCAGCATCAGGAAACACACTCCTATCAGTATTAAGAAACATAAATATACAAAGATAGATTTACTAGAACATTTGTACTTCTTCAAATCAAAGAGTGGAATGGTCGTTAAAGTAAAAACCAGAATAGTTTCTTAAAGAATAATTTTCTTTATAATTTTCAATTATAACAACTCAATTCCATCAATATTTTGCATCTTCATTCCAAATCATAGGCACTCAACCCATCCTTACTGTCTGTCCCCAAAACCACTAGAGATGCTAGGTCAGAAATTAGGAAGTATAATATCTGTCTTCTCAATTCATTCTAAGC
Source organism: Mesoplodon bidens (assembly GCF_964165515.1). Classification (NCBI taxonomy): domain Eukaryota; kingdom Metazoa; phylum Chordata; class Mammalia; order Artiodactyla; family Ziphiidae; genus Mesoplodon; species Mesoplodon bidens. The sequence continues at coordinate 167,264,495 of NC_138177.1, read as the reverse complement.
ATATTATGTCCATTTTGTCATTAAACGTTTAACATTTCAGGCTGCTACACGGAGTACTCACTGTTTTTCCAGGTCTACGACCATCCTATCAATTTCCTCTGTGGAAGGCACATGTGTCCCATGAAGAAGACTGTTGGATGTTGGGTAAAACTCTTCTTCACTGCAAAGATGGCAACAGGGACTTGGAGTAACACTGCAAGTGCTCCACATTTTCAAACTAAACTACCATTCACGATGAGAGATAAAATACATACACAGCTTTATACTATGGGATCTTACCTTACCTTTTGAAAATAACACAGAATTGGAAGGGACACAAGTAAGACATCACTTACGCCAACACCTTCATTCTACAGATAAAAGAGCCCAGGGCCAGAGGTTAAAGGGCTGGCTTCTAGGCTCAGGATATTTCTCTTTCCACTACAGCAGGCCAACCAGCTGCAGCATGTCTCTATGAACAGCTGTGCCGGGACACAGGCCATCTGTTTACGTCTCCGCTACAGGCTGCTGCTGCTTTCACATCACAAGGACAGAGTGGAGTAGCTATGACAGAGACCCCGTAGCCCACAAAGCCTAAGATATTTACTACCTGGTCCTGTACAGCAGGAGGTCACCCATCCGGGCACTAAAGCATTCTGCGTCCCAAAATATCTGAATAACTATGATAAGCTGGGTATTACACTCTCAACACCCAGTCATAGTACGCTCAGCTAGAAAGATAACCAGGTGGTTAGCTTAACTGCTGTGGATGAGCATAAATAGTGTCATCACGACCAGAAACTCTTTTTTGTGTGTGTGTGCGGTACGCGGGCCTCTCACTGTTGTGGCCTCTCCCGTTGCGGAGCACAGGCTCTGGACGCGCAAGCTCGGCGGCCATGGCTCACGGGCCCAGCCGCTGCGCGGCATGTGGGATCCTCCCAGACCGGGGCATGAACCCGCGTCCCCTGCATCGGCAGGCGGACTCTCAACCACTGCGCCACCAGGGAAGCCCCAGAAACCATTCTTAAACAGCTGTTGGTAACCCACATCCAAGCACTGCAGTCTGTTTGTATTTATGTATGTACGTTTATATACATGCACAAGTACATCAATATCACTTCAGAAGGGCTTCCCTGGTGGTGCAGTGGTTAAGAATCCGCCTGCCAAGGCAGGGGACATGGGTTTGTGCCCTGGTCCAGGAAGATCCCACATGCCGTGGAGCAACTAAGCCTGTGCTCTAGAGCCCACAAGCCACAACTACTGAGCCCACGTGCTGCAACTACTGAAGCCTGTGTGCCTAGGGCCCATGCTCCGCAACAAGAGAAGCCACTGCAATGAGAAGCCTGTGCACCGCAATGAAGTGTAGCCCCCGCTTGCCGCAACTAGAGAAAAGCCCGCGCACAGCAGCAAAGACCCAATGCAGCCAAAAATAATAAAATAAATAAATAAATTTATAAATAAAGTGTAATGTTTTAAAAAAAATCACTTCAGGATGAAAAAGGACTGGCATTAGTCCTGTCAACTTACTGCTTTTCTCTCAGTCTCTCATATGTTTCCATGTCCGGTTTGATCTGTTTGGTCAGCCGATGGTACTGGCGAAGCTGGGCAGCAGCATAATCTAAAAATAAAATGAGAATCGGAAATGATATATTTCCTTGTATGGTCATTACTATTCAGAGAAAAATCAAAATTATTATTAGCAATATATGCACTAATCTAAGCAGAGCCTCTATCCTGAAGATGCTGATAATACAGGCTTTAATTTTAGCACAGTGAATAAAGGGAGCCAGCTGCCTCAAGCACAGCCTTTTTTACTTCTGCCCTATGAGATATGTTTGTATTTTTCTTAGGAGTAAGCCTCTTAGAGAATACTCCATGAAGGGGTATATCCTTTCTTAAAACCAGAAACACTGAAGGCAACACTTATCTCACAGGCTCATTCAATAAAGTAAAGGTGAGTTTTACCTGAAAATCCCAGGTCAGGATTTTTCCTCCTCTTTTTCCTCTCCCATCTTTCTGCATCTTCTGCACTGATCTCTAGCAACTTCACTTTCTCGTAGTCTTCCCCTCTTGCTGCACATTCCTGAAAAAGAAAAGAAAAAAACTAATGCCTGCCCAAATGATTCAAGCAATTATTTGACCTATTTTAAATAAAGATATCAAGCAATACGTTAAAAATGATTAATATTTGAAGGAAATTTGATAATCTGCTATGATATATAAGAAGTGAGTATATCAATCTAAAAGATAATACTTATTCAACATTTTTCAGGTGTCAGACCCTCTTTTAAATGTTTTACATGCATTGACTCATTTAATTCATAATTAACTCAAATAATTATTACAGGCCCCATTTTACAGATGAGAAAACATAGGCACAGAGAGGTTAAATTACTCACCCAAAGCTTGGCAGCTGGTAAAAAGCATTTTTTACTGTCTTAATACTATAGAAAGATTGAATAAACCACTTATGAAAATAGCGGAGTAGTTCCTAACCTTTTTCTTTTCTTCTTCTTGTAGTTCCCATTCCAAACGAGCTTTTTTGGCTTCCCAATTTGCAGGTAACTTAAGTCTTTTATCTTCTTCAACAACTTCCTGGTGATTTAATTTACGAGCTTCATTCTAAAACCATAAACGCAAGAAGTCTATCGGCTGAAACATGAAAATAAATCCAAACAAATATTTCCCTCTTTGAGGAGGGTCAAGACACGTTAACAAGGGGACTCCATTTTACCCTAAAAGAGAACCATCAGAGGATTTTAAGCAAGGAAACGGCCTAATTAGGTCTGCATTTGTATACAGTCAAGAAATGTGTTGAGCTGCACTGGTTTGCTGTGCCAAAGGCCTGGGCGTTAATGTCTCACATTATGAGAAAGATATTCTACTTTCAATTCTCTTTTAATCCTGACTGATGCAAAGAAGCAGCCTCAATTTGGGGCTGGGGGCTTTAATACCTATCATAATATCTCTAACCTTTCCCAAGTCCCCCCTCCTCTTTAGATATTTTAGTTTACATCATGTCAAGTGAAAGGCATTTTCCATTTAAATTACTGTATGTAGAGTCTGTTTTAAAATAACTGCATAAAACAAAATGAGTATACCATCTTAGGGACAACTTAAGTTAGATGTTTCTTGGGTTACAGGCTGGTGGCCGTTAGTCCAGGAAGACATGTCTCTTAATATCCAACCCCATGTTCTTTACACAGTCCCTCCAAGTAAATATGTAAGTGTGTTGAATTCTTTACTAAATTTTTCTGGGTAAAGAGAAAAACCCAGAACATTTCTCTCAACAACCATCCCTCACATACTCTTAGCTCTGGCAATGCCCTCCAGTTGAAGACACCAAGAACACATGTGTAGTCAAACAAAGTTGTGTGTATTGCATTGAAGGAAACAGCAAACCATGGGGAACTGGAGGCATTTCAGTGAGAGGGTGTTAGGAGGAGCCACTTACAGGATTTGAGTTTGTATCAGGTGACTGGAGGGAAAGGTTCAAGGAAGCATGGTTGTGCCCTGGATTAGGCACTGTCAGAAAGCCAGGGCATTCTATGATTGGGTATCTTCAGTTTTAATACAGGAAGCAGGACTAATGGAGTGAGGCTAGTGCTGTATTTGTCACTGGTGTTAGCAGAAGTGGGTGCTGTGGGGTCATTTCTGTGGTTTGAACAGTTTTGTTTTTGTCACACTGTGATAGTCAGAGTGATGTTGGAGTTTTGTGAAACCATGGCCAAGCTATCAGTCAGGCCCCTTTGAGGTGAAACAGTCAAGAGCCGCTTTTTTGTTTCTCAGCTCCAACTGCAGCCAGTTGTTTGCTGGACTCCTATCCTTGATATGAATTCTCTTCCTTTGCATTTGTCCCCTCTGCTTAGATATTTCTTCCTCAAACTTCTTTATTTTTCTGATAACATCTTAGTCATCTTTATAGCAGTACTTTAGGTGTCACCTCTTATACCAGGCGCTCCCTGGGGGCCCCTAAACTATACCAATCTCTCCTTCACTGCACTCCCAAGGCACTTTGTTCCTAACTCAAGCATGGCATTTATCACAATATAATTTCTAGCTAGAACGTTGTCTCCTCTACTTAAGAGCAGAGGATGTATCTTACTCATCTAGTTCCCCACCTACTAGCTGAACCACTGACCCTATAGACTTCCCGAGATTTGCTGATTATTTTGAATGAAGAGGCAACCAGCTCTCTTACTGGACAAGTTTCTTCCAGTCTCTAGCTCCACATATTTCCCTAGGTAAAATGAAGAGTTTACTAGAATCATACAACACGGAGGCGGTTAGTAACAGAGACCCCCAAACGAGCCCAACTAAGTTAAAACAGATGGGGGTGAAAGAAAGCTTGGTGAAAGCATGTCCCTTTCCAAAAGTGACTACAATGTGTTGACAGGTTGAGAAGCATCGGGACCGAACTTTCATGCAGCTCTGCGGGTCTGTCACACGCGCTGGTGCGGCTTCCTTGTCCCTCCACAAACGCGCACGGGCCTAGCCACGTGACAGGTCTCAGCTGGCCTCTGGGGCGACTCACCCGCTTCAGGTGCAGCTCCCGGAATTTGCGCAGTCTCTGTTCGCGCTTCTGGGCGGCCAGCTCCTCGGCCGCCGCAGGGGGCTGCTGTTCCTCCGCGCCGTCTACCGGCACCTGCGGCGGAGGACAGCCTGAGTCGGGGCCGGTTAGGCTTCTCCCCGCAGAGCCCAGGCGGATTACCCGCGGGTCCCGACAGCCCAGGCCGGCCCTCGCCGCCGACCCAGGCCCCAAAGTATCTGCGCCTTCCTGGCCCGGCACACAAGCACCTCCTCCACCTCTCGCCCTTGCCGTCCCTCAGAGCCCTCCCCAACTAAAATACCTGGAAAGAGCCGGCAGCACTTACCTTCTCTTTTACAGTCGCAGCCGCCATCACAACCTTTCCTCGCCCACTTCCGGCAACAACCCAGAGCACTTCCGCCGGCCTTCGTACTGCAGCGTCAATACAGATTAATAACCTACTATAAGCCCCGCCCCTTCCTGTCAGCCTCCGGAATTTAGGACCAATCCCTGCCCCTCTTGGCAGTGAGACGTTTTTCAATTGGGCAGGGCCTTGCGCAGCCGCAAAAGGCCTCAGAGGCGGGGGCCGGAAGGGTGGAGGCTAAGAGAGAAACGCTGGGGGTTTCGGTAGAGGGCGGCTAGGGAGGAATGGTGGAGTTGGGAGCCTCGTGGAAAGTCACCTCAACTGTGTGCTGCGAAAAGTGCTTTCCATTCAGCGCTTAACCTGTGTCACCTCTTCCGAGGCAGGTCTCCCCTGACTACGTTGTCTCGCGTAGGCCCTTAGTACTGTCATATGGTACCATTTTCATTCTCTTTAATATATGTAAGATGTTTTTCTCGTCTGTTCGTTTTCTTTTCACCCCAACGACGTGGTAAACTGCAGGAGAGCAGGACCCGTCCCATCCTGTTCGTTCTTCCATGCTCAGCGGTGAAACTGCGCCAGAATTAATAATAGTGCTAAAGTTATTAATATAATTCAGTTAAGGTGCTGGATACAAGAGAAATACTTGAAAATAATTTTTTTCTTCACTAAAACCATTAATTAGATGTGGAAATGAAAAAGTAATCCCCCAAATGAAAGGGTACCTGGGTATAAGATTTAAACGGTAATACGAAGAAAAATACGAAGTACAAAGAAATTAAATTTCAGTAAGTGATGAAGGATTTTCTGATTGGAAGACAATAGAAAAATGTAATATCACAAAAGAGTATCTCGAATGAGTATAAATGTAATATTATTCCATCAATCTCAGTGGGTTGTTTTTGTTTTTTTGGAACTGTAAAATGTTGTGACAAAAATCTGAAAGTTCAGTGAAACACTATCGGTGAGCCTGTGAAGTGTTACCAACCAGGGTTCTTGGATTCTTTAATCAATAGAAATTGATGAGGCCAGATGAGGAATTCAAGCAAGGCTTGAATTGGGACTCTTGCTGCAGCAGGAGGGAGTGAAAACAAGTAACAGGTGCCCTTGTTAGCTCCCTGAGGGAGTGGTGGAGAGGGGGCACGCTAGCTGGTCCTTTTAAATGGTAGGGGCGGATCCATAGGTTGGGCCAGAGGGTTGGCTTAGGTGGTCTGCCCACCTGCTTGGTGGTGCTGTGTTCAGGGATCATGCTGCAGTAGACTGCTTTTGCTCCTGATATCTCAGAAGTGGCAGTTGGGTTTTGGGCCTTTGTGTATTGTGTGGTTCATAATTTGCCCCAGCTGCTCATGTACCCAGTTATTTTTAGTGCCTTATTGTTTCCTTGTGGTCCCAGGTCCCAGCCTGTCTCAGTAGGACTGAAAATTGGTACAACCCTTAGGGAGAGCAATTTGGCAATATCTATAAAAATTACAAAGGCATCTAATCTTTGACCCAGCTATCTGGGAATTTATCCTACAGGTACAATTGCACAGGCATAAACTGACTTACGTACAAGGTTGTTCATTTCAGTTTTTTGTAAAAGCAAAAAATTGGAAACAACTCAAATGTCTGTCAATAGAAGACCGGTTAAATACATGATGGTACATTCGGGAGAAGCTGTAAAAAGGAATGGGGCAGGGAATTCTCTGGCGGTCCAGTGGTTAGGACACTGTGCTTCCAATGCAGGGGGCATGGGTTCAATCCCTGGTCGGGGATCTAAGATCCCACAAGCCATGCGGCACAGCCAAAATAAGTAAATTAATAAATAAGGAATGGGGCAGCTCTCTGTATACTAATTTGGAAAGTTCTCCAAAGTATACGAAATGAAAAATGCAAGGTACAGAACTGTGTATATGGTTATAGTATGCTATATTTAGGAGGCAATGGGCAGGGTTAGTGTTACTAAGAACATATTTTTGCTTTCCAAGAAGCTAATATAAGTGATAATCTGGGGGATTTACTATATATATACATATATAATTCAAATCATATTAATATATTTCCAATTCCAAAATTAAAAATTAATTTTTACAGAAACAGCCAAGAGTAGTTTTGGAAAAAAAACTGAGAAGGGACTTACCTTACTAGGAATTAAAACTTAATAAGAGGCTTCAGTAAAAACATTTGCACAGAAAATGACACATAATTGGAACAGAATAAGGTCATGGGTTCGGTCCCCATATGGGCCACCAAAAAAAAAAAAAAAGGAACAGAATAGAAAGTTCACAAGTGGATTTAGTGGGAAAGTCATGCTTTCTAGAATAGAAGAGAATAAATGGTCAGGATATCTATTCCCTGACTGGATTATGGGTTGGCTGCATTTCTTTAGTCACATCTTCTGTCTGAAGACTTTCTCCTATCCTATCCTTCCTTCTTTTTAGGATTAGGGGTAGCAATGGCTCCCCCTTGTTGCTAGCCCTGGAATGCTTCACTCTTTTGTTGGTTTCTCTTAACCCAGTCTACAATTTTGTAAACAGTCCCTTTATTAAACTCTCCTTAATTACTTGGTTTGAGTATGTAGGGCTTTGACGGATAAAATATTTTTACAAACCGTGTAATTCTGGTTAAGTGATCGTACTGAAAATAACTGACATTTCTGTATTCCTAAAGAATAAAAATACGTGTTACGACTGCTCTGTCAAATCATAATGTAGAAAAAATATAAGCTTATGACTGCTAGATTTGCTGCTTTCATAGTTGTTAAGAAACTTGTCTCATTTAAATTAACTGCACTAAACAGTCAATTCCACGCTTATTTAATTACATTTATGTAGGCACCACAAAGAAGAAAGTATGAAAAGCTGTAACAGGGGACACTGACCCTTAAGGTGGTGAAGGTTAGGGCTTCCCTGAAGAAAAACATTTAAAGACATCTTAGGAGGAGGACACACCTAATCCCAACTGGTATATTGGTCATTTGCCATGGGCCAGGCACAAGTCACAAATATTTCACAAATATTGTCGAATTTGTCCTCAAACTACTCTGTAACATGGGTATTGTCTTATTATTTTTTCATAGATGATGAACCAAAGAATAGACGAGTTAAATAGAGAATGGTTATACAGTTCATTACTGAATGAATGGACAGATATACGAAGAATGGTGTCCTATGCAGAATTTTGAGAAGTCAATATCTCACATTAATCCAAGAAATCTTTCTGCATCTCGGAGATGCTTGAGGAAGAGATCCCAAATACCCTCGGTCAATTTGTTCCTTCCTTTCTTCATTCAAACAGTTCGGGGCACAGGGAATCCGCTGTGAACACGACAGAAATAGATCCTGTCCTCTTGGAGCTTCCGTTGTACCGGGCGTTGTACCGCCACGCAAAGGTTAAGACAGGATGCTGTGATGGTGCCTGTAGGCCTGCTTTGGTCACTTGATGGGCACAGTCTGTGCTCTGGGTTGCTTTCTCACAGTTTTGGTGGCGTTTTCTTCCTTTTACCCCTCTTCCTCGAGCAACACGCTCAGACGATTCCGCCGCGCTGCCCTGGTTCTCCACTCAGTGCGCCTGCGCCCAAGCCTGGCCCAATCGGATACAGCCCAAGGCTGTATCGAGGGCGGGATTGGTTCCTCAGCTGGGGAAGCAGAAAAGGGCGGGGCTTTGTCCAGAAACCTGTGGCTGCTGGCTGACAGAAGTGAGCTGGAGACTCGGGAAAGTTGTCGCAGGAAGTCTGGGGGAAAAACGCTACCGGGTGATGGCGGCAAAGGCTAAGGCAGAGGAGGTGGGTGGGGCTGGTCTTGACCAGCGGTTGGGAGTGTAGGAGCGTTTGCGGCTAGACGAAGAGGTGGTGCCAGGGAGGCAGAGAGGGGGGCGCAGACACTGTGGGGTCGGGGTCGGCGGTGAGAGCGCCCGGCCTGTCGGGAACCGCGGGGAATCACCTGGGCCGTCCGGGAAGAAGCCGAACCGGCCCCGCCTCCAGCCTGTCCTCCGCCGCAGGTGCCGGTAGACGGCGCGGAGGAACAGCAGCCCCCTGCGGCGGCCGAGGAGCTGGCCGCCCAGAAGCGCGAACAGAGACTGCGCAAATTCCGGGAGCTGCACCTGAAGCGGGTGAGTCGCCCCAGAGGCCAGCTGAGACCTGTCACGTGACCAGGCCTGTGCGCGTTTGTGGAGGGACGAGGAAGCCGCACCAGCGCGTGTGACAGACCTGCAGAGCTTCATGAAAGTTCGGTCCCGGTGGTGCTCAACCTGGAATCACACTGAAGTCACTTTGAGAACTTTTAAAAGCTAGACATGCTTAGGCCTCACTTCCAGAGTGTCTGATTTGATCAGTTTCTAAACACAGACGTTGGTTTGTGTGTGTGTGTGTGTGTGTGTGTGTGTGTGTGGGGTACGCGGGCCTCTCACTGCTGTGGCCTCTCCCATTGCGGAGCACAGGCTCCGGAAGCGCAGGCTCAGCGGCCATGGCTCACGGGCCCAGCTGCTCCGCGGCATGTGGGATCTTCCCGGACCGGGGCACGAACCTGTGTTCCCTGCATCGACAGGCGGACTCTCAACCACTGCGCCACCAGGGAAGCCCCAGACGTTGGTATTTTTTTAAGCATCCTCTCCCCACACCCTCCTCTCAGCTCAAGTGATTCTGTCAAACCTTTCTTTTTATGGAGGGGGATACCGTGGACCAGAAATGGCAAGTAACTTGTCTGTTGTCACGCAGCAAGTTGGCGTCATTCATCCAAAAACAGCCCCTCCCCTAATGGCCTCTAGTGTGCTATAGCCAACTATCAACAGATGGTGTTGATACAGCAGTAAATATGGTAAGGCTTCTGCCCAGTTATGGAGGCAGATCCGTAACCAATAATTACTTCACGACTTGGTAAATGGTATGTTAGAGGGAAGAACAAAGTGCCTCAGAAGTGCAGAGAAGACTGACAACTAGAGACTACGGTGACAACTAAGCTGCTTGAAAAATGAGTAGGATATTATTAGACAAGTAAAGAGTTTGGGGAAGTGTATAGAACAGTAGGAACGAGAGCAAAGGAAAAGTCCTCATTAGGATAGGAGGTCAGCAGGCAGCTGGAGACAAGAGGAGGTATGTGTGAGGATGGTAGTTATCTCTATTTGTGCAGAAAAACGCATTCTAAAAACTAGTGGGACATACTTAACTCAATTGAAATACTGTAAAAAAAAAAAAAAAGGAGGCCGGATGATATGTGAAGAAGCAATGATATAATTCAAACATCCCTCTTTTGCAGTTTTTAATGAGTCACTGGATCACAGTCAGTGGCTGTGAACATCACAAAAAGGATAAAATCAGAGATTATGTGTCTCCTGATAGAAGTATGTAGCACCAGTTTCATATAAGTAGACTTGCTAAAAATAAATCTAACCTGAATTGGGGACTTCCCTGGTGGTCCAGTGGTAAAGAATCTGCCTTAAAATGCAGGGGACGCGGGTTCAGTCCCTGGTCGGGGAACTAAGATCCCACGTGCCACAGGGCAACTAAGCCCACGCGCCACAACTACTGAACTCGCGCACCTCAACTAGAGCCCGTGTGCCACAAACTACAGAGCCCACACGCTCTGGAACCCGCATGCCACAACTAGAGAAGAGAAAACCCGCACGCCACAACTAGAGAGAAGCCCGCACACCACATCGAAAAATCCTTGCATGCCTCAACAAAGATCCCGCGTGCCGTAACTAAGACCCGACACAGCCAAAAATTAAATTAAATAAATAAATAATAAATAAATCTTAAAATAAATAAATCTAACCTGAATTGGATGAAGCCACTAGATCTACTGACCAATTTACAGGAAATACGGGGGTCAAAAAATACGTTATAGGACATTATAGGGAGGCAACTAGCAGATGCCACTTTGGGAAACAATAGGACAGTCAACACAGTCATTTTCAAACTCCTCAAAAAAGCAATGGATAAAAAAGATGGAAAAGGAAACTATACATTAAATAAACCTTAAGAGGTGTACATACATATTGACTAATCGCAACATGTGGGACTTGTATGAATTCCAATTCAAACAAATTGTAAAAATAATAACACTTATGAGACAATCAGGAAAATGTGAACACTGACAAGATATTTGATAATAAGGAATTATTTGGGGAGTGTGCTGATGGTATTGTGGTTAAAGAGATGTTACAATATTATAGATAGAAAAGAAAACCAGCTAGAAATCAGGAAATTTGGGTTCTTGGCCTAACTCTGCCACTAACTCTGTCACCTAAAACTTTCTGAACTTCATAGATAATAGAATTAGATTGTAATCCTTCTCATACCACCTTCATGGTTTATACTGTAAGTGTGACCACCTGTCCACTTGCTCAGTGTTTTTATTTTTTTAATAAATGTATTTGTTTTATTTTTGGCTGCATTGGGTGTTCGTTGCTGCACGTGGGCTTTCTCTGGTTGTGGTGAGCGGGGGCTACTCTTCATTGCGGCGCACAGGCTTCTCATTGCGGTGGCTTCTCTTGTTGCGGAGCATGGGCTCTAGCCACGTGGGCTTCAGTAGTTGTGCACGCAGGCTCAGTAGTTGTGGCTCACGGGCTCTAGAGCGCAGGCTTCAGTAGTTGTGGCACTCAGGCTCAGTAGCTGTGGCTCGAAGGCTTTAGAGCGCAGGCTCGGTAGTTGTGGCACACGGGCTTAGTTGCTCCGAGGCATGTGGGATCTTCCTGGACCAGGGCTCGATCCCATGTCTCCTGCATTGGCGGGCGGATTCTTAACCACTGCGCCACCAGGGAATGCCCCCCTCTCTTTGTTTTTAAAGGGAGACTAAATGAGGTGTTAAGATAGGTGTTTTTAGAGGTGTTAAAACTGAAACTTTGTCTTCAACCCAATCTGAATTAAAAAAGGAATGAGAAATGGAATCACTTTCTCAGTATGTGACTGACATTCAGTAGTATCTAAAATCATCTCAAGTACCTCTGTACAGTGGATCTCATACTTTGGGAAATGCTGTTTCAATCCAATCCTAAGTGACTTGCTTACATCACACAGCCAGGGAGTAGTCAAATCAGTATTTCTCAGGCCTTCTTACTCCCAAACTATTGCTCTTTCCATCTTTACCACATGGTTCCTTGAAGGCAGTAAAATAATACTTAAAGGTATAGATATTGGTGTTTACCTCTCTTCCCCCTACATGAAATCTCTTCAGTACAAACACACTTGCACACAAACTTCTCCAGTGGCTCCCTTCCTTTCAGGATAAAATCCATAAGTCCATTTTGGATGGCCTACCATACAAGAAGATAGGTAACATTTATTTGGATTTGTTTCCATACCTCTGCTGACAAACTTTGTGTCCTGGTGGTAGAATGAAGCTCGAAAATTAAATCACCAGGAAGTTGTGGAGGAAGATAAAAGACTTAAATTACCTGCAAATTGGGAAGCTAAGAAAGCTCGTTTGGAATGGGAATTGCAGGAAGAAGAAAAGAAAAAAGTAAGTACACTCGTGCCACCTTCATAAGCTGTGGATTCAAATATTATACTGTGTTTTGTTCAGGCGGTATATTGCATGGTAGTTAAGCATTAAGCATTCCAGCTCTGGTTTCCTCATCTGTACCTTAGAGAGTTGTGAGAATAAAATATGTAAGACATTTACAACACTGCCTGGCACATAGTTACAGCCACATAATGGATATTAGGGTAAAAGGTTAAGCTACAGTAACAAAAGCTCCAACAATAAGAAAAGGTAAACCTCATGAGTCTCTCCTGTATCAGTTCCCAGTTGAGCAGCCCAAGTCACCTGGCCTGATGCAGCTGCAAGGGACGTTGAGAAATGGGCGGCCATGAGCCCAGAAAGGAAGCGAGAAAGGATTTTGATGGACATCTAATGTGTCCCCTCCACAGCTATTTTTGGTGTCAGTTTTATAGATATATTATTTCTTACAGATATAGCAGATTCCACAATTTTCTTTGTAAACTGGCCATTTTACTGTCTTGATGGCAGTCTTTAGGCCTTTGATTTGAAAGGAATTAAGGAATTGTATAAGGCCATAAAGCTAATGTTTTTTTTCCCTCGTTTTAGGAATGTACAGCAAGAGGGGAAGACTATAAGAAAGTGAAGTTGCTAGAGATCAGTGCAGAAGATGCAGAAAAATGGGAGAGGAAAAAGAGGAGAAAAACCCCAATCTGGGATTTTCAGGTAAAAATGGCTTTTACTTTATTGAATGGGCCTATTAATGGCCCATTTAACAAGTCTAATAATGCCCCACCCAACATCTAAAATAGTATGGGTTCTCATTTTTTCAGATTATGCTGCTGCCCAATTACGCCAGTATCATAGGTTGACAAAGCAGATCTGACCTGACATGAAACATATGAGAGACTGAGAGAAAAGCAGTAAGTCGATGTGATTTAAAAGCATACATTATATATGTTACTGGAAGGCCTTGAATTTAAGAGTGCTGATTCTGGAGCTTTGCTTCCTGGCCTTGGGTCCTGACTCCACCACTTAGTAGCTGTGTCACACAATTTTTCTCTGTTTCCTCATCTGTAAATAGGGAATAACAACAGTGCCCACCTCACAGGGTTATTATCAAGATTAAATAAATTCATACAATGCCCTCAGTCAGTGCTTGGCACATAGAAAGCACTGTATATGTATTGGCTATTATTTGTTATCATTATTACTGTTGCTATTACCCTTATCCACAGGTAAGGGACACAGTAATACTTTCTTTCGTCATGCACAGTAAACAGTGCGAAACTGCACTCCTTACCTAATTATGTAAGACAGGTACTGTGCTAAAGATCAAGACTGTTTTAATAGTGATAGTGTAGAGAGTGGAGAGGGCTGTAAATTGTGCCCTCAATTGAGCATGTTACTCAAGCTCTCCCACTGTATGAACTTTGTTAATTCCATTAACCTGTGGTCAGCTAACTCATTTGGGCTTTGGAGGGTTGTTTTTTTTTTGGTCACGCAGCATGCAGGATCTTAGTTCCCAGATCAGGGATCGAACCCACACCCCCTGCAGTGGAAGCATGGAGTTTTAACCACTGGACTGCCAGGGAAGTCCCAGGAGTAGATATTTCTTAAATATCTTTTCTTTGGTCTGAATTCTATTTCCTTGAAATAAAGTATCTCAAAGTTTTCCACTTTTGACCACTAAACATTGTCCAGTTCTGAAGGTATAGGATCTTTTTTTGTGTTACTCACCACTTCACTCTTTTTCAGTGGAGAGGAGTTCTACCGAACATCTAACAGTCTTCTTCATGGAACACATGTGCCTTCCACAGAGGAAATTGATAGGATGGTCGTAGACTTGGAAAAACAGTAAGTACTACAAATGCAGCCTAAAGTTTTAGTAGTGATTCATGCTTAATAACAAAATTAACTATATGGTCTTGAAGTGTAGCAACTGGATTGAAGTTAAGGAACTTTTGAATTATTAGTTTGAAGAATGGTCCCATTCACCACCACTTTTATATGTGTGTGTGGGTTTTTTAAACATTTTTATTGGAGTATAAGTGCTTTACAATGTTGTGTTAGTTTCTGCTGTATAAAAAAGTGAATCAGCTATATGTATACATATATCCCATATCCCCTCCCTCTTGCGTCTCCCTCCCACCCTTGCTCTCCCATGCCTCTAGGTGGTCACAAAGCATCAAGCTGATCTCCCTGTGCTGTGCAGCTGCTTCCCACTAGCTGTTTTACATTTGGTAGTGTATATATTTCAATGCTACTCTCTCATTTCGTCCCAGCTTACCCTCCCCCCACCCCACCCTCCTCCTCAAGTCCATTCTCTACATCTGTGTCTTTATTCCTGTCCTGCCCCTAGGTTCATCAGAACCATTTTTTTTAAGATTCCGTATGTGTTAGCATACGGCACTTTTTCTGACTGACTTCACTCTGTATGACAAACACTAGGTCCATCCACCTCAAATAACTCCAATTTCGTTTCATTTTATGGCTGAGTAGAATTCCATTGTATATATGTGCCACATCTTCTTTACCCATTCATCTGTCGATGGACACTTACGTTGCTTATATGTGTTTTGAATGGGGTAACTACTAGGCAGAATCTACAGAGTACGTATAAAAATTCTCTCAATGTAATATGTTACCACTCATATTTCAGCATGAACCTGGGTAATTTCCCAAACTTCAGTCCAGATCATCTGATGATACTGTTAACTTAAAAGATTAAATTCAGGAAGAATGCTCATTGAACATATATCCTTGTAGGATGCTTTCTAAAGATATTGTTTTCAGTCTTAACTATTAAGAACAAAAAGGAGGGACTTCCCTGGTGGCACAGTGGTTAAGAATCCACCTGCCAACGCAGGGAACATGGGTTCGATCCCTGGTCCGAGAATATCCCACATGCCGCAGAGCAACTAAGCCCGCGAGCCACAACAACTGAAGCCCGCGGTCCTAGAGCCCATGCTCTGCAACAAGAGAAGCCACTGCAATGAGAAGCCCATGCACCACAATGAAGAGTAGCCCCTGCTCACTGCAACCAGAGAAAAGGCTGCGCACAGCAACGAGGACCCAACACAGCCAAAAATAAATAAATAAATAAATTTATTTAAAAAGAAAAAACAAAAAGGAATGCAGCTTTGAATTCTGTATATTTGTTTCCGTTACAGAATTGAAAAACGAGACAAATACAGCCGGAGACGTCCTTATAATGATGATGCAGATATTGACTACATTAATGAAAGGAATGCTAAATTCAACAGGAAGGCAGAAAGATTCTATGGGAAACATACAGCTGAAATTAAACAAAACTTGGAAAGAGGAACAGCTGTCTAATCTCCTTCAGGAACTGTTCTGCCAAATTGTACCAGTAAATCAGGACTCTTTCCTTTTATAATTTGTAAAGACGTGTTCTACAAATCTGTGTATTTTCATACTTATATATTTATTATTCATTTGTTTTAGAAAAATCTGTCTTGTATTTCTGTGTTTGAAGTGTGTGCTTAACGTGTGCACTCTGCTAGGCTTAAAATCCTTAGATACGAACACAAGTCATCATCATGCTGAAATCTGTCATACATTTGACTTGACCTGGAGTTGAACTTGGGAGCTTCAGAGGTGAGTTGCTAAATTGGCACTAATTCTTCTTATAAGCTATGGTAGGTACTGAAAGGAAGGCAGTGGTCACTGGAAATTCAACCGAATCCCTCCTTGCTCCAAGAGGTCACAATTAGCAGGTGCTTGCCTGTCCCATGTTCTATCCCATGGCCCAGGTGCATTTATGGGGCAAGCATAGAGGGTGGGAGACTGATTCTCCAATAGCATTTTACAAATATGCCATCCTTCAAAAAGCAAATATCCCTTGGAGAAAGGTAAGTTAAAACACTTGGTGAAAGTATTATTAAAATACACATAATACAATCTTTTTTTTTAAAGGCTAACTGGAATTCTAACCTTATTTCAACTGTAACTAAAAAATTAGGACATGCGATTTTAGTAGTAATTACGGGAAACAGGATAGAAAACCTGAAGTCAGGAGCATCCCATGAAAGTGAAGATTATTTGTGCCATGTTACGTGCCTAGGATTGAGATCAGTATAAGCTGGGCACACTTATTGATCAATGAGTAGGAAGCTCTGATTTAGCTAATGACGGGCTTATAAAGATGGTAATATAAATGCTAATAATAAAGGTATATTCAGTGTACTGTGAATAGGGAAATTTTAACATTGTGGTACAGTCATACAACTATAGAATGAGACAGATCTAACATGAAAAGATGCTCTTACCTATATAAAGAGAGGTTTGTACAGGCATAGAAAAAAAATCCAGGATGTGCACCATACTATTTACAGTGATTGCTCCTGGGAATGGGAACAGATGTGGTAATTTTACTTATTTTTTAAAATAATTTGTCACAGGGCTTCCCTGGTGGCGCAGTGGTTGAGTATGCCTGCTGATGCAGGGGACACGGGTTCGTGCCCCGGTCCGGGAAGATCCCACATGCCGCGGAGTGGCTGGGCCCGTGAGCCATGGCCTCTAAGCCTGCGCGTCCGGAGCCTGTGCTCCGCAACGGGAGAGGCCACAACAGTGAGAGGCCCGCGTACCGCAAAAAAAAAAAAAAAAAAAAAAAAGAAAAAAAAAAAAATTTGTCACAAATACACACCCATGCCGCCCAATCTTATCAAGAGTAATAACATGCCAGTAGTTTTTTCTTCTCCTGTATTTTCAAAGAAACATTTAATAATACCTTTCTACTAAGGGAAAAGGAGGGGAGGGAAAAATTAATAGGTCTTCAAAGACATCATCCTGACTTGGGTTTAAAGGACAAATAGGATTTCCCCAGAGGAGAAAAGTGCTCCCAGTAGCCAACCAAAAAAACAGATGTCAGTATGATCTGAAGACTACTCTGAAGGTGACTAGGTGGATGGTAAAAGCCACTAATTCAAACAGGCAATACTGTAATAAGCTCAGTATAGGAAAGGTTTATTTTGAAGAGCTGAGGCAAGCTTTGGAAACTAGAGTTCAGAAATTGATACTCTTCAGTTAGTAGATGGTAGTTAAAGACAGAGTGGAGGAAATTAGCAAAAGAGCTTGTAGAGGGAGTAGGCTAAGGATAGAATCCTAATAGTGGGCAAAGGACAAAAAGCCACTGTAGATAATGGAAGAGGTCAAAGAAAAGACAAATGCATGGAAATCTCTGCCTGAATGACAGAAAAATTTGAGAAAGGACTCCATGAAGAAATAGTGAAAAGTGAGCCCTCATAAGAACAAGTTTTATTTTGCTAGGTAAGCTTAATAAGTGCTTCAGCAAAGAAAACCAAAGGACAGCATGCTGTGGTTAGTTCAGTAATCATGGCTTCTCTAGAAAAAAAGCAGAGCATTACACACCTGAACCTACAATCTAGGGCTGTGCTTTCCACAATGGTAGCCACCCACCGTATGTGACTAGTGATCATCTGAAATGTGACTAGGGCAAATTGAGGTGTGCTTTAAGTGTAACATACACACTGAATCACAACACCTACCCCAAAAAAGTAAAATACCACTTTTCTACATTGTAACTATTTTAACATCTACTGGGGTAAAAAACGAATTCACCTTTTCACTTTTCATTGAAGCTCTCCTTTCTATTGGACAGCACTAAATCTAGTCTCGTGGTACAATTTCTCACTGTCAGCGCTTGCTTGCTATATTGTCCACAGGTTATGTAATGACGTGGTATCACACCTGGGCAACTGCATCCCACTTATGTAATGACAGGCAGTCTGGGAATACCTACGAGTTATCTTCTGTGTCACAAAGCCTAGGAGAGACTGAACACAGTTGTCCTGACCACACACAAACAACAAGGTCAGGTTAGATAAGGACTGACAGGACTTCATGGGGTGATTATGGAAAAAAAAAATGGAGGAAGTGTACATTCTTTTCAGGATACTGGGTAGTAAAAAGAAAATGAACTAATAAAGAGAAAATAGGCAAGTCTGAAGGCTGAAGGAAAAGACCACTGTAGAAGTGAAATCTCAGAAGTGGCACATATCCATAGCAACTAGCCAAACCTCTTACATAAGGTCATAATCAAAGCAGATGCTTTTCTGTTACCAGCTAAGTGAAGGTGGAAATGATCTTAGCATTATGTCATCAATTCATTGCAAAAGTCTCCCTTACAAGGAAATCCTTGAGTTCTATAGCTTTACTATAGTAATAGAAATTATATGTCCAGGAATGTATATATCCAAGTCTAAATTTGTACACTTAAATTTTTCATAGGGTCAAATTTAAGAGCAGCTCTTACCCAATATAATGTTCTACCATAGAAGTATTCTATTATCTGCACTTTCCAGTAAGTGGTTACTTAAAATTCAGTTCCTCAGTCATACCAGCCAACTTCTCAAGTGGTCAAGAGCTACAGTGGCTGGTGGCTGTCTTAATGGGAAATGCAGGTAAAATACTGGACAGCACAGCTGTAGTTAATACAGTATTACATTGCACTTGAGGATTCTTCACCATCTTTTTAAAGTCCACTTCTACTTAAAAATTTAGGACTTAAGCCTGCTCATCTATTATCTAATTTCTGGGTGTTTGTCTTTTCCCAGGTTTTTTGTCTTGCCTCTAATATTCTCCTCATCCTATTCTCTAACTTGTTATCCCTGCCTAATGGAAGTCTATTTCATTATTTCCCAAACTAAAGAGTCTGTTCAAAATTATGGCAAGATTCCAAGAAGTAGAAAAGAAAACCATTCAAGCAATCAATAGTACCCACACCCATCACTAAAACAAAACCTCATGCATGTTTCTGATCTACTAGGATTTTTATTTTTTGCTTAGGTTCTAGCAAGACATGTTTTGTTGCTAAAGTCTAGCACATAAGCAAAATAAATTCATTAAGCTGGCATTTTACATTTAATCCAAACATTTGATTAAGTCAAATTAACACTTGGAGAGACCATCTAAAACTGGCTTATATCTTCCTAGTTTTGGTATCCACTAGAATGTATTAACAGGCAAAACCACAAAAATCCATAATCAGCTAACGTTTAAACCAACTGCCCAGACCTTTCAGTTAAGTGTAACATTCATCTCTAAATTTTTATGTGCTTAGTTAAGGTCTTTCCCAGCTACAGTAAGAAGCAATGAAGAATTTCAAATAAATGAATACTTTTTAAAACATAAAAAAATGCAACAAAACCTCTGATTTTATAGCCCAGTGAGGCATTCTGTTTCAACCCCTCTCTGGCTGAGTTTCCTGCTGTGAAGCTCAATTCTTCCAGGATAACATGCCAGTATTCTTTTAAGTCTTAGGCCAAACTTCCCAAATTTTAATGAGTATCTACATCAACCGGGAGTACTTTACAAATCAGCTTCTAATTCAGTTCTGGGGTAGATTTGAGATTCAGCATTTCTCACAAACTCTGAGGTAAGATCACTGAGCCCTATGCTGTCAGTCCATGGATTTGGATCTGGGATTAGCAAGGCTTTAAACAAGAGATACCACCTCATTCTTCTTTATTAAATAAAAACCCATTATGTAAAATATACACAATAAAGTGAAACTAAAATGATAAAAACAAATTTATTAACAAAATATATACAACACAGTTCAATTACTGTTTGTCTTAAAAATTTCACTTCTACATAACCAATCCATATTATATAAAACACTTACAAGTATATATACAAGAATGCCACCTGTGCGTAACCTCTGGTCCATTTGTGCTATCTCCTATCTGCAAGAGAAATCTAAAATGTTAATATTTAAATGTTAAGTATTTACATCTTTCTGTGTTGTCATCTGTAATTGCAACAATTATCAATAAATGGTTCAAAGGAATGGAATAATGCTGGAAACAAACTCGCAAAAAAAAAAAAGTGCATTTCAGGCAACCTTAGCTATTGATGTTCTTTTCGACAGGTATCCACAGTCCATATGGACTTTTCTTCTTATCTATTTTTGGGGATCCTGAAGAGGTCTCTTCAGCAGTAGCTTTAGCTGATTTCTGAAGCAATGGCTTTGCTACAGAATTCTGTAAGAGAACAAGTTCTTAAGTCAGCTTCCCAAACAAATATTATACATATTTAAAATATTTGCTTTTTACAAAATACATTAAATAATTCCATTTAAGACTAGAACTTTAAAAAGACACCAACCAAATAAATGCAAAGCCACGGACCGCACTTGCAACTTGATTCAATCAAATCAGACATATGCAAGGCATGTGTCACTACTGCAGTAGTGAAGTATTAAAAATAGTTTTGAAATTTTGTTTATTAAGCCCTTAGCTGATTTTAAAATATTCTGACTACAGGATATTCTGAGACTTGTTTTTTGAATATTTTAACAGTTAAAAAGGATAATGGGAATAGTTAAAAGGAGGACAAAATATTGAGACTGAGAATGTAGATATTAGAGTAGGAGCCCATTATATTGGTCACTTGTAAGAACCATACAAAAAAAAATTTTTTTAATTCTATTTATTTAGCAGCTTAGTAGGCCTCGAATTATCAGCATAAAAACAATGAGCCAACAAAAGTAAAAACCCACATAACAGAAATATGTTTAAGGCCAGTTTTTGAGTGGTCAATGCTTAGATATACTTACATTAGAGCTAAAAGCTATGCTTTTTTGCTGGGAAGACTTCTCGTTGGGATTTTCTGTTTCATCTTCTATTAACTTATCCGACAGCTAGACAGGTAAGAGAAAGTAAATTTTAAAAAACCACACCCTTGTAGGTATAAAAAGCAGCCCAATTGTATTACAAATTCACTTGTAGAGACACAAATCAAGTTGGATGTAACCAAATAGTTAACATCCTAAAATAAACAACACAGTACTCTGTAGAGTTTTCCCCATAACAAAGTTGATTCAATGATAGGCTTAAGACACTCTTCCCCATAATGCAGTACTGTATCCCCCTGATGCAAATTCAAGTAACTTTGAAAGTCAAGTCATACCAGAAAACACCTAGTTTCAAAGAACTAAGGCATTTGCCCATCCAGTTGGGCACCTAACCGTCTGAAAAAGCGACTGAACTAAGATCTTTTTTGTCCACCACTAATACTTAGGCAAACCCACATCTGGGTCTGAATGACAGGAGATAACCCATCTTTCCTATGTTAACTGAGTGTTATCAATTCCTAACTACCTTAAACCTTTAAGCTATGAATTTTATGCTGCACATTTCTGGAGAATTTTAATAAACTTATCTGCAAGTGAAGCAGGCCTCTTCTTCTGTAATCTCTCAAAACATCTGGAATATATTGCATATATTATGAAAGGGACACCTATATCAGATGCCCCACCATTACAAAGTACACTTTTGTTTTAGTACCTGTCCCAAATTCTAGCATGCATAGGGATCTACCAACAAAAAACTAAGTTTTCAGTGTGTCAACATAAACTTCAAATTAGTTAAACCTCTGATGCTTTTGCGCATGTATCAATTACCAACAGATTTTCTTCATCAATGTCTGGAGACCACATTCATGATTTCTATAAGACAGAAATAAAGCAGATAAACTATACTGTATGTTGAGTACAGAATTTGTGGGAACATAATGCTGCAAATGAGCGCTACAGATAAATACTCCGTAAAAAAACTAGCTAGAAAAACTTGGTAACTACATAGAAATCACCGAAATATCAGCTACAATTATGAAAGTAATCAGTACTGTGTCAACTGAAAATAAAGTTCATTAGTCTCCCATTTTCACGGGGGGAGACTATCTCAGTATTGTCAGATCTGTTATTTTAAATTATATTTAGCTAGCCTTTCCAGGAAGCAGTCTAAGGCAAATCAAATAAAAATGGCTAATCAGATCTTTCTGGTAGTAGTTTTCTGAAGATTTTGTTTGGATAAATCTAAAATACTAACCTCAGATTTTGCACCATTATTCAGTACAGCTGTTCCACGGTTGGTTTCTTTAGTTACAGAAACAGTTCTGAGACTAGCTGGCAAGTCAAAGTTGGCTGTTCCTAATGCTTTTGCGGCATTGGCTTTTGCTATTTCTAACAGCTCCATTCGATCTACAAAAGAAACACAAAATGTCCATTTATCCTGCAGTATTTCTCCAGAAAACTCAAAAATCACAAACTATGTTTGTGATTTTAAACTAGTGATATCTAGACGTTTACACATGTAAGATATATTTCTATTGATGGAAAAAGAACTACTTATTTTGCTGAGAAAAACAAGCATCCCTAAATAATCTACAAAAGCACAGGGTGGGTAAATAACTAACTCCCTGACAATTTCAAGGCTCCACCCAGAACCGCCCTCCACCAAGCCATTTAACGTGCACAGCGTTACTCCCAAGGGGAAAGCATGCCGTCCATTTTAAAACTGGGCGCCCACGACAGTGTAGTTTTAACTATTAACCTACTGGAGTCCTTCCTCTTTCCCCTAACGCCTCTCTCGACGACCGACGACTCACCCTTCTCACTCAGACGAAATGGGATTGGGCTCCGCGACCTGGTCCGGGATCGCCCCCTCCAGTCTCTGCGCTCCTCCGGGTGGACGGTGCGGCCGAAGCCGTAGTAACGGCGGTCCCGCGCGAAGGCGTAGGCCCTCCGGTAATGCGAGCGGCCGCGGGAGCGGGGGCGGCTGAGGGACCGGTAGGAACTCCTGGAGGAGCCGTGGTGCCTCTCCCGGTACCGGCGGCTGCGGGGGCGCGAGCGGCTCCGCGAGTACGAGCGCGAGTAGCGCCGGTACCTCCTCCGGTGGCGCCTTCGGGAGCGAGACCTCGACCTGCTCCTCCGCCGGGGCGGGCTGCGGCTGCGGCTCCGCGACCACGACCGACTCGAGACGATGGATCGGGACGGAGAGCTTCTGGGAGAGCGGCTCCCAGACGCCGAGGACAGCCGGCTGGACGGGCCCGACCGCGACGACGTGGGGGAGGCCTTGTGCGGCGAGCCCGGCCACAGGTCGTTCACGTAGCTGGACATCTCGGACGGCAGCTTCCGAGCTTCCTTTTCTTCGACGACCCCTGCCCGAAAACTCAGTTCCTAAAAACAAAGAAGAGGAAACAAAATACAGGTGAAGTCCCGAAGGGAGCCGCGCGGGCAGCCTCGGGCCGAGAAAGAAACGAGCCTCCCGGCCTCCGGAACTCCGGGTTGTGGCGCCGCCTGCTGCCGGCCTTCCAGCCCCGCCACCGTCCCCGTCCACGCCCCGCGGGGCCCACAGGGCCCCGGCTACGCTCGCCTTGAGGTAACCGACCGCAGGGCCACCACGTCACCAGAAAACCCACCACGGGCCGTCGACGCCTCACTCAAGAAGAGAAAGGCCCAACGGACGCCTTCCTTCTGAAGTTAAGGACGGAGAGAGGTTTTTCGCTGCTTCTCCTGAACGGCGGACTCACAACTACAACCTCCAACGTCCAACGTCCAAAAGCAAAATGAACGGGGGCGCGGCAGACGGGTCGAAAATACCAGCAGCTGGCGCCCCGCGCCTGCGCAGAGACGTTGCGTAGTGGGCGTGGCTCCCCTCTCGTCCAACCGCCGCTCCCCTCCTCTCTCCACCCCGAGCCCCACCCTCCGCCTCACCCAATGGCCTCCAGGATGCGCATGCGCGCCCTAGCACGGAAAGTGGGCGGGGGGAGCCGCCGCTCCATCCGGGTAGCAGCCTGTGGCTCTTTGGTGTTCTTGGCTGAAATCGAGTGAAAACGAAGTGGCGTCGCGCCGGCTACACCGGACTCTGGGACTGTGTGCCTGGCTGATGTTAACTGGGTCGTTTCCTCCCCTCCGGGCTGTGCCTCCCTGGACCCTTCTTGGCCACTTCCTCCTGACCCATGTCCGGCCGGCGGGCCGCCTTCCCCGGGACGTCACAGGATGCCAGTCAATGCATTATCTTAGAAAACGTTTTTCACTCCCGTGTTTTGGCTAGGAAAAGTCAGAAAGGTGGAGACAGAATGCAAAGGGCACTCATAGCTGACCTTTAAGTTAGTCTAAAGGTTCAGAATGACGTCTGAGATGTCTGTTCTGAGAACAGTGTTCTTGGTGCTAAGGATTAAACAATGGTGACTGTTTTATTTCCAGGGATTTATAAGTAGGATACATTTTAGACATATTTATTGTTGTTAATAAAGCATGACAATTGCCTTGAAATAATTTTTCATCGAATGAACTAACCACTTATGTAAGGAGAATTAGTCCTATGAGCTGCTTTTGCAAGTCAGTGCTGCTTTGCAGGCATTTTTACAAAAGCTACTTTCTTGGGAGGTAGATAGGAAATCACTTATCCTGGATTATATAGGGTGGGCCTAATCTAATCACCTGAGAGATTAAAAGCGCAAGAAGAATTCCACATTTTATTGCTGCTTCTGAAATGTGGGGTCTCCACAAGGACCCCTGAGAGACGTCTAGGAGCTAAGGATGGCTCCAAGCTGGCAGCACCAAGGAAACAGAGATCTCAGTCCTGTGACCTCAGAAGTGAATTCCTCCAACACCTGAAGGAGCAGTGCTGGGGATTCTCCCCTAGGTTTACGAAAAGATCGCTGCCCTGCTGACACCTTGACTTTACCTCAGTGAGACGTCTCACCTACAGAACTGTAAGATAATAAGTTGGGATTGATTTAAGCCACTAAGTCTGTGGCTTTGTTACTGAAGCAATAGAAAACTAATACATTCACCAAAATTTTATAGCTTTTTTCCATACACATTTTGTACTTGTCTTGCTAGGTGTATTCTAAAATATTTTTATGGTACTCGTGGCTTGCAAATAGTATCCTTCTGAGGCAGGAGATAGATGAGCCCCAGGCTGAACAGTTTCTCCCCTGTGGACAGAAACTCCATAATAGCAGAAACTCCATAAAAGCAGGATGATGGAGTAGGCTGGGCCCTGCCCAGAAAAGAGATAAAAGACCACGTATTCCTCATTCTTGAAGTCAAGGAGACTTCACCGACTACACATGCACAGAAAGGCTCATTGGAGGTCAAAAAGGGAGGGGGCGCCACCTCATAGTAAGTGATGCCAACTACCCATAGGCCTCTATACTAGAATCCATCTTGGCTAAGAGACACACGCACACAGGGGAGGATGGTGAGAGGTACCAAATATGGACTCAGAACCAGGCAAAGCAAGATGATTGGTCAAAGGAAACCCGGAGGAAATGCCCCATAAAAGTGATTCAAACTTCCAGGAGGGCAAGACTGTCTCTCTGAGCCTGCCCGTGTGTCTATCCGCACGTACTGTAGTCTTTTTCCTCTTAATAAACAGTTTACTTGCTTCACTACTTTCCGTCTCCATGTGGAAATGCATTTCTACACAGCTGATGGGCCAGGGCCTTGTCCCGGGCCACTGGTCCCTTGTGGTCTAGTGGTTAGGATTCAGTGCTCTCACTGCTGCTGCCCAACCTCAATCTCTGGCCGGACACCAAAATCCTGCTGCAAGCCACTGCAGGCCAAGGCCACCCGCAATCATGTTTTGTTAAAGGTTCACTTTGTTTTATGTGTTTAGAAAGGTAAACAGCATCTAGTTAGGTGAATAACACCTACCTGAGTGTTTACACCCAGTATGAAAGATTTTGTCATTCGATAGGTAAATTCAACCCATTTACATTTATTGGAGTAACTGCAATATTGATCTTATCTTTTCCATTGGTGCCTATTATTTATTTTATAATACTTTGCTTTTTTCACTTCTTCCCATTTTATTTTGCCAGCCTAATCAAGTATCTCTTTCTTCCTCCCTCCTGCTGTTCATTTAGAGGTTCTGCAATGCTTCATCATACAATTAATGCTTTAAGGGTTATCTTTTTAGCACTGTGAAACATATTTTAACCTGTTCCTCCTCCCCCATATCTCCTTCCATAAATATTTATAGAATGTTTACTGTATTAGATGGTGTAGGATAGGTTAAGAAAAATTTAGTAGTCTTTTCCCCTACCAAAATTAAATTCTTTCATTAATTTTAATAACAGCTAATTTTGTGACAGGTGAGGAAATCCAAAGATATATAAAGTAAGAGCTAATAATCCATTCCCTAGAAGTATGGAATCCTCTAAAAGAGGTCCCCATTCTTCTTCCCCATAACTTAGAAGTAACCAACGTTAACATTTTCAAACTCTTTCAAATATACCAGCATATGGTATTTTTTATGAATATGGGCTCATTCTAAACAAACTGATTTGAAACTTGTTCTTATAATCAATATCCTTTAAGACAAACCATTTAGATCTAATTTATTTCCAATCAGCTATCTAATATTCCATTGTCTAGAAAAACCAGAAATTAATCTTTTATCCCTTATTGCTTATTCATGGACATTCATGTGGTATCCAGTTTTTCCACCACTAAAAACTATGCCTTGGAACCAAAGTCAGATTCCAAAACATAAGAACGGTTGCAGAGTGGAGCTCCTCCACTGGCTCTTAATACATGGCTTCAAGGTCAACAGAGCCATGTCCAGTATACAACTTGGAGCAGCTGATTGCAATGAAGACTCCAGCACTACTGGAGGAGTTACCTGAGATAGTAGCTCAGGAAGTAAGCTTAGCTCTCTCAGACGACGGGATAAGACGAACTTGCAACCACGGAGCTCATCTAGAGAGTGAGAGCTACAAAGAGGAATTCTGACACAGAAGACATATTCATTGATCTTAGATCAGAGATGAGTTGAGATGAGACATCTCTGTTGTTAGAGCTGCTATAGAATCATTAGCTACAGTCAACCAGTGCAGCATTCAAGGCAGTTAACACAGAGATCAATAAACTCCAGCCTGATGTGACATTCCTGTCTTCCAAGATGTCCCAAGGAACTCCTGCCATTGATTGAAACATCACCCCATGTGGGCTTGCCACTCCACTGCCTGTGATTACTGAGCCTCACTATAACTAGGCTGTTATTCCTACTGCTCCTCCAGATGACTGTTTCTTGGGTTGGTAGCTCTAGCGTGGAAATACCAGGCTTGCAATGCTATTCAGGAGGCACCCCTCGATGTAGCAGCTTGACACAGCTGTTTCCTGCCGTGAAGACTTATCACAGGAGGATGTTATCTACAGTATCACCATGGAAGCTGACCACCGTGTCCCCACTGCAGCCACCATCGAGAGGTGTTAGGAAGTCTCCTGTACCATGTCATTTGGCTTTTGGGTGTCTACTCAGAAGCCAGGAAAAGCAAGCAAACAGCACACAAATCCAGATGTGTACCTGTCAATAGCATTCCCAATAACCCACAAAAGTGGTGTCATTACAATATAAGGACTGATTGGTGCCTCTGCCTAACTAAGAATGTGGCATTTGTGTCCATGCCTAATGGCCACCTGTATTGCTTGTTTGAGGATTGCTCTACTCTGCACAGCAATATAAGTCTTCAGTGCACACCTTTGCTCACTAGAGCGCTGCTCCTCAATCAGACGAGCCGTCTCTGCCATACCCACCTGAACATCAGAGGAACCATAACTAACTGTACATCTGTGGATTATAAGACCTGCAGAAGGAATTTGACTCCAGTAAAGGCACAGTCAGAGGCAATGTAATAACGAGAATGTCAATGGGTCCAAATAGAAAACGGAAAAATACTGCACAAGGCTACACTATTGATTCTGTAAGAGACTTCCTTTTCAAAGGATATATGTCATGCAATCTACTCTATTGATTCTGTAAGAGACTTCCTTTTCAAAGGATATATGTCATGCAATCTACTCTGTGTCCTGCTCCCTCAAGTTTCTCACAGCCTTTACTTGACCATACTCAATTTTTGCAACCTTGGCTCAACAACCAAATCATCACAGATATTATCTCACGAGACTCAGCACTTGTCTTGCCCTGTGTAAAGGTAAACTATTCTGTCCTCAATCTAACAACAGGTGAGCTTTGCTTCAAGGTACAATGCAATGCAACTGTGATGTTTACCAATGGAACAGGATCTCATACAGCAATTTGCCTCCCATAGGCAAAGGACCATACATATCAGCCAGTTTGGCCAATAAGACAAATGTGCTCCAGGTAGCCAGAACTAGCCATCGCCCCCATGTTCAACAACCATTTCATCAAACCCCATTAATGGATAACTTTTACTGGGAGACTTCCATCAGGACCTTATAGCAAGCTTTCAGGTGCTGGATACTTTGTATTATGCGATTGGACCTAAATCTGACTTCTCTGGAATGTTCTAAGCATCTCATGATGAGTCCACCCACCTGAATATTTTTTAATGACATACTGGGTTACCTGCATTTGCTTTCCTCAATCCACCAGTCTGACTTGGAGATTTGACCTCTTGGGCATCCTGGCTTAGTGGGATATTATACATTATAATGCTTGCAACTTTACTAGGAGCCAGAGTCACACTTTAAGCCACTTTAAGTACTGATACTTTTATTGTTATCTGATAAAGTCTCAAAAGTGGGATTTCTGGGTTAAAGTTTTTGTGTGATTTAATATATTGCCATATCACTTTCCAAAAAGCAACGATGTCTGAGAGAAAGCCTTTCTGATCCCCCAGACCAGTTAATATTCCCCAGGATAGGTTATCCTACTTTCCTGTGCCTCATATTTTTAGCATTTATCACAATTGTAATAACGCTTTAATTCATTTTGTAATGTGTCATTTTCCTGCTAGGATATAAACTACATAAGGACAGGCTTGTTTTTATTGTACCCCAGTACTCCAGAGAGTACTTGGCATATGGAAGGCACTCAGTTGATGTTTACTGAATAAGCAAATGGCATAGACTCTCAAATAAATCTTGAAGGGCAGGCAGAGGGAAAGGAAGGAAATATTTTATTTTATTTTATTTATTGGCCACACTGCGCGGCTTGCAGGATCTTAGTTCCCCAACCAGGGATCGAGCTCAGGCCCACGGCAGTAAAAGCACCAAGTCCTAACCACTGGACTGCCAGGGAATTCTGGAAAGGAAGGGAATGTTTTAGACAGGAACAAAGTTCTTAGCAAAATGTTAGAAATAGAATTGCCCATTTTATAACTTGGAGACAGAAAACAAACCAGCTTGGCTAGAGCAACGAGTTTGTGGTGTGGAATTTTGGAAGATCAAGCTGGAGATGTAGAATTGGGGCAGATTATGGGGAACCATGAATGTGAACAT
The DNA here is from genome assembly GCF_964165515.1 of Mesoplodon bidens. Taxonomy (NCBI): domain Eukaryota; kingdom Metazoa; phylum Chordata; class Mammalia; order Artiodactyla; family Ziphiidae; genus Mesoplodon; species Mesoplodon bidens. Next base: position 167,235,168 of record NC_138177.1, on the reverse strand, counting down.
CTGCTTATCAAGCAGCAGGGTCCTAGTTTGTCAGAAATACTGAATCTACCTTTCAAAAGCTGACTGAATACACTGAGATGGTAAATAGCTTTACTTGATTGGAAGGAAGAAAACACTTGCAGGATTTGGGGAATAGGGTTCAAAAGGCTTTTAACCCTAACATATGCTCCCCGTAAACAGACACCTAAAACAGTCAGCTATACTATAAAAATGCATAATCTCCCACCTTATTATGTACTATAGAATGCAACGATAAAATACTGCCCATAATGAACACCTTTAGCTTCCTTTCTATAACTTTCAGAATCTTCTGTCATGAGGACAAATTCATTCACTAAAGGAATTTTAAACTATTTTTCCTTGACATTCTGTGAAAATGTTTTGATTAAAAGTACAGAAAACAACAGGGCATAGTTGACATCGACAATAGCAGTTTCCATGGGTTACTGGGAATGAAAACCAGATTGGAATAGACTCAAGAAAAAAAAATAAGAAAAGAGGATGTCAAGATAGTAGGTTTGGGCAAATTAGAGGAGTTTTTAAATTGAGATATAATGTACATATCAAAACATTCATCCTTTTAAAGTATACAACTCAGTGGTTTTTAGTATACTCACAAGGTTGTGTAACCATAACCACTAATTCCAGAACTCTTTCATCCCCCTAAAAAGAAACTCCTTACCCATTGGCAACATGCCTCATTCCCCTCGGTCCCTTGCAACCACTGATCTACTCTCTGTCTCTATGGATTTGCCTATTATGGACATTTCATATAAAAGGAATCCTACAACATGTGGTCTTTTGTGTGTGGCTTCTTTCACTTGGCATGTGTTAAGAGTTCAGCCTTGTTGTAGCATGCATCCATACTTCATCCCTTTTTATGGCTAAATTATATTCCACTGTATGTATATAACACACTTTGTTTATCCATTCACTGGTTGATGGACATTTGGGTTGTTTCTATTTTGGGGCTATTATGAATAATGCTGCTGTGAACATCCATGTACAAGTTTTTGTGTGAACAAATGTCTTCAGTTCTCTTGGGTACATTGCTGGAGTGGAATTGCTGGGTCATTTGATAACACTATGTTTAACTTTTTGTGGGACTGTCAAACTGTTTTTCACAGTGACGGCACCATTTCACATTCCTACCAGGCATGTATGAGGGTTCTAATTTCTCTACATCCTTGCCAACAGTTTTCCTTTAAAAAAATTATAATCATCAGAGTGGATATAACTTTAGAGAGTTTTGCTATAAAGAGAAGCAAAGAATTGGGCTGGTGGCTAGAGAGGGTGGTTCTATCAAGGTGTTTTTGTTTTTTTATTTTAAGATGGGATATATTATAGCATGTTTGTATACTGATGGTAATAATCTAGTAGAGAGGGGAAAATGGGTTATGTGGGAGAGAGATTGTACAGTTGTGGAGCCATGTTCTTGAGTAGGAGAGAGGGTAGGTCCAGAGGACAAGTGGAAGAGTTGGCCTTACATGGGAGCACAGACAGTTTCCCCAATATGGTGGTGCTGTGGTCTGAATGTTTGTGCCCAAGTTCATATATTGAAATCTAATCCCCAAGGTGATTAAATTAGGAGGTGGGGCCCTTGGGGGTGATTAGGTTATGAGGGTGGGGCTTCATGATTGGGATTAGTGCCCTTATAAAAGGAACCCTGGAGAGATTCCTCACCTTTTCTACCATGTGAGGACACAGCAAGAAGTCAGCAGTCTGCAACCCATAAGAAGCCCTTTACCAGAACCTGACCATATTGGCACCCTGTTCTTGAACTTTCAGCTTTCAGAAATGTGAGAAATGAACTTTTGTTTAAGCCATCCAGTCTGTGGTACTTTGTTATAGCAGCCCGAATGGACTAAAACAGGTGGGAAGGCAGAGCAGGAGTACAAATGAAGGTAAGATGATAGCTTGGTGGTGAGCACTTGTGGAAATCCCTTTGTGATTTTAACCTCAGTGAAATGAGCAGCTGAGATTGAGGAGGGGCAGGAGATATTAAAGATCTGAAGAGAAAAAAGAAGGTCCAATGTAATCTTTTAGGATGAAATTGACTTGAGTAGGACAGCTAGGCATCACTTGAAGTTAGTAATCATGAGTTCAAAAGAAGACCAGTCAGTACCATTTTTTTCTCCAACATCTGATCTTCTCTTACCATAGAGGTTTTCAGTATTTAAATGAATGAAAAATAAAGTGAGTTAATACTGAGTTTATGTTGCATGCACAAAGAGAAATGCTTTATGACAGATTTTATTTAAATTAAAGACCACATAAGAGCAAAGAATAGCACATCCTAGTTCAATTTTTCTGATCAAGGTAATTAGATTAAACAAGGATTTCATTTTAGTACATTTATTTCTCTTGAGGATGATGTTGCTGAATAAAGAAGGATTTAAAACTGACAACTAGTTTTGAATCTGTCCATCTACATATTATTTTCAGAAAAGGAGGAAACTAGAAGTAAATGGTAGTTGTAGGACCTGCTATTCTCTAGCAATTTCTTTCTAAAATTCTGAACTGTGCTTGATTATCCATTTATTAATTCATTCAACAAGCATTTTCTCCATATATCCTTTTTGACCAGTTACAGGAAAAACAAAACTCAATTAAACATGATTCCTAACTCGAAGTACATCAGTGAAAGTGGAAAGTGCTAACCACTGAACCTCCAGGGAATTCCCGAGGCAAATATACTTTTATTTGAACAAATTCTTTTAGAGAACTTGGTCCTATGTACCATCATGTAAAATTAGCACTGATAACTAGAAAATGTTATGAAATTTGTAGAATAAAAAGCTCAAACATTAATAAGCTTAATACATTATATATAAAGTCTTTCTGACAGGGCTTCTACTTTTTTTTAACAGTAAACATGCTCATAAAGACCACTTTGTATATATGTGCCACATCTTCTTTATCCATTCATCTGTCGATGGACACTTAGGTTGCTTCCATGTCCTGGCTATTGTAAATAGAGCTGCAATGAACATTGTGGTACATGACTCTTTTTGAATTATGGTTTTCTCAGGGTATATGCCCAGTAGTGGACATGGGGAGGGGGGAGGGTAAGCTGGGACGAAGTGAGAGAGTGGCATGGACTTATATATACTACCAAATGTAAAATAGCTAGCTAGTGGGAAGCAACCATATAGCACAGGGAGATCAGCTCGGTGCTTTGTAACCACCTAGAGGGGTGGATAGGGAGGGTGGGAGGGAGACGCAAGAGGGAGGAGTTATGGGGATATATGTAAATGTATAGCTGATTCACTATGTTATAAAGCAGAAACTAACACACCATTGTAAAGCAATTATACGCCAATAAAGATGTTAAAAAAAGACCACTTTGTCACACTACAATCATGTGCTTCATGGAACTTTAGCTAGGATACACTATTAGAGTCTTAAGATTTTTATACTTCCCTTTTTGAAGTCCATTTGGTGTTTTTGCAGAATTAACAATCTTGTGAACCTGGTAGTGCTTGTAATTCAGACTGCCATTGAGACCAAGGGCAGAACACACAGCTGGACACTGTGGCTGTGTTTAAATACTCTTCCAAAAGCTAATGCCACAGCTCTGTGCATTGATTGCAAATGCAGCCCAGGGTTACATTTGTCTTTTCTATTGCTGTTTGTCGCATTTTGTTTGGATAAATGGTCAAAATGAACGCCATTGCTTAAGAAAAGCATAAACACAATTTAGTCACTGAATATAGCTGTAAGTAGGTTATTACTGTGGGGAATCTTGGTTTGGCCAAAGTATTATTTTTAATGAAAATTCTGACAGGCCAAGGTGTTTTATGTTTCCATAACACTTAAAAAAATGAACAAGCTATCCAATTACCAAGGTTTAACTTGTATCAATGTAGTTGCACATATAAAACTTGATTGTGAATTTATTTTTCCAGGACTTTTAAATTATGAACATTATTTGAATGAAAGAGAACCAATCTATTATTTACAACTGAAATACAATTTTATTTCATAGATATCTTCCCATATAGTACATAAAACAATGAATCTGAAGCCACCCCCAAAACACGGGGTGGGGTGTCTTCCTCATTGTCCTTCACCTTCTAAGATGATACCACTCATAGTGACTGAAATCAGACTAGGTGGCTTAAAGCCACAGACATTTATTTGCTTACAGTTCTGGAGGCTGGAAGTCCAAGATCAAGGTGCTAGAGGGGTTGGTTTTGTGAGGCCTCTTCCTAGCTCGCAGATAGTGGCCTTCTCACTGTGTATTCACATGGCCTTTTCTCTGTGCACACCTGTCTCTTCCTCTTCTTATAAGGACACTAGTTCTATTAGATTAGGGCTCTGCTGTTATGACCTCACAACCTTAATGACTTCCTTAGACGCTCTATCTCCAAATATAGTCATAATGGGGGTTAGGGCTACAGGGGGAGGGGTGGGGCACGGAGACACAATTCAGTCCATAACAGTGTTATTAACAAACATTATATAATTTTAATGTGATTATTGTCCTCATACATAAACTTTCTCAGTATTCCTCTGCCTTTCAGATACGCTGCCATCACAAAGACTTTGCTTTGCCACATTGCCGATTTCATTCCAGTTAATTATAATACAGGTATCTCTAGTGAGTGCTCAGTGTATGAAAGGAATTATCCCAGATTCTGGAGATATATCCATTAATGAACTATCCCCCTGTAAGTAATTAGTAGTCTGACCAGATCTTTAGAAATTCAGAAAACTGCCACCTTCAAAGATATCTAGGAGTTCAGGAGTCCCAGATTGTGAACCACCTTACCTAACAACCAACTTCCTTGTAAAAAAAAAAAAAGTATTTATTGACTAATTAATGTAACCAATATTTATTGTTAACTTTGAGCCTAAGATACAGCAATAAACAAATTGTATTAAATGCTTGGCCTCGTGAAACTTGTATTCTAATGGAAGAGACAGACAATAAACAAATTAAGATGTAGAATGTAATGTCAGGTAGTGATATTTTGAATTTAAAAAAAAGTTAAGGAGAAAGAGGACAACTTGTGGGGGGAGGGCTGCAAGCTAAGGTGCGAGGGAATGCCTCTCTGAAGAGGTGACATCTGAGCAGAGACTAGAAAGAGTGGAAGAGTGAGCCTGTGGCTGTGCAGGGGAGGAATGTTCCAGGTAAAGGACAGGTGCAACGGTCCTAGGGCAGGAGTGCAGTGTGTTTCAGGGGCTACAAGGAAGCCAGCGTGACAGAGCAGAGTGAGCCGGGGGAAGAGCGATAAGTGATGAGAGCATGAAGGATCCTGTAGTGTATTTTAGTCTACAAGAAAAGAAGCCATTGAAGCATCTGGAGACCAGAAGAAATAGAAGCTGATTCATATTTTAAAGCCTCTCTGGCTGCTGTGTGGAGAAAAGATGAGGGGAGTGGAGACCCAATATAGAGCAGAGAGACAACTGCAGTGATTACAGTGAGAAATGATGCTGGCTTGCACTAAATTGATAGCATGGAGGTGTTGTGTGTGTGTGTGTGTCTGTGTGTGTTTTAAGGTAGGCCCAACAGGTATTGCTATCACAACTGATTAGTAATTTTTTTCTCTATTTGGTCACGTCGTATGGCATGCGGGATCTTAGTTCCCCAACCAGGAATTGAACCTGTGCCCCCTGCAGTGGAAGCACGAATTCTTAACCACTGGACCGCGAGGGAAGTCCCTGATTAGTAATTTTTCTTTTTCTTTTTTTTAATGATCACCACTCTTAGGTTCTTTTTTTTTTTTTTTTGCTACACTGGGTCTTCGTTGCTGCGTGCAGTCTTTTCTCTAGATGTGGCGAGCGGGGCTACTCTTCATTACGGTGCGCGGGCTTCTCACTGCAGTGGCTTCTCTTGCTGTGGAGCACAGGCTCTAGGCATGCAGGCTTTGGTAGTTGTGGCACACGGGCTCAGCAGTTGTGGCTCCCGGGCTCTAGAGCTCGGGGTTGGTAGTTGTGGTGCACGGGCTTAGCTGCCCCACGGCATATGGGATCGTCCCAGACCAGGGATGGAACCTGTGTCCCCTGCATTGGCAGATGGATTCTTAACCACTGGACCACCAGGGAAGTCCCCCTGATTAGTCATTTTTAATCATGAAATGTTACATACAAAAAATAACCAACACCTACAATATTCCTGACCAGTACTCCTCAAATCTGTGCATCAGAAACAAGGAAAGTCTGAGAAACTGTCACATTTAAGAGGAGCCTCAGGAGACATAAATGTAATGTGCTGTCCTGGATGGGATCCTGGAACAGAAAAAAGACATTAGGTAAAGACTAAGGAAATCTGTAGTTTATAAACCATGGACTTCAGTAATATTAATGCATCAATATCAGTTCATTAATTATACCAAATGTACCACACTAATGACAATGTTCATAGGGAAACTGTGTGGGGGGTGTAATATGAAACCTTCTATACTACCTGTTCATTTTTTCTGTAAATCCAAGTTAGAAAGGAAAAAAAAAACCAACAATGTAACTTACATCCATGTATCCATGGAGATGGCTGGTGGTGACGTTTGCACAATGTGAATATACTTAATGCCACAAAACCATATACTTAAAAATGGTTAAAATGATAAATTGTATGTTACGTACATTTTATTGCAATAAAAAAAGATGTTTGACATTTTTGCTTCCGTTTTTTTTTGTTCACAAGGTTTAGAATTAGATGATTTCCTCAGTCATAGTATTATAAGTGACAGAACTGATATTTGAACCCAGATCTGCCTCCAAAGCCCATGCCTTATCCACCCTGCTTTATTGTCCCTCCATTAGTGTCCGTGGGACCCTTCCTCCCCTTGCATTTCACATATATTTCAAGGTCTTACCTCCCCCACAGAGCTCTTAAGATTACTAGCTCATATTCATTCATTCAACAAATATGAATTGAGCTTTTCCTAGGTCCCAGGAACTATGCCAGTACCTTTTCCGTACTCGTGTAATTCTCATCACAGCCCACAGTGAAAGAGGTAGTGCTATAGACCTGAGAAAACTGCAGCTTGGAGAGGTTACATCACTTGTTCAGTATTATAGACCTAGTTGTATCCAAGCCAGGCATTAAACTCAGGTGTGTCTAGCTCTAAAGCCAAAGCTTTTAATGGCCTCCTTGTTCATTGGAGACAAGAGTATTATTTTTATTATTTCTGGTATTGTGTTTACCATGAGGGAAGGTTCATACCTCACACTGTTAGTAGCTTGAGTCGCCCTCATTCTCTAATTGTCTATACCTGTATTTTATGATAGATTCCTCTGGTTATTGATTGTTTCTTCTGTTTATGTCTTTTATCTCTCCCATAAGATCCTCCCTGTAATATTCAGTGCAAAGTCATCCTGTCCTCTCTGTAGGGATCCCATGCTTCCTTAACACCTCTTGTCTACATCTTTACAGAAGTACCTTCGGGGTCTCTGGATCGATAGTCTAATCCTACTTCAGTGTAACCTAGTAACTGGTTCCAAAGTATTCGTAAGGTCAGTTCAGATGATTTCCCTCTCCTCTGCAAAAGGACTTTAAAGGGAGTCCATTGCCTACTAACTCAAATTGGGCTTTCAAAAAACCCTTTATGAGCTGGTCTCAACTGACCTTTCAGGTCAAATTAATCTATCTCATTTTCTTTTTTTTTTTTTTTTTTTTTTTTTTTTTTTTGCGGTACGCGGGCCTCTCACTGTTGCAGCCTCTCCCGTTGCGGAGCACAGGCTCAGCGGCCATGGCTCACGGGCCCAGCCGCTCCGCGGCATGTGGGATCCTCCCGGACCGGGGCACGAACCCGTGTCCCCTGCATCGGCAGGCGGACTCTCAACCACTGCGCCACCAGGGAAGCCCATATCTCATTTTCTTTTGACAGGTCTACACTTCTCTAATTCTGTACTTTTTCCTGATACTCTTCCTTTTTCTAGAAAGCCTCCCTCATTTCTGTTAAGACCTGTCAAAAATAAAATCAGATCAAAGTAAAATGTTAAGAGTTTACTGCACATACAAAAGAAGAGTTCGCAAACTGGCAGACTTCAGATAGAAAGTGGCAAGAAGCTCAGAGGCATGTCCCTACAGGATGGCTTATAACATGAGAATAGGAAGTTGTTCAACCTTTACAATGATTGATTATTACAATAGGGGTTTCCAGACAGTAGGAGATTGGTTAAAAGTGATTATCTTATACCATTTTAGGAAGACAATTTAAATTTCATTTATGATTATCAGAGGCATTTACAAGAAATAACCTAAATTGAATTTCATTTACATTCATGAAATAAGCTAGATTAAGTTTCCCTTGCATGGCCTAATTGGTTTTGTCTGCTCAGGGGATTTTTTTTTTTTAATATTTATTTACTTGGCTGCTCTGGGTCTTAGTTGCGGCACTTGGGATCTTCGATGCCACATGTGGCATCTTTAGTTGCGGCATACAAAACCTTAGTTGTGGCATGTGGGATCTAGTTCCCTGACCAGGGATCGAACCCCTGGCCCCCTGCATCAGGAGGGCAGTCTTAGCCACTGGACCACCAGAGAAGTCCCTGCTCGGGGGATTTTTAAGGCTGGTCTCCACTTTCAGTCATACTCTCAGGAAGTTCTTGTTCCTGTATATGTTCTAGTATAGGGTTACTCTTGGGTACCACTGTTGATGTTGGTAGGATGGATTGGTTTTTTGTTTGTTTGTTTGTTGGATGCACCACGAGGCTTGCAGGATCTCAGTTCCCCAACCAGGGATTGAACTCGGGTCCCGGCAGTGAAAGAGCCAAGTCCTAACCACTGGACCGCCAGGGAATTCCTTTCTTTTTTTTGGGGGGGGGTGAGTGTGTGGATGGATTGTGTGCAGTCACTATTACTGACAGCTGTATAGTCATGGTAGACATGGGTGGTTGGATCATTGAGTTCTTCTAGTTGCCTAATCCTGATGGACATCATTTGATGCGTGAGTAGCTGCTGAAAGGTATATAAATCTCTTGAGAAGATGCAACACACTAGGGAAATTAATGTGATGACTATGAGAATAATAACCAAGGACTGAAAAATTCCCTAGGGCAGAGATTCCCAGGAGCCAAGACTTAACTAAAGAAATCAATGGATGAACCGTGTCACCTATTTGGCGAAAGATGAACATCTGACCTTTAAGATCTTTTAAATTTTGGGTAACAATTCCTGATTTATTAACATGGAAACATTTTTGACCAATGACAACACAGGCACCTCCTTGTTGGGAAGTTAGGTGCCTAAGACTCTTCTATTTGTAAGACTTCTGAAGCAAGGCTGGAAACCTTGGTATCTAAGGCTTGGAGAGAATTAGTTGTGTCACTGAAGCTTTTTTTTTTTTTTAAGTTTTAGAGATATATAAAACAGCCTTTTCTAATTTACAGGTGCCAATATGAAGAATTAATGCTCTGACAAAGGAAGGAATCCAGCATTGTGTGTAGTGAGAGGGTTTTGGTGCTTCATGGATTTCTCTTATGAACTGTTATCATATGAATAAATGAATCAAGATTGGTGGTTTCATGTGCAGATATTTATTTTGTTTCTGACTATTGGGAGTTAATAGCTCTAACCCACAATGACCATTCCAGTTTAGGGGAAGATCCTGATACAGGGTGGTGTTGCATTGGAAATAAAGCCCCACTCCTCTTAGGGACAGAGTTAAATTTTGATGGTATTGGCTTGGGCAATCTGTGGATTGGTTACCAGAGGTTTCTTCAAGAACCATGAGCAAGCAGTGCTTCGATTACTGAATTTAGATAGAAGGAAGAATTCGCCATGGGATTAGGGATTGGAGAACATCCAGTCAGGGAAATTTTACTGTGGTCATAGTATTGGTAATGAATATAAGTAGAGAATCTTTTAGGGTTCTGTTAAGAAAGTCTAATCTGAACAGTTTCATTACACTATTGAGGAGCGATAAGTCCCAAAGAGGGATAATCTATTTGATTACTGAAAATATGAAGTGGAAATTTTTCTTTTATTGAAGGATGAATAGGAAATATACTTGGGAAGAACTGGTTAGTTTGGCTTTAGGAATGTGTCCATAATCCATTGGGTTGATAAAAAACTGTTTTGTTAGCAAGATATAACTGTAAGAATACATCAGGTTCTTCATCAATCTGGGTACATATCCAACATTCTACTTAATTAGTCACTGACGCTATTTTTTTTGTACAGTGTCAATTAAGAGGTGTTTACACTTAACATTAGTAAAGTCTTAATAGAATTATTAATAATAAAAGCATGTTAATTTTGGCACCAGTGGTCTTGCTCCATTGACTTGGGAAAGTTGTCTACCTCATGTGGTTGTCTGCTTCTGGGGAAAATTTTTCCCTGGTATCCTTAATTTTAAGTCGGCTGTAGGTTGACAAGTCCAAGAGTCTGAGGGAGTTCTTTTTAGTTGAAAGATATGAACTCACGGTTCAACACGCTGTAATTTGACTACTATCTGAGAGGTTAAAAGAACCTGATGGGACTCCATCAAGGTTCAAGTGCAGCTTTTGGTTGATGTGTTTTCCTGAATACTGTCACTGGGTTCCAAAGTGTGGGGGAGAAATTCCTCATCAGGTTGAGGGTCTCTAAAGGCCTCTTTGACCTCCTGGAAATAAGCTTCTAATATTGCACTAGAGCCTTACAGTACTTGGTCATGTCAGAGTTCACAAGAGCTGGATGAGCATGTGGGGTTCTATCATTAAGGGCATGGGTCACCCAGTAATGATTTCATCAGGCGTCAACTTATTTTTTTTAACTTCCTTATTGGAGTATAATTGCTTTACAGTGGTGTGTTAGTTTCTGCTTTATAACAAAGTGAATCAGCTATACATATACATATATCCCCATATCTCCTCCCTCTTGCGTCTCCCTCCCACCCTCCCTATCCACCCCTCTAGGTGGTCACAAAGCACCGAGCTGATCTCCCTGTGCTCTGCAGCTGCTTCCCACTAGCTATCTGTATTACATTTGTTAGTATATATAAGTCCATCAGGCATCAACTTATATTTTCCAAAAGGTGTTGATCTTATTGTCATAAGAGTTAAAGGTAACGCTTTAGGCTAAGGAAATCCTGTGGTCTCAGTTAATTTCGTCAATTTTAATTTTAGAATGCTATTGGTGCATTCAACCTTTCCTGAAGATTGAGGATGACAGGGACAGTGGTAGTGCCATTACGTTTGAATAACCTTGTCTAGTTGTTTTATAACTTGTCCAGTAAAGTGAATCCCTCTATCACTTGAAATTAAGTTTGGGGACTTCCCTGGTGGCGCAGTGGTTAAAAAGCTGCCTGCCAATGCAGGGGACAGGAGTTCAGGGGTTTGAGCCCTGGTCCGGGAAGACCCCACATACTGCAGAGCAACTAAGCCCGGGAGCCACAACTACTGAGCCTGTGCTCTAGGGTCCACGAGCCACAACTACTGAGGCCCACACGCCAAGAGCCCATGCTCCACAAGAGAAGCCCGCGCGCACTGCAACAAAGAGTAGCCCCGCTCGCTGCAACTAGAGAAAGCCCGCACACAGCAACGAAGACCCAATGCAGCGAAAAATAGATAAATAAAATTTAAAAAATAAATTAAGTTTGGGATTCCCTGAAGGGGAAAAACATTTTCTAGTAATTTCTTTGCTACAGTGGTGGCATCAGCTTTCCAACATGGAAAAGCTTCTACCAATCTAGAAAACAGACATACTGTTATTAAGTACCTACTGATGGCCCATAGAAGGAGGCAAATGAATGAAATGCAAATGTAAATGTTCAAATGGTCCAGATGGTGAGGGAGCAGTTCTGGAGCCACTATAATGGACTTACCCAGGTTATGTGATTGGCAGGTTAGACATTAATTAGAGACATTTCACACCATCTTAAAACAGTTACCCCACCAATACTTTTTCATAATTTGAATCATTTTGTCAAGTCCATGGTGAATAGTCAGAGTGCTCGCAAAAGTGGCAACTTGAGGGATTCAGGAAACACCAGGTAGCTACTCAGGGCCTCCCAGTCTTCTTTTTATATCAAACTTTCATCCTACTTGGTGCCACTTTTGTTTTCTAATATAGATACACTTGCTTGTCTGTTAAATAAGTTATCATAAGTGATTTGATTTGGATCAATTTTATGGAGTTAATTCGTTACAGAGTTTTGGTACATTTTGAATCTCTTGAGTTGCAACCTTAGCATAAAAGTCAGCTATAACATTTCCTTGATATTCATGGTCTGATCTGTATAAGCTTCAACTTTTCTGACAGCAACTTGTGAAGGCAGTAATAGTGCACAGGATCTCAGCAATTTGAGGTCCTTTTTTTTTTTTTTTTTTTTTGCGGTACGCGGGCCTCTCACTGTTGTGGCCTCTCCCCATTGCGGAGCACAGGCTCCGGACGCACAGGCTCAGCGGCCATGGCTCACAGGCCCAGCCGCTCCGTGGCATGTGGGATCTTCCCGGACCGGGGCACAAACCCACGTCCCCTACATCGGCAGGCGGACTCTCAACCACTGCGCCACCAGGGAAGCCCTGAGGTCCATTTTTTATAGGCATGCCATTTGATGTTAGGAATTCCCTCTGTTTCTATAGTATACCAAAATCATGGACTACTCCAAAAGCATACTCTCTATTGGTCATACTTATTTATAGTTTTATCTTTGGCTAACTCACAGGCTTGAGTCAGGCCAACAAACTCTGCAGGTTGTGCTGAATTAAATTGGAGAAGAACTTTCCTTTCTAATAATTCATTTGGGGTAGTAATAACATAAGAGCCTGATATTTTCCTGCAGAATTTTTGGCATAGGAGCCATCAACATAGAGTATTAATTCTGGATTGGTTAGTGGGGTTTCCTGTATATCTAATCTAGGAGTCAAATTTTGAGGAACCAATTCAACACAGTTATACGTCTCTCCTTTGTTGGGTAAAGGTAGGAGGGTAGCAGGGTTTAAAGAATTATAGCAAAGAATGCATAGGTTTGAAGAACACAGGAAGGAGCAGAATCTCATAAGATGTTAGTCTCCTGACTGAGAAGTGCTGTGAATGCTCAGTATTTAGTAAACTTTCTACAGCATGAGGAACCTGTAGGTATGAATCATTTCCCTGAAAAAAGTTCCGAGGAAGACTCTACAATTTTTTGTTGCTGCAGCTACTGCTTTTAAACAATTTGGATATGCCCTGACTGCTGGGTCCAACTGTAGGCTGTAATAGGCTATAGGTCTATTTTTTCCTCCATGTTCTTGAGTGAGATTGTCCCATTCATGGATGAACAATACAAAGGGTCTAGTACATTTGGGGGGCAATAATGTGGGAGGGTTTTGTAAAGCCCATTTGAGTTCAGTAAAGGTTTCCTTATGTTTTATTTCCCAAGGAAGAGATTCCTGAGTGTTATTTTTAGTTCATAGAGTGGGGAAGCCAATAAAGAAAAATATGAGACTCAGGACCTACAATATCCTGCAAGTCCGAGGAATCCTTACAGGTCTAGGATAATTTTGAATGGTATTTATTTACTTTTTAAATATTTACTTATTTATTGATTTGGTTGTGCCGGGTCTTAGTTACAGCAGGTGGGCTCCTTAGTTGAGGGAGCAGGCTCCTTAGTTGTGGCATGCGACCTCTTAGTTGTGGCATGCATGTGGGATCTAGTTCCCTGAGCAGGGATCAAACCTGGGCGCCCTATACTGGGACTGCAGTCTTAACCACTGCGCCACCAGGGAAGTCCTAAATGGTATTTATTCTTTCTAAAGACAGAAAGATTCCTTTTGCAGAGAAGTCATGACCTAGATAATGAACCATCTCTTGTGGTAACTGAAGCTTATCTTGAGGCCTTATAGCCTTTATAAGCCAGTCATTGTAACAGATATGTTGAATTGATTCCTACGTATTAAATCATCTACATAGTAAATCAAGGTAGAATTTCTGAGAAATTGCAGCAGAGTGTTTAAATCCTGATGTTAAATTTGTGAAAAGTGTGGGGGAGCCTCAGTAAATCCCTGATGCATTATCGTCCGATACGACTTGTTTTCTCCAAGTAAAAGCAAATAAATATTGACTTACTTTGTCCACAGGGATGCTGAAGAAAGCAGAGCATAAGATCACAACTGTAAAGCATTTGGATTCAGTTGGTATATTTGCCAACAAAGTACTTGGGTTTGGTACCCCTGGAAACGTCAGTATCACAGTGGCTCTTACTTATGGCTCTAAGGTCTTATACAATCTCCATCCCCATCTACAGGGTTTCTTTAAAGGCAAGATAGGAGCACTGCAAGAATTGATACAGGGGATAATTACCCTCTGACTTAATAAATCTTCTATTATAGGGGTGACCCTTCATAGGGCTTCAGGCTTTAAGGGGTACTGAGGTGAGTTAGGAAGCAATTTAGAAGAATCATTCTGAATTTTAATACTTTTTATCCCTGATAAAAAGTATCAGGGATTTCAGAGAGATATATAACATCTATACTTCTATGGAATTTAGTAGTCTCCTCTGGACAATCAATTTGGGCTTGGAGAACACATAATGCTTCAGTGTCTGATGAGTCTGGAAAGTCTAAGGTTATTTCTCCTGAGGAAAATTTTATTTGGCCTTGTAATTTAGAAAGCAGATCTTTTTCTCCCCCCAAAACAAACAACTTTTTATTGAAGTATAATTGATTTACAATGTTGTGTTAGTTTCAGCTGTACAGCAAAGTTATATATGTATAACTTTTTCAGATTCTTTTCCATTATAGGTTATTACAAGATATTGAATGTAGTTCCCTGTGCCATATAGTAGGTCCTTGTTGTTTATCTGTTTATATATAGTAGTGTGTGTCTATTTATTTATTCCTCCCCTCCCCCCTCCCCCTTTGGTAACCATAAGTTTGTTTTGTCTGTGAGTCTATTTCTGTTTTGTAAATAAGTTCATTTGTATTTTTTTTAAAATATTTATTTATTTATTTATTTGGTTGCACCAGGTCTTAGTTGCAGCTCGCAGGCACCTTAGTTGCAGCACGAGAGCTCCTTAGTTGTGGCACGCATGTGGGATCTAGTTCCCTGAACAGGGATCGAACCCAGGCCCCCTGCATTGGGAGCGCAGAGTCTTATCCACTGCGCCACCAGGGAAGTCCCTGTATCATTTTTAAAGATTCGGCATATAAATGATATCATACTATATTTGTCTTTCTTTGTCTGACTTACTTCACTTAGTATGATAATCTCTAGGTCCATCCATGTCGCTGCAAATGGCATAATTTCATTCTTTCTTATGGCTGAGTAATATTCCATTGGTGTGTGTGTGTGTGTGTGTGTGTGTGTGTGTATACATACCACATCTTCTTTATCCATTCATCTATTGATGACATTTAGGTTGCTTCCATGTCTCAGCTATTATAAAAAGTAACTAGCTATAGAAAGCAGGTCTTTACCTAGGAAATTCACAGGGGTAGTACTGCATGATAGAAAAGTATGACTTTCAGAGAAAGCCAACAGTTATGGGTTCCAATAAAGGAACTCTTTGAACTTGACTGGAAACTCCCACTACTAAGATATTTTTATTACTCTGAGGAGGTTCTTCATGTATCACAGTGGTTTTAAAGTAAATAGAGTTGGGGGGATGGGGGGAAGGGAGTTCCCTGGTGGCCTAGTGGTTAGGATTCGGGGCCTTCGCTGCCATGGCTCAGGTTCAACCCCTGGTGGGGAACTGAGATCCCACCAGCCTCATGGCACAGCCACAAAAAAAAAAAAAGAAAGAAAAAGTAAAGTTGCTCTGGTATCTATCAACATGGTAGAAATTTCTCCATTTAAGTTTAGTTTAATTTTCATTCTTGAGTTAAAGGAATTATTGAAAGTAGCTTACTGGGCAATTTCTTGGAGCCTTATCATTGTTGACAGTCATCACAAGAATCTGGGAGTTGAGAGCTCTCTCTTATAGGGCAACTGGATTGCTAAAAGTGGCCTGTTTTTGGACTTCCCTGGCAGTCCAGTGGTGAACACTCCGCGTTTACAATGCAAGGGGTGCAGGTTCGATCCCTGGTAGGGGAACTAGGATTCCATATGCTGTGTGGTGCAGCCAAAAAAGAAAAAAAAAAAGTGGGCTGTTCTTCCAATGCCCCTTTTGATTACAGTATTTGCAGGTATCTCTACCAATAGGGGCAAAACTTGGAGTAGGAATGGACCTCTTGAAGTTGGGTCAAGGTTGTTACAGTTGTAGGGCCATGAATTTATTTTCTTGATAGCAGCCTTTTTCTGTTCTGTTGTTCTTTCAAAATGTTCAGCAAGGGCTTCCCTGGTGGCGCAGTGGTTGAGAGTCCGCCTGCCGATGCAGGGGACATGGGTTCGTGCCCCAGTCCGGGAGGATCCCACATGCTGCGGAGCGGCTGGGCCCGTGAGCCATGGCCGCTGGGCCTGCGCGTCCAGAGCCTGTGCTCCGCACTGGGAGAGGCCACAGCAGTGAGAGGCCCGTGTACTGCAAAAAAAAAAAAAAAAAAAATGTTCAGCAAGATGTTGAAGCTCTGGGAGAGAAGTGGCTTCTGATTCTAATTTATGTTCCCGTAAGAAACCATTGAGTTCTGGGTTAAGCCCATTAACAAAATGAGCACACAAGGCAAAACCAGTCCCCAGGTCTTTGAGACCACAATATTGTCTAAGTACTACTTCTAAACTAATTCAGAAATCTGCCACTGGTTTTTTTTTTTTCTAAAACAGGATTGTAATATGGCCCAGTCAATTCTCATAGGGAAAATCTTGGGAACTTCTTCAAGAAGCCGCTGACTTATTTTCTTGCTCTTTTTATTCTACCTCTGGAGGCATGTTTGTTGGGGCCTTCAAAATCTTAGGCAGGGTCTTTCCAATATATTTCTTGAAGCCTATTTTGAGCATTTCCTGGACTCAGTGTTAATAAACTGGTAAAAATCAGGTAGTCCAGGGTCACAGGCACCAAGAATTTTGAAATTCTTCTATAAATTTATCAGTGGTTTAGTCCTTTTTAGGGTCTGGAAAATCATTTACAGTGGTTCAAAGCTTGGCTCAAGACCAGGGTTTAAATTCTACTGATCCCTGGTTCATGAGAGTAACTTATTTTAAAGGACATCTGATATTTAGGGGGTTTGGGGGGAAAGGGTAAAAGATCAAAGGGGTTAGTGGGTTCAGAAATAATCAGGTTAAGGAGAATAAAGAGGAGCTGAGGGATTAGCTGCACGTCACTCAAGTCATTCATGTCGATCAGAGCTTTGGTCTTAAGTTTTTTGTTGGCTTGTGGTAATGATTCCTTTAGAAGAGGCTATTTTAGAGTCATTTTGTCTTTTGGAGGCTTCCATACCAATCGAAAATGCATTCCATTGGGTTTTTTAAAATATTTATTTATTTACTTATTTATTTATTATTTATGTATTTTGGCTGCTCTGGGTCTTAGTTGCGGCATGTGGACTCTTAGTTGAGGCATGTATACGGAATCAAGTTCCCCTACCAGGGATCGAACCCAGGCCCCCTGTATTGGGAGCATGGAGAGTTACCCACTGGACCACAAGGGAAGTCCCATGCACCCCATTGTTTTTGAAAGGTTTGGGATCATATCTTTTCAGGGGTACCCCTAAGGTGGACTACCTTATCTAAGTTAAAGTTTCCCCAAAGTGACCACTGTAATTCCAAGTTACCCTATGTAGGGTGCACTCATTTTTCCAAAAAGGGACAAGATCCTGGTCATTAAGTACATATACATAAGAAGCAGGAGCTTTTGAAGGAGGTAGGGAAAGAGTTTTAGACCGGGTGCAACTAACCTTTGCCTTTATTTATTTTTTGGCAGTGGCACGTGGCTTGTGGGATCTTCATTCCCTGACCAGGGATTGAACCCATGTCCTCAGCAGTGAAAGTGCAGAGTTTTAACCACTGGATCACCAGGAAATTCCCTAATCTTTGCCTGTAGATTCCCTAAAAATGACTGTATCTATAAGAGAGTGTGGGAATTTTACTGCTATCTAGAAACCCAGGGAATCATGGGTTTTCTCCCTTTACAGACAGAAGAGTGACCAAAAAGCTTGAAGACGACACCAGTATGCACAATAAAGTCAGAGAGCTCCAGACACAAAGAGCAGAGCTTGGATCCAAGAGAGACTTACCCTAGAACTCCATGGTCAATGAGAAAACAGTGAGCACAATGGGCTTGTTAGGTACTGGCACCTGGTTACTCACCAGCCTCAGGGCTTGTCAGGGGATAGTCTTCAGATCCCACTTATGACACAAGAAACTGTGAAACAATCAGATCAAATTAAAATGTTAAGAGTTTATTGTGCACACAAAAGAACAGTTCACAAACTGGGAGACTTCAGACTGAAAATGGCAAGAAGCTCAAAGGCATGTTTATAGGATGGCTTATAACATGAGATTGAGGAAGTTGTTTAACTTTTACAAGGATTGGTTATTAAACAATGGGGGTTTCCAAATGGCAGGGGATTGGTTAAAAGTGATTATCTTATACCATTTTAGGAAGATACTAAATTTTGGGTATGGTTATCAGAGGCATTTGCAAGAAATAACCTAAATTTAGTTTTGCTAACATTCATGAAGTAAGCTAGATTAAGTTTTGCTTACATGGCTTAACTGGCTTTGTCTGCTTGAGGGATTTTTAGGCTTAGTCTCCATTTTAACAGACCCAATTCAACATAAAAGGCCCTTCCTTACCACCTCAGCCTAAAGTAATTATTTGGTGATTCTCTTTAGCCACGAATAATTGGTACAGGAGGGGGGAGGGGGGAATCCCAAAGAGAATCCACTTAAAACAGGGACCAAAATTCCATAGTTAAGAAAGATAAAAGGACTGATTGTAGGGAGAGCCAATCTGGGACAAAGCTAAAACAAACAAAAACATACACATATACATCATAATACAATAGATAATAATTATACACAAGTGTCATTACTTTAATATAAAAATATGAAAGAATGGTGTTTACATGTTGTATAATTTATTCTTCATTTACATAAATGTTATTTAAAAATAGGACTAGTTAACAGTGACAATAACAGGACTAATTAAATAATGTATGAGAAATATGTAACAATATCTTTATGCATTACCCTCCTCTGATACAGCAATTTACTTTTTTTAAACAATTGAATATTTAAATTTTATAGGCTATATTATTCTGTATTCTTTTTTTTTTTTTTTTGCGGTATGCGGGCCTCTCACTGTTGTGGCCTCTCCCGTTGCAGAGCACAGGCTCTGGACGCGCAGGTTCAGCGGCCATGGCTCATGGGCCCAGCCACTCTGCGGCATGTGGGATCTTCCTGGAGTGGGGCATGAACCCGTGTCCCCTGCATCGGCAGGCGGACTCTCAACCACTGCGCCACCAAGGAAGCCCTATTCTGTATTCTTAAGACATAAGAACATAAGAATTTTTTAAAGGAGAATGTAAATTCAATAGGATTAATTAAACAAACATTGCTATATTTATTAAAAAATAACAATGGCATGTTCCTTTCTGCCTCATGATACAGGATCTTTTCACTCCTTTGGTTTCCTTTTCCAATAATACTTCTCTGAACTGCCTGCTGCCTTTAGGACATCCTCCTTTTCTTTTATGTAGTGGTAAAACTGAATACATCAAATGTGAAATTCTCTTTGACTTGCAGTTGTGCTCTTATCAAACCCACATTACACTGATTCATGGTGTCCGTCCAATGTGATGACATCAATCTAAATATCCTCTCAATAAAAATATTTGAGGGTGGAATACTTAGGATTTTACTTACTAGCAACAGCAAGTTTTGGGACTTGCAGGAATTAATTTCTAGCTCTCCAAAGATGTCCATCCATTTTTTATCTACAGGCTTATTTTCGTAGACCAGCTGTTTGTCAATCAGGTCCTTTGCATCTATAAATTCATCATAGAGGTTATCCATGTCTAAAATGTCCATCATTTTTAAACATTCTGAAGCACATTGAATGTCCTTGTAAGTTAAACCTCGCTTTCTCAGGGAAAATGGTTTTAAAGCACAGAGGTAATTTGAACTTGTGAAATCAAAATTGGATTCCAAATGAGTTATTGTTCTAGTAAAGAAGTTGAGAAAATCCTGTTTAATTTGGTTGCCCTTTTCTGGTGACATTTTTTTCAGTTCTAAAGCAGTTTTCTTTCCAAAAAGTGAGTCATTTTTTCGCTGTGTGAGTTTTTGTCACAATTTACACATAGTATCAAATAATGCAGGTGCAGACAGTTTATCCTTTTCTAGGCTCCTTATGGACTCTTCAGAGATCATCAAGCAGATCTGGAGAAAAAGCATATAAATTTCTATTGTACTGTAATCCTTTTCTCCATTCTCATCTTCAACGTACTTCCAAATTAGAGGACATTCTTCTTTTCCCACACTTGGAAATAGGATTCTATAGTAGGCCAACATTTTAACATCTTTCCTATGGCTGGCAACAATGACAGCCATCTTGTTGGCATCTGTCTAAGGAGTCTCTCTCCTTCCATTTCTACAAAGTCAAAAATCTCATTAAGTGCTTCTACATGTTTTGAAGAAACTGAAAAGTAACCCAAAACCTTCATTATGAAAGCCTCAATGTCACAGGAAAGCAAATCACACCCCTTTTTAGCAGTCTTGTGTACAGGCTGTGCAGGACATTTAGCAGGTAAGATATTTTCATTGTCTTTGGTAAGAAGTTTATAGACTGAATGGAATTTGCTGAAATTTACATCTGCACTATCTGCTGAATATGCAGACAGGTGAGCAAAGTCTAGTTTGTATTTGGACAGGATATCAACAATCTTTTGTTTTGTACTTTCTGAGGTTTCATTAAAATCTTCATAGAAATCAAGAAGACAGTTTGAAACTCCATTTTTCAAATTGAGGTACCTGAGAGCCAGGGGGAACACTTTTTATTGTCATGATTCAACACATCACTTGATATACCATAGAAAGCATGATACCAGAAAGCTAGTAAGATCTGACAGGATCAGCTCTATACTGTAAGAGGCCAACATATCATGATCGAAATCGTCCCTTTTGTTCACCCACAAGACATTTTAGTTGCAACCTCTGAATCAGGATATGTAACTTTACTCAGCTTCACAGAGCGATCAAGAGAGCAATAGGACAACACATGTTCATTTCATGATATTCCCAAGCTAATTCAGCAGCTGCTATTTTCCATTGAGCACTGGTGTGTTTTTGGGAGACAAAAACACTTTGTATTGATTCAAAAGTGCTTGCTTGTCTCATCCCGGATTTGTGGGATTCGGTCCCCATATGTGTCTTCGCATCCCCTTCTCCACCATGGCCAACCCCGAATTCTTTTCTCCATATTGTGCAGTATGCCCTGTTTGGATTATTTACCTCCCTAATCCAGTAGTAAGTGTCCTTCCATCTGTCATTAAAATAACATAGCCATTTAGTCTTCTTTCTTGGTATTGTCTGGGTCATGCTGGAATTGGTATGGAACTCACTCTCATTTTCATTATCTGAACTCTTAGAAAACATGGTCACAATATTCACAAAGTTAAAAATTACACTAGCACTATCTCCATACAGAGCAAACAGTTAATTGGACTGTTAACACTCCTGACTAGAACTTAAGTTGCTCTGAGAGAAGGCTACTATGGATAAACTATGTGAACCACACAAATGGTTGCCAATATCACTGGTCAAGGGAAGGCTGACAATCACCATATTCATCTGTGGTTAACAGAAGGCAGACTATCATTGTATTCATAAAAAAGGTGTAGTCTTCAGCCTCTTTTTCGGGGGGCCATAATATGGCTTTTGCGCCCCTCCTCTCCCCTGCTAACCTTTGCACTCACCGCTGAAAACCAGGGCATTTTTTTTACCCAGGAGGGATTTCTTGGAATATGGGACTTTCAGGGACAGTTGCAATCTAGTATGGTTGGTCACCAAAAATAAAGTTCATTACTCTCCCATTTTCATGAGTGAGAGCCTTCTAGTACCTTCAGATCTGCTATTTTGACTTTAGCAAATTAGGTTTAGCTAGACTTTCTGAGAAGTGTAGTCTAAGGTAAATCAGATAAAAATGGTTAATCAAATCTTTCTGACGGAAGTTTTTCTGAAAGTTTTGTTTGGATAAATCTGGCTTACCTTGAACTTTGCAGTATCTGGTACAGCTGTTCCACAGTTTCTTTCTTTAGCTACAGGGAACAGTTCTGAGACCAGCTGGGAAGTCAAGGTTGGCTGTTCCTAATGATTTAGCTGTGCTTGCTTTTGCTATTTCTAATAGGTCCATTCTACCTACAAAGAAAACACCAAACGCTCATTAATTCTATAGCATACCCCAAAAAGGTTAAGAATGACAAATTAAGGATGCACTTTATTATAAAAGCAAGATAAAGATGCTCACTTATGTTTATAAAATACTCCACAGTCTTGTTATGCCAGTAAATGTAAAAAAAGGGTGGAGACAGAAAACGCAAAAGAGAAAGGAAAATTAATACCGTTCCTCCCGCAGTCATTAGTTAACTTATTAAAAGCTGAAGGCAAGATTTGTTAAAGCTGCTCAGAGGGCTTCCCTGGTGGCGCAGTGGTTGAGAGTCTGCCTGCCGATGCAGGGAACACGGGTTCGTGCCCCGGTCCGGGAAGATCCCACATGCCACGGAGCGGCTGGGCCCGTGAGCTGTGGCCGCTGAGCCTGCGCGTCTGGAGCCTGTGCTCCGCAACGGGAGAGGCCACAACAGTGAGAGGCCCGCGTACCGCAAAAAAAAAAAAAAAAAAAAAAAAAAAAGCTGCTCAGAGCTGGTAAACTAATGTTGTCATTAATAGACATTTAAAAGTTTCCATTAAGAACTGCCTGCACTAGATTCCTCCACCCTGAGCCATTTAAAGCCACAATTAATCTTTAACCTCGAGGGGTATGAATGATGTCCATTTAAAAATAGGCTATGGATTGTGATTGTATGGTTTTGTCTGCTAATCAGATAATACCGCCCCCGCGGGCCTCTCTGGTGGTGCAATGGTTGAGAATCCACCTACCAGTGCAGGGGACACGGGTTCGATCCCTGGTCCGCGAAGATCCAAGATGCCACGGAGCAACTAAGCCCATGTGCCACAACTACTGAGCCTGTGCTCTAAAGCCCGCGAGCCTCAACTACTGAAGCCCGGGCGCCTAGAGCCCATGCTCCGCAACAAGAGAAGCCACCGCAGTGAGAAGCCCGCGCACCCTAAGGAAGAGTAGCTCCCGCTCGACGGAACTAGAGAAAGCCCACGCGCAGCAACGAGGACACAATGCAGCCAGAAACAATAAATAAATTAAATTAAATAATAAAATAAATAAATTTATTTTTTAAAAAAATAATACCGCCCCCAACCCAAAGCTACAGAGATTTCATACATCAAAAGAAATCAAAGAAATTAAATGACACAACAACCTTGGTTCCCTAGCCTACTCATATACTGTCGCCCTACATGTAAAAAGGGGTGAACCTGTGCGCCTCTCTTAGGCACAAATAACCCACCCACCTTTTTTACTTACAGGAAACGGGGTTCTGCTCTGCGACCTCTTCCTGGATCTCTCCCTCCAAGTGCTGTGTTCTTTCGGGTACACTACAGGGTCAAAGCCCTAGTACTGTCACCCCCGCGTGTTCGAGAAGGTCCTTCTGTAATACGACCTTCCCCGAGAGCGGCACTTCCTGCAGGATCGCGACCCGCTCCGCGAAGAAGACTGCGAGTGGCGCCCGTACTTTCTCTGGTGGCGCCGTCCGGACCGAGACCGTGACCTGCGCCTTCTCCCGGGCGGGCTCTGACTCCTGGACCACGACCGACTCCAGCGAGACGCTGGAACAGGAACGAGAGCGTCTGGAAGAGCGGGCGAGCCCGGCCACAAGTTCGTTCACGTAGCTAAGACATCGTTGATGCCGGCTCTGAAAACGGTCACTTCCCCAAAACCCAGAGTATCTCCTAAACCTAATCCTATCTCCCAACGATTTTCCCCGGGAGGGGATGTCTGGTAATCTGGAGACATTTTTGGTTGTCACCACTGGGGGAAAGAAGGGGATGCAGATAAACACCCTACAGCGCACAGGACTGCTCCCCGCCAAAAACCAGAATTATCTGGCCCAAAATGTCAGTAGTGCCTAGGGTGAGAAACCCTACCTTAATGCAAACGGAAAAAACAGGTCAAGTCTCAGAAGAGGGTCACCGCGCCGGGACCCTCTGGGTCGCCCAAGTAGCCCGCTTCCAGAACCGGGAGGTCCCCGCCTCCCGGGAATGACCCCGCCACTCACGGAGGCGAAGCTACGGCGAGGACGGGTCCAGGCTCTGAGAAAATAAACGGGACTTTAAAACCCCGATTAGTGCTGTGGGGCCGCGAACCCGGACCTACCTTTTGCACCACACGGGACCCATGCCTGAGATAACTGTGTGAGCGACCCCAGCAATAGAAACTTTACCACCTCACTGAAGACGGATACAGAGCCCCAACAAACGCCTTCTTTCGAAAGCTTAGGAGAAAGCAACTTCTCACACCTACCCTGGAACGCTGGACCCAAGCACCACTTCCGACGTACACATGTGAACGCAGCGCTGCGGAAAGTCCCCACAGCCGGCACCCGGAGCATGCTCAGAGAAGTCGGCGCGGTAGGCGTGGCTCTCTCTGGCCCTCCCTCAGCGAGTCCTACTCTCTCTCCGCGCCGCTCCCTCCGCCCCTTTTCCGCATGCGCAAGCGAGCTCCTGGGGCGGTGCTGCTCAATCCGGGTATCCGGAGGCCTGTGGCTGTTTTGTTTTCTTGGCTGGAGCTGGGCAAGTGCGGCGGCCCGGCGCGGCGCGACACCGGGCTCTGGACCGACTGCACGCGCGGGGCTGGACGTAAGTGCCAGGCAGGAGTGGGGGAAGGGGAGGAACTGCCGCAGGCTGGATGAGGCCGGGACCCGGGAGTGTCTGCCCGGCTGATGCTGCCTGAGTCGTTGGGTCCACCCTCTGGGAAGCTGCAGGCTCAGGCTGTGCCTTGCTGTCCACTTCCTGGCCACTTCCTGCTGACTCGTGTCTGGCCGGCGGCGGGAGAGGACGACCGCCTCCGCAGTCCGGACAGCGCCCTCCCCGACACGTCACAGGATCCCTGAAACTCAGCATGCCCCCCTACTTTAGAGCTGCAGAAACTGACACCCCGGAAGGAGTGTAAGCCGGCTGGTTCCCTGGGCGAGGGAGATGGCGGAGCCACAAGAGCTAGAACTAGTTTCCACATCTTCCCAGTCGCAGGCCACTCTCTACACCTCAGATCCCCAGAATCTGGAGGGCGGAGTTTGGGCACGAGTTGTGCGGGTAATAAACCAAAGAAAAACGGATTCGGGGCGGCGTCATTGGGGTGAACCGAAAACAACATACTGGCTTGCCGTTCCTCCCAGGGAAGAATAAAACGAGTGAATTTTCAAAATTGGACTTGTCCTAAAGGCATATTAGCACTGGGTATAATCACAGTTTTAAATTTAATTTTTAAAAGGGAGTTTCCAACTGAATTCATTGCTCTTTTTTAGGATATGTTTTTGAACAACCATGGTTGCTGGCTACAGAGTAGCTTCATGGACAGGTTAAGATTCACTGTAGGAGTTTGGATGTTTGCTTGATTATTAACAATTTACACTTAATGCAGGCTTTTTCATATTCTGAAATAGAGATCCTATGGATGTGTATCAGACCAGGTTTGTATGGCCCAGCTCTAAGGAATGTTTTATGTAAATGTCGTCTATGGTAATTTATCCATGGTAATATAGCAGTGCGTTTTCTTTCTTTCATTTCTTTCCTTCCTTCTTTAATTTCTTCCTTCCTTCCTTTTTTTTTTTCTTTCTTCTTTCTTTTTTTATGGTCTGAATTAATATTGACTTCAATTTTGTACTTTCTTTTGGCTGGAAAACATGTTAGAGTCACAGATAGAGCTTACTAAAATGAAATGGGTGTTCTTTACATAGAAATGACGCCAACAGACAGACTTGGAGAAGGAAAAAATAATGAAGTGAAGGGACGTGAGGCGGGTGCAGTGTTTAATTTCTTAATTAGAGTGTGAAGAAACATGTTCTATGACAAAATGTGTAAGTTGCTAAGAGAAATATTTTTCATCTGAGGCCATGCTTTAACTCAGAACTAAAGTTTTATCACTTGTCTCTGCTATGCTAGTGCTGCTGGACTGTAAATATCTAAGTCACATAATAACTTAGTTTGGAATTAAAATTAATAATCAGTGTAAAATTTTTTCAATATTGGGATGCCCACTTTTGTTTACATTGCTTAAAATATACCAAAGCCATCTTTTAAATTAAAAAAAAAACTTAAATGAGTCCACATTTTGTTTTCCAAAGTTATGTGGAAATTCATCAAAAGCTAAATCAAATATTCTGAAGTATATGTAGCCAGATAAAGTATTTGTAACTTCACTTTTATTAAATTATTCCTAAACTGTTAATTATTTTCTAGAAACATAAGTCAGGTTTGAAGCAAATCAATAGAAGTACTTTAGTTGGTTTTGTTTGTTTGTTTTTTCAAGTGACCTGAAAAAAATGTCTGGATTTCTAGAAGGCTTGAGATGCTCAGAATGCATTGATTGGGGGGAAAAGCGCAATACTATTGCTTCCATTGCTGCTGGTATCCTAGTAAGTGTCCTTGATAATTTGGGCCTTCATTATTTTGGTGTGTTTGTTTTTATGTATTTAAAGCTCTGTGTGATGTCTTTAAGTAAGTGCTATTTATTTTATCTTTGCTACTGAATTTTTTAAAATAAATGTTAATATTTTGTTTTATTTATGAGAGGGTCTAGTTATTCCATTTAAAGAGTTGACATTATGGCTTGAAATTTGATTAGATTATTTTACTTTAACTGCATGAAAAAAATTGTATAGTAAGACAGTATATTTTATACACTTACTCATAGCATGGATTATGCTTCCTCTTACTGAGTACATTAAATTACTAAGAAGTGTTTAAGAAACAATCAGGTCAAAACCATTCAAGAGATATGATTGCATTTCTCCATGATCCAGCGTTAACTTTCTTCTCAATCTCATTAGAAAATAGAAAGAAAGAACTCATAAAAATATATTGCTTAGAAGTAATTTATAGTATAAAATTCTTATTTACATTACAGATCCTTCAAGGTATCTGATATTTGTTTTGTCCTCTAATGTTGTCATATGCTCTAAACAGTAAATTTTAAACAAACAAAACTCTTAAGTTTCAATATGTCCTCTTTGCATAGTCTCTGACAGTTATAATCTATGAAAAATAATTATCCTATATTTTTCCAAAGTAATGTTAAAATAGAAAACTACTGTAGAAATTCTGCTCTTAAAAAAAAAAAAAGCTTTGAATTTTAGTCTATGAAGAAAATATCTTGAATACATTGAGCTAAGGGTGAAAAAAAAACAGTGAAAGAGTACTTGCACTAGCTAATAAAAAAGTCATTAATGGAGTATGGATCTGTCTGTAACCTGATCAAAATAATTTGATTAGCCTAAAATAGTTATTTTAAAATGATTCCCTGAAGATGGCAATTCTGAGAGCGAACTAGGTCAGGGTTGCAAGTGGGGATAGAGAAGGGGGTTACTTTCCAAACCTTCTAAGCTACTTGTCAGTATTTGCTTAATGTCATCTTATTGTAAGTTTCTGCTCAGGTGATAAAAAATATTTGTGCAGTTTTAATGTTTTTTCATTATATGTTTGCCCTTGATAGTGTCCAGAACCAAATGCAATTAAAATAAATTATAATTTGGTATTTAAATTGAATTTAGCATAATCTCTGAAACCATCTGTAGACTGCACTATAATTCATCAAAAGGGAAAGCAGTACTGCATAGCCGTTGTTTATTTCACAACACCAAGAGGCTAGCTAAAATTTATCAACGATAATTATTCCCTATATTATTTTGAATACTTTTTTTTTTCATTTTCAATAATATCTTCCTGGACGCTTATAATATATCGGCAACAGGCCACTCCTCCTGTCAGCTGGAGTCTGAATCACTTTTTTCCTTTCTCCTGCCATGAAATATTGTAACTTTTAGTTCACAAAATTAGATTACAGACTTTAATATGACAACATAAAATAATGACTGAAGTAGACTTAGAAAAGAAGTGTTAATAAATAATAATTGCTGTGGGACTTTAGGGTATCTAATCTTTCATCAGATACTAAGCCATATACTAATTATATGCAAGAAACTGCTGGAACATTTAAGAAAATTTTGGACTTTATTAGAAGGGATCTGTTCACTTAGATTCTTGGCTTGATTCCTTTCTTTGCTGGAAAGCAAGATTCCTTGCTTTCTTTTTATCCAGTAAGATATGAAATAACTGTAATTTCTCATTTTTATGGTTTGTTTGTTTTAGTTTTTTACAGGCTGGTGGATTATCATAGATGCAGCTGTCATTTATCCCAGCATGGATGAGTTCAACCACTCCTACCATGCCTGTGGTGTTATAGCAACCATAGCCTTCCTAATGTAAGTGTCATTGTTAGTGACATGACTTACAGATTGTCACAAAAGAAAAATGTTTTACATACAGTTGAGTAGAGTTAAATTTTTTAAGTGTTACCAAATTAACATACGGGACATGGTTTAAAAGTCAAATCATAGGGCTTCCCTGGTGGCACAGTGGTTGAGAGTCTGCCTGCCGATGCAGGGGACACGGGTTCGTGCCCCGGTCCGGGAAGATCCCACATGCCGCGGAGCGGCTGGGCCCATGAGCCATGGCCGCTGAGCCTACGCGTACGGAGCCTGTGCTCCGCAACGGGAGAGGCCACAACAGTGAGAGGCCCACGTACCGCAACAACAACAACAAAAAAAGTCAAGTCATAGAGAAGGACTGATGAAGAAAAGCAGGAGGCTTCTTTTCTTCCTTCCACCTCTCCTCTCCCACTTCTGTCTCCCAGCTTCTCTCAGCCAGCCTTTTATTTCTAGGTTGCCAGTGTTTATAACTTTACTTTCACGTCAGAAACCATATACTTCGTCTAAGAGTTTGTTTATTCATTCACCCAACAAATATTTATTAAGCTTTTATATTCCCAGGCTCTGCTCTAGGTACAGTAAATACAGTATATAAAACAGGAAAATCCATGCCTTTATGGAATTTATACCTTAATGAGTGAGGCAGATTGTAACTAAAGAGAAATAAATTAAATATATAACATGTAAGATAATGATAAGTGTTAGAAAAAGCAGAGGGGGGGATATGAGATGTCAGCAGAGGGTGCAGAAATTTTAAATAGAGTCAAGGAAGGCCTTACTGGAAGGTGATTTTTAAGTACAGATTTGAAGAAGTGAAGGACCTGATCGTGGATATACGTAAGAGAGGATCATTCCAGACAGACGGAAGAGCAAGCACAAAGGCTGTATGGCAAGGGGACCAGCATGGCTGGAGTAAAGGGTCAAGGTCATAAAAGCCAGAGAAGACTGCGGAACTGTCCAGACTGAGGAAACTAAAGAGACAGGAGAACAAAATGTCCCTCATGGTTCTGGACCGGATCCTTTTACTATTTAGAGCATTATTGGGACAACTGGGGAACTTGGATGAGGTCTGATGGTTAGCTAACGGGAATGGATCATTATTAATTTCCCGATCTTGATGGTTGCATTGTTCAGTAGAACTGTCTCATTTATAGGAAATATATACAAATTTCTGGGGTTATGGGTCATCATGTTGGCAAGTTTCAAATGTTTCAGGAAAACAAATTTATTTGAACTATACTTGGGACTTTTCTATAAGTTTGAGATATGTATAAAACTGGTAATACCAGAGAACAAAAGGGGTTGTTCATTCGAGGATGTGCCTAGTGGTGAAGACTGACGAGGCAGGGTCATGGCTGTCCCACAGAGAGCTGTGAAGTGTATTCAGGTGGCTCAGCAAGGAAAAAGAAGAGCCAATAGCCACTAGCCCAAGAACATCTGCATTGTTTAAAAATATGAAACTTGTTTTAAAATGTATTTGTTTTATGTACCAAATAACTTACAAGAGATCACTGAAAATAATTGAGAGTATTTTGATCATTCTTTTTAAAACTTAGATTTGAATGAATAAATTAAGACTTTATGTTGTGGTGAAAAAATTAAGGTTAATGTATTCAGTACCTACTCAATCCCTGTGCTAGGCACTGAGACTAAAAGTGAGAAATAAGATAGACACAGCCCCTGTGTCTTTCTAGCAGTAGACACTCACACACAGTTAGATGGAGATACACACACACACACACACACACACATACACACATATATGGTTTTCTAACTTCTTAACTTGATGTCTTGTGAACAGTTTCCCATGATATTTTAAAATTTGCAGAGGATACTTCTAAAGAAAACAAGGCTATCTCAATTTAGTATTCTGTGAAAGTCAGCAAAAGACTTCTTATGTCTGGAACGTGTAACAGGGATTGAAAAAACAAGATTTTACCACTTGCATCTCTTCATGTTGAGTATGTCTGATGTGTACAAATGGAAAACTAGATAGGACCAAGCTAAAGATCCTTCCAATCTTAGCAAGATATAATTTTGAGAATTTCACTGTCAGATTTTAACAAGCATCAGAATCACCTGAAGGCTTTGTTAAAATTCAGATTGCTGGGGCCCATACCCAGAGTTTCTGCTTCAATAAACTTGGGGTGGAGCCGGGGAATTTTCTTTCTAAAGAATTCCCAGGTGATGCTGATTCTGCTGGTCTGGGGACTATGGCCACTGCTTTACAGGATATCTGGTTGAGGGGACTTGCCTAAGGTGTATAAACGCATTACTCAAGACTTATGAAGACTTACCTTAAATTTGCAGAACTCTAGCTTATTGTACCTGGTAATTTGATGTCATGGATAATTTCCTTTTAAGAGTCAGAGACCCTGATCTCTTGGTTTTATTGTATTCACACAGGATTAATGCAGTATCGAATGGACAAGTGCGAGGTGATAGTTACAGTGAAGGTTGCCTGGGTCAAACAGGTAAATAGGTGCAAACAACATCTTACTATACACCCTTAAAATGAGAATTATACATGGAAGGGCCACTTGTCTGACTCCTTCAGATCAGAGATAGGTTATAGGTTCCAAGGAGAGGTTATAGGTTCCAAGGCCTAAGGTAAAAGTCACATTTGATCAAAGATTGCCGAATAGTATTTTTAAATATATGCACAGTTTTGAATATATAACCCTGTGCAATAATATGTGGATATAAATGTATACAGAGCACAGTAAAGAACAGTATATAATAAAGAATACGTGTGCAAAATAGAATTTCTGCTACATGAGGCTGTACCGGGACTTCCCTGATGGTCCAGTGGTTAAGACTTTGTGCTCCCAATGCAGGGGGCCTGGGTTGGATCCCTGGTCAGGGAACTAGAGCCCACATGCCGCAACTAAAGATCCTGCATGTTGCAACAAAGATCCCACACACAGCAATGAAGATTCCACGTGCCGCAACTAAGACCCAGCGCAGCCAAGTTAATTAATTGATTAATTAATTTTTTTAAAGAAGCTATACCATATAAATTATTTTCTTCCCTTTTTTGCCAACCTTACTTGATTGAATTAGCATTTTGAAATAGCTTAGGGTCATAGTTTTTTAGTGTGTTTTAAAATACACAACATAAAATTTACCATCTTAACTATTTTTAAGTAGACAGTTCAGTAGTAGGTGCATTCATTTTTGTTGTGCAACTATTAATCTTGCAAAACTGAATAGAATAATAGAATTTTAGTGCTTAGATTCACCTAGGCCTGCCCTGCTCAACTAAGGAACTCATATCCCCTGAACACCATGGCCATGTACCCAAGGTAGGCAGAATACAGGATATGTGTAGCACAGCTTCCTACAGGGTCCAATTTAGTCAGAGCTTTGAGGGGACAGATATTTATTGGGCAGTTTAAATGGTAAACTTAAAATATTATATCCATACAAAAATAAACCTGGATATAGGCAAATTTCAGGTGACTTATTTTTTTCTTTCCCTAATGAAACAGGAGAAACTGCAGTAGTCAGCTCTGGTCTATGCTTTCAGACTCGCCTTTGGTTCACTCTCTTTGTAGATCAACTTAAGTAGAAGAGATACAGAAATACCGATGTACCACAACCTTGTAAACTCTAAACAAAGAGATGAACGTTAGAGTTAGTGTTGGTAATAATAAGCCAATAATAGCTCGAGCTAAGACTAGATAGAGTATGGCAATCACATCCATAAATAAAATTTGTTACCTAGCACAGCTTTGGGGGTCCAGAGCTAGTTGTATTTGTTTTAGTATCTCATCTGTGAGTAACAGCTTATTACTTCAGAACTATTTTACCTTTTGGGTATGAAATCAGAAATTTATAACATTCTATTTGCTGTGCTTTATTGAGCAGGGCAGTGTTTTTATTAAAATGTATTTGTACTAATTAAACAAACTCATCTCAGAATTCATTTTAGGCCATCTGATGACTCCATTTATTTCATATCAAATCTTCATAAATATTGTATAATGTGATTTATAAGTTGGTTGTCTTTCTCTGTTAACATAATTTTAATGCAGCTTAGTCCTAAGTGCCAGCCACACTAAATTTGAATTTGCTTTGCTGCCTGACTTGCCTGAAAGGGAAATACGGTAGTGTTTAGGTTCACATATCACTGAATATGAATTTTTTGTTAAGTATACCTATGTTATTGTTTGAAGGTTCTCTTGGAGGGCTTTAAACTTTGGAGCACAATTTCTAAAAATACTTGGAGAATGAGCTTCTAAATATGGTGAAACATATTTCGTGAGATTTATATAGGAAGGGAGAGTAAAGTTTTTCTCAGTGTCATAGGTGGGGAAAGTAAGCATAGGCACTTAGAATATACAGACCAACCAACCAACAGGAAAAGGGCCAAGGTCCACACTGATGATACTCAGCACATTTTTCACTGTTCTTGCTTTAGACTTTAATGGCAACTACACATTTTTTTCTCTTTGGGTTTTTGTCTTCTTTTTGAAAAGTTAATTGAACTGACTGCTGCCATTTGAGAAACAATTCTGTTAAAATATTATTTTCCTTAAGGTGCTCGCATTTGGCTGTTCATTGGTTTCATGCTGGCCTTTGGCTCTCTGATCGCATCTATGTGGATTCTTTTTGGAGGGTACGTTGCTAAAGGTAAGAGAAAACGCAGTTTTTATTTTACTTCAATGGAATACTGAAATTTTGTGTTAAAGTTGGTTTTTTTAGAATAAAGCTTTTTTCATACTAGCAAGGCATTTGTGCCTGGGAACTCTCCTCCCCCTATCTGTATTTGTTTTGTTTGTTTGCTATGTTCTTAGTGTACCTTTCTTCTGTATTTTCTAATCTAGAGCCTGGAAGGAATGGGACACAGCTCTATACTTTGTTCCTCTTTGGCTTCCAAAAACCTCAAAAGCAGAACACATACGTTGCCCAGCTATTTGGCAAGTTTTGACTTGCTGAATAATATCCGGGCAAAGCTCTAACATCCTAGAATTGAAATTTATTGAACTAAAGCTCCCTGATAATATGATAGCATCTTCTTTTAGACAGAAAAGCAAATTAACACTTAAGGCGTGTCTGCTATATAAGGCCAGTTTAAGGCAAGCTAGGAAAAGACCTGCTTTTGGGTCCCTGGCTGAAATTTCCTTGAGGGACCCCAGAAAAACATGAAATCCATTTAATGTTCTGGGTAAAATTGACGATGCTTATCATAGTAAAAATATAATATTAATGATTTGCCAAACTAGACCAGCAGAGATCTAAGCTAGCTCATATTTTAACATTTTATTTCTTTGAATAAAATGTAATTCTTGGATTCAAATCATTGGTTTCCTGATTTTTTTTTTTTTTTTTTTTTTTTTTTGCGGTATGCGGGCCTCTCACTGTTGCGGCCTCTCCCGTTGCGGAGCACAGGCTCCGGACGCGCAGGCTCAGCGGCCATGGCTCACGGGCCCAGCCGCTCTGCGGCATGTGGGATCTTCCCGGACGGGGGCACGAACCCGTGTCCCCTGCATCGGCAGGCGGACTCTCAACCACTGCACTACCAGGGAAGCCCGTGGTTTCCTGATTTTTTATTAAAATTGTTTTAATCTTACAGATAGGAATGATAGGCAATTTTAAATATTTATATTTTGTCTTTTATTTATATAATTTATTATAAAACCATGTTACTAAAAATGTAGAAAAGAAAGAAAAGAAAAACTATAATAATCTTTCTACTCTTAAATATTTTGGTATATTTCCGTTGGTATCTTGCATTTTTTAAGTAGTTATAATCATAGTATAAATATAATTTTGAACCTAGCCTTTTGCATTTAACATGATATCATAAGTAGTTTTCTTGCTGCTATAAAATCTATCACCATCATATTTTAGAAACAAAAATGTTACTTTTTTATCATGTGAAGTGCATAATTCTTGTTCATTGTAGAAAATTGAGAATATGAAAGAGCTCAAAGAGGAAACTAAAATTACTGATAATCCTTCTTTCCTAGATACAACTATTAATACAGAGCCCCTTTTTGTAGGAATGTGTTCATCTCATAGACTTTTAAGTTATTTTCCTAAAGGCTTCTGAAGCCAGGTTATGCTTTGAGAATTATTAGCAGCAGATCTGGAATTTTATAAAGTGGCCTTTATATAGGATCTTTATGAGTCATTCTAGTGTTAATAGTTATTTAATGTAGAATATTTAATGTGGCCTTCTAGTAGAGAAGGCCTATACAAACCAGTGGCTATGGTAATCAGATTAATTTAAAACTATTATGAGAAAAAGTTGCTATTCATCTATTCATCATGCCTCAGTTTGTCAATTAGTCAGTGATGATTAACAGTTCCAATAGTAGAAATTTATGAGAATTTCAACTTCAGTCGAGGATAAAATGGGGACAAAATGGTCCTCTGGCAGTCTTGCCCATCTTAGTTAGGGGCTGCTTTCTCCATCCAGGTGTTTAAGCCCAAAACCTGGGTGGTTAAGGCCTGTCAAGAATGACACCTCTTTCTCTCACATCCCACACACCCCAGTCCATCAGCAAATCCTGTTGATTCTGCTATTAAAAAAAAGTGGTCTTGCATCTGACCACTTTTTACCTTCTCCATGGCTCCCACCCTGGTTTAATCCATTATAGTCTGTGGCCTGATTTCTTAAAATAGCCGCCTCACTGGTTTCTGTTTCTCCCCTTCCCCCCTTTAGTCTACTGTCAGCACAGCAACCAGAAGGATCCTATTGAAATGTGTCAGCTCAGGTCACTTTTCTGCTCAAAACCCTCCAATGGCTTTTCATCTCACCCAGAGTGAGAATCAAAGTCCTCACCATTACTGAGAGGCTCTAGAGGATCTGCACCTCCCAGCCTGCCCCTCATACTTCTCTGATCTGTCTCCTGCTTTTCTCTCTTTGGCCCACGTGACCATTCCTCTAATGTACCAGACCACTCCCACCCCAGGGCTTTTGCACTTGTTCTGCTGCTTTTGCATGGCTCCTGCCCCCACTTCCTTCTTCGTGTCCTCATGCCAGTGTCACCTTCTCATGTGGTTTTTCTGGCCACCTGTATAAAATATCATCATTCACTACATTTCCTATACCTTTCCTGCTTTTTCTCCTTATTTATTCTTGGTATTCTCTAGCTCCGTGAAGGCAAACACTTTGCCTGTTTTATGTACTGCAGTATCCTCAGCACATTGAACAGTGTTGGCACATAATATGTATTCAGTATTTGTTAAATAAATGAAGGAGGCTACCAGCGCTACACTCTGTCGTATGTATTGTGTCATTTAATGCCCACACCAACCACAGTTACCAGAAAAATCAATTATGTTAGGCAGGAAAACTGATATTCACCAGTTTATCAGAAACAATGTATTGAGATCATAAACCTCTAAATATTACAATTACTTTTACAGAAAAAGCCATAGTATACCCTGGAATTGCTGTATTTTTCCAAAATGCCTTCATCTTTTTTGGGTAAGTTTGTTTTGCATTCTTCATCCTATCTTTTTTTAAAATAATGGTTTATTTTATGTCATTTACTATATTTAGTTGCTTAATTTCCCCCGTCTAGTGCCCCTTCCCCATGTTAGTGTCATAAAATACGAAGAATGAGACTGAGAAAGATATTTTTACTACATGGGTTGGCTTGCTGCCCACCTTGGGAACATACATCGATTTTTTAAATTGCCACCACCTCCCCTTTAACGAAGAACTGTGATTTGTGTAGATTTAGTTACATAACACTGGCACTGTTCATTTAAAATCTGTATCTCTAACAGTTGTTTTTAATGAAAGCCTGCTTAAAATCACTTCTCCTTAAAATTTTGTTTCTGAAGGCATTTTATGGTTCTTACTATCCTTGGTGTCACAAGAATTTGTGCCATTTGAGGGGTAGAGGAAAAGCCCTGACATTTTTTAATCCTTCTGATGCAATGACAAATTAAAAGATTGCTAAGACCTTAATACTTTTATCACTTATCTTTTCTAATGTTCATTCTTTCCTGGACACTTAGGGCCTGCCCTTTCCCCTATCCCTGGCCTCCCACTCAACCCCTCCCCCCCAAAACAGCAACAACAACAAAAACTTCTCTTTATCCTGTGTATCAGGAGTTCTTAACTTCCGTTCCATGGGTAGGCTTCTGAAAATTGGGAACCTCCAGGTATTTCTGTATGCAAGACATTGGTTTTTCTGCTTGTTTCTGGGACGAGAGTCTGTGGCTTTCATCAGATTTTCAAAGATGTCCTTAATCCAAAAAAGGTTTTAAAAAAAACCTTTATATCCTGTATCTTCTTTATATGGTGTATATTCTAGGACAGTCTATTCTAGGGCTTTTCCTTCCCTGTCCCTTCCCACCCACCTCCTAAAAGGAAATAGATGCCCCATATCTATGTGAACCACTCATGAAATGCTAACAGGTGCCCTTTAATAGTCAGCAGTTAGTATTCACACTTTTTCCATTCTACCACAAAACATTTTTGCAATTTTATAAAATCAGTTTAGAAATAAGAAAAATATGAACTTACATGTGGCAAGATACACAGCCTCTTTGGGTCATACCTTGCATCTTGAAACTAGTGGAGAAAACCCAAAGAGTTTTTTTAAAATGTTAGGCCAAGGCTTCCCTGGTGGCACAGTGGTTGGGAGTGTGCCTGCCGATGCAAGGGACATGGGTTCATGCCCCGGTCCGGGAAGATCCCGCATGCTGCGGAGTGGCTGGGCCCATGAGCCATGGCCGCTGAGCCTGCACGTCCGGAGCCTGTGCTCCGCAACGGGAGAGGCCACAACAATGAGAGGCCCGCAGACCGCAAAAAAAAAAAAAAAAAAAAAAAAAAAAAGTTAGGCCACTGATTTTTGTGCAGAAGATAATAATGACCAAAGTTTATTGAGCACTTTTTATGGGCAAGGCATCATCTTAGTGTTACATGTGTGTTCTCAGTTAATCCCCAACACAACTCAGAAGGTCGCTCCATTACTATCACCATTTTATATGTGAGAAACAGGCACAGAGCTCATGTTTGAGATCATGTGGCTAAAATTCAGGCTATCTGACTTCAAAGTTCAGTCTCCAGCTACTATGAGGGTGAAATTTGAAATTTGGAATGAATTTAATTGACATTTTCTCCTTTTGCTGAATCTTCAACCAGTTGCTTAGTATAACACTGTACTTGAAAAATACAAAGTGAACAAACCTCACTCCCCAGGTTATGCAAATTTGGTAAATATGGGTAAGTTTGTTATTTTATAGGGTAAGGTAGCATGTGTTTATGAGAGGGACAGTGTTGATATTTATGATTCCTTTTCCTTTCAAGCTGCAATGCTGAGGCTTGGGCATCTTTAAAGAAGGACCAGGCACCCTGAGCTCACTGCTCCAGTATCTCCACAGGGTTAGAGGTGCTTGGGGGAATTCAGTGGCCCACAACTTCAGCCAAAGGAAGGCAGTGTAACAGGGTCAGAGGCAGGAGTTAGAAAAGCTTCAGGATGGAGTGGTGGGGAGGGGATTTATGAAAACCAGCCAAGGAAGGGCAAACAGCAGCCTTCTTTATTTTAATCATTATTTTCTCTGGCAGAGGTAGAGGATAAAGTAAGTTCCACCTTGAGATGCTGTTTTTGGCAGAGAAGTTACTCTGTCACAGCAGGGAGGAACAGAACCAGAGGACAGAGAGAAGATTCGTGGGAAACTTTTATCTTTTCCAATGAGGGAAGAAACATGTTAAGTTCATATGGTAGTTGCCACGTTTCACAAAACCTTGGAAACCGATCAGTGACTTGTCATTGTCTCAAATTAGTTATAATAAATTACTTTTCTATGCAATGAGTTTGGTTAATTTCTCATTTATTACTATTCTATCTATTAAGTCTAAAAACTAATTTGGTTTTGTGAAAATACTGTAAGCAAATCGAAATTAAATTCAACTAATAGACACCATTGTTAGAATAGTTGTAGCAGGTTGCCTACCATTTTGATTTACAACAGAACAGTTCTCAGCAACAGCTTAGAAATTACTGTTTCAGAAACAGATGTCAGTACCAAAGGTGACCATCTGACAATGTAGGAGGGACTGGCTCTTGCCCAAGAAACTATTGAGATTATAGTTTACATCTGGTGACTAGTGTGCTGAAGTTACCACATCTCTTTTAAGCTCTCTGGAGAGTAGGGTCCCTAATACCCAACTTTGGTTTTTCTTTTTTTGCAGCAGTAGGTTTGATATTACCTGGAAGAGCAGAGATCAAATCACTTTTTAGAGGTTTATGAAATCCTTTATAAAGAGAAATTCATATACTTCCAAGAGAGGGTATAGATGACTTCCTGGTTGCACTTTTTTTTTCCTGGTTGCATTTTTGTTTTCATCAAAAACCACTCAGGTGTTTACCTTTATAAAGGACTATGAAACCTGTTTTTTTTTATTTTTTGGCCATGCTGCTAGGCTTTTGGGATCTTAGTTCCCCCACCAGGGATCGAACCTGGGCCCCCTGCAGTGGTAGTGCAGAGTCCTAACCGCTGGCGCGCCAGGGAATTCCCTATGAAACCCGTTTTAAATCAACCATTTTGATTGAGGGTTTAACCTTCAGTATACACTGGAGATTGGAAAACAGATATGAAAACCAGCAGATGCCATTGAAGCGTCCACTCCTCTCTTCATTTCTCCCTTGCACTTACTCCCCACATCCAAGCCCTGATGATGAGTCTGCTTCTGAATTGTTTTAAACCTGTTCTCTTTTTGTCTATTTCCACTGTTATGTTTAGTCATCCTCATCCCTTCCTGAGCACTTCACATCCTTGACTGATACCTCTCTTGGATCCAGTTTTCCTATGTCAGGTTTCCTTCTAAAACAAAGCTCTAAGCCTGTCATTTCCCATCTTAAAATTTTTCAAAACTCGTAGCTGTCTACAGAAGAGGTCACCACTAATGACCATCCAACCAAATTCTGCCCACAATTCTGTTTTATTTAGCCTATACGGTATTTTTTGTTTTATTGAGCTGACATTTAAAAATCAAGAGATTTCATCAAAAATTGGAATTTGGGGCCTTTCTTGAAAAACTGGAGGATCTAACAACCTTGGGCCCTGCTCAGCAACAATCCGCTGGAGCTAAAGTTGTTTCTTTTAATGGGGGATGCATCTATGCATAGTCCCATCTCATGCATTGCCTGGGCCTGAGTACCAGCTGCCCCTTTAGTAGATCACAGGCTGGTGCCTGCCCCCTTGACTCATCTAAGGCACCGAAGGCCACTGTGGGCAATTTGCCACCCTGGTCAATTGGCTTACCAAATCCGTCCACTGCCGTTCCTCATCCTCCTTGATTCTTAAACTATACTCTGGCCATATGGGACTCTCCGCTGCTTTACTACACCACAGATATTTATAT
The DNA here is from genome assembly GCF_964165515.1 of Mesoplodon bidens. Taxonomy (NCBI): domain Eukaryota; kingdom Metazoa; phylum Chordata; class Mammalia; order Artiodactyla; family Ziphiidae; genus Mesoplodon; species Mesoplodon bidens. The sequence continues at coordinate 167,195,501 of NC_138177.1, read as the reverse complement.
TGAGATATATATATGTGTGTGTATACATATTCTTATGCATATAATTCCACTCTGCCCTCTTAAACTGAAGCCTTGAAGACAACTATAGATACTTCCCCAACTAAAACCTAGAGTGTAAGCTCTGTGAGGGCATTTCCTGACACATCCATCTCCTGGACTTGTCCTGAGGCCCCATGGTCTTTTATTCCTCTTTGCCTTTTGATCTACTTTTCCTTTTCCTCTCCCTGGAACATCTTCCTTCATCATCCCACTAGCTCCTGTTCCTCCCAACCTCCCATTCAGACTCCTGCTTATCCTTCAAAACTCATCTAATATTACCTCCTCTGTAAATCCTTTTCTAACACATTCAGGCAAAATAAATTCCCATATGTTCTCTGCTCCCTTAACATGTGATATATATGTGTCTCCCCACCCCCACCCCCTATACTACCACATTGTGTCATCAAGAACATGAGCAACTTGAAGGCAGGGACTGTATCTTTACTTTTATAGCCCTAGCTTCTAGCACCTAGCACCTCGACTTAAAAAAGCCTCGTTGGCCGGGGGAAAATGGCAGCAGCCGTGTGGCTGACAGGGTCTTGGTGCTCTGGCCAGGTGTCAGGCCTTTGCCTCTGAGGTGGGAGAGCCGAGTTCAGGACATTGGTCCACCAGAGACCTCCCAGCTCCACATAATATCAAACGGCGAGAGCTCTCCCAGAGATCTCCATCTCAACGCTAAGACCCAGCTCCACTCAAGGACCAGCAAGCTACAGTGCTGGACATTCCATGGCAAACAACCAGCAAGACAGGAACACAAACCCACCCATTAGCATAGAGGCTGCCTAAAATCATAATACGGTCACAGACACCCCAAAACACACCACTGGACGTGGTCCTGCCCACCAGAAAGACAAGATCCAGCCTCATCCACCAGAACACAGGCACCAGTCCCGTCCACCAGGAAGCCTACAAAACCCACTGAAACAACCTTACCCACTGGGGGCAGACACCAAAAACAACAGGAACTACGAACCTGCAGCCTGCAAAAAGGAGACCCCAAACACAGTAAGTTAAGCAAAATGAGAAGACAGAGAAACACACAGCAGATGAAGGAGCAAGGTAAAAACCCACCAGACCAAACAAATGAAGAGGAAATAGGCAGTCTACCTGAAAAAGAATTCAGAGCAATGATAGTAAAGATGATCCAAAATCTGGGAAATAGAATGGAGAAAATACAAGAAATGTTTAACAAGGACCTAGAAGAACTAAAGAGCAAACAAACAGTGATGAACAACACAAGAAATGAAACTTTAAATTCTCTAGAAGGAATCAATAGAATAACTGAGGCAGAAGAATGGATAAGTGACCTGGAAGATAAAATAGTGGAAATAACTACCACAGAGCAGAATAAAGAAAAAAGAATGAAAAGAATTGACAGTCTCAGAGACCTCTGGGACAACATTAAACACCAACATTCAAATTACGGAGGTCCCAGAAGAAGAAGAGAAAAAGAAAGGGACTGAGAAAATATTTGAAGAGACTATAGTTGAAAACTTCCCTAATATGGGAAAAGAAATAAGTCCAGGAAGCACAGAGAGTCCCATACAGGATAAATCCAAGGAGAAACATGCTGACACATATTAATCAAATATCAAAAATTAAATGCAAAGAAAAAATACTAAAAGCAGCGAGGGAAAAACAACAAATAACATACAAGGGAATTCCCATAAGGTTAACAGCTGATCTTTCAGCAGAAACTCCGCAAGCCAGAAGGGAGTGGCAGGACATATTTAAAGTGATGAAAGGGGAAAAACTACAACCAAGATTACTCTACCCAGCAAGGATCTCATTCAGATTCGATGGAGAAATTAAAACCTTTACAGACAAGCAAAAGCTAAGAGAATTCAGCACCACCAAACCAGCTTTACAACAAATGCTAAAGGAACTTCTCTAGGCAGGAAACACAAGAGAAGGAAAAGACCTACAATAACAAACCCAAATCAATTAAGAAAATGGTAATAGGAACATACATATCGATAACTATCTTAAATGTAAATGGATTAAATGCTCCCACCAAAAGACATAGACTGGCTGAATGGATAACAAAAACAAGACCTGTATATATGCTGTCTACAAGCGACTCACTTCAGACCTAGGGACACATACAGACTGAAAGTGAGGGGATGGAAAAAGATACTCCATGCAAATGGAAATCAAAAGAGCTGAAGTAGCAATTCTCATACCAGACAAAATAGACTTTAAAATAAAGACAATTACAAGAGACAAAGATGGACACTACATAATGACCAAGGGATCAATCCAAGAAGCAGATGTAACAATTGTAAATATTTATGCACCCAACATAGGAGCACCTCAATACATAAGGCAAATGCTAACAGCCATAAAAGGGGAAATCGACAGTAACACAATCATAGTAGGGGACTTTAACACCCGACTTTCACTAATGGCCAGATCATCCAAAATGAAAATAAATAAGGAAACACAAGATTTAAATGATACTTTATACAAGATGGATTTAATTGATATTTATAGGACATTCCATCCAAAAACAACAGAATTACTTTTCTCAAGTGCTCATGGAACATTCTCCAGGATAGACCATCTCTTGGGTCACAAATCAAGCCTTGGTAAATTTGAGAAAATTGAAATTGTATCAAGTATCTTTTCCGACCACAACGCTATGAGACTAGATATCAATTACAGGAAAAAATCTATAAAAAATACAAACACATGGAGGGTAAGCAATACACTACTAAATAACCAAGAGATATCTGAAGAAATCAAAGAGGATATCAAAAAGTACCTGGAAACAAATGACAATGAAAACATGACAACCTAAAACCTATGGGATGCAGCAAAAGCAGTTCTAAGAGGGAAGTTTATAGCAACACAATCCTACCTCAAGAAACATCTCAATTAAACAACCTAACCTTACACCTAAAGCAATTAGAGAAAGAAGAACAAAAAACCCCCAAAGTTAGCAGAATGAAAGAAATCATAAAGATCAGATCAGAAATAAATGAAAAAGAAATGAAGGAAACAATAGCAAAGATCAATGAAACTAAAAGCTGGTTCTTTGAGAAGATACACAAAATTGATAAACCATTAGCCAGACTCATCAAGAAAAAAAGGGAGAAGTCAAATCAATAGAATTAGAAATGAAAAAGAAGTAACAACTGACACTGCAGAAATACACATGATCATGAGCAATTACTATAAGCAACTCTATGCCAGTAAAATGGACAACCTGGAAGAAATGGACAAATTCTTAGAAAAGCACAACCTTCTGATACTGAACCAGGAAGAAATAGAAAATATAAACAGACCAATCACAAGCACTGAAATTGAGACTGTGATTAAAAATCTTCCAGCAGACAAAAGCCCAGGACCAGATGGCTTCATAGGCGAATTCAATCAAACATTTAGAGAACAGCTAACACCTATCCTTCTCAAACTCTTCCAAAATATAGCAGAGGGAGGAACACTTCCAAACTCATTTTATGAGGCCATTATCACGCTGATACCAAAACCAGACAAAGATGTCACAAAGAAAGAAAACTACAGGCCAATATCACTGATGAACATAGATGCAAAAATCCTCAAAAAAATATTAGCAAACAGAATCCAACAGCACAGTAAAAGGATCATATACCATGATCAAGTGGGGTTTATCCCAGGGATGCAAGAATTCTTCAATAAATGCAAATCAATCGGTGTGATGAACCATATTAACAAATTGAAGAAGAAAATCCATATGATCCTTTCAATAGATGCAGAAAAAGCTTTCGACAAAATTCAACACCCATTTATGATAAAAACCCTCCAGAAAGTAGGCATACAGGGAGCTTACCTCAACATAATAAAGGCCATATATGACAAACCCACAGCCAACATCGTCCTCAGTGGTGAAAAACTGAAACCATTTTCTCTGAGATCAGGAACAAGTCAAGGTTGTCCACTCTGACCACTATTATCAACATAGTTTTGGAAGTTTAGCCACAGCAATCAGAGAAGAAAAAGAAATAAAAGGAATCCAAATCGGAAAAGAAGAAGTAAAACTGTCACTGTTTGCAGATGACCTGACACTATACATAGAGAATCCTAAGGATGCTACCAGAAAACTACTAGAGCTAATCAATGAATCTGGTAAAGTAGCTGGATACAAAATTAATGCACAGAAATCTCTTGCATTCCTATACACTAACGATGAAAAATCTGAAAGAGAAATCAAGGAAACACTCCCATTTACCACTGCAACAAAAAGAATAAAATACCTAGGAATAAACCTCCTTAAGGAGACAAAAGACCTGTATGCAGAAAGCTATAAGACACTGATGAAAGAAATAAAAGATGATACCAACAGAGGGAGAGATACACCATGCTCTTGGATTGGAAGAATCAACATTGTGAAAATGACTCTACTACCCAAAGCAATCTACAGATTCAAGGCAATCCCTATCAAACTACCAATGGCATTTTCCACAGAACTAGAACAAAAAATTTCACAATTTGTATGGAAACACAAAAGACCCCAAATAGCCAAAGCAATCTTGAGAAAGAAAAACGGAGCTGGAGGAATCAGGCTCCCAAACTTCAGACTATACTACAAAGCTACAATAATCAAGGCAGTATGGTACTGGCACAAAAACAGAAATATAGATCAATGGAACAGGATAGAAATCCCAGAGATAAACCCACGCACATATGGTCACCTTATCTTTGATAAAGGAGGCAAGAATATGCAGTGGAGAAAAGACAGCCTCTTCAATAAGTGGTGCTGGGAAAACTGGACAGCTACATGTAAAAGAATGAAATTAGAGCACTCCCTAACACCATACACAAAAATAAACTCAAAATGGGTTAAAGACCTAAATGTAAGGCCAGACACTATCAAACTCTTAGAGGAAAACATAGGCAGAACACTCTATGACATAAATCACAGCAAGATCTTTTTTGACCCACCTCCTAGAGAAAGGGAAATAAAAACAAAAATAAACAAATGGGACCTAATGAAACTTAAAAGCTTTTGCACAGCAAAGGAAAACATAAAGAAGATGAAAAGACAACCCTCCAAATGGGAGAAAATATTTGCAAATGAAGCAGCTGACAAAGGATTAATCTCCAAAATTTACAAGCAACTGATGCAGCTCAATATCAAAGAAACAAACAATCCAATCCAAAAATGGGCAAAAGACCTAAATAGACATTTCTCCAAAGAAGATATACAGATTGTCAACAAACACATGAAAGGATGCTGAACATCACTAATTATTAGAGAAATGCAAATCAAAACTACAATGAGGTATCACTTCACACCAGTCAGAATGGCCATCATCACAAAATCTACAAACAATAAATGCTGGAGAGGGTGTGGAGAAAAGGGAACCCTCTTGCACTGTTGGTGGGAATGTGAATTGATACAGCCACTATGGAGAACAGTATGGAGGTTCCTTAAAAAACTACAAATAGAACTACCATATGACCCAGCAATCCCACTACTGGGCATCTACCCTGAGAAAACCATAATTCAATAAGATACATGTGCAGTAATGTTTATTGCAGCGCTATTTGCAATAGCCAGGACTAAGTGTCCATCAAGAGATGAATGGATAAAGAAGATGTGGCACATATTACAATGGAATATTACTCAGCCATAAAATGAAATGAAATTGAGTTATTTGTAGTGAGGTGGATGGACCTAGAGTCTGTCATACAGAGTGAAGTAAGTCAGAAAGAGAAAGACAAATACCGTATGCTAACACATATATATGGAATCTAAAAAAAAAAAAAAAAATGGTTCTGAAGAACCTAGGGGCAGGACAGGAATAAAGACTCAGACGTAGAGAATGGACTTGAGGATCCGGCTAGGGGGAAGGGTAAGCTGGGACAAAGTGAGAGAGTGGCATGGACGTATATACACTACGAAATGTGAAATAGATAGCTAGTGGGAAGCAACCATATAGCACAGGGAGATCAGCTCTGTGCTTTGTGACCACCTAGAGGGGTGTGATAGGGAGGGTGGGAGGGAGACTCAAGAGGGAGGAGATATGGGGATATATGTATATGTATAGCTGCTTCACTTTTTTATAAAGCAGAAACTAACACACCATTATAAAGCAATTATACTCCAATAAAGATGTTAAAAAAAAGGCTTGTTGAATGAATTAGATAAAATCAGACATATAATGGTTACATGCTAAACATTGGTTAACTTTTTAGGAGGGACATATGTCTCCAAACTCAGAAGTTAAGGATGCAGGGAAGCTAGTGGTAAATAGCACAGCTGAGCACAGTGAAAGAATTTACTACCTTTGAATGATCAGTTTCTGTTCTGATACATCCCATGGGTTTTTTTCCATACAACTCATCAATTATTCTTTGTTGTTAGTTTCCCACGATTCTAAATCTCACAGTCTTTCTTTTACCAAACTCATCTAGTCATGTGATGTTTCTTATTTTATTCACAGAGGACTCATTTTTAAGTTTGGCCGCACTGAAGACTTGTGGCAGTGAAAACGTCTGATTTATTACTGCAGAGAAGTCCTGCATGGGTTTGGTTTTTTTTTTCACTGCTCACTCCCAGTCTTTTGTAATGCCATTTTCTAAACTTCTTTCTGAGTGTAGTCTCAACTTAAATTTGTATAATACTAAAATCATGAGAACTCCCTATTTAAACAACAACAACAGCAAAATCTATTGTGGTATGCATTTGATTAACTTGTAAAATGTTAAAGAAAAATATTTCATATGAGAAATTTTTATTACGTTTTATCATGGTATAATTTGTAAGAATAAAAATAAATCACAAAAGAAATTATGGAAGCATCTTATATGAGTATTTGTCATATCCAAGGTGCAAAACTGCAGTTAAAGTTCTCTGAAGTTTTAACGTGTTTATTTAAATGTGGCCTCTTCTGTGTCAAATGTTAAATGAAATATAAACATTGTTGTTTTTAAAAAACTATTCAGTGGTCAGAATTCTTTCTTAGTATACTTTGTGTTTGGTTTATATGGTTATGCCAAAAATTCTGTAAATATTTCAGTGTAAGTAACTATTGAGCATCTCCCAAGGGATGAGTGAACATGTTGAAAGAGAGTAGCCCCACAATCCTGCCTCCAGTCTCCTCAAAAGTGTCCCTTCAGTGGTACTGATTGGGGGGGGAGGGACGGGGGTGAGTAATAACTCAGCTGTGATACCTGGTCCTGGTGGGACGCTGACAGTCACTCCACAGCCACCATGGAAGGAAAGAGGAAGAGGATAGGGACTTGACACTGGTCTTTACTCACATGACTAATTCTGTTGTCGGTTTGATAATAAATTGGATTCCATTTCCTTGTATTTCTGTACTGAACCACTAAGCTCAAGGTAGACCAGCAGGGTCAATTATAATGAGAGATGTTAACTACTGGGAATTCTTAGTCTGTTCCTCTTTGGAATTCTGTTATCCCCCAGGCTCCCCACTTTGGCAAAATGGGAATTTTTTTTTTCTTTAATAAACCAGCTAACTGTGGGATACATGTTCTTCAGAGCTAAAGCGTGAAATGTTTTCTTTCATAAAACTTGCCACAATTAGCCATTCATTAAATGCCAAATATCACTTAGATTTAAATTGTGGTCCTTTTTTTAGTATTTATTTATTTATTTACATTTATTTGTTTGTTTATTATTTATTTTAATTTTATTTATTTATTATTTATTATTTATTTAGCGGCGTCTTCGTTGCGGCACGTGGGATCTTCATTGCAGCACACGGGCTCTCTAGTTGAGGCACACGAGCTCAGTAGTTGTGGTGCATGGGCTTAGTTACCCCGTGGCATGTGGGATCTTCCCTGACCAGGGATCGAACCCTGGTCCCCCGCGTTGGAAGGCAGATTCTTTACCACTGGACCACCAGGGAAGTCCCAGGCGTCCCCTTTCTATCTCAGCCATAGTTTCCTCCCACTGTGTACAGTTTGCATGTTGCCTGGTCATCAGCTATTCAAAGACATGGCTGTGTTGCTGTCATCTCACAGCAAGTCACTCCTGGTGAGGTTTTAGATCCACAGGATGTGAGAAGTGGAGGCGATCTTCGGGGTTGAAGTTCACCTTCTCTTCTTACAGATAAGGGAACCCAGACCATGGCAATTTAAATGATTTCCTCAAGGTCATAGAACTAGCTTTTAAATCTTGAGGCAGTGTATCTCCATCTTTGGCCACGAATGTCTTCCCCACAGTTAAATTCAGGATATGCTCAGGGAGTAGGAACTCCTTGTAAAACCACTGGAGTAAAAGCACAGTGTCTGCAAGGGCTAAATCTAAGTGAGTTCTTAGTTTTCCCCTGTTTTATATCATCTGCTTTGCTGATGTAGATGAGTTAACTGATAGCTTAATACTTTATTAGGCGCAAGAAAGAATCTAAATCGTCAATAAAATTGAACCAAAACCTTAATTTTGTGAACTGTGTGTCTGCACCTAAGAAAATAATGATAGCATCATCTTTCATGAAACCAAACATAATTGTTCAAAATTATTATAATATAAAACTATCCCGTATGTTTTTAGTCTTTTATTTTTAATATCAAATCTATCTCTGGCCTGTTTCATTGTACATGAGACTTTGCTGTTACGAGTGTTTGTCGCACACGCAAAAAAATGGGCAACAGTGAAAAGAAGTTGTTTTCAAACAGCCCTTGTTTTTCTTGGATGCTTTCGCTTAATATCCAACAGCCAAATGTGGAAACTGTAAAAGGAAAGCAAACATTTTTTATTACAGATGAACCCTTATCATATGCTTAATATTGTACACATATTGATTCTGGCTTGATCTTTTGAAACTTATGTTGCCCCAAATGTTGTTTCATCACAAAGGTCTTAGAAGTTCTTTCATAATATCTGAATTGGAAGATCTCTTAGATAGGTAGATCTCATTTCATATAGCTCTTTACATGGATCATTAGTGGTCACCTGGCTTTTGTTTGAACACCTCCAGTGACAGGAGACTCACTACCACATGAAGTAGTTTTGCAGACAGTTCAAATTGTTAGCAATTTATACTTCATCGCCCACTGGGCCTAGTTAAATTCTTTGGAGAAGCATAGAAAAAAATCTTTTCCCTCTTCTACATGACAGTCTCTCAAGTGTTTGAAGATTGTTCTTAGGTCTCCCTTGGGTCTTCTCTTCTGCAAGCTAAATAAATCGATCCTCAGTTCTTTGGTTGTGCCATATGGTACCCTGCCATACAACATCACTGCGTGTTGAATAGCCTTGGATCACAGAATTCTAGAACCAGAAATCAGAGTAGCTAAAGTTTATGCAGTGTTTTCTATGGATCAGTGTGCTAACATTTCACACATGTTACCTCCCTTAAATCCTTCCAACAACCTAGTGAGATATCTCCATTTCAGAGGTCACAGAGCTAGAGGTGGTAGAACCCAGATCTGTCTGACTCCAGAACGTCGAATTTGATCTCATTTCACAAATGAAGGAACTGAGCCTCCGCTCCACCCCACAGAAGTAAAGTGACTTGCCCAAGGGCACTAGCCTGTGGTGGGTGAGCTAGGACTCAATTCAGATCTGCCTCCCAGATAAGGCTGTTTCCACTGGGCCTCTCCCAAAGGGGAGGAATCAGCAGGCTCCTGATGTGTTTTCCTACTTTGCTTTAAAAACCAGCTCTCCTCATTTTGGCAGAACGAGCATTTTTTGGACCCTTACTGTGTGTCTAGAACGTCTATTTTAAATCAGAAGCAGCGGTGACACCAGTGTGACAGGGCTATGCTGTTTTGCATAAAACAGCAAGAGGAACTCAACACATTTTGTCATGTTTTTGTGCCAAAACAGTGGTTGTATTTAAATTTCTTGGCAATACAATCATGTAAAAAATAAACTGCAAATACGTGTTCAGAAAGCAATGGATGACCTTGAGTATACTGCAGTCATTTCAGAATCCATCCTACGTGCTTAATCCTGTCATACTGCTCACCCCTGAAACATTCATTTTATGGCACCATTTCCCCCATGTAAACCTTGGGAGCTTCCCATCACCTGAAGGATGATTCAAGTGACTCTGCCCACCATGCATCCTCCTCTTCACCAACTCGCCCCTGAGCCAGTGGCTTCATGCTTCTCCTGTGTTTGCTCTCAATCCTCCCCTTTCTTGGAATGTCTTTCACTTTCTGTCACTTAGCCACGTCCAGCAAATCCTGACCTCCCCAAGCTTGTGACCTCTGCCTCCTCTGGTTCAACTAGCAGCTACTGCCAAGGTACTTATTTAGTGCCTAATAGATAGAGCTGTGCACAGGTAAAGATCCAGTTCTTCTAAGTGCTTAGACCCCTGTTTTCTCTGTTTGCATCCACACAATAATCAGAACAGGGGCTTGTCCATGGGAGACTCACAAAACAAAGTTCCTTTCTTCATTTTAATAAATGGATGTCAGTGGGTCCTTGTGCCTCGGAAACATGAAATAAAATCTATGGTTTATGAAATTGAAATTAAAAGTTGAAAGAATGTATCCTCTTAGTGAAGGCAGAAGACATATGAAAAATTATAAATTGGATTTTTGTAAATCAGTATCTGGGTGAGGATCACTGTAATTTCCAGGAAGACAAAGGATTAGTACATGCAGCTCCTTAAGACCTAGAACTAAATTTTATTTAGATTTGTCTCCCCAGCTCTTCATACAATATTGATCACATATTAGATAATATATTTATGGAATTAATAATGAGTGAATGAATGAGTACATCTTAATAAAATCATCCAAGGATGGGATGGGTGTTCTTGGGGGTGGTGAGTGCCCCATCCCAGGAAGTGCTGAGCATGGTCTGGGCAACCAGTGAAGGAATGTCCCTTCCAACCCCCAGTAGTCTGCTTCTATGACATACAATAAAGGGCATTCCATAATGTTTAAAATGTCTTTTTGGGTGGTTTACCAAAAAAAAAAAAATCACCTCTGGATTTATCAGCTTTGGAAGTTTGTATTCTTGCTTTTTAAATGCAAGCTATAAGTGTTACACTGCTGAATAAATAGTTCTACTCAGCTGTAAAAAAAAATACATCAGAAGATGAGGGGAGAAATAACCATTCTCCAGTAGCTGCCCACAACACATACATGCTGTCTTTGGAGCCAAACAGACACCGATTCAAATTCCTCCTGTTCCATTTACTAGCTCTGTCACTGTGGACAAGTTACTCCTCATCTGCAGATGGAGAGACTTATTCTTACGCAGGGTTTTTGCGAGAATAAAATCAGATAATGTTGAAAAGCATCCAGCACAGAATCGGAAACAATAGGCTTGCAATAAATGAGAGCTGTTAGGCTTACACATTCCTTTGTGGTTGTCTAAACCCCTAGTAATAAACTTTCACATTCACATGGCAGTTTGCATTTTACATAATGTGGTCACATATGTTATGACCCCACTTGGTCTTCAAAACAACCCAGTGAGGTAGAACGAAGGTTACTGTTCTTATTTTACCAGTGAGAGAGGTCAAGGATCTTGCCTACATCAGACCTTGCAGAATGGTGACTAGAATCCAGGTCTTCTTGTTCCAGGGACACAATCTCCATTTCACCTGCTGCTTCAAGGGGCTAGTGTTGGGTGAGGGGGTGTTCCTCAGACTTCCTTCATTTGTTCAGCAAATATTTATTGCAACTCAAATAATTCAGCTGGATATTTGTCCTATTTGTGGTATCTCTCATTAATGAGCAGAGTGCTTAGTATATAATAGTTGCTCAGTAAGCACTTGTGGAATGAATGGATGGATAAAGCCAGTTTTCTGAGTCCTTTCACTAGGTTACCCTGCTTCTGCTAAAGGGGCAAGAACACTTGCAGGGGACTGGGAGAGACTAGCTGTTGGGAGAAGCCATATAGAGAAAAGCTGGTGCAAGATGAGGCAGATTACACACAACAACGTGGATGACTCCCAGAATAATTACACTGAGCAAAAGAAGCCAGACGAAGAAGAGTACATGCCGTGTGCTTCCATTTATATAAAATTATAGAAAATGTAAGCTAATCTATAGGACAGAAAGCAGTTCAGTGGTGGCCTGGGGATGGAACCGGGTGGAGTCAGGAGGGAGCAGTTTCAAAGAGTCAGGAGGAAATGTTTGGTGGTGATGGATATGTTCTTACCTTTATTCCGGCCATGGTTTCATAGGTGTATAAACATGTTTAATGTATCAAAATGTATGCTTTAAATATGTGCAGTTCATTGTCAAGTATACCTCTAGAAAGTTGTTTCAAGAGGAAGAGGAGGAAAGAGAGCATGGAGATGAAGGAAAGGGAGACGAGGTGGGTTTTCTCCATAGGTTCTCTCTGTTTCGCCCCTACAGACACAAATGCCAAGGCCTGTAGTAAGGCTGGTTCTCTGTCCCTTTAGTGGTCAGTATCTTGGCCTGCTGGGTGGAGAAAGGGTTGGCCTCGGACTCAGAAGAACTGCTTCCACTCACAAAAGCATGATGCTGGGCATTAGCCTGCCCTCTGTCGGCCCCCACTTCCCATTTATAACTTGGCAATATGGGTCCCTGCTTGCCCAGCCAACCTCAGCATCAGTTGGAAGATTACCTAAAGTGACACACATCAGAATGCTTTGTGAACTGTGAGTGTAGGTTAAAGGCAGGAGGGCAGTGGGGTTTCAGGGAATGAGCCCTGACCTCCTTTCTAGCCCAGTCATGACAACAAACACTGCAATGTCACAGAGACCCTCAGCAGCAGCTGAGTTGTTTGAGCTTTATGTCCCCTGACTAAATAACCCCAGACACCTATGCTGCAAGTTTTCTCGTGTCCACTAGCTCTAATTTCTTCAGCTGTGCCACTCACTCCCTGTGAGAACTTGGGTACTCATGGCTCCACTTGGAGGTCTATCAAGTGAGGGGATTGGACTCTCTGGCCCTTGTGGTCCTTCTGGCTCTTGCACTGCAGGATTCCATCACCTTCACGTCAAACTGTTCGCCCGCCCACTTTGGTGACTCCAGGTGGGGAGGAGACATGTGGCCAGTGACAGTTCTCGCATCCCTGACCCTCAGTGATTTTGAGGCATCAGGGAAATGGGAACATTTACTACCTCCTCAGCCCCCCACCAACACACACACACACACACACACACACACACACGCATGCATGCACACACGCTCACACACACATCTTGGATTTGTTTGTTTGTTACTTTACCCTCATAAATGCCAAGTTAACATATATACCCAGGTATCTTTTTAAGTTCATTCACTCAAAACCTTAGACATTAATAGGTTAAAACTCTTACCTTCCAGAAAGCTTGGTCATTAAAATAGTTAACCACGTGAGGTGACTTCCATATCTTGAGGTTTAAGAGTATACCTGTTTAAATTCATAATTAAATGTTACACACTTAGATGATTGCATTTGTTATCTCAGAATTAACCAAAATATTATAAGTCAACTATGGTATCTCAACAGAAATCCTCTTTTCTTCCACAACCAGGAGATAGACAAATTGAAGCACTGTCCTTCCTGGACCAGCTTAATTAATTCTATAGACATCTTTCAAAAGGAACTGGCAAGAGCAGTTACATCCAAAGGATTTAGGTTACGCAGGAGGTATACGACAGTCATGGATTAACACACTTCCCAAGACGGAACAGAAGGACCCTGTTAGACGGTGCCCCACTTAAGAGCTGATCCATTTAAAATGCAAAAGCTACCATGGAGAGCGACTCAAATAGCCACCCCTGCAGGTCCATCCTCACTGGTTCCCATAAAGTCCCAGTGACCTCAGCTCAAGATTCCACTTGTTAGGAAAGTAGTTTATGACAACTTGCTTCTGTGCCTGTTCTTTTCACCCATCCCTCCTCCGCCCAGAGAGCTCGGGCCCTATGCCTTCCCCAGTCGCTCAAAGTCTGCCAAATTTCCAGTACATAAAGTAGTGTTTACCTTTCATGTGAAGCAGGGAAATGCCATTGATAGGTTTATCTGTGTATTTTTAATGATGATCAGTCGCAATGTATTAAACAGTAAGATTAGCAAGAGTAGGTGTGTGCTTATTCATATTTTCATCTTATAGTGCGTGCCTTTAACTGATATTGGCATGTGGAGTGCAATCAGCACTCCTCATTTAGCTAGAATTACTCAGAAATGATCCCTATCACCTACATATATTTACCAGATAGCTGAGGCTTACTCATCTGATGCAAATCCTCTAAAATTATTATATTTTCTTGTCTTATGAGACAACACTGAACACATTTAGACTTTTAAAAAAAAATCAGAACTGTTCCTAGGAACATCCTTTTATGAAATGTGCCATGTAACGTGGAGAAGGGCTACAGCTGCTGAAGGTTACTGGCCTGTTCTCCAGCAGCCTAAGATTCTCATGTTCTTGTGACTGGTTTTAGGAAATTCTCTTCTCCTGCTAGGTTCTCTGCTTTCACTTCTAACTTCTACCAGGGTGCCTTGCCTCTAGAAACCTGTCCACGTCTAATCAGCTATTTCTAATCTGCCTGACCTGGGAAACCCCATAACTATGCTTGATAAGATGGTTTCTTAAATAAGTGCATATATTATAGATGGGCTCCACGCAATGGGGTCTCTTCACATGTTAAATGCTTGGCTTTAGGGGGTCAATTTGTTGCCATCTTGGCCTCTTGGAGGCCTCTTTCCGCTTCCATTGTCCAAATCCTTTTTTATCACTGGCTCCCTCATGTGGAAAGCAACATGTGAAGAGGAAAGCTGGTTGGTCTTAACTCTTAAAGGAATAATAAGAGTGTCTTTCCTCTATTCTCTTTCTTGGCTTCAGTGAAGCATAGGAAGCCTCCACACACTGGGCAGAGTGGTAAATGGTGTGAGAGGCCAGGTGTAGGGCTGCCAGATAAAATACAAGATGCTCAGTTACTTTTGGATTCCAAATTGGGTGCCTTGTGTTTTCACTTATTAAATCTGGCAACCCTATTCAGGGTTGGACTGCTACCATGAGTAGAATGTAAAGTGATGGCTGGAGACATTTTTCTTATCTGTATTTAATTAATCACCTCAGACTCTGTCCAAAGCTGAGGCCAATTGTTACATTAAAGCAATTCTAGCCAATCTCACTCTCTAAAACTCCAAACAGTACTTTCATACATGTTTCAGAGCTGAAAGGATGCCATATGATTAGTTACTATAATCATTTCATTTTACAGAGAAGCCAGCCAATGCCCAAAGTGACAAGCCCAAGTTCACACAACTCCTTAGTGACTACTTATGCTACTTTGTCTCTTATTTGGCATTCACTCCATGCTTAGAGATACAATATATGAAAGTCTAACCAATAAAAGCTGTTTGCTTGTAGAATAACAGTGAACAGTTCTGTACAGAATACATGTTTTCACCTAGCATGTAAGACTGGCAAATTGGTATCTCCCCAAGATTCTTTGCAGGTCTGTCATATTGCAGAAGCAAAAAAACATCAGTCCTCTGTTTACAGATCTCTAATGCCTTCCCATCTCTCAGAATGATCAGGCTCCTTGCTACCACTCTATCCTCAACCCCTGCCACTCTCCCTGTCACTCCATCCACATCAGCTACACTGACATCCTTGCTGTTCCCCAAACATGCAGTGCATGCTCCTGCCTCAGTGCCTTTGCACTTGCTGTCCCTTTTCATGGAATCTTCTTCTCCCAAATAAACTCATGGTATCTCCCTCGTTTTTTGCATTCAAGTCCTTGCTTAAAAGTCAGCTTCTTAGATAGGCCTTCCTTACCACCCTTCTAAAAGAGCAGCCCACCTTCACAATAACTCTACATTCCCCCTACCCTGATTTATTTCCCTTATAGTGCTTATTACTATCTGACATAGCACATATATTTTTTATTTTATTTATTTATTTTTTTTCTGTTTATGGTAAAAGCCCTCTCCCCATCTAGAATGTCAACTCGATGAGGCCAGGGAATTTGGTTCACTGCTGTATCCCAAATAGTGCCTGACTCATAGCAGATATTGAACAAATATTTGCTGAATGAAATAGTATTTAGGTGTTCTCAGGGAGTAAAAGGTAAGCTCTGTAGCATAAGGGTCTCCTTGGTCTTCTGTGCAAAATTTGATGAAATCACCAGTCCTGGGCTCAAGAGGCTGCAGTGTCCAGGTGACTTCTGAGGACCTTTCCAATTATGAAAGTTTGTAATTCTGTGTTCCTTTATTTTTTAATCAAGGTCTGGGCTCTTTGCCTCCTTTGGCTGGAGCTGAGGGGGTGGGTTCAGGGGGAAGGGGATGGGCACGTACACGTCCAGGGATGGGGCAAGTGCAGTCTAGGCCCAGGCCCTGTGCCCTGGACAATGATGGAAGAAGGGTGGTCTCACACTGACCTGTCAGAAGACCAGATCCCACACCCATAATGATGGTGAAGCTGAATGCCCCGGAGTCGGTGAGTATCTGGTAGCCAAGCCTAGAAATGACAAAGCAGAGGTGGTCACATTTGGGCATCAGGCTGCAGAGGTCACTGGGGACAGAAAAGACTGCATCAGTAGGGATGCTGTCAGGAAGGGCCACCAGGAGAACAAATGTCCCCTCCCTAGGCAGTACATTCCTGTCATTCTCCCACAAAGCTATGCAGACATGTAGAAGGGGAGGAAGGGATTTCAAGATCCTCTTTGGCTTACTTTAGTTCTCAGACCCCATGAACGATGAACTAGAGTAGAAGTCAGAAAACCCAAGTTCAAGTCCCAGTTCTGTCACTAGCTGCACGACCCTAGGCACTTAACCTCTCACAGTCCTGAGTTTCCTCATTAGGCAATTAAAAATGAAGGTTTTATTTCTACCAGGGCGAGATGGAGTACAGCTTGGCCATCAGACCCATCTCCCCTGCCTGCCCCCTTGGACACACCTGCCTGTCCTCTCTCCTTCAAAGCAACCCCAGGGCTTCACTTTAAACTATTAAGCGGCCCTTGGAGGACACCTGTGTGACCTTGCAGTAGGCAAAAATTTCTTAAACATGACACACAGGAGCTAAACATAGAGGGAACAATGATAAATTGGACTATGATAAAATTAAAACTACTGTTCATCAAAAGATACCATTAAGAAAGTAAAAAATCGAGGGACTTCCCTGGTGGCGCAGTGGATAAGAGTCCGCCTGCCAAGGCAGGGGACATGGGTTCGAGCCCTGGTCCGGGAAGATCCCACATGCCACGGAGCAACTAAGCCCGTGTGCCCCAAATACAGAGCCTGCACTCTAGAGCCCGTGAGCCACAACTACTGAGCCCACGTGCCACAACTACTGAACCCCGTGCGCCTAGAGGCCATGCCCTGCAACAAGAGAAGCCACCGCAATGAGAAGCCCGCACACCGCAACGAGGAGTGGCCCCCGCTTGCCACAACTAGAGAAAGCCCGCGCACAGTAACGAAGACCTAACGCAGCCAAAAATAAATAAATTAATTTTTAAAAAATCCCACAATTTGTGAAAAATGCTCTATCCAGCCTCCAAGCACAGCATCTGACTCATTTACATTCGCTCACCCAAATAGGAAATCGACCAATATTGTTTGTGGAATGAATGTAACGTCAACTGACTCATCCAATGACACAGAGCTAATAAAGCAGCTGATCCACACTTCCCAGAAAGCACTCTAACTGCCAGCTCAGTCCTTTCCCCATCTTTCCACCACATCCAGATGCCCCTCCTACGGAGGCAGCAGCGTCAGTAACCATCACAAAGAAAGGGGCCATGTGTTGGGTGTTTACTCCACGCCAAGCACTGCCCTGAGCCCTCTAATTATTATATGTCGCTGAATCTTCACAGCAGCCCTGGGACATGGATCTTATTATCCTATTTTACAGATAGAAAACTGAGACTTAAAGAGAGTTTGAATACCACGCCTAAGGTCACACAACTGGTAAATGTGACCTTGGTCTGTTTGTCCCTGAAGCCTGTGCCCTTTACTTCCAGCAGACCAGAGGCCACCCTGAGAGGGGTCATTGCTGTCACTGTGCCCTTCCCTTTGCCAGGTTCCCGCAGAGGAGAGAGGACTACTTCTTGGTCCTCGGCTGTCTCATCCTGATGAGAATGGACTTGCAGAGGGGTGCTGGAGCCAGCTCACACAGATACACAGGCCGATAGTTCTCAGCTCTTCTCAACTCCACATTCAGGGGTGTTACCTTGATGGCTTGAAATTGGCCACAGGGAGAAATCAGCAAATGCACTAAGTCAGGGCTTTGTTTCCCTGGAGAGCCAGTTGTTAGTGCTTTAGCAGCACACTGCTGGTTGACAGCTTTGCTTTGTTTTTTGGGGGTTTTTTTTTTTTTTTTTTTTTGCTATAGGCCAATAGTTCTCAAACTTGAGCTTGTCTGAGAATCACACAGAGGACTCATTAAAACAGACTGCTGGGCCTGCCCCCAGATTTCTAATTGTGTGGGTCTGGGGTGGGGTATGATTTGCATTTCAAACAAGTTCCCAGGTGATGCTGATGCTGTTGAGAGCCACTGTTCTAGGAGAGCCACAGAATCACAGAATTTGGGGGATAGAAGGGTAGGTGGTCCAGAAGGTCCAGGTCGGCAGCCCATGAGCAGAATTTGGCCCACACAATGTTTCTAATGATTTTGAATCTTTTGCCAATGCTTGGGAAGTACATGCAAAACTCTGGATTTCTGACTTTTGAAAAGTCGTTAGATCTGGCAACACTTATCCTGGGACCTTGCATGGTATTAGCTGCCTGGCACTGAAGAGCAAATGCCCATAGTTCCCTCCCCTCACCGGTCTCAGTTTTAACCTGACCTGCCTGGTCCCTACAGGTATCTGAGTGTAGGACCCTGCTAGATCAACCCCTCATTTTACAGAGGGGAACTCAGGAGCCCGGAGAGAGGAAAAAGCTTTGCTGAGAGTCACACAGCTATTGAAACAGTGGCAGGCACATCATTGGAGTCCATTACAGAGATGCACTGCTTCACACAGACCATCCCCTCCCCACCCCCAAATGGCATCCTCCTCACCCCCAAGCAGCTCATAGAGGTATATCTCACCTGCTCATAGAGGATTCCTATAATTTGGGGCTATGGTCGTCTCTGTTGTTAGAACTGAGGGATGCAGACCTCCATGATTTCTTTGAAATACCTCCACAGCGATGAGCTCTCATCACCCACCGCAGGTGCTCATAACCTTTACAGCCAGGTTTCAGCCACATGACCTTGGACAGCTAACTCCCCCAAAGTGTCATTTCTTAGGGAAAACTAATAATACCTCACCAGGTGGTTGTGAGGATTGAATGAGATGATGACGTAGTGATTTTAGCATAATGCCTAGCATTTAGAAAGCAGTCAATAAACAGTGCTGATTGTCATCAGTAATATCATTATTGTTATCACTAACTCAGTTCATCTGGAAAAATCTATCCCTGTGCCCAAGTCACTCTTTCATTATATGTGAGTCACATTCAGAAGATAAACAACAGGCCCCCACCGCAAAAAAAAAAAAAAAAAAAGGAAAGAAACAAGAAGATAAACAACTTCCAGAAGGTGATGACCAGGGTTCTGATCATTGCTGTCCATTGTCTGGGGGACACAGGATCTGACTCTGGTCCAGAGACCCATGGTCCCACCTCACTGTGTGACCTTAGCCAAGCTCCTTCCCTCTCTGGGTCTCAGGGATGGGCTGTACTCAGCATTTTCCTACATTAACATATCAAATCCTCTTAACCACACAGTACCTGGCCTCAAGTAGCATCCAACACCCCTATGAGGAGAGGAATTATCATTATCTTCATTTACCATCGGGTGACAGAGGCTCAGAGAGGTTAGGTAGCATGGCCCAGCTAAGAAGAGGTCAAGACCCCACGGCACACTTCACCACAACCTAAACTACCAGGGACTGAAAAACAAGCTCAATTGGCTTGAGCCTGATTGCCTGCTCTGTCTGCATTTGGGGAGGACTCAGGACTGTCTGCCTTTGCCCTGCACCTAAGCTGCCTGCTTTAGAAAGAAGTGGCCTGGACAGGTGATAAGTCCATACACAGTAGGGGCTGGGCAGAATTTCAGAATAAATTGGCCAACGGATATTCACTGGGGCCTCTGACTGCCCGGCCCTGAATGTAACGCCCCCCATTCCCCGGCCAAGGGCTCTGGGCACACTCCTTCCTGAGTTGGATGGGGTGATAAGGGGCTGAGCCAAGTGACCTACGTGGAAACTTTGGTCCACTTGACCTGAAATGCCATCAGCACAATGTTGGTGACCCCTCCGAGTAGACCCGGCAAGCCAAAGGTATATTGCACGCCGTAGGCATCATGGAGGTCCAGCGTTCGTTGAAGACACACCTGGGGACAAACACCATTATCAGCAGATCTGCATGTGGGACTGACACTCCTTACCCACCCTTTCACAGACGCTTGGCATCCAGGGCATCCAGGGTGATGGGCATCAGGACTCAACTAAATAAGTGCTTCTCAGATTTGAATGTGCACTCACAGCACCTGGGGAGCTCCTTAAAATGCAGAGTTGGATTTGGTGGGTCTGGGGCCAGAGATTCTGCATTTCTAGCAAAGTCCCAGGTGACACCAGTGCTGGTCTGTTGTCCACACTACTCACCTTTGGGGCTGATGATTCTGTGTTATGCTAGGGACCCTCCTGTGCACTGTAGGAGATTTAGCAGCATCCCTGGCCTGTACCCTCTAGATGCCAGGAGCACCCCTCTCCCAAGTGTGTCAACCAAAACTGTCTCCAGATATTGTCAAATGTCCCCAGGGGCTGATTGAGACCCACTGGTCTAGACCAAACCTAACTGCCATCCAAGAGACCACATGGCTGATTAACAGGAAAGAATCTGACCACACCTCTAGACGCCCAGTCAGTGCTCCTTCCGTTTCATCACTTGGCCTCCCAGATGGCCGGGAGCCAACAGATGTGGATACCAATGGAAATTTGATCAGGCTAGTTCCCTCCTCAGAATCCTCATGGTCTTGGGAATAAAAATTCAGACTCTTGAACTCGCCCAGAAGGTATTCCTGAGCACCTGCCATCTCTCAAGGCTATGGTGAGAGGCACACTCCCTGATGAACTTTAGGCTTCAGCCCAATGAACATCTTTCTGTTTCCTGGTTGGGCCACATGCTCTTCTCGCCATTGAGCCTTTGACCACACTGTTCCTTCTGCCTGGAGTACATTTCTTTCCCTAGCTAATATAAGTTCTTTGTCAATACTTGGGTGAGACATTCTCTGCTCTGGGAAGCATTTACTGACCCATCTCAGGCCAGCTTAGATGTGCTCCAGTAGCAGTTAACACACTGTGTTGCATTTATTTGTCCATTTCCTTCACTACACTATAGCTTGTGAAACAGGATGACTGTTAAAACAAATGTGTTGAATGAATGAGTGAATGAATGAATGAAAAAATCAGTGAATCATCTTTGAATCCTTCCCGCAGTGATAGACTCAAGGAACCTGAGGCACAGAGAAAGTGACAGACACTGAGCCTCATGATACTTGTGATACATGTTTTTTGGCCACACCGCGCGGCTTGTGGGATCTTAGTTCCCCCGCCAGGGATGGAACCCGGGCCCTCGGCAGTGAAAGCTCGGAGTCCTAACCACTGGACCGCCAGGGAATTCCCGTGATACACGTTTTGCTGAATATGTCCTACTTCCATCAGAGGATCTCAAAACCAGAGGAGATAAAAAGACAGGCGCTTCCACTCCAAAGATGAAAAGCAGACAACGCCATCTTTTGGTCAGATCGAACTGTTGGTAAGTTCTTCCTTATTTGGGATTGAAACTGCCTCCCTGAATATCCACGGTTCATCCAAATTCATCTTCTTGTGTCACCCAAAAGTCTATTCCTTTTTCCTCCATCAGGTCTTCAAACCTATGAAGATCTGTTGCTCCTAAATATTTCCCTTAGAAGTGTGTGATAACAAATTGGCTATAATGGAGCATTCTGATGTTACCAGTATATGTTGAATATTGAAGGAAGAAAAATCCATCCACTTAGAAGAAAAACTAAATAATCAGAAGTGGACGTGACCTGGATTATCAGCCCAGCATCCCTCTTTTGAGTGCTGCCCTTCCAACCCCCACTCACATGGTTCATGGACAGCAGACTTGCATGTATGATGTGCCCTACCTCCCACCCAGCCAAAGATGGACACATTATCCAAGCTAGACCAAGGAGCCCCTTCTCCAAAGAATTTGCAACTGGGGCCAAGAGATTTCACCTGGCTGCTCTCTTGAAGAGAAAGACGACATTCCACCATGTGGAGTAGGAGAAGAAGAAGGAAGTCTACAGAGTGAGAATAAAGCAGATGTTCAGGAAAAGCAAAAAAAAGGAGCAGGGACTTCTTGTGTTCCCCACAAGACTCGCATCCCTGGTGCCAGCCATTCCTGGGCTCCCAGCAGCATTCCTGTCCTTGGGTTCGGTGATACCCCAGTAGCCTTCTAACAAATCCCCCTTATTCCTAAGCAAGCTTGAATAGGTTCTGATACTTGCTCCCCAGATCTTAACAAATGCACCATCCAACTTGGGTGGGTCCCTCACCCTAGCTGTGAAGCTAAACTAATGCAGCCCTTGGCACTACAAGATGGCCCGCCATGTTCTAGGGGCCTGGACCCTGGTGGAAGCCAAAGCAGCAGGTGTTCATTGCCCAGCTCCTTACCTGCAGATACATGGCTCCCCAGATGGAGATCAGCCCAGCCACGAGACCCAGCACCATGGCAAGCCAAGGAGAAGGGATCAGGTAAGAGGGGGCGCCCACAGCCACACCTCCTGCCAGCACCGCATTGTGGATGTGAGTCTGCAAAGGAATAGCTTGTGGGTGGATGAAATGACACAGAGAGGACAGCATCTCTCTCAATTACTTGATAAGCCGGTAGCAAGACAACAGTGTAACGTCTTCCCTGCTTCTCTGATCCCGAAACTAGCCCCTCCCCTCTGCTGAGAGTTCACCAACGGTCTTATCTCACCCCACTTCTCAGGCTCAGGGAGCAGTCACCCTGATTGGGAGTCATTTAGCCTGAAAGTGCAGTTACTCAGGATCCTAGCCATGCTCACACTTAGTTGTGATGTGTCCTTAGGCGCTTAACCACTCAGTGCTTTAATTTTGTCACCAGAAAAATGGGGTTTTGATTGTATCTACTGATATGGTTATTGTGAAAATTGAGTTACCATATATAAAACTCTGAGCCCAATGCCTGGCATAGAACATGAGTAAATGCCCCCAAAATATAAACCATTATTATTGTTTTTTACTATTATTATTATTGGCTACTTGGTGCCTATGTCACCCTGTATTATTGGACCCCATCCCAAGAAGCTGGCCCTTGTTCCTGGGTTATGTCTCTGCTATGACCTTCACTTCCTCTAGAACTGGGGCCTTGCCTTGCTCTTAGGCTACTGCTCTCTGCCCCTCTCAATTCTACCCAGATCTTGGAGCTCTGGGCCCTGGGACCAGCTTCTGGGCTTCCCTGACCTGCTGCCTACACCTGCCTCCCTGGATGTCGCTACCTTGTCTGATCCTAGACTCCCTGTGACCATGGAGCTCACCTGTGGGGACCCTCACCTCCCCTTAGTGCTGTTAACCTGTCATCCTTGGCCATCTTCTCTCCCCTTCACCTCCGCCCCCTAACCACCCCCCACATCTGTCTAGACTTTCCCATCATGTCTGGCTGGCTAACCTCATGCCCTGATCATCATGGGACCTTGTTTTGTCTTTAGTCTACATCTCACCCACCTCTCCCCCGAAAACTCACACACAGACTCACAGCTACGTTGATAGTAGCAGCTAATATTTGCCCAGCACTTATTAGCTCTGGGCATGAAGCCCTTTACGTGCCTCATCTCTCAATTCCCACTTTACATATGCGGCAGTTGAGACTCAAAAAGTTTAAGTGGCTTGGCCAAGTTCAGATGGCTAGGGAAACAAAGTTCTTTACTTCTGATTCTGTTTATTCCATTCTTGAAATTTCTTGGGGGAAGGGGAGAGGATGACTCTTTCTACCCCAGTTTTTCTCTGCTGACTCTTGCTTATGGGAGCTGGCTTTAGTAACTAGCAGAAATGGGGTTCAGACTTGGGTTTGTTTGATGTCAAGGCTGATAGATTTAATCACTCCCCCCAGAGGGCCTTTGCTCATTTGACAGTCTCCTATGTTCCAGGCCCATTTTGACAAGGCAGTGCTGATGGGCTGATGCCCCACGATGCTGCAGACAAGACCCCATCACCCGATATGCTCTTTCCCAACCTGTGGGGCTGGCACTGAGGCCGGCGGGTGGGGTGTGAATATGTGTGTCAGGCCTAGAAGACCCAAGTGCTGCCCAAGGGACAGCCCCCCTCCTCACCATGTTGATCTTCCCTTGAGGGTGAACCAAGGCTGACACTGAGATGGCTGTCACCATGCTGACAGCAAGGGCGTAGTAGGTGTTGAACAAGGCCTTCTTTTTTTCGTCCGGAATGTCCAGCAGAGCGGAGTTGAAACTCGGCCAGAACATCCACAAGACGAGGGTGCCTGGAGGCCAGAGAGGGTCAGTGGCCGGAACCAGTATTCCTGCTCCAAAGCCTGAGCCAGGGGGACTTCAGGCAGGAGAATTCTGGACCTGGCAAGTCTCATCTCTGTCACTTTCTTGCTCTGTGACTTTGGACAAATCATGTCTCCTCTCTGAATTCTTAAGCTGGTAGGGCCCAACTAACATACTTTATAGGTAAGAAAACTAAGGTCTAGGGAGTTGAAATCACCAAACCCCAGGCCTCCTGACCCTGGCCTGTGATGGCTTAAATGCTTATTTAAAAAAATTAATGGTATGCTTTCATTTGGCCCAATGGCCTGGTATTCAGGTGCCTGCTGGTGATCTCACTGCCTGATTTCCTTCTTCTAAGCCTCTCCCAGCCTCTAAGTTCATCACTTTTACTGGAGCTCTTCAAACTATTGATACACCATGATTACTCCTCTCTTCCCACCCCCATTCTTCCCTCCACTCCTAGGCCCGCCTTTCTTCACGTGTCCAATTCTCTGCTTTATTGGATAACCTTCTTTAAACTGAGATGTAATGAGCCTCTCCTCTCCTTTGGATATTAATGAAGAGAAGTTCCCTAGAGGGGAATTCAAAGATGTGAATTCATCAGATACTACTTGAAGAAATGGATCATTACCGAGGGGCTTCAGACACCCAGAGAAGGTTGGAAAAGGAGAGAGAATTTTCTGGAGAGCCCGTTTGGAGCCTCTTGCCCACCCCAGATCTGAGCCCACCCACGCCACCTTGTTCTCACCCAGCATGGCGAACAAACTGGGGCTTGTTGCCGTCTGATCTTTGTCCTCCGCTGCATTAGGCAGAGGCTTTGGGAGGGAGCAGGCCACAGTCAGCCCGAAACAGGCCGCAAACACGTGGATGTACATCATGCTTATGTGGTTGTCCATCTGCAACAAAACCCAGTGGGAACAGTGAGTGTCAGCATCTTCTGCCCACAGGGAGGGAACCTCCCGTGTTCCTTGGAGAAAGTTCTGGCTTCATGTAGGAGGCGTGACTTGAAGTCAGGAGACTGACCCTGCCCAGCAGCCCCCCTTTCAGAGGAGTCCTGTGAGTTGCTGTGTATTTATTCCTGACAGGCTTCTGGTTGGCTTTATTTATTCAGTTGGCCGCGTCTTGCATCTTGCAGCCGTGTCTTAGTTCCAGGACCAGGAATTGAATCCAGGCCACAGCAGTGAAAGCGCCGAGTCCTGACCACTGGACTGCCAGGGAACTCCCCTCTGGTTGTCTTTAAACACCTTTGGCTGAAGTCCACTTAGGTGGGGGAAGAGCCACACGGACATGTACCCCACTGCTTCCTACATTTTGGCAGAATTTCAAATTTTGCATAGCGTATGAGTGGTATGATCTTTGCAACATGAAGCAGCCAGAATTTTTATAATACTGACCTAAAGTGTTCAGAAAATCCCAGCTATATGTTAATTTTGCTTTACGAATATCAAATTTAGTAACCCTTCATAACTCACTTCGTGGGCTACTGGTAAGTCCTGTCAGCTGTGCCTTCAACAAATATCCAGATTTGGCAGAATTTTCACCACCATGCTCCACTGACCCCCACCCTGGTTTAAGCCACCATCAACACTTTCCCAAGTTTTTGCAATAATCTTCTAACTGGTCTCCCCATTTCCACCCTTGTCCCCCAACGGACTCTTCTCCACGTAGCAGCCAGAGAGACCCTGTTAAAATCTTAGCTCATGGCATATTTCTGCTCAGAATCCCCCAGTGAGGGGGGTGGGAATTCCTCAATGTCTCCCTCAATGTCAAAGTCAGCCTTCTTACTACGACCTACAAGACCCTGCATGATCTGCCCTCCCACATCCTCTGAGACTGCACCTCCTGCTCAATCCACACACACTGTCCTTGCTCTTCCTCAAACCCACACTCATGCTCCCACGTCAGTACCACTTTGCACCGTCTGTTCCACTGCCTGGAGTGCACGGTGGAGGGAGTGGTCCACCCTGGGTACAGGCAATAAGGGGACGCATTGTCTGTAGAGAATTTAAAACAATTAAAGCAACTAAAAGTCCATCTGCTTTTTATTATCATCATGTGCCAACAATTCTAAACAGTGTCACTGACACAATCCTCCTCCTGAAAGAGGCAGACCACTCCCACGGCCCTGCCCTCCGTCTGCCACTGTCCTCAGATACCCACGTGACTTGCAAACCTGCTGCCTTCAGCTCTTTACTCAAAAATTATTTGCCCAGTGAAGCCTTCCTTGGCCAACCTCCCTAACACTTTATCTTCCCTCACAGCTATTCCTGTCTGCTTTCCTCATTTTATTTTTTTCTCCGTAGTACTTATCACTCTCTAACACACTGTATCTTTTGCCTATTTTATTGTTTATTGGCAGTCTTTCCCTCTGGAATAGAAGTTCCACGACAGCTGCATTTTCCCACTGCCTAGAAGAGTGCCTGGTACACAACAGGCTCAGAATAAATATTTGTGAAAGGAATGAGTGAATGGTAAGGAACCCTCAGTCGCACATAAAAATGAAAGTCTGTGGAATTCCCTTGTAAGAACTGAAGAAGTCTTGCATTTTTTTTTTTTTTTTCCTGTACGCGGGCGTCTCACTGTTGTGGCCTCTCCCATTGCGGAGCACAGGCTCCGGACGCGCAGGCTCAGCGGCCATGGCTCACGGGCCCAGCCGCTCTGCGGCATGTGGGATCTTCCTGGACCGGGGCACGAACCCGTGTCCCCTGCATCGGCAGGCGGACTCTCAACCACTGCGCCACCAGGGAAGCCCCGAAATCTTGCATTTTTAATCTCTTTCAGGTCCCCCAGGAATCCAAAAACCACATTTGGGAATCGTCAGCTTGGAATACTCCTTTCTTGAGTTGCCTCTACTGGGAACAGCTCTGGTTTCTGGCTCTAGTTTCCCCTGAACCCTTCCATGCAACGAACCCAGGCTAAATTGAAGTTTTTGAGGAGAAGCAGTGAACTCTCAAAATCAGTGCCAAACCCTCCCCCGGACCATCTAAACTAAAACATTGAAGCTGCAGGGAAGAGAGGAGATGGCTTTGAATTAATGCAGCTTTTTAAAACAACCACTATGAAAACCATAACAAAGCAGGAAAAGGCTTATAATGCATTGCCCACGGTGGGCTTTCCATCTCTGGGAATTGACCGCTTTCCTTGACAGTTTTTACCGTGGGAACCACCTTCATAGCATTTGCTTGCTATGTTTAAATGTTTAGCATAGACCACACTTTTACAACCCCATTTTGGCCTGTCTTTAATTTTTTTTAATCCCAGAAGCTTTATCAAGTGGAGACAGAGCCCTCCCCTTTCACCTGCTCAGCCCTCATCCCCGAGGTACCTCCTCACGGCACCATCACTCACATTGAAGACTTCCTTGCCGACCATCCTTGTGGCACTAAAGGCTGTCACCTCTATCAATGTCATCAACAGCAGCTGCAGCAGGTTGACCTTCCCCAGGATGACACCCACTGAGATCAGCACAGATGTAGCGCTCATGGTGGATATCTGAATACTGGGGAGAGGGGGCAAGACAGGGATGACTGAGAAGGAAGGATGCCTCCCATTCATTCATCCACTCATTCAGCAAACACTTGTTGAGGACCTACTCTCTGCCTGAAACTTTTCAAGAAACTGGGGATGGAGTAGGAGAGCAAATAGACAAAATTTCCGCTCTCATGGGGATGGAGGCTGCCGAGTCTGGGGTCTCCTTCCTCCCCTCCCCCCCTCAGGATGGCAGCCACACTCTGATTGATCTGCATACACTCATCTGTACTGAGGATGCTCCGAAGTTCTCATAGGAATGTCTGATGGTTCCCACGGGACCGCTTCTGGGATCTGACTACTAGGATTCTGCCCTGGGCTTCTCTTCTACTGTCATCACTCACAGATGCTCAATAGAGGGCGCTCTTCACCTGCCCGCCCATCCTTCAGGCACCACCACCTTCCTCTCTCCTTCTCCCTGTAGTGGAAAGAGACTGGGTTTGGAAGTAGGACAAGCCTGGCTTCCAGTTCCAGCTTTTCCACTTGAACAGCTATTTAATCTCACTGAGCCTGTTTCTTCATCTGTAAAGTAAGAAGGATGATAATACTTATCTCACGGGAGTGTTGCGGGGATTAGAAGGAATAGTCGTGCATGTGTGTCTAGCACACCATGACTGGCACAAAGAACTAACTCAGTGCTATTACTGATTCCTTCCTTCCCTTGACAAGTGAGCAAGCTTAGTGCAGGGATTCAGAAGGAGAAAACAATTTTTGTTTTCAAGACACTTATGATTAGCCTGGGGAGACAAAGCAGACATCATGACCCTGTCAATTAAAACCATCTGCAATAGCATGAGGCCAGAGGGGTTCACTGGAGGGAGAGAGCAATGTGAACTGGACTCATCAGGGAGGGCTTCCTGGAGGAGGTGGCACTGAGCTGGACAATCCATTGTGGTTAAACCAACCCACCCTCCTCTGGCACTTTGCTGAGACCACCCCTCCCCCTGGGAGTTGATGATGATGATGCTACAACCACCACCACCGCCATAATAGTGATAGGAATAATAATAATCTATTGAGCATTATGTATAACAGGCTTGCAAGTACATCACCTCATTTAAATTTTAATCCTCCAGGTAGCCCTCTGTAAATGGTGCTAGGGTACCATTCAGTACCTCCATTTTACAGGTGAGGACATTGAGACTGGAAGAGGTGACTGTTTTGGTAATGGCCACACAGCTAGTTAATGACAAATGTAAGGTTCAAACCCACCCATCTGGCCTGGATCCAAAGCCTGTGTTCTGAAGTCTGGACACAGACTTCCCACTGTTTGCTGCCAATGTAGTGCCCTACTTAAGGCTCAAGGACTTCAGAGGGAAAGCCAGAGGAGGCCAAAGGTATGGGGAAGGAGCCTCACAGGGGCCAGGAATTATTTGAAATGAAGGGTCACTCAGTGCTTCACTGTGGCTGGCCATGTTAGCTTTTGGGTGAGCACTCATTTAACTGGCAAAAGCCTAATTCAAGAGATTCTGTGCCAGTGGGAGGATTTCAGACCTCAGGGGCCAGTTGGGACCAGGGAGGTATTGAGACAGTGAAGTACGGTGCTTAGGACAGTCTTGTTCAGGCTGCCAGGGTTGGAATCCTGGCTCATCACTTCCTGGCTGTGTGGCCTTGGGCAAATGACTTAACCACTCTGTGTTTCCATGTCCTCATCTATAAGAGAGGCAAGGCCTACAGAGCTGTTGGGAGGGCAAAGTGAGTCAAGCAAAGTAAGGGGGTTGGTTATTGCTATGATAGGCCCTCCAAGACCTTCTAACATACCGCCTTAAAAATATCACAACTTTCAGCGTTCTTTTTATTTTCATCTTTGTTCCAATAACCATTTACTAAGTCCTTACTATGTGAGGAAGACAAAGGAGGATAAAACTGAATAAGACAGGCCCCCGCCCTGAAGGGACTGGTCATCGGTGACTCAGGGCAGAACCGATTCAGTGCCAGGTCAGGCCTCGGGCGGGTGAGGTGGCAGGAGAGGGAGAGGGCCTGTCTGAGAGGCAGGCCTGGACACCGCCCACCAGCCCAGCCAGAGCAGGAAAGGTCAGGAAGGAGCCCATTGTTCAAATCTGTGAAGCCAGCCCCATTGGGGGTCACAGCTGGGAGGACCCAAGTGGTCAGGGCAGGGCAGGGGCGTTCACTCGGGCTGTAAATGGCCTCTTCTTGTCTTTCCGGATTGAGTCGAGAGCAAACAGATTCCTGCAGGCAGGACGTCAGAAGAAGGGGGCAGCCTGGAGATGCCTGGAGACTCAGGCTCAGGAAGCCGAAGGCTTGTGTGACCTTAAGCCAAGGCAGCAGAAACACCAGACCAGGACCACCCTATTGGAGTTCCCCCAGAATGCCCTTTGTCACTTCCCAGGTGGTTACTGGGGTTATTGAATCCCCATGGGGATCAGCTCTAAAATGGTTTAAAAGAAAAAAGGTGAAGAGATTTTTTTCAGGGCCCGTGGGGAGCTGGCTACACTGGGTTTCTTGTCAGGACCACTCTGCAGTGTGTGGGAAAGGTTACAGAGTTAAAACTGAAGCCATTTCCACCAGTTAGCTATGTGACCCTAGGCAAGTGTCTTACGAGCTCTGAGAGTCTAGTTCCTTGCCTGTACGCCACATCAGACCCCTACTTGGAAGGGCTAAACAAACATTGTTTGTGAAGGGCCCAGCACAGAGCCTGGTTCATGGAGAGATATTTAACAGCAGTGCCCAGAGGTTTAGTAGGGTCTCAGAGGGGAGGGTAGAATGGCCTTGAAGGGGTCCCCAAGATACCTAAGGTGGGATTTACCCATCATCTGGGCAAGACAAAGTTTCAGAATTGGATAAAACCAAAAAACAATTTTTAAAGAAATTTTACCTGGTTCCTCCTATTAAGTGTGAATGACTTTTTTTGCAGGTATGTACAACTTAATGTATGTGTGTGTGTGTGTGTATATATATATATATATACTCTTGTGTAACTATCATACAGGATAACATAGAGAATGTTTACTGCACCACATAAATTTCTTTTGTGCCCCTTCCTAATCAGTAAACACTCGGGTAACCATTATTCTGACTTCTAGCAACACAGGTTAATTTTGCTAGTTCTTATAAAGGCATCTAAATAAATCAAAGTTAATTTAAAGAAACTAAAGACAAGCCTATTTCTTGTCCACCAGCATTTGAGGACTGAGAGTACTTCCTTCTTTTCAAGAGGCTCTCTCTCCGAGTGTGAGATTTCTATTTCTTTTTGTCTAATCTCTATTAATTTTTTCTTTGAACTAATATTTATTGTATAAGTTTATGAAATCAAAATCAATAAAAAAGAAAGGATACAGGGTGGGCTGTAGATCTGGGCCCCTTGTGATGTCACAGAGCAGGGTTGTCAGATAAAATAGAGGATGCCAGTTAAATTTGAATTTTAGACAAACAATGAGTAATTTGTTAGTATAAATAAGTCCTGAGTATTGCATGGTGTCGGTGCTAGAAAGAGAAGGGGACAAGCCAGCTCTTCTAGAATCTGCCCTCTTGGGCCCAGACCCCCAAGGACCCAAAAGTGATCCAGCGGCCATCCAGTTACCTGGAAAGATTGAGGACCATCTTCCTAAGGGAGAGTTGGTTCAGGAAGCCATCCAGCAGGACTGTCAGCTGCACCCCGAGGGCCAGCATGAAGAGATTGAAGGCCACGCTGCTCCAGCAGTGTCTCCGCAAAGATGTGTTGAGGAAACCCAAGCCAAGGACTGCCATGATGATAACATCCTGGAAGTCTGCTCAGGGAAGAGATGTTGAGAAGGAGGAAGAGAAGCAGACAAGGTGGAGGGTTGTGTGAAATTGGAGTTTTACAGAACGGCAGCTGGAAGGGACAGTAAAGATCATTGAAGAGTGCTTAGTCAAGTTACTTCCCCTCTTTGAGCCTCAGTTTTCTCATCTGAATAATGGGGATAACACAGACATACCATGCAGGTTTGAGGGAAGGTTTAACTGAGCTAATGCAGGGCCTGGCCCATAGTGAGTGCTCAGTAAATGCAGCAATTATTGTTATTATTAAACACAATGATATGAACACGTGTAGAGCATCAGGACAAGTCCTTGCACATAGTTTACACTCAGTAAAGGTACTGACTCCTGCTTTTGAGAATCCGGTTCAACCTCCTGATCATGTGTGAGAGAAAATAAGGCCACAGAAGCTGGTGACTTAGCTCAGGTCATGCAGAAGAGGGGGCAGAAGCGGGTCTAGAGGTTCATAGGCAAGAACCGAAATTATCTTCGCAGAAAACGGCTCTCTCCCTTTGACCCCTGCTGAAAGGGACCTGGTGGGGCAGCAGAAAGCACCAGAGCCACATGGGTGACCCTCCCCTTTTCCAGCCTCAGACCCTCCACAGGAGCTGCTGTGACAGATGAGCGCAAGGGACTTAGCTAATGTTCAGGAGGGGACAACGGGCGGATGCTTTGAATTAATTCCAGGTTTGCAAAATGGATAACAGTTTGGGCTCTGGAACCAGATAAGCTTGGGGTCATATCAGGGCTCTGGCACTTTCCAGCTGTGTGGCTTAATCTAGTTATTTAATGTCTCTGAGTTTTAATAACAGCCGACATTTATTAAGTGTTTACCAAATGCCAACACTGTTTTAACCATTTCATGTAAACTATCTCATTTAGTTCTCACAAGCATCCTTCAAGGTGGGTGCTGTTTTTTTTTTTTAAATATTATTTATTTGTTTGTTTGTTTGTTTGCCCCGGTTCTTAGTTGTGGCCGGCGGGCTCCTTAGCTGTGGCATGCAAATTTATAGTTGCAGCATGCATGTGGGATCTAGTTCCCTGACCAGGGAACGAACCTGGGCCCCCTGCATTGGGAGTGCGGAGTCTTAACCACTGCGCCACCAGGGAAGTCCCGGGTACTGTTATTATCACCATTTTACAGACAAGAAAACCGAGGCACAGAGGGGTTAAGGAACTTGCTCCAGTTGGGATTTCAACCTAGACGGTCTGCTCTGGAGCCTGTGCCTTGAGCTACCACACTATCTGCCCTCCTGCTTTTCTCATCTATTAAATGGGAAAAATTATCATACCTCTCTCATCATGTTGCCAGAATCAAACAATATGAGACACATAATTGCTCAGAATAGTAAAGACTATTTTATCAACAACCCCAACTATGTTCATACGTGTACAAATGCCTGGAGGGAGATCTTGAAGGAAGTTTTTGCCCCATGGAGATTATCTCTGGGTTTAGGAGAGTTTTTTTTTTTTAATTTTCAGTGTTAAAAATTTCTACAACCAGGGCTTCCCTGGTGGCGCAGTGGTTGAGAGTCCGCCTGCCGATGCAGGGGACACAGGTTCGTGCCCCGGTCCGGGAAGATCCCACATGCTGCGGTGTGGCTGGGCCCGTGAGCCATGGCCGCTGAGCCTGCGCGTCCGGAGCCTGTGCTCCTCAACGGGAGAGGCCACAACAGTGAGACGCCTGCGTACCGCAAAAAAAAAAAAAAAAAATCTACGACCAGCATGTGGACAGTAAGTAATTTTTTTTAAAGGAAAAAGCATGGGCTTTGAGGTCAGACAGTTCTGTTTGA
This sequence comes from Mesoplodon bidens, assembly GCF_964165515.1. Taxonomy (NCBI): domain Eukaryota; kingdom Metazoa; phylum Chordata; class Mammalia; order Artiodactyla; family Ziphiidae; genus Mesoplodon; species Mesoplodon bidens. Next base: position 167,162,026 of record NC_138177.1, on the reverse strand, counting down.
CTCCACCTCTATCGTTCCCTATTAGGTTAAACCATATTAAATTGCCAACATTTGACCATTTTGACCTTTAAAAATGGCAGTTTGGGGCTTCCCTGGTGGCGCAGTGGTTGAGAGTCCGCCTGCCGATGCGGGAGACACGGGTTCGTGCCCCGGTCCGGGAAGATCCCACATGCCGCGGAGCGGCTGGGCCTGTGAGCCATGGCCGCTGGGCCTGCGCGTCCGGAGGCTGTGCTCCTCAACGGGAGGGGCCACAACAGTGAGAGGCCCGCGTACCGCAAAAAAAAAAAAAAAAAAAAAAAAAAAGGCAGTTTTTATGTTTCAACCTCTTAGCTGCACGGCCTTGTGGGTTGCTTACTTTCCTCATCAGCTAAATATGGGCAATTATCCCCCACTCGGCGGGGGCTGGGAGAGCCAGAGGAAGTAATGTTTTGTTCAAGAGCTTGGCACCATGCCTGGCACATGGAGAAAGCTCAGTAAATGGTGGTTATTCACCACCAGCGCCATTATCACCATCACAGCAATAAGAATTCACCTGGTCTCCACCCTTGGCTCTGATAACAAGGAAGCTCTCATTTCCAGATCTCTCCAAAGCCTCTTCAATTTACATTTAAATTCACTTTTCATTGAAAAATATACATACCTAGAATCTTGCACATAGGACTTGGGTGGGTGTTGATGAGCCCAGGTCAGTCTGACAAACACCGGGTTATAGGAAACCTGGGCATCTCCATGGGATCTGGGGACTTGGGGAGTGGGTGAGAAGTGAACAATCAGGAGGATTCAACTTCTTTCACCTTTTTAATCTGACATAAGGGAAGGGGAGGCAATGTTTCCATCTCCTGCTTGCATCCCCTTAGGAATGGGGGTGGAATGGGGGTGGGCAGGGCATATTTTGTATAGGGGCTCGTCTTGGGATCCCTCAAATTCCTTCAGGAGCCGAGCAGGAAACTATGTATATAAAGGGTACAGTGTGTATTAGGGAGTGGTGAGGGCTATGGCCAATTGAAGACTGCGAACCCCACTTTAGATATTCAAATTCAATCTTTCCTTAAACACTGCTGTTAAAAGACTAACTAACAAACAAACACATCCACCATCTTGCAGCAATGCTATATGCAAAGGGTCCAGACTTATCGAAGATTCCATGAGTAGGGGGATGCTTGCATTTTCCTCTCATTCTGCAGAAGGGGACCAGAGACAGCCTGTGACTTACTTAAGGGCACACAGCATGTCAGTAGCAGAGCCAAGCTCTGGACTCCTGGTGCAGTGCCCTCCCATCAGGCTAGGCTGTCTCTTGCTCTTGTTTGCCCGTAATGCACTAAAGGACCTTAGGCAAGTCCCTTGTCCTCTTTGGGCCTCCGTTTCCCTATCTGTAACACATGGGAGTCAGACTTGATACTCTGTAAGGACCTCACCACTCTGGTGTGTTCAGAGGAGGGGTTCAGTGGGTGGGGAGAGGAAGGGCACCAGGATTATGGCAGACGTGGGACTCTAAAGATAGAAAGTCAGAACCTCTTGGTTGGGGAGCTTTATCAGGCACAGCTGCCACGCCTGCTGCCAGGTATAGGCACTCAGGACCCTCCTCCCAAGACCCCCCAGTGTCCTTGAGGGTGGGGTTGTGCTTCGGCCAGGGGGATGAAATTAGGGTGGCAGTTTCTGGGAGCTGTTGACAGAGCACATTCACCCCAAACTGGTCAGTAAATAACATTTGATTTCAGGGTCCCATTACTCTCACCCCATGCATCCTCCCATTTCCTCTCCCAGCCTCCCAGGGCTCTGGCCCACCCCTGCTCCTCCCATGTCTCACGACCTGGACCCCAACTTCAGCGCTGGGCCCCAGCTCAGGGCATCCCCACTGGTGTCAGCCTCTGCCTCTCAGACCCTGCGCTGAGCCCCTCATCATCTGCTGGTCTGATAAGCTAATGATGCTAAGGTGTCCAGGGGTGATAAGGAGAGGATTGCTGCAGGGGCCCCAACAGCCGTGCCCCAGAGGGGAGTTTTACATATTGTCTAAGGCAGGCCTTCAGAAGTTTATGAAAGTCCCATGACTTAGAGAAAGTCTAACCTGGAAGTCCTGCAGGACAATAATTACCATCACTGTAACAGCGGGTACATATATGGTGCCCGCCACATACCAGGCACTCTTCCAAGTGCCTGCCAGCCTTAACCTTCAACAAGCCCATGCAGGAGGTACTATTTATTATCCCCATTTTACAGATGGGGACAGGGAGGCACAGAGAGGTGCTGTAATTAGCACAGGTCACACAGCTAGCAAATGTTGGTGGCAGAGCTGAATCCCGACTCTCTGGGCTTAACCACTATATCATCCTGCCTCTCCATATATTCTTCACTCTTCCATAGTGTCAAACGAAGAGTGTGGGCCTCTGAGTCAGGTTGTCAGAGTTCAGAGTCTGGCTCTACTTCTGTGTACCTGCTTGCTACTCTGTAAAATGGTCTGAAACAATAGCACCTGCTCAGAGGTTTGCTGTGAGTACTGAGCTCGCTGGCTCCTTCGAATTGCTTAGCCTAGCACTGGGTGCATGGTAAGTGTTAGTAACTATTATTCCACGCCTGCCACTTGTTAACTGTGACTTCAGGCAAGACTGTTGCCCCTTCCTTTGGCCTGGCTGCCCCTGGGAGTCTCACTCTGTGTCCCCACCCACCCTAGCCTCTCCCTCTGGCCTGCAGACACTTCAGCATCGTCAGCTCTGAAGCCAGGCCCAGCTTCTGTCCCTCAGGCCCTGGGCTCGATCTCCACACTGTGCTCCCCACCACTGACTGGGGGGACCTCTGCAGCCCCTGTCAGGGACCATCCATGGAGCCCCATGCTGCCTTCCCCTTCCCTGCAGCAGCCTGGGAAAAGAAAAAGAGATTGCCCAATCAAAGGGACAGTCAAGGCTGAGATATAGAAGGTACCAGGATTTGGGGGTATTTATATGTCACTGGCAAAGCCGCTCTTGTCTTTTAGTAGCTCTGCTTACTGCTTCTAAGGAGTATGGGGGCAATTGGATGGTAGCCACAGTGTAGGGCCCAGGATGGTCCCCCAATGTGGCAGCTTGCAAGCAGGCTCTGTGTGATAGGTTGTCAGAGTAATGGCCCCCAATGAATCATGCCTTCCAGTATACACCCCTCCCACCTGAGTTGAGCCTTGTGATTGGCTTTGGATAATGGGACATTAGCAAACCCCATACAAGCAGAGGCTTGAAAAGCACCTGCGCATTGGGGCTTGCCCTCTCTTACTGTGGTAACTCATTTGCTGCCATGTGAAAAGTCTGGGCTAGTCTGCTGGAACCCCATGGGATAGCTGCCAACCAGCACCAACTGACGAACGTTTGAATAAGGTTATCTGAGGCCATTCAGCCACAGTCAAACCTCCGGGCTAGAGATGCATAGTGACCCTAGGTAAAACTGACAGAAGAGCTGCATCACCAAGTACAGCCAAAATTGCTGAACCATGGAATCATAATCAGGAACAAGTTAGATGATTTCTGTTTTTTTGTTTTTTGTTTTTTTTTTGCGGTACGTGGGCCTCTCACTGTTGTGGCCTCTCCCGTTGAGGAGCACAGGCTCCGGACAGGCAGACTCAGCAGCCATGGCTCACGGGCCCAGCCACTCCGCGGCATGTGGGATCTTCCCGGACCGGGGCACGAACCCGTGTCCCTTGCATCGGCAGGCAGACTCTCAACCACTGCGCCACCAGGGAAGCCCGATGATTTCTGTTTTGAGCCACTACGTTTGGGGGTGGTTTGTTACACAGCAATAGATAATGGATGCACTTGCTTCCCCCAAGCATCTCACAGGCACCTGAATCCCAAGCCCAGAATGAACATATCATTGTTCATTTACCCCACTATCTGCCCCCCTCCCCTTGTGTCTCTCATCTCAGGAGTGGGTCCTTCATCTGCCAAATCTCACATATGAAGCCATCCTTGACTCCTCCCTCGTTTTCACCAAGAACAGCTGATTTTATCCCCTAAATAGCTCTTGAATCTGACTCTTCACTTCTCCTCTATTGTCCCTGCCCATTTGGCCTCATCACAGGTCATCCAGGCCAGTGGTCATCAGAGTAGGGATCACACCCCTCAGAAGATGCTCCAGACAATCCATAGGGGCTGCTGGAAGAAGAGATATTAGCACTCTAGTTCTATTCATTTTTACTAACAAAATTAAGAAATTAAACTTTATTCATAATAAAAGATAATACTCTTTATCAGTCTTGGTATGTGTTCATTCTTCTAATCCTTTCGACAACTAAATAGGTACTATCATCATGTGACTGAGGTTAACACAGAGGCAGAGAGAGGTTGAGTGATTTGCCCAAGGTCTCACAGCTAAGAGGTGGCAGAGGCAAGATGTGAATCAGTCGAGCTCCAGGAGTCCTCAGACTTCCAAGAGCACTAGAGTCACTTAGAGCGCTTGGTAAAACACAGATTGCTGGGCCCCACCCTAGAGTTTCAGATCAGTAGGTATGGATGGGGGCCCAGGTATTTCTAACAAGTTCCCAGGGGATGCTGAGGTGGCTGGTCTGGGGACCACATTGTGAGAACCATTAATCTAGGCTCTTCTACCCCTAAAGGCACTTGGTGAAGTTTGCAACTCTGCAAGCATTTAATGTTCAGATGAACCCAGGAGCCTCCTCTCACGTGCTCAGGCTGTCAGACAGCTTAGTCTCCTAGCTTCAGAAGATGTTCTAATGGAATATTGGGCCACTGAGCAGGGGGGTGACATGTGTTTCTCGATATTCGTCATGTTGCAACTAACGACAGGGATTTGTTTTTTTTAAAAATTTACCTCTATATTATGGAAAATTTTAAGCATACACAAAATCAGAGTGAGTAGCATGATGAACGTCATGTACCCGTTCCCAGCTTTGATGATTGTCACATGGGGTCAATCTTGTTTTTATTATCCTTGTTTCCTTTCTTCTTTTTTTTTTTTTTTTTTTTTGGCATGAAGCAGACCCTAGACATCATTCCATTTCAATATGCTTCTCTAACAAATAGGGCTCACTATATTTGTTAAATTGTTAAACCTGTTTCTAAATAGGTTAAAACCCACCTACTATGCTATTATCACACCTAACAAAACTAACAATAATTTCTGTATATTATATAATATTCATGTTTTATTCCAGTTTCCAGATTGTCTTAAAAATGTCTTTTTTAAGAATTGGCTGGTTTACATACGACCCAGAAATCCCATTACTGGGCATACAGCCTGAGAAAACCATAATTCAAAAAGAGTCATGTACCACAATGTTCATTGCAGCTCTATTTACAATAGCCAGGACATGGAAGCAACCTAAATGTCCATTGACAGATGAATGGATAAAGAAGATGTGGCACATATATGTAATGGAATATTACTCAGCCATAAAAAGAAATGAAATTGAGTTATTTGTAGTGAGGTGGATGGACCTAGAGTCTGTCATACAGAGTGAAGTAAGTCAGAAAGAGAAAAACAAATACCATATGCTAACACATATATATGGAATCTAAAAAAAAAATTGTTCTGAAGAACCTAGGGACAGGACAGGAATAAAGACACAGATGTAGAGAATGGACTTGAGGACACGGAGAGGGGGAAGGGTAAGCTGGGACAAAGTGAGAGAGTGGCATGGACATATACATGGACACTACCAAATGTAAAATAGATAGCTAGTGGGAAGCAGCCACATAGCACAGGGAGATCAGCTCGGTGCTTTGTGACCACCTAGAAGGGTGGGATAGGGAGGGTGGGAGGGAGACGCAAGAGGGAGGAGATATGGGGATATATGTATATGTATAGCTGATTCACTTTGTTCTAAAGCAGAAAGTAACACACCATTATAAAACAATTATACTCCAATAAAGATGTTTAAAAAAAAAGAATTGGCTGGTTTAAATAACTTATCGTTTACAGGGACTGGATTAGATTAAGTGGATTGACAGATTGCTATGTAGTTTTAACTCAATTAACCTTCACAAAATGGACTAATGGCTCAAACAACTCCTGTCAAAAAACACAGATTGAAGGCAGAACAATAATGGCAGCCAAACATACAGAAACAAAAGAGCAGAGTGATACTTCTCCTCGTGCAGATTCTCTGTCAGCCACATTCAGAGTTTAAAAGAAAAAGTCAATCTAATCATATCTGACAAGAAGTCAAGCAAGATAATTTGAAATTGTTAAGAAGACCCCGAGGGATGGATTGCCATCCACTATCATTTATTCATTTATTTATTTTTTTGGCTGCATTGGGTCTTTGTTGCTGCACGCAGGCTTTCACTAGTTGCGGCAAGTGGGGGCTACTCTTCATTGCGGTGTGTGGGTTTCTTACTGCAGTGGCTTCTCTTGTTGCAGAGCACCGGCTCTAGGCGCGCAGGCTTCAGTAGTTGTGGCTCACGGGCTCAGCTGTGGAGCACGGGCTTAGTTGCTCCGCGGCATGTGGGATCTTCCCGGACCAGGGATCGAACCCGTGTCCTCTGCATTGGCAGGTGGATTCTTAACCACCAGGGAAGTCCCCATCCACTATCGTTAACAGTAACAATGGACCTTGCCTTAAGAGTGACTGACACCATCATGATCAGTAATTTGAAAATATTTTATATTTACTTTTGATTTCTTTCAAATTTTCTAAGTTGTGTACATGTATAATAATGTACAAAATGTATTCATGTAGCAGTACGTATAAATATGGTGCATGCTTGAATAATGGTGTGCATGATCAGAAAAATTTGAAGCCCCCTGGTCCATACTACACTACAGCCTCCACACTGGCCTTCTACCTCAAGTCATGCTCCCTTCCCCATCCCCATGCCAGCCCTGGAATGGCTTTCTCCATAACCCAAACCCAAACTGATCACACTCCTGCTTCCTATTAGATCAAAAGAATGAAGGGCAAACTTCTTACTCAGTGCAATGGGTCCACCACACCCTGCTTCCCTATTTATGCTCCAACAGCACTGCACTGTTAAACCCCAGATTGGTGCAGTCCGATGAGTGTACACACAATGGTTCCTACTGCGCTCTTGACCCTCCATTTTCACATGGTAACTCCTACTGAGCCTCCAAGTCCTGACTGGGCAGTCACTTCCCTCCAGAGGCCTTTCCTGACATAACCGTCTCACTGCCTGGGTTGTGGGCCCTCCTCTGTGCTTCCATACAAAGTGAGCATCTGAGGACACATATCTATTATATGTTAGCAGCACAGCCTAGGGGTAAAGAAGAGGGACCCTGTACCCAAATGACAAAGTTTAAATATTGACTCCTACGCCTACTGATTATATGACAAGAGACTCAACCTTACTGTAAAATGGGGTTGTGAAGCATCATGGTTAAGGGCATGGAAACTCAAACCAGGCTGCCTAAGTTTATTTTTTTCCCTTAATTTAGTTTTATTTATTTATTTATTTAATCTATTTAATTTAAAAAAATTTTTTTAACTTTTATACAGTAGTATAGTTGATTAACAATGTGTTAGTTTCAGGTATACAGCAAAGTGATTCAGTTATACATATACATGGATCTGTTCTTTTTAAAATTCTTTTCCCACTTAGGTTATTACAGAATACTGAGCAGAGTTCCCTATGCTATACCGTAGGTCCTTGTTGTTTACCTATTTTAAATATAAGGCTAACTAAGTTTAAATCTGCTGTGCTATTGCTAACTGAACAACATTGGGCAAACCACTCCATGTCTAAGTGCCTAGTTTCCTCACCAGAACCACGGAGATCATAATAGTACCTGTCTTGTAGAGTTATGGTAAAGCATTTAGAATAGTGCCTGGTACCTAGTAAGTTATCAATAAATATCATCCCTGATTAGCATGCGTTTGGATCTCACATGGTTTGTAATACAGGGTTGAGGGAATGAAGGAGTGAATGGATTGAATTACATTGTACCGGATTAAAAAGAATTAAAGTAAATTGAAATGAATTAAAATTGTGCCCAGGTCTCACTTGTCCAGCACTGAGAGCCCTCTCTGGGCTATAGCCCATTAAGCAGTATAGGGACTTCCCTTCCCAAGTCATCTCCTCCTTCTTGCCACTGCTGAGGGCCCAAGGGATGCCTTCCCTTTGCTTCCAGTTAACTAGTTAATATCAATTAGAAACAAGCAAGCGCTCAACTAGGCTCAAGTTTCAGCTTTGTCCCAGGGACTTCACTCAAGGAGGCCCTTCCATTATCATAAACAGCATATTGACCCACAGATATACTTGAAAACTCATCTCAACTTTTAAAAAAAGCAAAAGCCACACCACTGTGGATGTCTGTCTTGTTTAGAGTTGTTCGCATCACAGTCTATGAATATTTTTAGCTGCATATAAAATAACAACCATCCTACATTCCCCTTCAGCCAGAGCTTATGGCTCTGGATTTGCAGGCAGAAAGCAGACTTCCCATTCCCTAAGTGAGAGGAAAGCTTCCAAAAGGAGGGTGGCACAGAAATGAGAAAAAGAGACAAAAAAAGGAAACGAAATCCCCCAAACCCAACAACAACATGAAATTCATTGCTTTTAGGGAGAGAGAAGCGGGGGTGGGGGAGCAGAGAAGCAGAGAATTGTGAAGACCATTTGGCAAAGGGAATTCTAGGAACACAGAAAAGGAGGCCCCTCCCTCTGCCCTGACAAATAAAGGGAGGCTTCACGGAAGAGGTGATGGTGACACCGGTCCTAAAGAAGAGACTGTATTGTTGGCTGGGTCTTTGCGCAACGAATGGAAGAGGATGAGGGAACCCCTTTCCTCGGAGACTTTGTGGAAAGGAGCTCCTAGGCCCTTGGAGGACCACAGACCTCCTCTTCCCCTGCCCCTGCTATTTGCCTCTGTGACCACCTCCCCTCTGGACACTCACCTCGATAGGTCCTCATGAGCTTCTTCTGTTCCTTTACAGCAGTTTCATAAGAGGTGAAAAAGAAGAAGACGAGAATGAGAGTCACCTCCAGCATAAAGGCCCACAGAGTCAGCAGGCCCCGCACAGACTTTTGGTACTTAGAGCCCATCCTGTGTCCGTCTCTGTGCGTCAGTTCCACCAGCACCGGGCATTACACCTCGGCTCCACACCCACTCGGGGGAGGGATAGGGGAGACACCCGCCAAAGGCCTTATCTCAGGCTTCAAGGCTGGCCCTGCTGGCCTGTCTATGGAGTTAACACAGGGGCAGAGGGGCAGTGACAGGGAGGAGGGAAAAAATGCATTTATTCCAACATTAACTGATTCATTCAATCATTCATTGATTTTTTTCATTCAACAAGTAGTTGCTACATTCCTACTACAGGCACTGTGCTCAGTTGAAAAGAGGGCATTCGTTCATTCAATCCCCAAACATGAGAATCCTTCTCTATCCCTTACTTCGTTTACCTTCACTATATCTTGCAAGAATGGCAAAGAATAGATCAACTCAACACCTCTATTTTACAAATGGGGAAACTAAAGCTCAGATGGGGCTTTGGATTGGCAAAATTTCTCTTTAAAACCTTACCACATGTCAGGGAGGGCACCAAGTGGGCTCTTAAAAAGGACATATTGAATGAACGAATGAATGAAAGCAAAGAGCAATGCTAAGCCCTGGGGAGGACACAGGACCCACAGAGGACTAACTCCTCAGTTGAAATTATTTTTATTTGAAACTGTATTTAAATTGACCTGTTTCTAAATCTCTTAAGGACAAGTGGGAGAAAAGAAAAGAGGCCTGGGTCCGGCTCTAGTAAAACCCTGGTGAGGCTAAAATTGTCCCCCATTCTGGTCACCTGCTCACAGAGCATCCCAGGACTCCGCCTGGGGCATGAACACTGCAATGCATTTGAGGATGGCCACCGGCCTTAGCACGCCCAACCCACAATGGAGGACAGTCCCCTGGAATAGGATTTAGGGCACCTGAGATCTAGTTCTGACCCTGCAGCTAACTTTTCCTGTGGTCACATCCATTTGCTCAGCAGAAGATCTAATACATAGTAAGCATGGAGAAAGGGAGGGAGGGAGGAATCAAAGTTTTTTACCTTCTGCACTGGCCAGCCACTGGCCACTGAGTATAGACTGAATTTATGGGAGCCCAGAGACTAAAACTTGGCTAGGAGTAGCAGGGAGGCAGATTTTGACCCAACATGAGTGGATACTTTATTGACCATTCATGGGGTAGTGAGCACCCTGTCACTAGGGGAATGCAAGCAGAAATTGATGATTGCTTGTCAGAGATGTCTGGCATGTGATTCATATCTGGATCAAGGGAGATTTTAATCACCCGGTAGAATCTTGTCTTTTTGTTTTTAGATGAAGAAACTGAGACCCAGAAGGTCACACCCAAGGTCATACAGTCATTGACATCAGTCACTTCTTGCTCAGCACAGCTTTATTTACAGAAGTGAAAAAATTGAGAATAACCTGAATGTCCAATAGTAGAAGACTGGTTAAGTAAACTACAGGACACACAATCTGCCACCCATATGATGGTTCTGAACATGGGGGGAAATCCAGAGGAAAATGCTTTTAAGGTTTCTCAAAAACGGCACAGAGGATATGTTATTTGGTGAAAAAGGAAATTACAGAACAGTGTGTAAGTATGATCCCACTTTTGTAAAATAATAATGACACAGTATGTTAAGACATGCATAGGAAAAAAAATGGCTGCAAACCACTACCTGGTTACTTTTGCTTTAGGTATTTTCGGGAACTAAAATTTACTAAGCACTTAGCATGCTAGGCACTGTCCTAGGCACTTTACATGTATGAACTCAGTTAACTAGCCTGTGAGATGGGACTATTAGCCTTTACTACAACAGAGGAAGCTGAGGCACAGAAAAGTTAGGTGACTCGCCCAAGTTAATGGGGCTAGTAAGTAATAGAGCTGGGATTTCAACTCGGGCAGTCTGACTTGTGCACGTGGGTGTTTAACCACTTAACTTTAGCCCAGATAACTTCTCAGTCTTCTTCCACTTCTAAAAGTCTAGGAATGTAGGATTCTAAGGCTTCTGCTATCTCAACAGTAAATAAGGGAGTAGGTGCCCTGGTCTCTAGAGATTAGCCCTCATGGTCAGTCCTGGTTCTGATTTCTGGTCCTTTTCTGGCCATCAGCACTTCTTATGAGCTGGGTTTCCTTAAAGAGGGACTCGCCTGTGAGGGGGATAAGTGAATGTGACCCCTGTTGGCATGGGTCCTGTACCAGCAGGTTGTAAGCCAGGCAGCCCAGGGAAACCAAATGTCAGGCAGGTGAACACCAAAGATTTCCAGTGGTTGCCAGCTCCTGTGCCTGGAGCCCCTGATGGTTGCGTTTACCAGCTAGCAAATTCAGTGATGACGGCAGCTGGTTCTCACAGGGGCATCCTAACCCACTGTGTGTCCTGATCCTGCCTCAGTGAGGGACTGACCGCTTGACAAGAGGACCAAGCTCCTCAGTGAACAGAAAGGCTTTTTTTATTAAAGGGAGGGGAGCCCCACAGGTGGCCTCTCCCAGAAGACTGGTCAAAAGGGGAGTTTTCTGTCTTTCTCTCTAACTCTTGCAGAAGACCCCTGTTTTCTGATGACAGTTCCAGATAGTCTGACTCCAAATCTTCAAGGCAGGGCCCCTAGTACAAAAAAGCACAGGCGATCTAGGCCAGAAATGTCATAAAGCAAATCAAATGTTAATTGTTTACTCTAGGTGGGAGGTGAATGGCTTTTCACTGAACATTTCTTTCAACTTTTTTGGTATATGTTTGAAATTTTTCATAACAAAAGGTTGGGGGGAAAAGGTTCTGTGTGCACCTGCCACTCCCTATGCCAAAAGCACCCTTCCACCGAAGTATCTGCATGCTCCTGCCCTCGCTGACTCAGATCCAAGCAACAGGAGACCAGGGACTTTTGACTGTTGTATCCTCAGCACATGATGCTTAGTCCATAGTAGGTGCTCAATAAATATCTGTTGACTGAATAACAGCTGCCATTTCTGGAATGCCAAGCACTGAACCCAGCATTTTGCATACATTATTTCATCTACTCTTCCCCTCAAGCCTGTGAGTACAGGCATCACCACTCCCATTTTACAGATGAGAAAGCTAAGGCTCAGAGAGGTGATGTGAGCGCCCAAAGTCACAAAGCTAATAAACAGCAGAGTCGGAACCCAACCCACATCCATCTGACGCCATGGCTTGTGCTGTTAACTTCTTTGCAATTCTGCCTTCTATTAACTAAACAACTCACAGTCTCAATTTCCTTATGAGTCAAATAAGATGAGCTGTTTTGCTTTCCTCACAGAGTTATTATAAATGTGAGACTATGTAAGCATGCTTGGCAACCTGTGTTTTTGAAATGAAGGTGAGCAAGTGGTGCCATGACTGTGGCCTCCTGTTCTGAGTGACCAGGCTTCCTCCGGGTGTGATGAATCAAGTCAGAGAGACTGCAGCTTTCACGTGTAATCATGCGTTTTCTGTAAAAAACAGGACTCTATGAGAATACTCACCACGCCCTCCTCACCCGAGTCAAGTACTGTAAAACTCAGTCATGAGCTGTGACCAAGGAGGTAGGTAGGCCCTCCATCTCCTCTCTGGAAGCTTGTCCACACCAAGGGTGTGATCCTGCTCTGGGCATGCCTGGTTAAAGTGTGGCTAAGTCAATAATTTATTCATTTAACAAACATGAGCATTGGAGTCAGGCAACATGGGTTCAAATCCTAGCTCTGCAAATTATTAGCTGTGTGGCCTTCGGTAAGACTACCAATATCTCTGAGTCTGTTTCTTTACCTGTAAAGTGGAGAAAATCAGGGTCGATCTCACAGGATGGTTGTGAAGATTAAATGAGGTAATGCACATAAAGTGTCACATGTGTGGAAAACACTCCATAAATGTTAGCATTATTATTATGGCACAAGCTTGGCATGTTTACCATAGAAAACTTCAAAAATGCAAAGGTGCATAAAGCTTACATAAAGCACCCATGATTTCATCATCTCCCCAAACCAGCTCTACTTCTTTGTGTATATATCCTTTCAGATTTTTTTCTATTCATGTGAATTTATGCCTTGTTTCTTCCCCTACGAAAAAGGGATTATATAGCAAATGTTTAGTAACTTGCTTTTTTCATGAACAGAATATCATAAGCGGTTTCCAAGCCAGGAAAAATCTTTCTATAACACTATCATGGTGGATAAGAGCCCAGGCTCTGACACCAGACTGCCTGGCTTTGAATCCTAGCTCTATCACTTACTGTGTGACCTTAGGCAAATGACTTAACTTCTCTGTGTCACAGTTTTCTTCTCTTTTTTTAAAAAATAAATTTTTTTATTTATTTTTGGCTGTGTTGGGTCTTCGTTGCTGTGCGCAGGCTTTCTCTAGTTGCGGCGAGCGGGGGCCACTCCTCGTTGCAGTGTGTGGGCTTCTCACTGTCGTGGCTTCTCTTGTTGCGGAGCATGGGCTCTAGGCGCACAGGCTGCAGTAGCTGTGGCATGTGGGCTCAGTAGTTGTGGCTTGCAGGCTCTAGAGCTCAGCCTCAGTCGTTGTGTGTGTCACAGTTTTCTCATCTGTAATATGGCACCAGTAGTAATCTCTTTGTCATAGGATTGTTGTGAGGATTAGATCAAAATTCATATGATACTTAGAGGAGTGCCTGCACATAGTAAGTGCTATGTGTCATCATTCTCCATGGCACACTGATTTCCACAGTAAGAATGTGTGATCATTTGTTTGACCAGCCCCCTTTGTGGGATAGCTGGGCTATTTCTAAACTGTTTCTGTTCTAAACATACTATGAACATCATTCATTAACAGGGTTCTCTGGGGGATACAGACACACGTATAGGAGGTGGCCATCCAATGTCTGGATTTTTCTCTGACTCACGTGGGACAGGAACAAAGCTCAAGGGAGCTGGGCCAGCCGTGCCTGGCGGGTTTGAGGGGATCGAAGCTGCTGAAAGAGGTGGGTATGCAATTTCCTCACATGTGAAATAGGGTGTGATGATCTCTCTCCAGGCTATTCTGAGCTATTTTGAGCTCAGTTGAAGCTCACATGCCAATCCCAACCCCTTGGCCATCAGAAAGTCCCAGAAGAGGAGGAACAGCCCTGAATTCCTGTCTGGCCCTTGGCCTTTTTTTTTTTTTTTTTTTTTTTTTGCGGTACGCGGGCCTCTCACTGTTGTGGCCTCTCCCGTTGTGGAGCACAGGCTCTGGACGCGCAGGCTCAGCGGCCATGGCTCACGAGCCTAGCCGCTCCGCGGCATGTGGGATCTTCCCGGACCGGGGCACGAACCCGTGTCCCCTGCATCGGCAGGTGGACTCTCAACCACTGTGCCACCACGGAAGCCCTGGCCCTTGGTCTTTTGAATGAGAGCAAATGATTTCCTCTTCCCCGTCTTACTCATCTGTAAAATGGCCACTGCTGATCTCCCCTGCTTCCTGATTGGTGGTGGCCGTGTGGGGAACTGGGGAGCTCTGTGTCAGGCCTCATCTCAGCCCAGTTCTGTGCCCTTAGGATCCCAAAGGGTCCTTTCAGGTTGCAGAGGTGAAAGGCTGGAACTTGGCTAGAGCCAGAGGGGCTTGGGCTATGGTCGGTCAGGAAAATACAGGGTCCAGCTGGGACAGGAGGTGTGAGAGGAAGGGAATGGAGAAGGGCAGACTTACTGTGGCGTGTCCTAGGGCTCTTGACAGGGAGGCCTTTCCCATCATCCCACTCCAGCGAATCATTAGATCAACAATCCTTACCATCAAGAGCCATGTACAGGCACCAGAGCATCAAGGCTTCATATTGCTCAGCTTGTGACTCAAGCCAAATTCCTTTACCATACCAACTGCATGACCTTGTTTTCTCTGAGCCTCGGTTTTCTCATCTGTAAAATGGAGCTAACATGTTCTGCTTCTAAACATAGGGCTTGAAGTGTCTCCCAGAGGTGATCTTGGCACAGGGTGGGGAGGTGACTCAACTCTGGACACCAGTGAGTTGACATCTGAATTGGGACTGGAACCCAGACCTCCAGATTGCATCATCTTGGGCCAACCCTGGGATTCTCTCTGCCCTTCCTCTGCTCTCAGATAGTCTGTTGCCCAATAGTAACTCCCAGCCACACACTCCAGTAACACCCAGCCACTCCACACTTCTCCACAGCATGGAATGCCCTTGTCAGGAACCTGTTTGATGGCAGGCTAGACAGTGAGCTCCAGAAAGCTGGCATGTGTCCCCAGTGCCTCTCTCATCTTTTCTCTGGATTATTCACCTACCCATTCCACAGCGTGCCGTGGCACTGTCCTAGACGACAGGGACCCAGTGAGGAGTGGAAAAGACCACAGATATGGCCCCTAACCTCACAGAGTTGACTGTCTTAGTCCCTGGCCCAGGTAATCTGGAACCTTGCAGTCATGGAGAGGAGGGCTATTCAGGTTGATGAACCCCATGGAGTCTGGAGCCATGACCTCACCATGTACCTATGCCTTTCAGCCTCCAGTCATTGATTTAGGTTCCGCCTGTATCCTTCTCCATGAACCAACCTGACCTGGCAACTGAAGTCTTTTTCTGTGGTTCCAAGCAGAGCATTTCACAGTGATGGACAGCCTTGGTGAAACTTTGAGCTCACAGAGTATGTTATCCTTGGCTGCCTGGTGACACTTTATCAATGTGCTGGAATAGAGGTGAAGGAAGGAAAACAAGTATACTGTTAACAGAAATGACTTGCTGTTACCTACTGCATGCCTGGCCCTGAGAGTTCAGCATCTGGTAAGCCTTCAAACAAACCTGAGTGAAAACAGAGGCTCTGAGACATACAGTAACTTGCCCAAGCTAGTAAGTGGCCAAGCTGGAATTTCAATCCTGGTGTGAAAAAGCAGATATTCTTGCCATTTCTCTAAACTGCATCTCTACAGGGTATGAATCCAAGCCCCAAGAAGCTTTTCATCTAGGTGGACGGACAAGCCTCACCCAAGAAACCACAAGTTAGGAACAATACTGACAGAGATACTCTCTGTAGGAGTAAAGGCAGGAAGGAGGGAAGATAAGGTTGTACTAGTGGGTTTAGGACAGTGAGTAGATGAGGCTTGCTTGCCTGAGGAGGCCTGGAAAATAGGGGTGGGTCCCCATTGTGACCATCTTTGGATGCCATAATAAAGAGAATGGGTTTTCTCTTTCAGGCACTGGCTGATCCTTGAAGGTTTGTGACAGTATAAAGTAAAAGAGCAGCAGTTGAGGATGACGCATTTGGTGTAAATTACAAGTTCCTTCTTGGGGCGGGTTTTTATTTCAGGGGGCGATCACAGGGCAGGGAGAGGTCCACGCATCCCAGGACAAAAGACGGCATCTGCTTCCTGTAAGTTTTTAAAATGTGCTGTAAGACCATCTAACTGTCCCACTGTTGGTGAGTGGTTAAGTTGGTACAGCCACTTGACAGGAGATTTTGCAATCATCAGAAATATTTAGGAAGGGTGCATTAATTATAGCATGTAAAAATGCTTACGTTAGGCAAAGAACAGAATACAAAATTGAATATCTAATATGATCACTATTCTGCTTAATAATAAGAACAACAGTAATAGTAATAATATATCATCCATGGGGGAAAACTGGAAAGAAAGGGGAATATATAGAATGCTAACAGTAGTTGTGTTAAGGTGATGAGACCCATGGGTGTTCCCCACAACCCAGCAACTGTGCTACATTTCCCCAGTTTTCTTTAATGACATGCATTCCTCTTTTCGACATACATTCATCTTTTTCTTTCTCTTAAAAATTTTTTTGTTGTCTTTTCTAATTGTTATTTTGCCATACCTACGTTGCAGGGGTAAATGAACAAATAGATGCAGAGCACCTAGCACGGTTCTTGGCACAAAATCCGGGCTCTAGGAATGTTAGGTGAGAACGGTCGCTGGCCCGGCATCCCCGCATCTCCAGACCTCTGCCCAGGGGCAGAGACGCTCCCGAAGCCGACGCTCGCCGGGTGCAGCAGGCGCGGTGCCCGCAAAACCCGCCGCCCAGCCCGCCCTGTGTACGTGGAGCCCGGGCCGCACCGCCCCACACACCCCCAGCAACCTCGCGCGACGTCGCGCGCACCCACGGCGCCGCCCCCTGTGACACCACCTCAAGGAGGCAGGACTGCAGCGGCCCCGCCCCGCGCCTCCTCCGATAGGCCGCCGCGCCACCACGTCGCGGGAAGCTGGCGAGGTGTGTGTGTGTGTGTGTGTGTGTGTGTGTGTGTGTGTGTGTGTGTGTGTGTGTGTGTGTGTGTGTGTGTGTGTGTGTGTGTGTGTGTGTGTGTGTGTGTGTGTGTGTGTGTGTGTGTGTTGCTTTGTCATTCGTACCCCCGTCGCTGGTGTGTGTGTGTGTGTGTGTGTGGTTTGCTTTGTCATTCGTACCCCCGTCGCTGGCAGGCGCGGCCGGCTTGGCCGGGCACTCCAGGCTCCGCAGAAAAGGCCCCCGGCGCTGTCCGCGGCGCCTCCCGGATGAGAAGGGTGCTGTGAGCCCCTTACATAATGATGCGACTGACTGGATCACAGTTCAGCCCAGATACGCACATGCCGCAAACCCAGGCCTCGAGATTTCATAGGGTGCTAGTGATAGCCTACAATGAAAACAGCACCGTATGCTCTAATGTGGATTATAATACAATGAAATGCAATCCAATAATAATGAAATGTACCTTCGCAACAAGGCATAATATAGGATGTTATATTTATAGGGTCTATTTATAAGCCTCTATTTAAGTCTTTTCTGATAGGCTCGGACTCGGGCCCAGACACCGTAATGATTGGCGCACTCTTCTGTCCTTCAAAGAGGCGGGTTCTAGAGTCCGTTTTGCCACAGAGGGCCCTGGGATTGGCCGGCAGCGGCGTAGTGGCGCCTTCGATTGGCCCCGAAGGCCGTCCGTCGGAGCGGGGGAGGCGGGGCAGACGGCTGGCTGGTGCTGGGGCGGGCGGGCCCCGGAATTGTCATTTCTTTGTTTCCGAAGGCGGAGGAAGCGCTGAGCCCACACCTCCTCGTCCCACCCCCTCCCCCCGGGTGCTGGCTCCATGTCTGTGTGACCGGCCCCAGGGGTAGAGTCCAGGCCCGACGCGGGGCGGGCCGGCGGCGGCGGCTGAGGTGAGAGGCGGCGGCGGCGCGGGCACCCGGCCCCCCAGCGGGAGGATGAAGCGGCGGAACGCCGAATGCAGTAAGCTCCGCCGCCCCCTAAAGCGGAACCGGATCACCGAGGGCATCTACGGCAGGTGAGCGGCGGCGCCCCCGCCTCCGCCGGCGCGGGCCCCGCGGCCCCCGGCCGTCTCTGGAGGGGCCGAACCCCGTTATGTAACCCCGACTAGGCCTCACGCCCTTGCCGGGGGCTCCCCGGTGGAGCGCTGCCCACGGGGCCCCGGGCGGCCCGCCGGGGTCCGCCCCGAGGGCGCGGGGCGTGGCGAGGGCCGCCGGCAGGGCTGGGCGGGCGCGGCGGGCGCGGGCTGAGGGAGCCGCCGCGCCGCCGTTGGGACTGTCCGGGCCCCGCCGGGGGGGAGGGGCGGTGACCCCCTCTCCATCCGCGCCGCCGGGCCCTCGGAGCTGCTCTAGGGGCTGACGGGCCTCCGCTGGTCCCCCAGCCCGCTCCGGCCCGGGAGTCAACGGCCTGAGTCGGGAGGCGCGTGGACCATATGCACTGGTGCGGGGGAAGGCTGACAAAGTTGGGAGCAGACAGTGGCCCCGCGGTCCCTCTGCGGACTGGGCAGGTGGCCACGTTGCCCCCTTTCGCCTTTTACTTCTTTTATGGGATCTCAAACTTGGCACCGAGGGCTGAAGCCGATACCCCCAAATCATGGCCTGTGGCCCCGCTCCAGACTCAGAAGGAGTGATGATCATTTTCTCAGCAGCATTATTTTGACAATTCCAAGCAGATAGTTTTCTTCGAACCCCTTTAAGGATTTTCTCCAAATTCGCGTGGTTTGTTGTTGTTGTTTTTAGTTTGTTTTAATTCTCCAAAAACAAAGCAGTGTCCCTTTAAATAGAAATTGAATTCAGGACTGAGGGGTAGAAGGATAACAGGTTCATGGGGCAACTTAGTGAGAATCCCAGCTTCCCTAAGCAAAATTTGTGTAGGACTGTTATTTTCTGGTTCTCACAATGTTAATTCTGAATGGTACCTGCCTTGATAAAGAAATGATTTCAGAAGAGAAGTAATTAGTTTACAAAGGAGAATTCTCAGGATGTGCATATAAGCTTAACTGGTGTTTTACAGTTTAGCTCTTCTAGCTGTGGGACTTAGAGAAATATGTGAGGTAGCTGATAACACCCAAGTTGCCTTAGCATAGCTGTACACCTTGCACATGCTACTGTTTACACATTTAGAATGATTCCTTTCCACAAGCAGCTGACTGATGTAAACATTGGGTGTTTTTTTTATTTCAAGATTAAAAGGGTTAAGAAGTCAGTTGAAATAAAAAGTTTTTAGATATATCCTTATGTAATGAGCCACAGATCATAGGAAGAGTTCATTCATTGAACAAATACGTGTACTATGTGCCAGGCCCTGTTCTAGCTAGTAAGGGTGTAGCAGTGAGTAAAACAGGCCAAAATCCATGCTGAATCAATCAAACCGGACCATTTAAACTAAAACTGTAAAAGCAAAAACCATTTTTCCTACAGATTTAATGGGTGGGGGAAAGTTCTCTTCAAGTTACACACACTATAATTCTTGAATAAAGGAAGGGTTTTCCCCCTGCCTATTGAAAAAGATTTTAACAATTTAATATTAATAGTGACACAAGAATAGAAGAAGCGTATTAAACAGAGTTGGTAGAGCAAGGACAACCGTGCTATTTGAATGGCTGCTATTTACAGTAACATATGATGATGTACTTCTGTTTATAGTGAGAAGATTGGGAATCCCATATTGTTTACATGTTTTCTGTTGTATTTCAACTTCTCTGGTATTTGAACAAATATGCCCAGTTTAGTACCTGACCCATAGTAACCACTCAATCAGTGTGCATCAATGTGAAGAAGTAAATTTATTGTCTAATGAAGGTCTATTATTTTACTGATGAACTTTTGGAATTTGAATTTTCTTACCCTAAAGGTTGATAGTAAATGCCCTATGCAAGTTATTCAGAGTTTCATCTGTAAAAGTTTAAAAAACCAACAGTACTTCAGCTCTCAAATATGCTTACTCTTCTCTGTTTGGCATTCTTTAGGTTAAACGTTAATAAAAAACTTACATATATTTCTACTTTCTTTTCTCCTGGAACATCATATATCAAATGAGTGTTTCATTCACTTATCTGTTTCTTAGTTTATATTATGGAGTATTATTGTCTGAAGAACAAGACCGTAGTGTTGGGTTTTTTTGGTTTTTTTTACAATTTTGTTTTTAAAAAGATTTAGAAAATTTCCAATTATTTCTAAAGCAGACAGAATGACTGGGCTAGTTACAGATTAGGTGTTTGAGGATTTGTGAGTATCAAATTTCTGTTAATCATCACATTTAAGTCTACACTAAATTGTTTTTCACACCATTGCCCATTTTGTTTCTCAATGTCTGGCCAAGTTTTATCTCATTAAATAGAGAGCTTTGTTTTTTTCTCAGGCTCCGTTGACAGTTTTGATAACCACTGTCTACTGTTTCACAGCATAACTTTTCATGGACTTATTATTTTCATGTTCTCAGTCTGCACAGCTCTCTGAGCTTGGCGTAGCAAGGAGGCAGCTGTGGTGAAGAGAGCACTGGACTGGGAGTGTCAGGAGACCTAGGTTCAGACTCAGTGTCCGAGCTCTGCTGTGTGGGATAGGCAGGGCATCCACCACTTTGAGCCCCAGTTCTCTCACCTGTCGAGTGAGTTTTGAGGACTGAGAGGAAATAATGTACAGTTTGTGAAACTCTATAAATTCTAGCATGCTTAATACAAACATTATTTAGCATGTAGTTGTTATCGCAGTTTACCATATTTGTTTTATTTTTAAGGAGCCAGGAAAGACCATATGTTTGGTACAACTATCAAACAAAAGTTGAGTAGTCAAAACAAGGGGTCAGTTTCTGCTTGGTCTTGCTGAAAAAAAATCCTGTTGCTGAGATGCTTTTAATCATGGGCTCCAGTCCAGCAACTGTGACTGAGGTGACTGTCAAATGATATCATTATTGTCATTATAATGGCTGTGGTAGAATTCTGTTTCAGGGGCAAGGTAGATGGAAAATGGATTTTAACATTATGTTAATATTACCTACATTTATATACGTGCCCATCATTTGAAAACTGAAATGTATAGAAATATGTTATTCCAGTCAAGTTAGTAATCAAAAATAAGAGGAAGGAAATAGGAATGGTGATTATTTTCTTTTACATTATTATGAGCTAAAATCAATGTCATTTTCAAAAAATCTGAGCCAGTATAGAGCCTGACAGAGAATAGGAATTCAGTCCTCAGTAAATGTTGAGCAAGTGAATTAGTAAATAAATGAATATAAGC
This sequence comes from Mesoplodon bidens, assembly GCF_964165515.1. Lineage (NCBI taxonomy): Eukaryota > Metazoa > Chordata > Mammalia > Artiodactyla > Ziphiidae > Mesoplodon > Mesoplodon bidens. Next base: position 167,140,682 of record NC_138177.1, on the reverse strand, counting down.
CAATCCATTCTACTCATTTAAGAACCTGCATTGTTTTGGTAATTATGGAGGATACAGGATAAGACATGGTTCCTTGTCTTTCAGGAGTTTACAGTCTAGGAGGCCATAATAATGCCCAATTAAATTTGTACAGTGGTTTTGAGGTTCCAAAGAACTTTGAGTCCTGTTCAAGTAAGAATATTTTAGTTGAATTAAATTTTCCCTTGCTGTTTTAGTGGTTCACCTGATGCATTAACAGTTTTGCCCTGTACTATTTTATGATGAAGTACACAGTTGCCACTATGTGAGGGAATATGTATTTTCTAACTCAAATAAAATAGATGTGAAAGTGCTTTGGAAATTATGAAAAAAAGTTATTAATAAGAGAAAGTAAAATGAATAACTCTACCTAACTATAACATTTCAGAGGTCCTCAGGTTTTAGGGCAGTGGCTCTCTCCCTGTGTCTGCCTTCACACACGCACCAGACGCTCCCAAAAGTAATATCTAATTACTCCATGCAGTGATTCTCCAGGTGAAGCGGGGTTGGAGTGCTATGTAGATTTTAAAAGGCTTAAGGGAATTCCGGGTGGTTCATTCACCTTTCATCTTGCCAGGCTCCCTACTCCCCTCTGAGAATTAATGATTTTATAATAGGAAGATGAAGAGATAAGGTGCGGTGAGTAAAAGACAGAGGCAGAAACATTTATGTTTAACGTCTCTGCCGTTAAAATTGTTCCTTACCCAAGTAAGTAATATAAGAATTTTAAGTAAGGCAGGTGTTTTAAGCTTCAGGAAATTATTTTATAGCTTTGTTACTGGTGGTTGAAGGAAGCACTCCTTCACTGGTGGATTTATGGATACCTCCTGTCATGGTGTGCTGGGTTCTCCTTGTAGTATGTTGCCTGAAGCTTAAGCAGTGTAGTACTGTACCTGACTTTTACATTTTAGGACTCGGGACTTCCCTGGTATATACAGTACCTTTTCCCATCCTTATTTCAGAGAAGAGTTTTCTGGCCTTTGACTTTCTAAATGGTCAAAGTTTACATACTTCTCAGCTTCCTAATTTCCTTTTTCAGACCCTTGTCTAAATAACCTGATCTCCAGAGATTTCACTTCTCTGCTTTTCCTGCCCACGTTAATGATGTTTCCTAAGCCTGGTTTTAGACTCCTTTGGGCTATGCTTACTAAAGCCACTGGAGGCTGGCATGACCCTTGGCTGCCTTGAGTGTACATGTGTTCTGCAACTGAAACCCCAGATACCAGTGTTGCAACCTCACAGCCTAAAAGCATTTTGGTAATCTTGGTAGGCCTTAACTTCAGCTATGCTGGACTTGACATAAAAGTGATAAATGCAGTATTGTTTTAGAGGGGTATTGGGTAGGGGGGTAAGTACAATGGAGAAATTAGAAATTGAAATGTTTTCACTCACCTCTAGTGAGGTGTTGAGCTAAACCCTTGTATTTGTAGTTTCTGTGAAATACATTGAAACAAATCTGCCACACTGGAATTTTGTACTTAATTTTTGCTAGTAGTATACTACCTTAAAAAAAAAAGTACTTTCCTCCAGTTTTCATTTATGATTCTTCTCATCTGAGCATTCTTGGCAGTTTCATTTCATTAGATGTTGTGAAAATCCCTTTAAGTTGCTGCTATGTGTTGAGGCAGGGAAAGGAGGGAATGTGATCTATTCCAGATTATTGGCTTAAAAGCGTCCTGTTTTGTAAATGATACTCTCCTTTTTCTTCACATTGATACCTCGTGGCTTTTCTTAAACCTCACTAGATTTGGAGACTGATTTTAATGGTAGACTTAATAGCTTATTATTTTCACTTTCTTGTTATATACCTATATATTGTAGACCCAATCCATGTTCTATAAACACTTTTATTTCCAGAGTCTTTTTCTTTGGCCATTTCTCCCAGATTTCCTCCATATTAACCCTTTGGGTTTTATGTGTATGTATGTGTGTTTTGTTTTGTCATTTTCTAGGCTACCATCCAGGTGATATACTTAGGGGGCTATAACGAGATATAACATGTATCTTGTGGAGTCTGGAGGGTCAGATAGAAATTTTATAAACTTAGTTGAGATCGAAGTGAAATGCTATAATTGGATTACTTTTCTTCATGAAATTTAGTGTGCTCTTCAAATATAGTTTTTACTTTATTCTCTAGGCTTCCCAGATTTGGGTGTAATTATTTTACTTGGATAGTTTTCAAGAAATAGGTCCAGAAGAAAAATAAGTTCTCTGCTCAACAAGCTGCATAAGTAGAATGGTACTTACCAACAGTAGAAACACATATCCTCTGCTGGACTTTCTTTTTCCCATCGTGGATTTCTTCAAATACCTGAGGAGTGACTATTTCCTCAAGGTCTCTCACCTTCAGGCATATGCATTCTGGTAATGGAAACTTTAAAAAATGTAATCAGCTGTTAAAGTATATTCTTTGAGGCTTTTTATCTTTACTTTGGCATTTAATTTAACTGACATCAAATTGGCCTCAGCTCATCAACCTTCTAAGATGCCTGTCATCCCCAGACTTTGAAGCCCCTTCATAGCACTGGCTTTCATTCCTTTGTATTTTTTCCTCTGCTGCCCTTAAAGATGATATGGTCACATTGACTCACGGGGTTATAACATCAGAAGTAACTTATCCCTCACCCCATCTCGTCTGTTGCCATTTCTGTTTTAGAGGTTTTGCATTTAGTGGATTAAAATGGTGCATCTAGTCCACTTCAGGTGTATCCATAGAGATCACTGACTTATTAAGGGTGCTTGGGATCTGTTTCCTACCCAGCACAGGGGAGGTGGCTAGAAATAATCTCGTTCTGTTTTTAAAGTATATTATTATATATTATTATATTATATTATAATTATATTATATTATTATTGCTCATCTTCAAAACACTTTTAAAAACCAAATAAGCTGCTCAGTACTCAAGTCAGTACTTTGCCATCTTGTAGTGAGGTCACGAGCTCTGGAGAAAATGGGGGCCATGTTCATGGTCAAACAAAAACTCCTGTCTCCGATGTGAGAAATACTAAGGCTGGAGTCTTCTGTCTCAGATGTAATAAGTATTATTTTCTTGTCTTTCTCTAGACTTGACAAACTATACCTTATGGTTCATTGTGTTTCTGGCTTTTTAAAAAATTAGTTGTCTTTTTATTTTTAAGTTACACGTTTCTCTTTTACAATGACCATTCTATGAGTATGAATATTGTTGGAAAGCAGTCTTGAATTGTCCCATCTTTTGTGCCATAGCTATTTCTGTAAAGAGCATTTGACTTTAACATCTTTTTCTGCAGAGCTTCATAGTGTGTTTACAAATTCATAGTTTATGAATTAAGGTACCGAGTGTTTATTCTTTCATAAAGTACGTCTGCTCATTTTTTAAAAACTTGGTTCTCTTGGAGAATTAAAGAATTATGTAACTTGGGGCCTTCCCTGGTGGCGCAGTGGTTAAGAATCCGTCTGCCAATGCAGGGGACATGGGTTCGATCCCTGGTCCGGGAAGATCCCACATGCCGCGGAGCAACTAAGCCCGAGCACCACAACTACTGAGCCTGTGCTCTAGAGCCCGCGTGCCCCAACTACTGAAGCACACGCGCCTAGAGCACATGCTCCGCAGCAAGAGAAGCCACTGCAATGAGAAGCACACGCACCAAAATGAAGAGTAGCCCTCGCTCACCGCAACTAGAGAAAGCCCGCGCGCAGCAACAAGGACCCAACACAGCCAAAAATAAATAAATAAATAAATTTATTTTAAGAAAAGAATTATGTAACTTGAATATGTATACACAAAGGGATATAAAGAAGGGAAATAATATTTATCAAACATTTAGTAAGAGATGAGAAAGTCCAATGTGATGGATAAGCATATGGGCTTTAACAGCATATGAACTTGTGTTTGATTAATGTCCCCGACACTAGTTATTTGATCTTGAACAAGTCATCTACCTGCTTTAACCCTCAGTTTTCTCATCTGTAAAATGAAGATAGTAAATAATATTACCTACTTTATAAGATTGTTATAAGGATAATTGAGATAAGTCATGTAAAATACTTAACATAGTGCCTGACACAGAGCTGCTCAAAAAGTTGTTTGCTGTTACTACTATAATTTTATCTTCATTCTGTTATTTAGTTCCAGTAAGGATATTAGCTTCAGTTTTACAGGAGGTTTCACCACTTGATAGAGACCTCTATCTGCCTTACCCCAAAGTCTGTCCTCTTTTTGTTTTACTTTTTGTGCTACTTCACCCTTTCTGAATGGTGTTTATGTGTAATAACTCTTATGGTCCTCTCAAACTCTCTACTACATGAAGGACAGGTGTCATTATCTTCATTTTTTCAGGTGAAGAAACAGGTACCAGGAGTGTCTTGTGCAAGGCCATTAATCTTTTTTCCTTCTCAAAATGAGAATCTCTTTTCCATTAAATAATCGAATACAGATGGGACAACAATGCAAAATGTGGTCCTGGACTGGGATTGATTGATCAATGGGTCTATCTATCTATCTCTTGCTATAAAGGACATTAGTGAGTTCATTACTGAAATTTGAATAACTTCTGTAGATCAGATAATAGTACTGTATCAGTGTTAATTTCCTGATTTTGATAATTCTGCTGTGGTTATATAAGAAAATATTCTTGTTTTCAAGAATTTCGGGAGTAAGGGAACATTATATCTGCAAATTATTTTCAAATAGTTCAGGAAAAAAACTATGTATACATATATAGGGGGAGAATGATAGAAACTTGATAAAATGTTTTATCATTTGCGAAATCTGGGTAGAAAGATATAAGGGAGTTCCTTGTATTATTTTGGCAGCTTTTCTGTAAGTCTAAAACAACTTCAAAATGAAGAGTTAAGAAAATAAAAGTAATACCTGCTTGTTATAAAAAATTAAAGCAGTATGACAATGTCTAAGTATAACATAAAAGAACTTAGTCCTCTTGCTCTGGAATGAGCACTATTATATAATTTATAAGTATGGTTTCTTCTTTGATCCATATAAACAAACATATATATTTCTTTCTTAACAAAAATAGAATTCTGTTTTACACAAAAGTTTCTTGGTTTTTCTCCTTATTAATCATGTCCATTTCTTTACATAGAAATTTATTTATAATTTTTTAGCAGCAACACAGCAGTGCATGTAGAATTCACTCTGTTCTCTGTGGTCTCCTGACTCCCATTCCTGTGCTCTTTCAACAGTGTCTTGCAGCCTATTAGTTCCCTGTTCCTCAGTTTTCTTTCCTATAAAATGATAATAACTGCCTTGCTTATGTCATAGTTGTAAGGATAAAATGAGATAATGTGAAAGCTTTTGGAAGAGTTACACAAGTGCGATATAAACATAAGGTATGATTAGGTAGATGATTATTGCTATTAAAGATATGAAGCATAATACTTGATTCATTTATAAAATGAATTTCTAATGTTTGTACAATGTTAACACAATTTTTTTAGGGCCTGTGGGTTGTCTTCTTTCTCCTGATGTCTTCTTTACCTCTTTTAATCCCAAACCCCATAGAGTCCACACTATTGAAAGTGTTTTTGAAGCAGAAATTCTAAAACTTTAAACTTTCCAGTTGCATTAGGTTACAGTACTTGTTCCTGATATCTTAATAGTCATATAGTACTTTAGAAAAATACCATACAACACAATTCTTAAAAGCTTTTTTAGTGATTTCCATTCTAGGGTTTTTTTCTTTTTAAATTGGACATATTTCACACTGTTAGATTTGTCATTCCAGTGGCTGTGTATGTATATAAGCATGAGTGAGTGAGTGTGTGTGTGTGTGTGTGTGTGTGTGTGTGTGTGTGTGTGTGAGTGAGTGATTGACTCTAGAATGGTTTTCTTTGCAGTCTGCAGGAGGCCCAGAATAGAAAAGAAAAGTACAGAACAGCTTAGGTCTTCTCAGCCTGCTCCCCTTTTCTGGATTTTACACAAGGATGTGGTTGCAGAAATTAGCAGTGGTTCTAGTCTTGAGGCTCATGCACAACTTTCTGTAGACCACTATTCCTCAAATTTTTTGTCTTGGGGCCTCTTTATACTCTTAAAAGTGATTGAGAATCCCAAAGAGCTTTGGTTTGTATGGGTTATACCTAAAAATTTTACTGGATTAGAAATTAAGACAAAAATTTTAAGTAATTACTAGTTCATATAAAAATAACAATAATAAATGCATGAGAAGTGTGGTGTGGTTTTACATTTTTGCAGATTTCTTTAATGTTAGGCTTAATAGAAGATACTTTGAGGACCCCCACTGTAGTCAGAACCAGTGGCAGGAAGGCTAAATGGAGTGATAGTCTGGCATCCAGAGTAAGGCTGATAAGACTTCTTTCTTCCTAGTGGAAAAAGTGAGAACAGATTGGGAGCAGGTGCATGGTAATCCTTCAGGCAGAAGCTGTATTTGTTATCTTCGTTGGTGTTGCTTTGTTCAGACACCCTTCTTAGTCACCTGTGCATCATCTTTCCCTCTACCTTCACTGTAAGTGTGTGCTTTGATAAAAGCCCTACTGTTGGTCCTAAACATTCTTATGCACAGCAGGTCATTCATTCAACAACTATTTGTTAAGTTTCTCTGGTGTGCAAGGTTCTGTGCTGGGCATTGAGAATAAAGCAGGGAACAAAATGGACAGCTCCTTTGTTCTTCTTGTGGACTTTACATTTAAACAATTAGTTATACAAAATGTTATTTAATTATAACATGATTCTTGTGGTACAGGATGCTATATGAACATATGATGGGGTAACAGTCTTTACTGGGGGGTCAGGGAGGCCTTTTTTGAAGAAATGACGTTCATGCTGCGTGCTGAAGGATAAGTAGTAATGGAAGTGCTTCATTTAGTTAAAGTTGTATTTAGGTTAGGATCTTGTCTGTGACTCAGAAAGAAATGTAGAAAAATGGAAGAATTAACCCTGAACAGTTTGAATGTTCCCAGTTGAGGGATGGACAACTAACAGTTTGGAGATAAGTACTGATGATCTGAGTAGATCGTTGTCTTCTTTTTGAGAAATTGTGGAATTCAGTGGAAGTTCTATGACTATGAGAAGTTTATACAATAAACCAATACTTCTCAAATTTTAATGTATGCACAAAGGGTCTAGGGATCTGGTTAATACACAGCCTTAGATTAAATAGGCCTGGGGTGGTCCCTGAAATACTGCTTTCCTAAAAAACTCATACATGATGCTGATGCTGCTGGTCCATGGACCACACTTGGAGTAGCAAAACTGTAATTACATATAATAAGACTTTAGCAGGATACCACCTGAACAAGAGGCTGGGCAAACATTCTGGAGGTGATGTCCAATAGGGAGAAGTATTCAATAACAGTAGAGACAAAGCAGTTTGTTTCAAGAGGTATCATGCTACATACTGAAAGGTAAAAGGGATTCACAGTTGCTGTTACGGAGAGGACAGGAAAGCTTGGGATTGTGATAGATAACTACTAGCACAGCCAGTGAAATATTCCACAGACTCATTTCTGTGGTGAGGCCCAAGTGAGCTAAATGGCCATTAGTCTGCCTAGGGAAAAGGTCAGGTACTGAGGATTGATGGCCACCCTGTGGTAATTATATGAGCTCCAGAAAATGATCTAAGTGACAGGCAGCTAGAGGTACTAGAGAGAAGGTGCACTCTACATGGAAAAAGAAGAATGTTCAATACTACTTCTCATTAATCATAGGTGATTAATCCATAGATGGAGGGTATTGCTAAATAGATTCAATTTTGAAAAATGGTTGTAAATGGCAAGGGTAGGGATAGGATGGGGAATTCTATTGGGAATGGAATGGGAAAAAAGAATCTTATAGTTAATATCCACTGTGAAAGAGTCACCACCATTAAGCCTAATGTTTGCATATCTCTTCTGTATTTCACTGGCACCCAGAGTAGAAGCTAATCAGACCATCAGAAGACATTATTGGTCTGCCCTTGTTTCAATATATTATTATGGAAAGTATCTTTTTGTTGCAATTATGCTTTAAATTTTTGTTCAAGATATTTTATAGTAATTAGTAAATTTATTTGGATCAGAGAATTAAAGTAACAGCAAGTTAGCCATAAGCCATATTATGAACTATATATATATATAAATATTTTATATTTAATCATATTTTTTTCATGGTTTAAAAGAAGTATTTTGGAATGTTAAGGGTTTAAAACCCTGTCTAGGGACTTCACTGGTGGCACAGTGGTTAAGAATCCGCCTGCCAACGCAGGGGACATGGGTTCAAGCCCTGGTCTGGGAAGATCCCACATGCTGCAGAGCAACTAAGCCCATGCACCACAACTACTGAGCCTGCGCTCTAGAGCCTGCGAGCCACAACTACTGAAGCCCGTGTGCCACAACTACTGAAGCGTCTAGAGCCCGTGCTCCACAACAAGAGAATCCACCATGATGATAAGCCCGTGCACTGCAATGAAGAGTAGCCCCCGCTCGCCGCAACTAGAGAAAGCCCGCATGCAGCAACAAAGACCCAATGCAGCCAAAAATAAAAATAAAATAAAATAAATAAATTTATAAAAAAAAAAAAAAAACCCTGTCTAAAATTTTCTCCCCCTTTAGAATGTCATCTCTTGGGATTTGGCAAAATCTTATGACCTTCAGAGTATGGAAGGAAAGGAATTAGTCAGGTTTTCTACACTGATGAGCCGTCATTTTAGTTTACTTGTCTTTTAACTTTTGTACATGTACCTATAGAAGGATGATAGGCATAATTTACTGATATAGAAGGCTCAGTGAATACTGAATCAGGCAACTGTCTTAAACTTTCTAAAACTCTTATTAGATTGAAATGAATCTATAAAGTTTAAAACTAGTCCTAGAGTAGAATCAACTGTTAATTAAGATTGCCTCTTGATTTTAGAGGCAGGCCCACCTAGAAGGGGAGCCTGAGGAAAGCTGAAGGTATAGCACGTGTTTGTGAAAGATCAAGTTTCCTTAGATATCTGTACATCCAAACTGTGACTCCATAAGAACTGGGTGTCCAGGAACATCAGAGGTATGAAAGCAGCTGTTTGAAAAGAAATTAAATATATAAAGAGGAACCCCCTTGAAGTTACAGAATTGAAAATGAGTAGTCACTGTAACAAAGATGATCGTTTTTGTAATGCCTTAGGTTTAAATGATTGAGTTATTAAAAAGTATTCAACAGGCTGCCATTCTTAGGATAATGCTTTCTATACAGTGAAATGGTATGTTGCCAGCTAGACTAGGATCCTGCCATGCTTGGGAGCATTTGGGGCAGAGAGCAGTTGGTAGAACTCTGTCTTCTCCACTTGGGGAATAGTGACAGCTAGACATGATAAGGCACCCACCATGTCTTATTCGGCTACATTCCAGACACAGCCCCATGGGAAAAGGATTCATCAGAGAAGTAAATACATTTCCATGACATTTCTTAAATGCCTTAGGAATATGGATGAAAGGCTATTATTTCTTCTTTAAAACCTAGAAACAATTCTAGAAACAAGGAAAAATCCTTTTACTTTTAAAGCCAAGCTTGGAAATCTAGTTTCAAACTAGATTTGTGCTCCTGAATGCCTGCGTGGCTCAGTCGTTCTTTCTAACAAACTATGCCTTACTCTCCACTGGATCAGTGATGGATTTAATGAATGAGAATGAGAGCTCTGTCCTCATCTGGCTAACATGACTCTAATGAAATGAAACTAAAAGGTGGGACTTAAGATTCAAGCTTGTGGACTTCCCTGGTGGTGCAGTGGTAAGGAATCCGCCGGCCAATGCAGGGGACACGGGTTCGAGCCCTGGTCCAGGAAGATCCCACATGGCCACGGAGCAACTAAGCCCGTGCGCCACAACTACTGAGCCCGCATGCCACAACTACTGAAGCCCACGCGCCTAGAGCCCATGTTTTGCAACAAGAGAAGCCACCGCAGTGAGAAGCCCGTGCACCGCAACAAAGAGTAGCCCCCGCTTGCTGCAGCTAGCGAAAGCCTGCGCACATCAATGAAGATCAAATGCAGCCCCTAAATAAATAAATAAATATATGGGGAAAAAAAAGATTCAAGCTTGTGTTGTGGTTTGCCTTGGGTTCCTTGATCCTACAGCAAACCTCTTAATCAAAACTTATTGTTGTGCCCAAAGAAGTTCTACCAAGAATTAGTATTAGAAATTGACCCTACTTGCAAATTATGTATCATTATGATACTGTAACATTAAGGGTCATATATGTCTGTTCTTGACATCTTTTACCTGTGTGGCTTTATAGGGCATAGAAAGAATCCTCAGTGCTGGATCCTGCTTTTGTTAATTTTACCCCCAAGAATATAAGTTTTTTTGTACCTTATTTTAATATATTTCAAAATTATTTATTAAAAGTTTTGATTTTATTGTTCATGTTGTATATTCAGACAGCTAATTTAATCAGCAATATTGGAATGCTTGTATTGCAAAACACCATGCAAGGCTGTTGCCCGAGTCAAAGTGAATTTTAGGTACTTCCCATCTGTATATCTTAGAAAACCTTTTAAAAAAATACCTAAATTTAACCTGCTTCAGAATTGACCAGGTTAAAGACCTAGAATTAGGGGCTTATTAATAGGTAGAGTCTGAAAGCTTCTATTATCTATGATACAACTAATGAATTGGAAGAATGGGCTTTTAGATTATATGAAAAATATATTTTTTAATCCAGGTCCTTACCTTGCTTTGAGATATCACAGTGGTTAGATATGTGTTCTGACTGGCTTATCAAGGTGTGTTTCTATTTAACATAAGTCCAGAGGGAAGTGGGAGCACACATTAACATCTCAGCTAGAGCAAGGCTGGGATCTTTCAGGGTTTTTTTCTTTAATGTACATTTTGGTACCCTCACAGCCCTTAGAAGTGATTGGCATCTGCTCCCTAAGTTAATTTCTGTCTGTTTTGGGAAGTCATGTGGTTGTTGTTTGGTTAATTCACATGAATACTATAGAGAGAGGCAAGAGGAGAAACGGGGGGGAAAAGACAGACTTCTTCAAGCATGTAGGGATGTGCATCAGGAATTTCAAAGACTCTTCAAACAGATGTTGAGGGGTGGGGAAACAGCAAATTTCAAGCCACTCAACCACGACATTTCTTCTAATGAAGAACAGCTTGAAAGCTGTAATTTTGAGAGTGTTGCAGTATTTTGAAGTCAGATACTTAGCACATTTTAAAATAGTGGTGAGATTTAAATGGGCCTTTTCCATCTTAAATGGAATTAAGTATTTTGGGTCATCATCTTATTTTGATAGTTGTGGGTCTCAGAATGAACACCAGAGCTTTTAAAATTTAGGTGGGCCATGGCAGCATCTCTTTTTGCCCTTTATCTCCATTGTTTTCATAGTATAGGAAGATATTTTTTGTCTCTTTTTATATAAAGCAGTGAATTTTCTTTTTCTAGCTCTTCACAAATGACCTTGAATTCTTTTATATTTTGCAGTACGTTTTTATACCTGAAATTCCTGGTAGTGTGGGCACTCGTCCTCCTGGCAGATTTTGTCCTGGAGTTCAGATTTGAATACCTGTGGCCATTTTGGCTTTTCATTAGAAGCGTCTATGATTCCTTCAGATACCAGGGACTGGTAAGTTTATTAATATATATATTTTTCAAGTGTAAAAGATTTATTTACCCTTCTAAGAAAGTCTTCAATAACTGATAGTGAAAATGTTTAAAGTAGATTTTATTAGCAATACTTAGGTGACTGTATTGAGTAATGGGGTCTCTGGACTGAAACTAGCCTTTAAGGCTATTTTGTCTAAACCCACTGATCAAATCATTTTACTCCCTCCTCTACCATTCCAGTGAAAAGAAGGGGAGGGAGGGAGGATTTCAGGAGGAAGACAGAGTAGTGGATAAAGCAGTAATTGCCCAGTTCTACTCTGAAGTACCTCTGGAGCCCCTATCACTGGCTTTGTGACTGGGTTCGAGTTACAGCAATGGTTCTCAGACCTTTTGGGCTCCAGATCCTTTACACTCTTAACAACTATTGAGGACTCCAAAAAGCTTTTATTTATGTAGGTTACATCTATCTATTTTTACTATATTAGAAATTAAAACTGGAAAAAATTTTAATACTCATTTAATTTAAATAAAAAAATTAAATTTTTATTTAAAATAAAATAAAATTTAAAATAAAAATTGAATACTTAATTCACTTAAAAATAGCAATAATAAACCCATTACATGTTAATACACATTACATTTTAAATGAAAAATAACTGTATTTTCCAAAACAAAATAATTGGAAGATTGATTACATTTTTTAAAATCTCTCTAATGTCTGGCTTAATAGAAGACAGCTGGATTTCCATATCTGCTTGTGAACTCAGGTGATTACAATATCACTTATTGTGTAACTTCTAGAAGATACCACCATACTCCTGAGTAAATGAGCATGAAAGAGGCAGATAATGCCTTAGTATTACTATGAAATTATTTTACCTGGAAGACTCCCTGAAAGGATCTCAGAGATCCTCAGGGATCCCCAGATCATGTTTTGAGAACTACTGGATTAGAGCAAGGGCATAGGCCTGGGCTTGCTCCCTTGGTTGACCTGTAGTTCTGTTGTGTTCCAGAGCCACATCTTAAACCTGTACCTCTTCTACCCAGGCCTGGTGCTTTGGTCAGAGCAAATCCATGCCTTGAAAAGATGGTTTCGAGCTCATGTCCTGTTAGTAATAGATAATGATGTGTCCAGAGGAAGCTGCATTGTTAAAATTATTAACATCAGTGTAATTCTTGCCACAGTTGTGTTTCATCTGTGCTCCAACAGCCTATCCTTTAAGAATGAGTCTCTTTAGTAATATTTTGTGAGTAGAGAGGAGCCTTTTCTGTGTTAAAATTCTGTTTCTTTTAGGTAACCCACCTGTGGAGTCCAAGTAAACTCACTGTGAATCAACCTCAGTTTGTTCTGGTCCAGTTCTTCATGATTTGAGGCCATAAATAGGATTACTCTCTAATGCTAAATTAATGACTACTTTTTATATGGGTGATTTTAAATATTTAAAATTTCCTTTTGTAACTTGTTCTGTAGTTATTGCATAGCAGTTTCAGAGATTTTGTCCAACGTGCTTTTAATAATCTGTTTGAAATTAACATGTTCTAAGATATGTTTTTTATTTTGTTTTTCCCTTTAGGCCTTCTCAGTATTTTTTGTTTGTGTAGCATTCACGTCAAATATAATATGTCTGCTGTTCATCCCCATACAATGGCTTTTTTTTGCTGCTAGTACATATGTGTGGGTTCAGTACGTATGGCACACAGGTAAGTTTTAATGGTTTCTTAGATAGATAGAAATCTTAGATTCAAACTTTTTTAATGTGGTGATTTCCTTGAATAAATTATTTAGAGTTGAGTTTAATGTGAACATTTTTTTTAATCCTTCAGTTTTTTTTTAAACATCTTTATTGGAGTATAATTGCTTTACAGTGTTGTGTTAGTTTCTGCTGTATAACAAAGTGAATCAGCTATATGTATACGTATATCCCCATATCCCCTCCCTCTTGCATCTCCCTCCCACTCTCCCTATCCCACCCCTCTAGGTGGTCACAAAGCACCAAGCTGATCTCCCTGTGCTATGCTGCTGCTTCCCACTTGCTATCTATTTTACATTTGGTAGTGTATAAATGTGGACATTTTAAAGATCCCTTTTCATAATAGATTATAATATACCTTTAAAATGTATTTTTTATTATTGAATCAAAACTTTAAGCCTTTATGATTTGATATTTTGATTGTAGACATTTCAGTTACCAGCTCTCATTATGAAGATATCCATTTTTTAAAAGAAGTTGAAGCAGTTTTTATTTAGGTGGACTTGAAGACAGCCATGTGCCAAATAGGAAAAATGTTCCTTCAGCTTCAGTATTGAAAGGAATGTCAGAAGTCATTTAGTTGAACCCTTATTTGGCATAAGAGTCCCCACAGCATCCCTGGCACATGGTGGTTTAATCTCTGATTGAAAATCTAGTGACAAGGAACTTACTATTGTTGTTTTGGGGCAACTGGAATAGAAAATTCTTCCTCCTACTGAGCCAGAATTTTCCTCCTTACACTTTTGACCCAGCATGTCTTGACTGTCTTGGGACTCACTGATCACTTAGAGGAAATAAAGGGCTTTCCCCAGAAAAACACATGGGAATATACAGAAAAAATTTTTTTTTAATTTTAAAGGGCTTACAGACCATCCCTCTAGTCCAAACATTGGACCCCTGCATTAGAGCCACACTGAATGAGCGTAATCTTCCATCCATGTTCACATTTCTTTAGAGCCTTAAAGACACTGTCATATCCTCTCGTCTTCTTTTCTGTAGACAAAGCATCTCCGATTTCATCAGCTTTTCCTTGTATGTTATTTTAAGCACTTGCACCATTCTGATCTCCCTAGTTCTTAGTGGCTCTCTAAACCAAAATGTACTATTTCAGGTATGTTCTGACTTGAGTGGAGCTACGTAGCCACCTCCCTTCTTAGAGCTATTCTTTTGCTATTACAAACTAAGATGACCTGAGATGTTTTGATAGCTCCAGTCCACTATGAAGCCTGCACATGGGACGCATGGGGATGTGATGATTGGCTCTCAGATTGTCACATTTCTCTGCAAAGCTGCATGAAGCTTGATTCCTAGGCCCAGCTGCAACCTGTAGAATTTTGACCTCTGTTGGAGCATCAACTAATAAAAGCTCTCTGGAGCAACATTCATTCTCTTCTCTAAATGCTATAAGGATGATGTTGTCCCATGGTAGAAGACACAGTTCAGCTCTGTTATTTAAAGTATCCACTTTGAGCATTGTTTTCTCCATCTTTAGCACTCTCTCATATCTGACTGAATTTATAAGCTAGCATGCTGGTTCCTTAGTCTGCTTTCCTCTAGTTAAAGTGATTTTCCCATATACCAGTTTTTACTTGTATTTCCTTGTCCTGGCCCTCAGTTTCGAGTGAGTTGCCATTTATACTTGTCATTCTCTCTAGGTCTCAGCTTCTTCTCTGTCATGTGAGGGTGGAGTAATCTAGACAGTGTTTAAGGGAGCCTTCGAGCTCAGATAATCTGACTCTGATGAACTATAATGATTCCATAAATTACTTTAATAATTTCTTAATAGTTGAGAAAAAACTACTCATATAACTGTAAATAGAACCTACTGGAGTTCAGTGGGTGACCCACAGGGCAGCAATGAAGCTAATGTTATAAATGATATTGGCCTCTCTTTAGCTCTAGGCGCAGAAATGCATGTTGGAATACCTACGTTATGAAGTATGTTTTAATTTGGAATGATTAGTGAACAAACAAAACTAACTTTGTGTTCTTATTAGGCCCAATAAATATGAGTGCAATTTTTATAGCTTGGGATTAATTCCTCTTTCAGTTGTTAAAATTTTAAATTTTTCTTAAGAATATTAGGAATGGTTGATGAAATTATATATTGCCACAGAAGAATGAAAATATTATATCATTAATTTTTTTCCTTGCTATTAAGAGGGAGAAAACAGGATATAAAACTGTATGTACGGGACTACCCTGGAGGTCCAGTGGTTAAGACTCCATGCTTCCACTGCAGAGGACACGGGTTCACTCCCTGATTGGGGAACTAAGAGCCCACGTGCCGCACAGCATGGCCTAAATACATACATACATACATAACAGAAGCCAAAAGAATACCTAAAAAAAACCTGTATATACAACATGACTATTATACTAGTTCAAAAATATTTTCAACGTGGTTTGATTTTATTTATTTTATAGGTGTAGAAATATGGGTAGTTTATCCAAATTTTTCTATTTTTTCTGTAATGTGCTTATTTTGTTTATGATAACTTTAGAAATTAATATAGGGAGTACAGAATATAAATTTTTTAAAATGCATTTTGAAGTGAAATTGAAAATGCATTATCCTAAGGGTTGCAGTTTGTCTTCCTACATTGTGAAAATACCCTTTTTTCAGTACATTAAATCTGTAAGAATGGTTGAGACCATTAGCTGTCTTCACAGAGCTTTGAGTGTCTTCTTACCTTATGGACTAGGTCTGTGGGGATTTAGGTTCTCCCTAGAAGCAGATTCATTGTTATCTCTGTGATTTGGACCCAATTTGTATAAACTCTGGGCCTCACTTTACTCTTCCATAAAATGAAAGTTGGATTAAGTGATCATCTTTCTAGTACCAAGATGCTATAATTTTTCTTGTGTTTCATCCCAAAGAGTCTTAGAAAAAAGCCATTTAGTTCTTCAGGTCACTGAGTTTTCCCTCCAGTTCTGTCTTCTGTAACTTGCTAGCTTTATATGGTCTCAAAGGAGATCTTTCCAGAGTTAGTGGATCTCATGCCTTTGTGGTCTATCTTCATGAAATATCCCATTATTGTCATGTCCTGACATAGATGGACATAGCCTACAGACTTTGATTCTAAAGCCCAGTGAAAATTATCTCATTATTTGAGTTTTATTTATTCTATTGCAAGTTGCTTTTTCCTACAATGAAAATTGTTTGTAACTATAAAAGGAATATGAGCTCGTAGTTAAGAAAAAAAAATTTTTGAGTAATACTTAAATGTCAGAAACATTTCTTAGTGCTGTAACTCATTCTTACTTAAGAATTTGTATCTTTTACATATTTTATGGTAGTACAGATCTTCATCCTTTTGAAAAGCTGCATCATATTTCATTATATAGATTTATCATAATTAAACAGTTCCTGTTGATAGGCATTTAATTCTAAATCCTAATTTTTGCTATTGCGAATAATACATTGAATATTCTTATACATTTTTCCCAGGGCTCTTTTGTATTTCTGTAGGGTAAATTCCTGGAATTGGAATTTCTGGGTCAAAGGTATAAGTATTTTTAATTATACTGCCAAATTGCCTTCTAAGAAAGTTGCCCCAATTTATATTACTGCTGAGTATGAGAAGGAAGCCTTTCACATATCTTCCCTATACTATTACCCATCTTTAAAATTTTTGCTTTATCTGATAGGTTAAAATAATAAAATCTCATTTAAAAAATTTTTATCTCCCTAATCAGTAATGAAGTTGGCATCTTTTCACATGTTTTTTAGCCATCTATATTTTTTCTTTTATGACTTTCAATTTTTTTTTCTTCAGTTGACTTTCTATTGATTTGTAGGAGATCTTTGTATGCTAGGGCTATGACTTCTTTGTTTTACATATATTGTAAATATTTTCTGCCAGAATGCTTGTTTTTATTTTTGTCTATGATTCCAGGCATCTTTTGTCATATAAAAGCTTTCAGTTTGGATTATATTGCTTTTTAATTAGTTCGAAAGTCTTTTTTTTTAATTAATTTATTTGGTTGCTCTGGGTCTTAGTTGCAGCAGGTGGGCTCTTTAGTTGTGGCTCACGGGCTTCTTAGTTGTGGCATGCGAACTCTTAGTTGCAGCATGCATGTGGGATCTAGTTCCCTGACCAGGGATCAAACCGCAGGCCCCCCCTACATTGGGAGCATGGAGTCTTAATCACTGTGCCACCAGGGAAGTCCCGAGTTTGAAAGTCTTAAAGTTACTGTAGTTGAACCAGTCTCCCAAACAACCCATCTGTTATATTAGTTAATGTTTAATTGATGCTTGTCTCTCTGCTGCTTTCCCACAGAAAGGGGAGTGTGTTTGCCCACAGTATCCCTCTGGATACTCTTTGTTTATATTGAAGCAGCAATTAGATTTAAAGATCTCAAAAATTTTCATGTAGACCTTTGTCGTCCATTTGCTGCTCACTGGTGAGTATTATGTGTATTCTTAATCTGTAATCTAATTCAGTGTTTTCAATGTAGAATGGTAATTTCAATTGTAAATTTTTTCTCAGAGATATTACATGAATCCGGAAGATAACATAACATGGTGTGGTAAAGAACATGAGCCCTCTAGTCAGGCAGATGGGTGTTTGAATCCCAACTCTGCCCCCTAACAGCTTTGTTGCCTTTGTCATATCACCCTCTCTAAGCCTGAGTTCTCTTACCTATATGTTGGGAAGCTGTCTCATGGGGTGTCATGGGAAAGATGAAATAAGGTGATATATGTAAAGTGTTTAACTTAATGCCAAGCACATAGGTGTCTGATACATGTTAATCTATTTTTATTGTAATCAGATAATGATTCCAAAAAGTCTTAGTGAAATATATGGCTATTTCATGGAGCGTAAATGAACTTACAGTTTCCTTTGCCTATTTACAAAAGTAAGAGAATATTATTAATAATTTTTTAAGGAATATTATTTTTAACCTTAAACCATGAAACATATTTTAAAATGAGCTTGATTCTTCTTTATATCTATTGCGGAAATAACCACGTAATGTATATTTCTTTTAAATACACCAATTTTTGCTAATATATATGGCAGAAACTTAAACAAATAGGAATCAACAACAAAAAAATAGTTTCCAATATGTTTAAAGTCTTTTCACAAACAAGTGAATTAACTAAACCTGGTCAGTAAAACTTGTCACTTTAAATTTGTGGTGTGATCACATTTAGACTAATTATAATTGTTGTTTTCATGTTAATGAAGCTTAATATGAGTTTCAGCAGTGTTTTCAGAGACTTTGAAATGATATTAGACAGACTGATGAGTTGAATGAAAATATTTCAACTTTTTATCCCAGAGATTAGAGTTGTAAGTACAGGTGGTTTAATTTGTTGGTGCAAACCAATTGTTGGCACTGATAACATCAGATACTTAGTTAAATGATTCTTGAATTTATGTTTGATAGAGTGTTTATGTATGAACTAATTTTCCAGGAATAGCTGGTGACAGTACCCCTCAGGCAGCAAAAAGATTAGTCACCTGAATTTGACCCTGCCTTCTAGTATTAAAAACCAAATGATGTCCCTTTGATTTTTTAACACTTGTAATGTTTACTTATGACCACTCATAAAATCTCTACCCTGTTAGTTCTTAAAAGCATACAGATGCCTAAGTTCTAATCATGCATAAGGCAGTTCAATGTTAATCAAAGACATTAGCCGCTGTATCCAGCAGTCCCTACGGTAACTCCTTGAGTTCATTTGAAGAATGCCAAAGTCTGATGGGCAGCCTCTTACGGTCCAGCAGTCCTGCTGTTCCCTGGGGGTTTGTTCTACGTGCCAGCTGCCTCTGATTTCCACAGCACGCATTACACACTATGTATGTGTTTACTGAATGCTCAACTATCATCATCATCTAGAATTTATTTCTTAATTTCAGTCATAGGTGTCCTCATGTGCTTCATGCACCTGTTGTTTGTTTTTAACTTACAATTACCGGCGGGATTGTCTTCTTTCTAGTATTGGGTACCCTGTGGTGACTTTGGGCTTCGGCTTCAAAAGTTATGTAAGCTACAAAATGCGGTTGAGGAAGCAAAAGGAAGTGCAAAAAGAGAACGAATTTTACATGCAGCTTCTTCAGCAAGCCCTCCCCCCAGAGCAACAAATGCTACAAAAGCAAGAAAAAGAGGCTGAGGAAGGTAGGTCTTTACTCTAAAGCCATTGACTCAATAGGTTAGTCATAATTTTGTCTGTCAGTATTTTTTTTTTTTTTTTTTTTCAGAAAAGTTGCTAGGGCTCTGGAAAATTACCAAGGCTTTTCCTGTTTTCTGGTGTGCCTCTTCAGGGCTGTTGCTTTGTTCGGTCATGAAATACAGAATGTGCGTGATGTTTTCTACCTAGTGTCTGAAGGCCATGTGCTTCTAAATATGTTTATTTTATTATTTTTATATATTTCATTTTTATAGCTTATTTTCTATTTTAATATTTTATTTGTTATAAATATTTTAAAATATTTATTCTCAGTAACAAAATAGTGTATACAACTATGTGTATTTGTAATTGAAGCAAACCAAGAACCAAAGTATAAGCAAGATAGAGATGTAAACATATAGAATTGTTTTATAAGTCAAAATCCTTCTGAATAGAGCAAAGATGGCTAGGTCTCACTTTAAATGGTTTGTATCATGCAACATGGATCTCAGATTGACCTTTTTCTAATACAACCTCTCTCATGAATATATAACCAATTCAATAGATGAATTGATAGCCATACCAGTTTTCTTTGGTTTGAGAAGGTCATGTTTTTAGTTGATATATGACAAAATCTTATTCTCTGGTGTGGTGCAAAATTATCTCTTCAAGTAGACTTTGACAAATTGGAATATGTAGACCTGATACAGAAAATTCTTTGTAAGTGGCCTAGTAAATGATAATAGACTTCTTATTACTTTAATGATAGAGTCCAGACAAAGGATAGATGCCCTGTATCCTAACATCACACCTTTTTGTTTCATTTAATCTCTTTCTTTGCAGTAAAATTATTAAGTTTGTTTAATCGAAGCATCTTTTAAAATGTGACCTTTTAAGAGTATGATGTGCCTGTGTCCTATCACCCCCATGATAGACAAGTTTGATTTGACTGATAAGTGAAGTATGGCTTAATTGTAAAATCCTCATATTATCTTCAAGGCCAAACCATTAATGGCTTGGTGTTTATAAATGATGGCGATTTTCTAAATGTGCAGCTTCTCAAACTTATATGGATTTGCTTCTTGAAGTTAGCATAATGTGGTGTGGTTATTGTTTCTGAATGAGTTTGCAACTTAATATAGTGAGTTTCTGAGTGTAGATGATGCAGTTTATTGAATCAATCCCTTGTGTTTTTTTACAACTAAATATTCCAGTGTGGGTTTTTTTTGCTTGTTGGTTTGTTTTTGGTATTGTAGCAGCCAAAGGATTACCTGATATGGATTCCTCAATCCTCATACACCACAATGGAGGTATCCCAGCCAATAAAAAACTCTCCACAACTTTGCCAGAGATAGAATACCGAGAAAAAGGGAAAGAAAAAGACAAAGATGCCAAAAAACACAACCTTGGAATAAATAACAACAATATTCTACAACCTGTAGACTCTAAAATACAAGAAATTGAGTATATGGAAAACCATATCAATAGTAAAAGATTAAATAATGATCTCGTGGGAAGTACAGAAAATCTCTTGAAAGAGGACTCATGCACTGCTTCCTCAAAAAACTACAAAAATGCCAGTGGAGTTGTGAACTCCTCACCTCGAAGTCACAGCGCCACAAATGGGAGCATTCCTTCCTCATCTAGTAAAAACGAGAAGAAGCAGAAATGCCCTAGCAAGAGCCCAAGTGCACACAAGGACTTAATGGAAAACTGTATTCCTAATAACCAGCTAAGCAAACCAGATGCACTGGTAAGGTAAGTGTGTGTGCTGTGACCTTACCAATGCTTTCCATAAACTTGACTTAGGTCTTGAAAAACACACTTCCAAGTATGCCTGTAGGAATTGTTTGTGATCAGATACTGTGACAATTAACTTGGTGGTGTTTGACATTCAGCGTTTATTTCGCATGGGTTTGTTGGTCACCTGTGCCGTTGTCCAGAAGCATTGACTCCAGCCCTTTCCAGTGCTCTGAGTGGTGACAGTGATTACTTTCCACATTTGACAAATTTACATGTAACTTGATTCTTCTCATGGTTTTGAGAAGCACATCTTTAGTCCTTGACCTTTTCTTTTTGCGTATTCAAAGTTCTTGTGGCATAGACACAAAAAGAAGAGTGTGTGTCCTGTTCGTGCAAATCTTTGTCAGACAGATAGAAAAATGAGGGTGGGGGTGGAGAAAGTTGTCCTTTACCACTTTGGACTTGTTCTTGATTGTCCACTTAAAATATGAATTATCCCCCAAATAATTCTGGGAAAGTTAGGCTTGAAAAATAATCTCTTTCTAAAAATTCCGTAGGTAAATACAGTTGATCCTTGAACAACGTGGGTTTGAACTGCATGGGACCACTTATATGTGTTTATTTTTCAGTAGTAAATACTACAGCACTACATAGTCCTTGGTTGGTTGAATTTGCGGCTGTGGAAGAACCGTGGATATAGAGGGCCAACTGTAAATTACACTGGGATTGACCCCCACATTGTTCAAGGGTCAACTGCACAGTGTTAGACATGGATTTTAATCAGAAATGTTCCTTTTCCCATCTTTAAGTTAAAGAGTAACGTTGTATTACCTTGACTGGCTCAGACTTAATTTTGCTGTATTTTATGTATTTTATAAAATATACATGTTCATCTTACTTCATATCTTTTTTCCATTTGGAAACTGAGATCTGACTTGGAGCTTTTTTATTTTTATTTTTTCTCCTCATTTTTTATTTTTTAAAATTGAAATATAGTTGATTTACAGTGTTGTGTTACTTTTTGGTGTACAGCAAAGTGATTTAGTTATACATATATATCTATATTCTTTTTCATATTCTTATCCATTATGGTTTATTACAGGATATTGAATATAGTCCCCAGTGCTATACAGTAGGACCTTATTGTTTCTTTTATATATAGTAGGTTGTATCTGCTAATCCCGAACTCCCAATTTATCCCTCCTCACCCCCTTTCCCCTTTGGTAACCATAAGTTTGTTTTCTATGTCTGTGTGTCTCTTTCTGTTTTGTAAATAAGTTCATTTGTATCATATTTTCGATTCCACATATAAGTGATACCATATGGTATTTGTCTTTCTCTGGCTTACTTCACTTAGTATAATAATCTCTAGGTCCATCCGTGTTGCTGTAAATGTCATTATTTCAAGGAGCTTTTTAAAAATACATAACTCAAGAGGGCACTTGTAACTCCTTCCCTCCACTAAGTTATCTTTATTCCTCTTCCTTTGGCTTGCTTCAGAGCAGGCAATTTATGAGGGAAGGTATTTCTAGTGTTATGAATTATATGAACTAGATTATTAATTTGTTTTAGTTTTCTTATTGGCAGCTAGATGAAGGGAAGTACATGTGGGTTCTGCTGCTGAAGTCGCTAGAGGTTTCAGAGCCCTCTGCCACTTCTGGAAGCATACATGCTGTTGCTGATGCCAGGCTGGCATCCACATCTGTTTGTTTTGACATTCTGCCCCATCATACCCTACAGAGAAAACACTCAGCAGAGAACTCTCTTCCATTTGCCCATGGGAGAAAGACCAATTAGTTGACCTATGTCAAAAGGAATATCCCACACATTTACTATATGCTATAAATGAAACATCTGCCACCATCTTTTTAACATCCTTTCTCCTACACAATTTTAATTATAGCAGTCAAGTCAAAACAGTTTTCCTCTGTAGGGTGTTGCAGAGAGAGAGCAGTCAAGGCTCAGTCTTGTGATACCACCTCACTTGGGCCCCACTTGTCATGTTGGTTGACTCTACTACCTGATCTGCCCTTAGTAAAGAATTTCAAGGTCTCAGATGGCCCATTTTCCAGTTGTGGGTCCAGTGCTCCTGTGCCTGCTCCTGGGGTATATACCTCTTCTTGTGGTCACTAATGTGTCCTCTGATGTGCCTTGATCTGAAGGGCCCCAGAATATTACTCTGCTTTAGGCAATACCTGCTGTCAAATACCTAAATATAAAATGTTATATTTAAATAGTTTTATAAGCTTCCATAGGATTATTTTCAACTTTTACTATAATATTATAAAAAATAAAGAGATGATATAAATATCCAACAATAGGGGAGAAATTTAAATAATTATGGTCCATATATTCCATAGATTTTTAATACAGAAATTACAAAATCATATTTTTGAGCCATATTAAATAATATAGGGAAGTGCTTATGACATAATATTTCATGAAGAAAGTAGAAAGCAATCTTATTAAAAACATTTTGTTTTTCTAATACACACAGAGAAAGGATTTGAAGGGTTTGATTTCTTCTTCCTTGACTTCATGTATGTTTTGATGAATATTAATAAGACTGTAACGGATCCAAACCTGACATGTTTGAGCTGTTAGCCATAGAGTGGATTTGTTATCTTCAGATGGAAAGGGCTGGGCTCAGTGGTCTCTAAGGCTCCTGATGCAAACGTACATGGGCTGACAGTATGTACGTGAGTCCTTTGCTCCTGCAGGTACACCCAAGGCTGTGTATAGGTCCAGGCTGGCTGTAAGGATAATACTGATCATCCCTTTTATAAAGCTTTTTTTAAAAATCATTTGAAAACCAGTACTGTAGTATTAATAGTAAATTAATTGCAGCACATGCTGTATAGCTATGTCTTTCTCAATATCATGGTTGAAAACTACTATATTTGAGGAACCAATTCATTGATTTTGGGGGGAATATTCATTAGTACACCACCTTCAAAGAATTCTTGGAGATCGGTGTGGCTGTCAAAATAAGGTTCGATGGTCGTTCCCTGTGAAGGAGCAAGCAGTCCTTCAGGTCTTTTCACCATCTCTCCAAGCTCCAAGGATGTTCTCTAGTGTGCTGTACACCACAGGCTGGCAGACCACTGCACACAGGCCAAAGCTGGCCCACTGCCTGTTTTTGTAAAAAAAAAAGTTTTATTGGAACATAGCCACGCTCATTCATTTACATAGCGTCTATGGCTGCTTTATTGTGGCAGAGTTGAGTAACTGCAACAGAGACTCTATGGCCTACTAAGCCAAAGATGTTTACTCCTAGCCCATAACAGAAAAAGTATGCTGATATATGTGCCACATCTTCTTTATCCATTCATCTGTTGATGGACACTTAGATTGCTTCCATCTCCTGGCTATTGAAAATAGAGCTGCAATGAACATTTTGGTACATGACTCTTTTTGAATTATGGTTTTCTCAGGGTATATGCCCAGTAGTGGGATTGCTGGGTCGTATGGTAGTTCTATTTGTAGTTTTGGAATATTACTCAGCCATAAAAAGAAACAAAATTGAGTTATTTGTAGTGAGGTGGATGGACCTAGAGTCTGTCCTACAGAGTGAAGTAAGTCAGAAAGAGAAAAACAAATGCTGTACGCTAGCACATATATATGGAATCTAAGAAAAAAAAAAAAAGGTCATGAAGAACCTAGGGGTAAGATGTGAATAAAGACACAGACCTACTAGAGAATGGACTTGAAGATATGGGGAGGGGGAAGGGTAAGCTGTGACAAAGTGAGAGAGTGGCATGGACATATATACACTACCAAACATAAAATAGATAAGCTAGTGGGAAGCAGCTGCATAGCACAGGGAGATCAGCTAGGTGCTTTGTGACCACCTAGAGGGGTGGGATAGGGAGGGTGGGAGGGAGGGAGACGCAAGAGGGAAGAGATATGGGAACATATGTATATGTATAACTGATTCACTTTGTTATAAAGCAGAAACTAACACACCATTGTAAAACAATTATACTCCAATAAAGATGTTAAAAAAAAAAAGTATGCTGATAGATCCACTAAGGTGGGGGAAGGTGGGGAACTTGGCAGTAAGTGTTGCCTGTAGGCTCCTTCCCAGGAAAAGTTTGGGAACTTGCTAAAGCCACTCCAAAGTCTTCTTTTGGTTTAAGAAATACATATCTTACAAAATGACCCAATTTCTGCCAGCTTGATTTCTGAATTCTTTACCCAAGTTATTTAGAAACAGACTTATAATATTGGTAGCCAAAAAATATTTTTAATTCTGACGTGGAAAAAACTTTTAGACATAAACAAAAAAGCAATGAGAAAGATCAGTTATTTTAAGTACATGCTGGGTTAGAAAGGAATCCTGTAAATTAGAGTGAGGTTTGCTCAATTTTTTTCTTCGTGGTCAATTTTAGAATATTTTAAGTGTGAAAAAATTATAGAAAATTTAGGTGGAAAAAGGAGGAAATACATGACATAAATCACTGTTAAATTTTTGTTGTATTTTCTTCAACTAAATTTATGTAGTTGTGGCCATAGTGTTTGTGTAGTTTTTTTTTATTAATTTTTATTGGAGTATAGTTGCTTTATCGTGTTGTGTTAGTTTCTGCTGTACAGCAAAGTGAATCAGTTATATGTATACATATATCCCTCTTTTAGATTGCCTTCCCATTTAGGTCATCACAGAGCATTGAATAGAGTTCCCTGTGCTGTACAGTAGGTTCTCATTAGTTGTCTTTTTTATACATAGTAATGTATATATGTCAATCCCAATCTCCCAATTCATCCCACCCCCTCCTTCCCCCATTGGTATCCATAAGTTTGTTCGCTATGTTTGTGTAGTTTTTGTGTCCTGCTTTTTTCACCTAAATTATATTGAAATCATTTTCCCAATTTAGCCTAACACTGGTTTTCACTTGATGTGGAATATTCCATGGCAGGTCTGTGTGATCATTCAGTGGTCACTCTAAGATCCGGCAGGTCAGGCTGCGACACCTGAGCTGCTTTCCTGTAGTTTCAGGGCCTGCAAGCAGAAGAGCCAACACTTTTGTTTGTACTTGGCACAAAGCTCCCTCTCAAATACAGCCCAAGACTGTGGGGTTTCTTGTTGGGGTTTGTTACTTGTTTGAATTTCCTGGTTAAGGGAGAGAATTTAAAACTGAGTACAAAATGTAAAGTGATCCATATTCTGTAGAAATGTGGAAGCAAAAGTCTCTTCTTGGTTTATTTCCATCCCGCCTTTTCTTTCTTCGTTTTTTGTGTTCAAGACAGAAGATTAACCTTTCTTGTTTCTAGTGCTTATTCTTAATAAGATATCAACTCTTTAACGTAGTTGAATAGTGTTTGGTGTGAAGAGTCAGGAAGGAAAAGTATCCACAGTTTGCCTAGTAGAGATGCATTTTACAGAACTAAGTAGAATTTAGAATGATGGTTTTTGGTTTTTTTGGAACTGCAAGAGATCTAAGAGACAGTTAGACCAGCCTCCCCAACCCTGTCTTCTTAGCAGAGAAGTAAACAAGCCCTACAAGAGTAAATGGCTAGTCCAAGTAACCCAGCTAGAGTGGTAGTTACCAGGACCGGAACCGAAATTTCTTGGCTTCTGCCTTTGCTGTTATACCATGCTGCTTAAAAAAAAAAAAAAAAAAGTTTTACCAACCTGCTTTATTTTTGTTTTTTAAAAAACTATTGTTTTTGTTTTTGTTTTAAATGCACATACAGCTAAAGCTGACATAAGGATTGGGACCAGAGCTAAATTTTATGCTCTCATGGCTAAAATCTATAGAAGAAATGCTTAGAATTTCAGAATTCATTTAATTTTACATTTTTCTAGAGATATGCTCTTTTAAGTGTTTTAAAAATTCTTGCTCTTGCCAAAGACACAGGCGTGTACTTATTTCTGAACAGAAGGGGGCCATCCACTCGTACCCTTGAAAGCTTACAGGGTCTCTGAGAATTCAGTTCTGGTTAGGGCTACGTGGGAGTTAGTCTGGTTCAGATAGCCTAGAGCCACCCAGCAGGAAATTTGCCCTTTAGGAATAAATCTGGGGTAGGCCTAGCTTGACAGCAGCAGACCGAAGAGCCTTGAATTGGAAAATTTAGGATTGGGGATGTAACCATCAGCTTACCCTGAGGAAAGGCCACCAGTGACTGCTTTGAAGGCCTGAGGTGCTGGGGTGTGGGCGTGGCCATGGTGGTAAGTTCTGAGGGTGAGGGTGGGGGTGGGTTTTCTTCAGGGGAAAGTGGAAATCTGGGATATGTTTTCATATGTTGAAAAGTCACTCTTTTTTCCTCTCTAAATTCATTTGGTTATTTTAAGCGCACCAAAATGTTATTACTTATAAGTTAGTTTGTTCATACAGTTCTGCTTATTTGGAGACTTGAGAGCCTTGGGAGAAAAGGAGAAAACGTGTATCAGGATTTTTCCAGTAGTCACTAAGCAAGTGTGATAGCCCTGACTCAGAGGGGAGGGAGGAGGAGAGGAGGGATGGAGAAGCACTTTAAGACATTTTAACTCATTCACTGATACTGAGGAGTGTTTAACTTACACTCATACCCAGGAACTAACTTATATTACTAGATCTGGGTCTTAGGGAAATATTTTGGGATTATATAGATTAATGACAACATACTTTATAAATAGTGTTCTGATCCATCCGTGAGTATATTGATTGTGTTTTTAGTAGCTGTGATATGAGTATTTGTGACTCATCTTTTTCTAGGTTAAGCTGGTAGGTGAGCAAAATGTCGCTGGTCTTCATTCCACTTTCTAGCCCATATAAGCCTTGTGTTTATGTTTTATGATTTTATGTTTTTCTTAAGGGGGACGAAGATAGCAAAAGCTAACAACAGCCATCTTTCTTCTTTGACAGGATTTGCTGGTGCCACAGATTGCTCAGGTGGTTTGACTAGCAGTTCTCAGTCTTTGTACTTCTGAATTTAATCTTGTCTCCAGACAGCAGCATTTGAGATTGTCGTGTAACCTCTGCTGTATAGAAGGCTCCTTGGTGTGGTCTCGCTGTTGGGGGAAAAACAACAGACAGTTTACACTACTTCCGATTTTTCATTTCCCACATTTTAAGGTGTCTACACACAATTAAAAATTATGTATCCATTGAAAGGAAATGGCCATATTTTTAGATACTGATTTTTAATAATCAGTGGGTTCAGTATGATTTTGGTGTGGATAGCTGTGCAAAAGAGCAAAGTAAAGAGAATCCAAAAAGCCCCTGTTTTGTCATCTTAGAGATTGTAGGCACAAAGCGAGGGTAGAATCCAAAGTTGAGACCTGACTATGGGAAAGAAACAAGACAGAGCAGTCAATTCCAGAGGAAGAGCCCACGAGCATTCCCTGAGACAGGTACTCCAGGGGGAGGTGGCCTTTTATGGACCTTTCCAGCCCTCTCCCAAGTCCCTAAAGAGTCCTACCTGGGAATTCACAGTAGTTTAAGTGGGGAAGGTTACAAAGGAGTCTCTTGAAAGGTGGAAACTCATCTTAAAAGAAGGTAATGGAAACACCCCAAGATTGATTGTTAAAGGGGCGGAAATAGCAAAACAGATCATATGGTATGAACCATTAACAAAATATGGTTAGGTATCATTCTTATATACACAGAAAATTATTTGAAATAGTATACACCAAATGGTCAATCGTAGCTGATTATAGGAGATGTTTACTTTCTACATTGTCTATTTCTACATACTTTGAATTTCTACACGGGCTTATTATGCCCATAAAAGAATGTAAGCTAGGCGAGGGCAGGGACCTCCTTTTTTCTTGTCTGCCACAGTACACAGTGATTGCCACAGGGTAGATGCTCAGTAAATACTTGTTGAATGAATATTACCTTTGTGCAAGGAAAATACTAGATGGGGGCAGGGGGAGGAAAGATGCAGTGCAGTGCAACTCAAAGGCTTTTGAAGGTGGAAAACCTAAATATTACATTAAACCAGGCCAAGGACCTGCCATCCAGTGTCAAACTATTTGTTGTTCTTGAGTAAGTTGTTACTGATTTTATTTCTAAAACATAGAAGGACTTTCCACTCTAAGCCCTTTTCCTTGGTATTTCCCAGGAAGTTTTAAAATTAAGTACTCTGTCAGGACTTTTTTCCAGGCTGTGAGGAGGTTTAAGAATTTCTGGAAGTTACAAGGGCAAGGGGAGAAAACTCCAAGGGACTTTTGAAAAAGCCATTTGCTCTGCCAGTGGGTTGGTTGTTCCTCAGGGCCAAGGAATCTAGGCATAAGCCACATGTCAGCCAAGAACTCGGAGAAAATCTTAGTTTGCCTTGTCTTATTCATCTTTCCTGGTGGGTCTTGCCTTCTCTCTTCCCCCTTAGCTCTAGCCATTCTCTTTGTCTTTGTGGTAGCTGGAGAGAGAGCTTAGATCCCATGTTTCCAAACTTCCCTCCAAGGAAATCCCCCTGGTTAGAAAATACGTTGACTGCTTGTTTGTCATCTCTGGTGCCAGAGAGAAAATGGTATATTTGTTTATTTTCTTTTGCATTTAAATATATTTTGCTATGTGTCAGGAATAGTTTGTGGAAGAAAATCTGACCTTGGGAGACAGTGATTGGGGTTTGGGGCTTTACCCTGGCTGCTTTCCCTACGTGTGCTACCTGTCACCTGCCTTGACAATCATCTGTGCTGCACAGTGACTTGCCTGACACCCTCCTCGTGAGTGGTGGCTGCCAAAGTAGGCCTTTCCGCTTCCACAGGTGCATTTGACCATTTATTTGTAACAGTATCATTTCTAGCTGAGAGGTAAAATTTAGTAAAAATGCATGACATTTCAGAAAGAATTAGATTAAATATGTTGGATATAGCTGCAACTAAATTTTTTGGAAATTATTAAGTGAAAATAAACTATTTGGAAATTATTAAGTGAAAAAAAAGTAGTAGAGCCATATTTCTATTTATTAGTAAGTTCAGTGTCTCTGTGGAAACATGTTTTTGATTTATATTAGTCTAGCATTGTTTCTGAGCAGATATACATTGTTGGACCTGATTTATTTTCATTTTCTGCCATGCTCATATTTAAGGTACCTGTAGTTTTTATTTGGTTAGATTTGTTTATTATATTAATTCATAATATAGTTTGAATTTATTTTAACCATTATAGTGATTTAAAACTATAATATTCTGGGATATAAATGTGGTAATAGAAGCATGATAATTTTATACTTAAGCAGGCCTGTTTTGTGACTTGAAAACCAGGCAGCACTTTAGAAGCTAGGCATTAATGAATTTAAGCCAGCAGTTTACTTAATGTCTGCATATCCAGGTGATCAAAAAAGATCATAATCTATGTTGTATGGATAAATTATGAAATAACACAAATTATTTGGTGGGGGGAATCCACATTAGAAACATTTTTATGTTGAGTACTGAGAGTTTATTCTAACAAGAGGGATTTCTGATTAGCCAGCTAGGAAGTTTCCTCCCTAGAATTCAGAAGGAACTACTGTCAAATGTTGTGTTAAATTCTGAGTCAGTACCCCTGCTGGCACATAACGAACTGAGATTTCCAGCTAAGGGAATTAGGGGTGGATTCCCTGAAGGGGCGGAACTCCAAGGAAAAGGAACTGTATTCTTTAAATGTTACTCATGCTATCATTTAGAAACTGGCTATTTGAGTACTTGGACTGCCAGTGTGGGTATACTTCAGTCTGTGCAAATCTCTCTGGGATCTCTTAGACCTCTTTTCTAGTCAGCTGGGCCTCTCAGAATTAAAGCAAGTTTTAGTTTCTTTTTTATGGAAAGAATGACAACTCCTCTCTCTTGTAAGGTCCGTTTCACCTTTCTTGGTAGAGTGTTGTAACAGATTTGAAACAGAAACAGTATAATGAACTGGAAAGGACCACTGCCCTTACTGTCCCCCTGGCTCTAGAGAGGGTGTTGCGGACTCGGGCAAGTACAGGAGCGAGGCAGGGCACAGGCGTGAGCAGGGGGCCGGGGTTGGCATCGTTTGTACTCAGTACTGCACCCGGCACGTGGGAGTTGGGAAGCGCCATGCCCTTCCAGACAGCCCAGCCAGGTGTTGCTGTGGGGTTGCAGGCCCAGTGTTGCTAACTCTTCTGATATTCAGAGGACATGCCGAAATAGGTGTCTTTATGTGAAATCTCACGGTTCCGCAACATTTATACTTACATCCTGTGGAGGAGAGTGAAACAAAACATGTTCATGGGCCGGATTGGCTCACCAGTCTGTAACCTCTGCACCTGACCCTTCCTGTTATTCTTGTGTTTTGTTCCATCCCCCACTGACCCCACCAGTCAAAAACTGGACTCCTGCAGGAAGGACTTGTAGTTAGGGGCAATCGGTAATTCCCATGAACTGATCTGCCATGTATTAATGGGAACTTTTTGCCTTCTCCTGTCCTTGAGTTCCATGTGCTCCTGGAAAACATGCACCTGTTGACAGTGCCCCTCCAGAGTCAAAGACTGACGCCTTTTTTGTTGCATCCTCACACCTGACCGTGAGGCCTTCAGACCACTTAGAAGGAGAGGGGACAGCCTTATGGTAAGAAGGGTAGTGTGGGTCTCTGGTGTTCCTCAGACCATACGGTATAGAGGCCTCCTGTGTCTAAGGCAGGTGACTTACTCCACACCAAGGTGTTTTTCTGCCGTGTTCTTGGAGCATAAAATACACCGAAACGGGACATGGACACTGGTTATTCGCAGATTTCACAGACCAGCCAGTTTAGAATCTGGACCTCCCAGCACCATCCCCTGTAACGTGTGTATACTGTCAAGGCTGATGTCAGAGCGATGCCTGCTCTCTTCTTTTACAGGGAGCCAGGGCAGGGCAATAAACTGCAGCTCTAGAATCTAGATTTAGACAAACTATTGCTTTGATAGGAACTGATGAATGGGAAGTACAGGTAGTTGATGTATATTTAGGAACTGAGGTGTCTTCTGCTTAA
This sequence comes from Mesoplodon bidens, assembly GCF_964165515.1. Classification (NCBI taxonomy): domain Eukaryota; kingdom Metazoa; phylum Chordata; class Mammalia; order Artiodactyla; family Ziphiidae; genus Mesoplodon; species Mesoplodon bidens. The sequence goes on along the minus strand of NC_138177.1, from coordinate 167,108,629 downwards.
GAAAATTAAGTTCGCCTTCCTTGGAGTGACCTAAAAAGTTTAGGAAGTAAAAGAGTTGGGCTTTCCCTAAGGCTTTCAGATTATTCTGAAACTGGCCTGTGACATGGGCAAATCTAAGAGTAACAGTGGATGTTGAAAAGCCACGGAAAGCAAATTAACAGCTTCCTCTTTTGAAAGAACTTTTCTCCCAATCATAAAATGATAATTAAAATGTTAAAAATAAGCTGTTGATTACTTCCAATTTTGAAAATAAAGAAGAGGTGGCCACTATTTTTTTTTGTGTGTGTGGTATGCGGGCCTCTCACTGCTGTGGCCTCTCCCGCTGCGGAGCACAGGCTCCGGACGTGGAGGCTCAGCGGCCATGGCTCACAGGCCCAGCCGCTCCGTGGCATGTGGGATCTTCCCGGACCGGGGCACGAACCCGTGTCCCCTGCATCGGCAGGCGATCTCTCAACCACTGCGCCACCAGGGAAGCCTCACTATCTTAACGTATATCCTCTCAGTCTTTTTTTCTCTTGCATACATATATATTCTTTTCACAAAACGAAGCTCATACTATGTATAATGTTTTGTAATTGTCTTTTTCACTGACTATATCATGAGCATTCTCCCATGTCATTGAATATTCTTCCTCAGTGGTTTTTTTTAATTAATTTGTTTATTTACTTATTTTTTTGGCTGTGTTGGGTCTTTGTTGCTGTACGTGAGCGTTCTCTAGTTGCGGCGAGCGGCGGCTACTCTTCGTTGCGGTGCATGGGCTTCTCATCGCAGTGGCTTCTCGTTGTGGAGCGTGGGCTCTAGGCATGCGGGCTTCAGTAGTTGTGGCACGCGGCCTCAGTAGTTGTGGCTTGCAGGCTCAGTAATTGTGGTGCATGGGCTTAGTTGCTCCGCAGCATGTGGGATCTACCCCGGCCAGGGCTTGAACCCATGTCCCCTGCACTGGCAGGCAGATTCTTAACCACTGCACCACCAGGCAAGACCCCAATGGTTTTTTAATGGTGGCATGTCAGTCAGGCACATGAATATACAATTTATTTAGCCACTCTTCTGTTGAATATTTGTGTTCCTGCTTTTTTTTTTCTTATTATAAATCATGCTGCAACAAACACACTTTTACAGAAATCTTTGTGTGTATCTCCAGTGTGGGAGAGGGATGATGTATTAACAGATACGAACATTTTAAAGACTTTTTTGATACAAAGTATCATATCTGATCACATCCTTTAAGGACCTTATTAAAAATACTAGTTCATGGCACCCATAGCTTTATTCTTAAAGGGCTTCAAGGTCAGTTTCCTATTCCGTGAATGGCCAGTGAAATCCTCTAGATTTCCTTTCCTTCTCTGTGTTCCTTAATGAAAATGAATGTGTTTGACAGATTAGGGAACAGAGACATAAGGTACTTTGTATTATGGTTTCACCTGGCAATCAGGTAATCAGGCTGTTGCTTATTTTTGGATACTTGTGCCTGGTGAGCAATTGTAGTAACCACAGTGAGACCTGAGGCAGCTTCATTTCCTTATTTCCAAAGTTGTGGTTCATAGGATATACTAGAGCAGCTTCAAGTCAGTGTAGGCCTCACTTAAGATGAGAGACATTCATGTTTTTATGTGAATGACCCATGCTACCCAGCCTGTCAGGGTGAATGACCTGGAAACGGGGGAAGGGAAGGAGTTGGTGGAGAGGGTAAACAGTATTTCTTCTGGGGACAGAGCTTTGATTTATGAGCTCAGTTTCCTGAATAGACAGCTGTGTGGTCCCTGAACAAGTCTTGTCTTGTATGATTAACATATGCCAGGGGATCTCCTAATGCAATTAGGTACTTAGCGAGATAAAGCAGTTGCTCTTCATTCAGTCTTTTTTTTTTTTTAACATCTTTATTGGAGTATAACTGCTTTACAATGGTGTGTTAGTTTCTGCTTTATAACAAAGTGAATCAGTTATACATATACATATGTTCCCATATCTCTTTCCTCTTGCGTCTCCCTCCCTATCCCACCCCTCTAGGTGGTCACAAACCACCTAGCTGATCTCCCTGTGCTATGCGGCTACTTCCCACTAGCTATCTGTTTTACATTTGGTAGTGTATATATATCCATGCCACTCTCTCACTTTGTCACAGCTTACCCTTCCCCCTCCCCATATCTTCAAGTCCATGCTCTAGTAGGTCTGTGCCTTTATTCCCGTCTTCATTCAGTCTTTCCATGTGCACCTGCCTTCCTGATAAGCAAATGCCCCTTTACCCCTGTCTCCTTCAGCCACTATTTAAACTAAAAATCTGGTGGCCTGCTGTAGATAGGTTGTTTCCAGAGCCTCATATATCATAACGCTGACCCTGTTCTAATCTAAGCACTGAGGAAATGGACAGAGAGCGAGGGTTAGAGACATGGTCTTGGAAGGGTTGGAAGAAACTTTAGAAATACACTTCCAGCTTCTAATTTTAGAGCACCGCAAGTCCCTGGCTTCAGAGAACTTATAGGCTTTTTAGAAATAAGATGTATACACAGGAAAATATTAAAAACCAAAACAAATTTAAAAACAGCACAGGGAAATGGTTTAGTGCCAAACCAGAAACACCAACAGTAAGGGCTTTCAGATTTCAGGAGAGGGAAATCAGCACCTCATGGTGGAGAGTTTGGTTTTTGTTTTTATTTTTTAACTGGGTCTTGAATGAGTGAGACTTGAAAATTGGAGGCCATTCCTCCAGGAGGGAGGGGTGGTATAATTAAAGGCAGAAGATGTCTGGGAACAAGGAGTGGGTCGTTTTGGCTGGTATGATGGGTTTGTGAAAAAAACTCATCTTTCAGTCACTTGGCTGTATCGTTTGAAGGTGACCTTCTGAAGCCCCTTTTCTTACGTAGTAAGCAGCACTCTTAAGTTCTATGTTGTCGTGCAAGGCCTACAGCATCTCTGTCACAGCTTCTTAGAGCTCAGAGATAACCAGCAGAGCTGAGGCTCCTTATCTTCCTGACAGCCTCATGGGATCAAGCTGACAACCCATAGAAATATACACTTAGGTCGTTTTCTGGAATGGGTGTGGAGTCGTCCGTAGGTGAAGTCCTGGCTGAGAAAAGGTCTCCCTCTTTTTTGCAGGACTTGCTTCCTGGGGCAATTTCCTGCCCCAAAGTCTTAAAGTTCTTCTGTGTTCTCAGGCCTCAAAAAGCCTCAGGCTTTATAAAAACATGAAGGTACTGGCTCTACACATTGGAGACTTTTAAACTTTCAATGAAGTCATAGCACTGTGGCTGTAATTCAAGTAATTCACAAAGATAAGGATTACAAACACTTAGACATAAATATCTCCCTACCTTTTCAGATGCTTAACAATACCTCTTTCAACTAAAAGCTGACACTTGAATACTGTACTTTGTTTTACTACCAGGTGTGCTTCAAGATGCTCAAAGATATTTTTCCTACTTAGCCTGCCTTGAAAGACTCAGGTTTGAGCTTCATTCTTTTGGTCAGCTAGGAAATTACCCCTTATTAAAATGTAACTTTTTCCCTTAAAATTAAATAATTATCAACCATTTACATTATGGCTTACCTTAGTTGGGTGGAATGAGGGAGGAGATGAGGTAGAGTTGAGGTTTGGAGTGGGTAAGAGCGTTCCTCAATTTGGCAGTTTTGCTCTGAAGTCAGCTGGGCTGGCGAGTGGAGCCCTGAGGAAGGGCTGCTCCAGTGGCCCCGCCTCTTGCTTGTGAGTTAGGTGCTCTGCTGGAGTTTAGAGGTAGCTTACAAGTTTAGAAGTTGATGTAAAGTTTTATCAGTAAAGTGGAGTAAAGTGGCTCGGAAAGGTGCCTGGACCTAACTGGTAACATTCTGAGTTGATTAGACCCCTGGCTTGTCTGATTGGGCCCAAATAGACATATTTATTGGACACATAGACTCCAGCTTTGCTGTGGGCCCTGTCTGTATCCCAAGTGGCAGCACTACTGGGCAGCCTTCGTAAGGATGACTAGCGCCACGGGAGTTGGGCAGGGAGGGAGTATGTTTATTTCCTGCCGAAGCCTTACCAAAGTTTGGTTAAGATCTGTCTTATTTCTCTTTTTTGGATGAGTTTATAGTTCTGCTGGAGGAAAGTTCTCTTTTATCCCTTAATCTTCTATTGTGTAGGGAGGAGAGTAGGGTTTAGCTCTGATAAATGGGTTTGAGCTTGAAGGTGAAATTTTTTCCTGCTTTCTTTTGATTCCTATTTACTGAAATTAGTTTTAAGGGTTATAAACTATTACTTCTGCCTCATTTTCTTCCTCACCACGTGCTTCAAATTTAGGTTGCAGCTATCGACATTTTAGTAAAATCCCATGAATACATTTGAAGATTTTGCATTAACCTCTTAACACCATTTAATCAGTACTTCTTGGTGTTTCACAGCAATAAATTATACATCTGCATTTTACCTAGTAAGTATTGACCTTCAGCACAAAAGGGTTAATTAAGTTTACCATTATGACAAGTAGTAGTTATCTGTCTAATAAATGCCCCTGGCACTTGACTGGCTCAATTCAGTTCAAATTACTAATTCATGTAATTCTTTAAAAACTCATGTATACATTTTTTTATTGAGCATATGCAGAGATTGGTGGTACAGTACATCTGTGCAGTGTAATATTATGCAGCAATTAAGTTGTTTGTGAAAAGTTTCTAATAGTGTGGAAAGGTGCTTAAGATATGTAAACTATACATGTGATACTCTCAGCAATATGAAAAATGTTTACATGTGTTAAGAAGGAGAAAGAAAAAGACATACAGAAATGAAGTAAACCAAATGCAAATAGTGGTTCTGTCTGGATGAAAGGATTATGAGTTATTTACATGTTTATTCTTTATACTTTTCTGTTGTATGCAGTTTTTTATTTTGACTGGGTATCACTTTTGCAATAAAAACATAAATCCAATAAGGGGTTATAAATCATTTTACCACCTACCTCAGTTAAGATTTAAAATATAGTGAACATTCAACATTAGATTAATGCTTTCTGCAGAGAGACAATGAAAAATTTCCCCTAATAAATTTAAAAAGTTACTGAGAATTTACCATTTAGCACATTAAGTTATCTTACATGTTGTTATGCAGTTTCCTGTAGACCAGTGTTTCTTAAACTGAGGAATGCTGTGTTAACTAACAGGTTTGCTGCAACTGTTTGGAAAACAGTCATTCAGAATTTTACAGAACCAATGGCAACAGTTATGAAAATCCTGAAGCGTTTTATTTCTGTGCCTTGTGAACTTAAGTTATTTAATTTTTGAAAATAAGCTTTTTATTGAAGTATAACACACATCCACAAAAGTGCTCAAATCTTAAGTATACAACTTCTGAATTTTCAAAAAGTGAACACACCCTTGTAACCATGTCACCTTATTTTTCTTGTATTGTGCTGCTATATGTCTTTGACAAGATTTTCGTAGTTCTACACACAAAAAATATTGTTTAGTGTTCTGTGGTCTCCAGAAGTTACACTCTAGATCTTTTTGCACACTTTGCTCTCCTAACTGTACAAACTCCTTGGTTTTTTTACATTTTTCAAGGAACTCTAAAGTTTCATTCAGAAATTGTTATTCTTAGTTCATGGTAGGAAATTTGGCTTTTATAGGTTAAAAACTGTAAAAAAGTAATAACTTCAAAATTCTTGACGTCTAGACTTCGCAGATTTAATTTTTCTTTCATTCCCAACTGCGGCACATGCTTTGCCCCAGTGGCTGGTTGTGGGGAACTTGATTCCTGGGCCTCTGCATATGATACAGCTTAGGTTGCTAATCTGAAGGAGCAGATCAAGAGCCAGTGGTAAGTGTGTCAGGCCTAGAAATCCTAGACCAAGCTGGGAGGAACTTTAGAGATCGTTTGCCTCAGATGGGGAAACTGAGTCCTGAAAGGTTATATGCCTTGTCCAGGGTCGCAGAGCTGGTTCCAGAGCTGAGTCAAGAATCCTGATCCTATACCCCGTTTCTAAACCATGCTAAGTCCCTAGTCTCTTCTTAAAGCTCATCCTTTTTACTAAAAATGCAGTCCTCGGGCTGTGAAACCAACTTCTCAAAAAAGATAAATTACCTAACACATTTTTCAGCCAAACTTCTTAATGAGGATAACCTGACAGCATCGACCTGTTTTAGAAAATATCCCTTGGGTAACTTCGGGTGAATGAGTGACGGTGTGGGGATGGTATAAATGCCAGTCGGTGATTGTGTAGAGCAGTTCCGGGAGTACATTCAACTGGAATAACCCTGGCAATAGGGAAAGGGTGGCATGATGTCCATTTGTGGTGCTTCCCTGGGGAGCGAGCTGTGTCAGGAGACCCGGCAGCTCTTCTGGAACACAAAGTCTCTAGTCTGTGTCCCCAGGCACTGGACAGGGGGACTGGCTACTGGGCCTGGGAGGTAACCATTGATGTTTCATGACTTTTTGGTTTTGAGATTTTGTTTCAGTTGGCTAAAGGTAAGACAGGTAAATAAAGCTGCTCTTTGGTTTTCTAAGGAATGCCAGGCAACCGATACATGTATTTAGTAAGTGTTGATCGCTGTGATTGATGGGCCCTGGGGATTTAGTGCTTCATAAAACATATCTGTAAGGACCTAGTCTATGGACCTGGCAGTTCCAAGGAGAGATCACCATTGCCCTCCAGAATTCTTGGTTCTGTTGGTATGTTGGATCAGTGAAATGCACAAGAGTCTCTTCAGAGCTAACTGACTTTTGCCTGCTGTACATTTGTAGGAAAAGGTGTCTTCTGAGTCTCACCTGGCAGTCATCCTTGGCCTGAACTTCAGTGCCGTTCTCCATGGTCTGATCTGCCAGGTCCCTTCTATCCTTTCTCGCCCTGTTCCCAGAGTACAAGCCTTCCTCAGAGGCCAGACTGATCGCTCTGCCTCCAAATGCCTGTGGCTGTTGCTACCTTTGAGCCTTTGAGCATGTTTTCCCCTTGTTTAGAATGCCTTCTCCTCCCCTTCTACTTCTCCAAATCCTGCCCAACTTCCGAGGCCCAACTCATTCCCCATCTTCTCTCCTCAGAACTCATGTGACATTTCTCTCCACGCCGTGCTGTGGCTGATAGAGCCACAGTTTGGCCTGCTGGAGAAGAGTGGAGTCTAGAGCTAGGCTGCCTGTGTGACCTTGGGCTGGAACCTTTCTTGAATCTAGATTTCTTCATCTGTAAAAAGGGGACTAATAATTGCCAAGGTTATTCAATTTAGCTCATAGTTGTACAGATTAAATGTGTTCATACCATTAAAACCTATGGAACAGTGCCTGGCATGTAAGTTCTCATTAAATATTAGTTACTCCCTTTAGCGTGTTTTTAACCATGACCTTCCTGTATTATGGTTTAATCATTTTAAATGTCTGTTTATTGGCCTCTAGTGAAATTGTAAAGTCCTCTCATGAAGAAAGGGGCTTAACTTTATATTCTTTGTTGACCCTTTTCAGTCCTACATGTGCATATAATAGTTCCCCAATACATATCACTTAAAGTGAAACTATTACTGCATTAAAGAAAATAGATGGAACAGGAGTAAGGAATTGAAAAGATAAGCTTCATTTCACAGATTGAGTTTTCTTATGATTCGTAGATCATGTAATTTGTTCCTTTTTTCATTGTTGTTGAGTCTAGTGAGCTCTTCTGTCACAGTCACCACAAGTGTGAACATCATTTAGCAAGGATGCTAGCAGCTTCAGGAGGCTGTCTCAGACACTGTTTTCTTCTAGGCCCATGGTGGGAGGGAATCTCAGGCAGTAGATTCTCATCTATCAGGGTATCTCAAAGCATGTGGGTCCTGAGCTGGTTGTTATTAGCATATCTCCCTTGCCGAGGGGCATGGGGAATTCACCAGTGGGGAGGGGACCATGCCCTTCAGGCACCCTCCCTCTGCCTTCCCCTCCTCCTTTATTAGCAGCTCAGATACTCACAAGCACCATCTTCACCTGTCAGTGTTCACAAATATTTGGGGGGAATCCGATGTTACCCTGTGGTGGGAAGGGGGAGACCCAGGCAGAAGCACTGATTCAAAGGCTGATTGCAGACGGGAGTTGCGTTGATGTCAGCAGCTGCTGGCAGGGTGCTCCACCAGCCACCCAGCAGTCAGGGACTTCAGCCAGGGTCTCCCACAGAGCCCCGGGGGTGGCCTCTCAGCGATGAAGATGCTGTGTTTCTCCTTCTCCTAGGCTGGAACAAGACATTAAAAAGTTAAAGGCCGACCTGCAGGCCAGCAGGCAAGTGGAACAGGAGCTCCGCAGTCAGATCAGCTCCCTCTCGAGCACCGAGCGAGGGATCCGCTCAGAAATGGGCCAGCTCCGGCAAGAGAATGAGCTGCTGCAGAACAAGTATGTGCACCTTGTGGGCCTCTGGCCGTGAGTCAAGCAGCCTCGCGTTGCTCTTGTTTCCAGGGATTGGAGCACAAAGCTCATGACGACAAAGGGATCTAGCAGAGGAGTTTTTTTAAAAAACAAAATGTTTGAAATATTTAATGTAGGACCAGATATTCAACATGTTGTAAAATCTATAAAAACTTATTTCATTGCAACAAAACAGTTTATTAATATTACTATTCTGTCTTCTCTCATTTAATAACTTCTTCTCTTAGTTTAAAATAGTTATTGAGCTTTTGTGACAATATGAGTAAAATTGACAAGAAGTATTTCTGCCACAATTTGAAACTCTTGTTCCCTTGAGTGAAAATTTCCAGAGGATTAGACTCGATCTACTTTGATTTCTGGAACTAAAAAATGATGTTGAACTTGATTTTATTTGAAGAGGCAGACAAAAAGCTAGCTCTTCTGCATGAATTCTTTTACGCTTTCCATTAATTCATTCTGCAATTACTTCTTGACTCAATGTGGGTCTGTCTTTTTTTAAAATCTCTAAGCAATGTGTGTCTAGGGTAGTGATTACTATTATAGGTGCCGAGCTTTCTGGGCTTTTCCTTGAAAGATCAGTCCTTCATCATTTTCAGGGAATGTAGCTCAAAAGCTAGAGCATTATAGGCACATAACCTTTCCATTGCTTCTGACTCACGTATGTATGTGATGGCTCTAGCATTATTACATAGAGAACATCTTACCTTACACTGATATATTGAGAGAAACTCACCTCATATTGATACATAAAGCTGGGGGTGGTAGGAGCAGGGAAGGGAATGTGGCTGAAATTTTTATCTGAAATTAAGCATCCTGTGATTCTAACTACAAGATCTATTTTGGGATACTCTGAGAAAACATCTCCCAGCTGGAAAGGAAAGGCTGCAGTAGGCTGCAGCATATTGTATTCAGGCAGAGAAAGACCTTCCCCTCCCCTCAGTTTCAATGGATCTGGTTCAGCTCTTCCTTAGTCTCAGACTGAAGTTCTTTCAAGGTGCTTTGGGGCACTAGAATTAGTTCTACAGTTATCTTTTCCTCTGATAGAAACTTGTTTTATCCTATTTTCTGGATTACCTTCTGTAGATCACTTACATTAATAAAGCAGAGGCTAGGTCCAATTCTGTATCTTGTAAGGCAGCTTGTTTATTGGCGTTTAGGAATTGTTAAATAATAATGACAATGTATTTTCCCTGGACACTCTGGGAATTGACATTTATGATTTGCTGTTCAAATCTCCTGTTTACTTTGGCCTCAAAATGATAAAGAGGAGCCATGTTTCTCCAGGGTTTATATTGGACGTTTCTAATTGTAAAACTTTGTATGACAATCATTTCCATATAGGTTACATAATGCTGTGCAAATGAAGCAAAAAGATAAGCAGAATATCAGCCAGTTGGAGAAAAAGCTAAAAGCTGAGCAGGAAGCCCGAAGTTTTGTAGAAAAGCAGTTAATGGAGGAGAAAAAAAGGAAGAAGTTAGAAGAAGCTACTGCTGCCCGGGCTGTTGCATTTGCTGCTGCGTCTAGGTATGTTGATGTCACCGGAGTGCTTAATCCAAGGTTGGCTTTCCTTGGACTGAGAATGGGAATTTGATGCCTTGGGCAGGACTGGAAATACACAATCATGCATGGAGGGATTGCTTTTAAGTGCTGTTTTATTAGCTGGTTTAAACCCCATCTGTGCAAGCTTATGCTGTCATGACAACTTCATCCCTCAGTGACCTGCTGTATAAAGTAGGATGAGGGAATCTCCATGCCTCCCACACCTGGGAGGCAAAATTCTGCTCAGAAAGGGGTTTCCAGCCACTTTCTGTAAGACTGATAATAACTAAATGCTTTGATAATATTACTTTAATAATTATAATTATATAATAATTATAATTATTATATAATTATAATAGTAATTATTTAGTAATTATAATAATTATAATAGTATAGTTTATAGAATTTATTTATTATAGTATAATAATTATAATAGTAATTATTATTATTATATAATTATAATAGTAATTATAATAATAATTACTAAATTGGTGCAGGGAACCAGTCTGGACTTTTGTTCCCTTTATAGAACTATCATTATGCTCTACTCTTAGTTGTGTGTTTCTGGTGTTTTTAATCTTAAAATGGAAGAAAGATAGAATCTTGGTCCCCCAAGCACTGTGTCCTGACTGCTCATGTCTTTGTTGGACATCAGCAAACTGTCAAATGATCTGGAAAAGATGGGGAAGAGAGTTAAGAGCCTCTTTTTCTTTCTTTCTTTCTGTCTCTCCCTCTTTTTGGCTTCTACTTCACTTTTTCTTTTTGCTTTTTTTATTTTGACTGGTGAAGTTCATCTGCATGGTGGGGGTCAGTTATGGGTTTACAGATGCAGGGGAGGGTAAATTATTATTTATTTAATTTTAAGTTTCTATCCCTAAATTTGTGTCTATGTGATATAATTCTACTTTTTGCTTTTTTGTATTTGTCATGTTAATAGCCTTCTTTTGGGTTCTGGCATTTGTAGAATAATTGGTGAACCATCATTTCATCTTTTAGGAAATAGCAGTGGGAGAGAGAACTCTTTCTCCTGCGTGATCCTGCCTTCCCCCAGCAGACTCTGTACTGCAGATGGCTGAGCTAACTTGGCCCATTAGCATCTATACAGATTCACAAGACCCTTTACTAACCTGCTTAGGTTGTCGGGGGGTGGGGGTGGGGTTGTTTGTTCACGCATTTAAAGATTTGTGAGCGTTCCTGAAGCACTTACACTTGCAGGAGATTTTCCTGAACAGTCATCTGGTGTGGCTTGTGCTCTCCTTAATTCATCCAGCAGTTACTCTTTCTTAAAAAATCCCTGAGGAGGATATGACAGTTTCTTAACCATATTGTTTCATGTCTCTTAGGCCTGAGAATCAGTACATTGATTTCAGTCTCTACCCTTAATTTCTTTTGCTTTTGGTTAAGCTTATTGCCTTTGGTCTTATCCTTGGATGGTCCTTGTTTGTCATCATTTATGTAGAGGCTGTTTTTATTCTTAAGTATATCTCAAGGCTTTAGTCTCTCACTGGACCTTCCTTTTCATAGGCAAAGGACACCTACCTTCTCCACCAGGCTGTTTCTGAAACCTAAACAGTTCACCAGCTTTGGACTGGCCATTGCCATCATCTTTTTAAGTTTGTCCTTTTTATAGCCCTGAGAAGCACCCTAATGCTGCTCCCTTCTTTTTCTGTTTACTCCAGTCTTGTCCAAACTTCATGACTAAAGAAAGGTAACGTTCCCAGTGCACAGTCCCTCAAAAGTGAAAATGTTTTTTAACTCACTGCCCCCTGCTGGAGACAGCACACGTCTGGTTCTCTCTTGCTTCGCTTGTGTGCATTGTCTCAAGTCATAAGGCCTGATGGGAAGCTTGCTGGATTGGCAAGGTGGAAAAATCTCAGTTCTTATCCCAGTTCTGTGACCTGCAAGCTGGGTGACCTTGAACTAGTATTATATCTAAGTAGCTTCAGTTTTCTTCTCTGGAAAATAGGATAATAAACCCTACCCCAGTAAAGAAGGAAGTATGGGTAAAGTACCTAGCTTGGCACCTGGCTCATATTAGACACCCAATTAATAATTATTTTAGATCATTTTTGAAATTATAAAGAACAGAGAGAATGAGCAGACTGAGCCAAAAGCTAAAACCTGACTCTGTGGAGTATAAGAAAAATATCAATCCTGCAGTATAGTTAAACCCATAGTCTTTTAAATCCTCTTTTTCCCTTCTCTTCTTTTTCATAAGGGGAGAGTGCACCGAAACCTTACGGAATCGGATCAGAGAATTAGAAGCAGAGGGCAAGAAGCTCACAATGGACATGAAGGTGAAAGAAGACCAGATCAGAGAACTAGAACTGAAAGTTCAGGTAAAGGAGGAGAAACAGACTTCATCGTGCTTGAATTCCTCTTCCGTGTTAGGTTTGTGCTCTGTGCTTCCGTGTGGAGATGGTGCCTTCTGATACAGGCCAAACCCCATTGCATCTGAAAATCTCTGTATGACCAAAGGAAGCTCTCGCCTGTCCAGCTCATTCAAGTCATATTTAGTTTATCTGGATTCTAAGACAAGCCAGAAATGTTAATGGTCCTTGACATGTTTTATACCAGAATTTGACTTACAGGAGATTCATTTCACTTTTTCAGGTTATAGGCCAGATTAGTGTGCTTTGGAATGTATACACCTCTTCTTAGCCCTAATTCTCTGTCGATCGCCAGGGAATTGACCATTCTGGATGGCTCTGAGCTTCACAGATGGCCACTCTAGGCAGTGCATGGGGAGGAAAGCTGCCAGTGCTGTGGACATAGCCAGTTTGGGGGCTGTGTGTACCTTAGCCAAGTATTTGGTGGCGTTGGGTCTTCAAAGGGATGTTTAAGGCTAATGTCATAAGTTGTAAAGCTACAGTAATTTGAGTCATATGGAGCCCATAAGAAATTAGTGGCAGGTCAGTGGGGTAGAATAGGTGACCCAGAGACAAAGCCTAAATTAGTGTTCAGTGAAGGTGGCATCAGAAATGGATGGAGGGCTTCCCTGGTGGCGCAGTGGTTAAGAATCCACCTGCCAATGCAGGAGACACGGGTTCGAGCCCTGGTCCAGGAAAATCCCACATGCCGCGGAACAACTTAAGCCCGTGTGCCACAACTACTGAGCCCGTGTGCCACAACTACTGAAGCCTGCACGCCTAGAGCCCATGCTCTGCAACAAGAGAAGCCACCGCAATGAGAAGCCTGCACACCACAATGAAGAGTAGCCACCACTCACCGCAACTTGAGAAAGCCCGCACACAGCAACAGTGCAGCCATAAATAAATAAATTTATTAAAAAAAAAAAAAGAAATGGATGGAACAGCAAGGGTTAGTCAGTGAAAGGCTGAGGAACAGCTAGACAACAGGAAAAAATAAAATGAGATGCTTATCTCACACCACACAAAAATAAATTCTGGAGGAAGAGTTGAATGCAGGGGAAAAAACCATTTTGTTTTAAATCACAAAGTGAAAAAAAAATGAAAAAATCAATTGGGGAGGGTACAGATATTGCAACAAATATTATAAAAAAAGAATTAGGGCTTCCCTGGTGGTGCAGTGGTTGAGAGTCCACCTGCCGATGCAGCGGACACGGGTTTGTGTCCCGGTCTGGGAAGATCCCACATGCCGCGGAGCGGCTGGGCCCGTGAGCCATGGCCGCTGAGCCTGCGCATCCTGAGCCTGTGCTCCGCATCGGGAGAGGCCACAACAGTGAGAGGCCCGCGTACCGCAAAAAAAAAAAAAAAAAAAAGAATTAATGTGCTCAATATGTAAATAGCTCATAAAGATTGCAAAGAAAAGCTCAAATACACAGAAAGTAGGCAAACTATATGAACAGATAATTCACAGAAGAAATATAAATGACTGATAACAATGTAAGAATATATCCTCATCTATCACCGAAGACAGATAGATTAAAATTGGATATCACTTATCTCTTATGAAATCAGCAAAGAATTTTTAAATGGTAATATCAACCTGGGTGAGGATACAGTGAAATAGGCCTCGTATGTTGCTGGTGGAAGTGTAACTTTCTGGAAAAGATCATGTACTTTTAAAAAATATTTTCCTAAGACTCCGGCCTTAAGGTAAATATTTAAAAGTCTCACCAATGATTGATATACAGAGATGGTCATCATAGTGGTATATAAATGCAAAAAAAAATGGAAATAATCTTAACAATGAGAGATTTGTTTAATAAATTATGGTATGTATACATGTAGGAATATTAAACAGCCAATACAAATTACATTTTCAAAACAGTTGAGATTATATGTTTTTAAAAAATTGTACGTATAGTTTGATTTCAGTTATGCTGAAAAATACATGTATACTTAAAAAAGACTAAAAGAAAATACATCAAATTTTTTGCAGCGTTGGGATTTTGGGTGATTTTTATTTTCTTCTTTGAACTTTTAAGTATTTTTTAATTGACTATAATAAGTTTTGATTTCTCTCTTAAAATGAAAAAAATTAAATATCAGCATATACACACACACACACACACACAGGCTACATTATCTGATGTTTTAACTGGGCTTATTTTTCAGTATACCCTCTCAAAATAATTAACATTTTTACAATTTTTAGTGTAGGTTGAGAGTAGAGCTTTCGCACATTTGACTACAGCATTACAGCAACATTTGTAGCCGGCAGCAGGGAAACAGTTCTTTGTGGTTCTGAATTAGGATTGTAAGAAAGTGTTTTATATATATATATATATATATTTTTTTAATTTATTTCTTTTTGGCTGTGTTGGGTCTTCGTTGTGGCTACTCATCGTTGTAGTGCACGGGCTTCTCCTTGTGGTGACTTCTCTTGTGGTGACTTGCGGAGCATGGGCTCTAGGTGCATGGGCTTCAGTACTTGTGGCACACGGGCTCAGTAGTTGTGGCTCGTGGGCTCAGTAGTTGTGGCTCCCGGGCTGTAGAGCGTAGCCTCAGTAGCTGTGGTGCACAGGCTTAGTTGCTCCGCGGCATGTGGGATCTTCCCGGACCAGGACTCAAACCCGTGTCCCCCGCATTGGCAGGCGGATTCTTAACCACTGCACCACCAGGGAAGCCCGAAAGTGTTTTATTTGGAGACAGAGTCCACAGTTATCTCAAAACAGCTCAGTACAATCATTGTTTTGTATGTGCACATCATTGTATAAATACATTTTGCACTCCCTCTAAGGGGCGAGGTCTAAACCCATGAAACACCAGGATTCTGTGTTCTAGGGGCCAGGTCAATAATAGTGGGATTTTATTTGTGATTTCAGGCTAATTTGTAGACATCGATGCCAAAACTATCTTGTAACATTGCTGCTTTGATGATATTGATAGGAGCTTCGGAAGTATAAGGAAAATGAGAAGGACACTGAGGTGTTAATGTCAGCCCTCTCAGCCATGCAAGATAAAACGCAGCACCTGGAGAACAGCCTGAGCGCAGAGACAAGAATCAAGCTGGACCTGTTCTCCGCACTGGGGGATGCAAAGCGACAGCTTGAGATTGCCCAAGGTAGGAGAACAGCCCAGGTCACGTGGCATGGCTGAGAATGCCTGGGGACACGGAGAGCAGAGCTCCCTTAGAGCTCGAGCCAAAGGCATTTCCGTTTCCTCTTCAAGTGGTTTGATAAGTGCCCACCATGGACATCTAGGAATCATCACATTAATTCATTCTGCCGACATATTTTGAGATGAGAACATACCAAGTGCAGAGCACACAGGGAGGAGTATGAGTTTCTCTGCTCAAGGAGCTCAGAGTTTTGTAGAAGAAATAAATAGAGAATTGCAGAGTCACCAAAAGATACTGATGTAACAGGATGTACAGGGCCTGTGGGAACATAGAGAGGCAGGGACTCAGCCAGCCTGGAGAGTTAGAGAGGGCTTTTTCTCAGGGGAGCTGATGTCTGAGCTGGGTCTTGAATGATGAGAAGGGGTTAGCCCAGTGAAGAAGCGGTGTAGTGGCGGTGAGGGGTAGAGAGGCATCTGAACAGAAGAAACAGCTCGAGCAAGGCCAGGGAAGCTAGGAGGGCCTGATGTGTTCAGAGCGGCAGCTGGCTCTGCCTTGCTGGAGCGAAGGCTGCAGATGAGGGAGTGGAGGGAGGAAAGTCTGGAGAGCAGGCTATTCCCTGGGCAGATATTACTGAGACTTACTATGTGCCAGGCACTGTGCAAACCCCTAAGGGGACAGACAGTAACAAGCAAGTATATAATATCTGATGGGTGCAGTGAAGAAAATAAAGCAGTGGTGACGCAGGCTGTGTGTGTGTGTAGGGCTGCTGGTTTGACATGGAGGACATGGAAGAGCCTTTGAATACGTAGCATTTGAACAGAGACTGAGAGGAAGAGAGTGAGTGAGCCATGTAAGTCTCTAGGGGAAAAGCACATGTGTCGTGGCCACTGGGGCTGCAGCCTGAGTGACGGGGAGAGTTTTTAGGGTCAAAAGTAGCAGGAGCCACATTCTGCCAAACTTTTCAGCCTATGGAAAGAACTTTGGACTTTATTCTGAGTGACATGGGAAACTTGGAAAGCTTCTGAACAAGCCTGACATGACCTGATGAAAGGAAATTTAGATTTTGTTCAAGAAATTGATAAGCCACCAATAGATTACTGAAAAAAATTTTCAAACAGTTGACTTAATAGAAGGAAAAGAATATTTCAGCAGGTGCTTACAGAGCATTCACACTTGCTCTGCGTAAAGCATTTTACTAGAAGGTGAAGGGGAGACAAAGACGAACAAGACATAGTCTAGCTGGGGATCCGCTAACGTAGTTGTGCTCAAACTTTTTGGTCTTAGGGACCCCTTTACACTCTTAAAATTATTGAGTACCCCAAGGGAGGTGTTTTTCAAGTGAATTATGTCTACCAATATTGATGTATTAGAAATTAAACATGTGTTAATTCATTAAAAAAATAACGTAATAAACATATTACTTGTTAACATAACATTTTATGAAAATAACTATTTCTCAAAACAAAAAAAATTTAGTGAGAAAAGCAGTATTGTTTTACATTTAGCAAATCTCTTTAATTTCTGGCTTAATAGAAGATATTTCAATTCTCGTCTCTGTTTCTACATTCAGTCTATTGTTATTTCACTTGCCATGTTACTCCTGGAAGACTCCACTTAGGCTCATAGGGAATGCACGTGAAGAAGGCGGATAAATGTCTTAGTATTAGCATGAGGACAACATGGACGCTGTGAGAAGTGCTGCACTAGGGAAGGCCACGCACAAGGCCTGCTGCCACTAGGTAGAGGCAGATGGCTTGAAAGGCCAGCGGAGAGATCAGGGTGGCTTCCTAGGGAGGGACCATTGAGTGGACTTTGAAGGATGAATTCTGAGAGCAGAGAATGGCAGGGAAGGACATTGTTACCTGAGGGAATGGCGTTTAAGCAAAGGAAGGACAGTGTTGAGAATGTCCACGTAAGCAGTCCAGTGGCCTCTAGCTGGGGGACATGGAAGAAGAGAGTAGGAGATCAGCAGGACCGTGAATGAAGCTGTACTAGAGGATGTATCCCCTAGATTTTCAGGAGGAAGCAGGTGACGTGTTCCAACAGGGTTGCTGGAACCATGGAAGAAGAACAAAACAGATTAAGGAATGAGAAGAGAGAATGAGTTTGGTTTGGGATGCTTTGATCTGGAGTTTCCAACCAGACACTCGGCCTAAAGAGCTTCATCAGTCAGTGGGAATTTGGGGCCTAAACCCCAGAGAAAAGGCCAGAACCCCGGGGTTGGGGATGGGATGTAGAAGTTGTGAGAAGTCAGTGAAGCCATAGCAGTGGCTTGGGATGGCAGTGGCAGAGCAGGAAGAGAAGGGGTTGAGAATCAGGCTCATGAATCTGTGGACTCAGGAAAAGGCATTTAAAAAGAAGGTTCCTGGGAGTCCTGCTTTAAAGCCAAACTTCTGACCAGACGCTGGTGTTTTGCCTGCCTGGCTCAGCTCCCTGAGAAGGGGCTACCCTCTCTCTGCCTCATCCCTTTTACTTGGATTTGCAGACTTGAAAGAGGTTGTCTGCTGGAGTGAAGCAGCACCTGGGTCTCAGAGTAGCCGAGGGGAGCTTGGCTTCCCAGCACAGATTATGCTTCCTTGTTGGCCCAGAAATTCTCGTAAAGCAAAGAGAACTGTCTTTTCCAAAGCTCTGGGAATGTTTGTATGTTACTGATTAAAGAAATCAAACTTAAATCTTCATGGAAAAAAGATACAGTGGCTTATATACCAGATGCTGTTAGGTATTTTATTCATCTGAGGCTTACTTCGTTCAAAGGGAAGGAGGATATTTGATGCTTACTTGAAGCTGAGGGGACATGAAGGAAGCCAGAGGGGGGCAGCTCTTTGCTGCCACCTTCCCCACTACTACCCTCCATTGTCGTGCTCATGCTTGGAATATTCTAATAAGAACCCAACTTTATAATTTAAATCAAGCCCCTTGTTGGGTTTCTCCTTCCTACTTTCTATATCATTTGATTCATCTTGGTTCCAAAATGGCTTTCATCTACTATATCATTTTTTAAAATACGCCACCATGCTCTCTTACATTTTAAATATACTACCGTCTTCTGTAGGACTCAAAGTGAGTGCAACTCAAATACAGTCTCTTCCTTTTTTCAGCATTTAAATTTCTGAAGGGCTACTCCTAAGTGTTCTTCCCCTAGTAGACCAGGGAGCATCAAAGCATGATGGAAATTGCATGGACTTTGGAACAAAGTGGTCCTGGGTTTAAATCCTGCTTAGTCATTAATAACTGAATGACTTTGGGCAAGACACATACCTTGCAGGGTCTCAGCTTTCCACTGGGCTGGGCACTAGGGATTAGGCAAGGACAAAAATGGGGAGACAGTCTCAGCCCTCGTGGAGCTCATGGGCCAGTGGAGATGATGGACACAAATCATCACCCAAATGAACACTCACCGGAGGCAGAAGAATGCAGTCGGCAGGAGTGCAGACTCCAGAGCCAAACTGCGTTGTTTTGAATCCCAGCTCTGTCACTCAACCTCTCTGTGCCCTGGTTTCCTCATCTATAAAATGGATGATGATGATGATAATTCCCATCTGATAGGGTTGTTGTGATAAATAAATGAGTTAGTCTACGTAAGCACTTAGAACAGTGCCTGGCACATACGTGTTAGCTATTGTCATTATTATCATTATTACAAAGAATAAAGCGACAGAAAGGAAAGTTTAGGGTGTGTTGAGAATCGAGGAGTTGGGGGCTGGGGGTAGGGTCTCATTTAGGTGGAAGGAGCAGGGAAAGCTTTGTGAGGGAGCAGAAACAGAAACCTCCCGAGTTAACACAGAGAGCGTTGGAGAAGCACAGAAAGGGAAGCGGCCCTGTGGCAGGCAGGAGCTGGTTGGGTTCCTTGGTCTGATACCCCGAGATAGTCCATCCTCCCAGAAAAATGTTTCCGCGCGAGAGGTAGAGCCCTGGTTCAAAAGCAGCACCCTCTTCGGCTGCCCTGGTGACGGCCGAGCTCAAGATGTGGCTCCTGGAGATGGAGCTCTTTGCCTCGTCACACCTACCTAAACACAGTTCCTCTTGACACCGTGACCCGTAGGCCACATCTGGCCTGCCACCTTTTCTTGTACCACCCGTGGGCTCAGAATGGCTTTTGCAGTTTTCTATGGTTTAAAAAAAAAAAAAAAAAAAAAAACGACAACAAGGACAGTATGCGGCTCACAGTGCTTAAATATTTACCATTTGGCACATTACAGGAAAAGTGTGTCTCCCCTTACAAGCCATCAAAGCTGGAGTCGAATCCATTTGGGATCAGTGGGCCCAGGAGGGCATTGTGGTGGGTGAGCGCTCCCTTCTCACTAATGGTGGGTCTTTGATCTTCCAGGACAAATTCTTCAGAAAGACCAGGAAATCAAGGACCTAAAACAGAAGATAGCCGAAGTCATGGCCGTCATGCCCAGCATAACATACAGTGCTGCCACCAGCCCCTTGAGCCCCGTTTCCCCACACTACTCTTCCAAATTTGTGGAGACCAGCCCCTCTGGACTCGATCCCAATGCCTCTGTTTACCAGCCCCTGAAGAAATGAAGGCCAGCAGTGTGTTTTGTCCAGGCTTTGGTTATCAGAAAGCATCGCAAAGGAGCGTCTCTGGCAGTCAAGATTAAAAAAAGTTTATATTGTATTTTGTGGGACTGTATATGTTGTCGTTTTTAAAAAGGGGGGGAAAGATAACATCCAAGTCTGATTAGAACTGCCCACCAGTTTTTCTTGTAAGTTTTTAGAAGACCTCACAGAACTTTGCAGTTTATTTTTCTCGGCCAATACATTAAAACCATTCTTGGATTTCAAGTAGCCAATTTTGCCTTTTATGTATTCTTACAGTTTCCTCTTGAAGAAAAAAAAAAAAGCAGAGTTTTTCCTTCTCAACCCTTTATTTTTGTTTTGTTTTGTACTTAAATCAGCAAGCAAAACCTGCATATTGGATTCACATGGGATGACAATGAAAACTTAGTTTTTAGTGTGAAAGGTTTAAATAACCTAACACAGCTTTGATGCTATAGCTGCATTAAAGAAGATGATTACTAAAATTACAGAAAACAAAAATTGATTACCCCTCCAAGGACCAAACAAATTCAAGGAGTGTCATTTCAGCCGAGGGGAGAGACTCAGGTGATGAGACCAGCTGTGAGAATGTAACAGGGGTTGTGTCTGAAATGTGTATCTTCCCATTGGTGTGTTTAGTCCTAGAAAATTGCTAGCAGCAGTCTTGTTCACAGTGCCTTGGGAAAAGACATTTCAAGAGGAAACTTGATTTTAAACAATTTCCCCCTTTACCATCATCTACCTTCTCTCTGTGTCAAGCTCACTACGGATCCTGCTGTAGAACTGGTGGGTAGCTGGGCTGTTCGGTACCACTTCAGCCACACCTTCTGTTTCCTTTCATTGAAAGCACCACAGTGTTCTGGACTTGCCTCGAGGCAAGCTCCCTGGGAAGGGGAGCTGGGCGGTGTTTGTGTTCGAGAGACTGCAATGCCGGCTAATAAAAGCTGCAGTTCTAGGTTTGGTTTTGTTTTGTTTTTTTAAAATTTCCTTTAACTGTGCTTTCCACTTTCCGTCATCTTGTGTTTGACGATTTAAAAGAAACTTGACAATTCCTCAGCTCTTGTGCCAAGGAAGGTTTGTTGTTTTGTTTTGTTTTTTTAAAGAGTTTAAAACTCAAAACTCTGCACAAAGATTTCAGTCTCAAGTGTATATTATACATTGGTAGAAAAGTGTTTGCACTGGCAACCTTTGGAAGTGTTTAAGAATCAGGGAGGGGTGGAGGGAGGGGCTGGGAGAGGGAGGGGCAAAGCAAAATTGTATTTGGAGCCTAGGAAAATTAAGAAACCAAATAGAATGGTTTGAGTTCCTTGCCATGGATTCTGGAAGGACATAGTTCTAAAATTTCCTGTTAATTGGCATGTATGTCTCATTTAAAGCAAATTAAGTAGGACAAGCAAGTCAGCAAAATAGAAGTGTTAAAAAGAATCTTCCTTTTTAATCACTGATCTTATTTTGGGATTAAAACCTTCTAGCTTTAGCCAGGTATGCATGTTGCTGCCATTTTGCATTTTTGAATCATCTTGTGTAATTGTCACCATGGAAGTGTTACTCAGAATTGTCACAGATTTTTTTCATCTTTGTGCAAAAACATGGAAAATTGTCACTGACGTTGTGTTGAGGTTTCCCCCATTTTGCTGCCTTTTGGGACACTATTTTGGTTAAATACTTGGTCTTGGCTGCATTCCTTTTTTTTTTTTTTCCTGTGGGGTTCAAAAGAATAAACATTTTCTTACAGATAAAACTAGTTTTCTGCCTTTTTAACTTCTCAGGAGGGCACAACAGGGTAGATTGTTGTGAATTATGGGCCTTAGATTTTCACTCTGGTTCTGCCCTCATTTCCGAGCCCTGACAGTGGCAGCGTCCTGGGCAGCGGGTGCCGCGGGGCGCAGGTTACAGGATTTGGGAGGAACCCATCCAGGCTCTCAAGTAGTTTTCATTCCAGTCTTACTTCGGATGTATCCGTTCTCATCCTCCCTCCCTCCCTCCTCTTCCCCCTCCCTCCTCTTCCCTCCTTCCTCCCTCCCTCTTTCCCTTTTTCTCCCTCCCTCCCTTTTCCTTTCTCTCTGGCATCTGAGTAGAACCAAGGCTGCCTTGTTTTCTGGTACAATCCTCCTTTCCTAAAAAAGCAGGTTGGGGCTTCCCTGGTGGCGCAGTGGTTGAGAGTCTGCCTGCCGATGTAGGGGACACGGGTTCATGCCCCGGTCCGGGAAGATCCCACATGCCGCGGAGCGGCTGGGCCCGTGAGCCATGGCCGCTGAGCCTGCGCATCCAGAGCCTGTGCTCCTCAACGGGAGAGGCCACAACAGTGAGAGGCCCTCTACCGCAAAAAAAAAAAAAAAAAAAAAAAAAAAAAAGCAGGTTAGGGGTGGGGTTGGAAGGTAGTTGGTGAGAAATTTTTGAGAGCAAATTTCCATTTTCCAGAATCTTGTCAGGCCAGTTTGTGACCAATACCCTATTGGGTTTCCTATCTGCTACAGATCCTGAACTGATCTCCAAGGTAACCGCTTCTGTAGTCCTCCCTTGTTTCTAGAGGCTTTGTCTGTTTTCTTCCTCTGAGAAGCCAGCTGCCCCTTTCGGCCTCTGTTTTCCTCTCTTGGCCATTGTTACAATTGATCTTGGCTCCGGTTTCGGAAAATTCTGCTCTTGGCACCTCAGCCCGAGCCCTATTGCAGGATAGCCTTCCTGAGTCTCAGCCATTTAGGCTCTTGCAAACATACCACACTTAACACCGTGAGCAGAGTTCCCCAGGGGAAACGCCTTGGCTTGGCGGCTTGGCTTTTGCCTTGGTCCTCCCTGAAGGAATGTGTCTGCCCAAAGCATTCTCATTGTCATGTTCTTTTCCACCAAGGAGATTTCCAGTTGTTGTCTTTGTTACTCTAGGCCCATCATGAAATGGTTCCGTCTTAGTACAGTATCATTTATGACATGCCATAAAGCAGTGTTTGCCATTCTGGATGGTTAAATATTTACAGAAGACGTGGGCTGAGTGTGTTTTGACTGGCCGAATAACCTCTGTTGACGTCTCCCAACTTGACATAAGGAAATAGCTGTTGTGTGCCCATTCCCTCTGTGATCATCTTTCCAAGACATCCTATAAAATGAGAATGAGCAATTCCTCATGGCTCCCAGCCTAAAGAAAGGGAATAGTCCTTTATCCTGCCATCCCAGTTCCCCAGGCTCACCTGGCTGCATCAGTCAGGCTATGGCAAGCCACCTGGAAGGGCTGAACATCTCTAACAGCTGCTATCAGATTGCTTCCTGTGAAATTCACATCACGCCAGAGAGAGACAGACAGGTAAACTGGAAACCCACCCCAAAGCCAATTCAGTGAAGGCCAACTAGTGAACTGTTTTCCGGTGGGCCACAGCAACTAGACCTGTTTAGGTTAAAGGCCCTTTGAGCCCTGTAAATGCCTGGTTTTCTGTGACTCTCAGTGATGTTTGCCGCTGTGCTGGCGTCTTCACAAGCCTGCAGCATCTCCCCTCTTTAAAGGCCCTAGTCTGTTCTAGGCCAGGCAAAGCCCTCTAGACAGGGATGGGAGTCTGCTCCCAGCTTTGCCACCAGCACAACTTCCCTGGGGTAGGTGCTGTTTCCTCCCCTTTAAGAAGGAGTGTTGTTCCTGGCTGCCCAGCCTGCCGGAAGGAGTTGCTGTGGAAATCAGGGAGAGGAGTGCTCTGTGCACTGGCTAGGGCCTCTGCTGAGGTTAGGAGCTGGAGCTCCAGCAGGGAGCGGCCGTGAGGCCTGTCTGGCTGGGAGTCTGCATTCCGGGCC
Source organism: Mesoplodon bidens (assembly GCF_964165515.1). Classification (NCBI taxonomy): domain Eukaryota; kingdom Metazoa; phylum Chordata; class Mammalia; order Artiodactyla; family Ziphiidae; genus Mesoplodon; species Mesoplodon bidens. The sequence goes on along the minus strand of NC_138177.1, from coordinate 167,084,946 downwards.
AGCTCCATCCCCGCAGCCTGACTCCCAAGTGGGGTCCTCAGCAGTGTGGTGTGCACTGTGGGCCTGCAGCATCAGCACCTGGGAGCTCTTCCCCAGGCCCCCATCTAAATCTGCACTTTAACAATGTCTCCGGGTGATTCGGTTGCATGTGACTCGTTTAGAAGCCCTGCCTGAGCTGACTTTTCTAACCCGAAGACTCTCAACGCTGTCAGTCTCCTAGTTCAGCTTTGAAAATTCAGAACAAGAGCTTAATTTTTGAGGGGCAAGCTGCAGATGAAGAACTCAAAGTGTTACACATGTTGCTTATTTTGTTTATTCTCTCTCCCCTCCCCACCATTAGAATGTAAACTCTTCGAGGGCAGAGATTTTCGTCTGTTTACCGCTTAGCCCAGAACCTAGAACAATGACTGCCACACAGTAGGTGCTTGGTGAATACTTACTGAATGAATAAAGTTAATTAATAGATTGGACATGTAACCTGAAATACAGTGTCTTAACTGAATCAGAGCATCTCTTTAATACTACTGTTAGAATGACAGTATAATCAGAACTGTTTCTAGGGGAGGAGAAGATTTGAAGTGGCGTATTTACCATGACAGCTTCCATCTGCCTGTCTCTGGTTTCTGCTGAAACCTTGTTTTTCTTGTCAGATTTTCTCTACAAACTCCTGCTTGACTTTGCCAGGTGCAGAGATTTCCTGAACAGCTGGATGCCCTGAAAACCATCACTTCTCTGTCAGGGAAGCCTCGCTGCAGGGAGCCTGCTGGGGGCCTAGGTGTTTTCTATCCAGTTGGAGCCTCAGACCCAATTTCCCCAAGTGCCAGCACCGCTGCATCTTGAGTCAATGTGGGTCTTTTTCATTCTGACAGTAACTGAATTATAAAGCATTTCCTCCAGGAAGGTATCTGGTGAAAGACTGATCCATCTGCCCAAGGGGAGCACACTTCTTTTCTTGGCCCCCTCCTTCCTTGGGCTTACTTTGTTCCTGCTTTATTCCTACCTCAGTGTTTGCTTTTCATTCCTCTGCCTCTACCTGAAGTTCAAGTCTTGCATCCCCTCAGGATGGGCTTGCTAGGGTTCTGGAATCACCCTGCCCTTATACCTCTGATCTCTGTCCTAAGAATCCAAGGCTTAGTTTCACACACTGTGGTGTGGCCTTTTAAGCCCCGTCCAAGAAGCCTGGATGGGTTTACTCTGGGCAGTGGTCCATTCTGCCCCTGTTCCCCAACTCTGCAGCTTCCAGATACCTCAGGGCTGAGAGGGAGATGGGGCCGAGTGTGGCCGGGGACCTTGAGGAGGTGTTTGTCCAGCACCAGCGCCTTCACCATTTCCTTCCCTTTTGTCCTCAGAGCTTGTGCTGTTTTGACACATTATCTGGTACCAGGCCTGTACTTATATAGAACAATGGTTCTCAAACTTTAGGGCTTATCAGAAGTGCCCAAATGGCTTGTTAAAACACAAATTGCTGGGTCCCACACTCAGAGTTTCTGATTCAAAAGAACTGAGGTAGGGCCTGAAAAGTTGTTTCTGACAAGTTCCCAGGAGAGGCTGGGTCCTAGGACCCCACTTTAAGAACCACTGACTTGATGGCCCTGTGAAGCCATCCCCTCCAGCTGCCACCAGAGGGCACATGCGATCTTAGCCAGAGGTCTTTCTTTCACCTCCAGCGCTGTCTCCACTGGACAGCAGAGGTTCTTCCCTAAAGATTTCTTTCTTTCTGATTGTACTTTTTGTTATTATGTATTAGGAAGAAGAAATATTGATCTAAAAAATAAGGTGGGTTCTCAAAGTCTGTCTCTGACAAGCATCAAAGGTCTAAGGGACCAGCCTTTTGAAGGTGTTGAATGTCCAGGCTTTCAAGAATTGGAACTCTGTTTCCACAGGAAAAGACTCCAGGGGGCCCCTCTCCCCCAGCGCATTGAAGTAGGAACTTTCTTTCAGAACATCCTGGAATCATTCCGTATTCAGAACCCAAGGGGCAGTTAAGATTATAGGTGACTTTCATTTTCTTCTTTACATTTCACTGTATATTCCAAAATTTCCACCATAAACCTAATACTACTTTTATAATAAAAAATAATGGTTTTTAAAACACACTTTAAATGTAATTAAAAGCCAAAACAACAACTCAACATTTGAAAATTGGAGATTTCACATCCAGATTTTTGTTTGTTTGTTTTCTGCTGAAAAATCTACATATCTTGGCATCCCGGGGCTGGCATCCCTCTCCATGCACTGCAGAATCTGGAGGAGAAGTAGGCCTCAGGTCTCAACCTGGTCGCTCGTTAGAACCACCTGGGGAGCTCTTTAAACTGCCCATTCCCCAGGGCCCACCCACAAAGAGCCTAATTTAACCAGGCTGGGAGGAACCTGGGCTTTATTGTGTTTTGTTTAAACTCCACAGGGGTTTCTAATGTACAGTCAGGGTTGAGAAACGGAACTAGAGGATAATGAAAGGAAGCCTCAGTCCTGGCCGGGGTCTGGAGCCTCAGACAGGTGTTATGGGCATTTGCAGGCCTGGGGCCGGGCCAGGACCAAAGGTGTTTTTAGCTGGCCAAACTGAGCTGTCCGGGAAGCTGGTCTGTCTGCCACCTTCCCTGCAGAGACCATGGTCGGCTCTCTTCTGCTGTCCGGCCCCTGGGCTTCCCTTCTGGCCCTTGTCCTGGACTCCCCCTGCCAACCACATTTATCACAGTGATTTTACCCATTTAAATTGTTAGCCCTCCAGTTTCCAAAAAGAAATTCTGTTAGCATCACCTTAAATTTGTTGTTACCATGTGTTCTCTTCTTATCTGAGGTTTTTATATTGCAAGCCATAGACGCGGACAGTGGCCAGTATAAATCCAAAAGGGAATTGAAGGGAAAGGTACGGGGCGAGCCCGTACAGTGTTGTCTGGAAGCTGAGAAGCCAGCTGAGAAAGACAGGAGTCAGCCAGTGCGGGCTTTCGCAGGCAGGAAGTGCTCAGTGGGGCCTGGGGCCTGGGGCCTGCCCCTGGGGTAAATGAGTCTGTGACCCAGCCTCTCTTGAGCAAGAGTCTGTGGTAGATGTGTATGATTGTTCCCAGCCGTCCACTCCAGCCCCACTGAGAGGATTATACATCCACCCTCCTGGGTGCCAGCTGGTTTCTGGAATGTGAGTGGACGGCACCTGTGCCAGATCTGAGCAGAAGCTTTAAGTGAACCTGAGTGGTTCAGGCTAGCCTCTGGCTCTCTCTGCCAGGAGAACAGTATTTCCCAGAGAGGGGCCATACCTGGCTGGGAACTGAGCTGAGTCAAACCAATCCTCAGGCCCGTGAACACAAAAAGAAGTTATTGGGGGCTTCCCTGGTGGCGCAGTGGTTGAGAGTCCTCCTGCTGATGCAGGGGACGCGGATTCGTGCCCTGGTCCGGGAAGATCCCACATGCCGCAGAGCAGCTGGGCCCATGAGCCACGGCCGCTGAGCCTGCGCGTCCAGAGCCTGTGCTCCACAACGGGAGAGGCCACAGCAGTGAGAGGCCCACGTACAGCAAAAAAAAAAAAAAGAAGTTATTGGTGTAAGCCGCTGAGAGTTGGGGGCTGTTTGTTACCACAGCAAAAGCTGACTGATAGAAATTGTGCAAGCTTGAATCTTCTGCCCTCCCCTCGGCTGACCCTTGGGGTGGAGAGCAGGAGCCTGCCCCCCCCCCAGTTTCATGGTGGGGGCCAGAGCATGTGTCCCCTGCCCCAAGGTACACACAAAAATAGAGAGGTTGTTACAAAAAAGAAGCCAAGGTGCTGCTGGGCTGGGGGGCCGGGAAGCCCACAAACAGTCACCACACCTATAGTTCTAGTAGACGAAGCCCCAGGCAGTGGGTCCTAGCCTTCCCACCACCAGGCCCCTTTCATTATCTTCCTCTCCCATGAGCTCCACGTTTCAGGATTTTACCGAAAAACAAAAGTAATTATGTGTATTATTGATTACTACCAATACTGTATTAGTCTAGGAGGTAACTGCTCATAGGACTTCTGATCCACCGCAGGGGCCAGTGGAGCTGAAAAGCAAGAGAATTCTACCTTTCAAGTCACCTGTGCAGCCTTTTTGAACTATCAAAAATAGCTTTGGGAGAGCATGTTACAACTTCCCAGGCCTCTATATAGCTGGGGCCCCGGGGGTGGGAACTGACAGCTTAACGTGCTCCCTGTTCGCACTGCATCACGGCCGCCGCCACACTGGAAGCCAAAAATGTCCCGAGAACTGGAGGAATTAGCCCAGCAGGGGCACTGCAGGCAGCATGGCAGGCGGTTCAGCAGATACCAGGGCCCTTGTGGGGGAAGCCCTGTGCATGAGGCTGTCTGCCCACCGATGAGCCCTGACTCTGAACAAACTGAATTCCTTGTGAGAGCAGCGGGGGGTGATGTGACTCCCACCTGCTAGCATGCTTCCGGTTGGACAGAGCTTGGACCAAGTCACCTGAACTCTCTGTGCCTCGCTTTCCTCATCTGTCAAATGGGGGTGATGAAAATGGTCCCCAAGTCACACTTGCTGTGAGAATTTAATGAATAGGTACCTGCCGGGCACTAGGCTGGTTCCCACTTCACCTCACCCGTCACATCACTAGTCCTCCCGCCTGTTTTAGGAAGAACATAAGAGAAGGAGGCTGGGGAGTTTGTTGCAAGGATGATATGAGCGAAGGCATGGAAGTCTCTAAGTTCATTTAAATGGCCGCAAGCGCACTCACGTGTGTGTGTGTGTGTGTGTGTGTGTGTGTGTCCACGCCTGAGCATTCACCCTCCCTGCCCCAAGGTGATCCCACCTCCCCAGGTTTCAGAGTTTAAACTTTTGTTTCTTTACTGCCGACTCCCACATCATTCATAATCTTCAGTTTAGGTCTCTCTCCTCAGCTCCAGACTTGTATTTCCAGATGCCTCTTGACAACTCCTCTGACTCAATCTGTTTAAACCGAGTTCCTAATCTATCCTTCCAGTTGCTCAGGCTACCCCTGGATCCTCCCCGACTGCTCTCTTTCTCTCACACTGCACATCTAACCTGTCAGCAAATCCGGTCAGCTCTCCCCCTGGAAAAACAAAAGATTTCCAGAATTTGACCTGTTCTCACCTCCTCCGCTGCTACCATCCTGGTCTGACCCACTATCCTCTCTCGCCCGGACTGCCGCAGGAACCTCTTCACTGGCCTTCCTACTTCAGCCCTTGCCGCCCATGGTCCAGTTTCAACAAAGCAACCAGAGAGGTGCCGTTAGATCACAAATCAGATGATGTCAAAGACTTCCAGTGGTTCTATATTCTCCTCACAGCAAAGAAAGGAGTCCTTACACTGTCCCACCAGCCTGTACACCTACCTCTCTGATCTCCTCTCCTCCCAATCTCCCTCAAGCAGTGCCTCCTTGCTAATCCCACCAGGCACACTCCTGCCTCAGGACCTTTGCACTTGCTGCCGTCTCTCCCCCCATTTTTGGATAAACATTTTATTTGAGAACAGTTTTAGGTATACAGAAAATTTGATAAGATAGTACAGAAGTTCCTATACTCCCCACCCAGCTTCCCCCGTTATTAGCATCGTACATTATCATGGTAACTTTGTTACAATTAATGAACCAATATTGATACATTATTATTAACTAAAATCCACACTTAATTCAGATTTCCTCAGTTTTTACGTAGTGTCCTTTTTCTTTTTCTTTTTTTAATTTATTTATTTTTTTTTTGGCTACGTTCGGTCTTCATTGCTGCACGCAGGCTTTCTCTAGTTGTGGCGAGTTGGGGCTACTCTTCGTTGCAGTGTGCGGGCTTCTCATTGCGGTGGCTTCTCTTGTTGCAGAGCACGGGCTCTAGGCGTGCGGGCTCAGTAGTTATGACGTGCGGGCTCAGTAGTTGTGGCACACAGGCTCTAGAGCACAGGCTCAGTAGTTGTGGCGCACGGGCTTAGTTGCTCTGCAGCATGTGGGATCTTCCCGGACCAGGGCTCGAACCCGTGTCCCCTGCATTAGCAGGTGGATTCCTAACCACTGCGCCACCAGGGAAGCCCTAGTGTATGTCTCTTTAGGCTCCTCTTGGCTGTGACAGTTCCATTCTTTCTTTTTCAAATGTCTGACTCATTTCCTTACCTTCTTCCTGTCTTTGCTCAAGTGTCACCTTCTCAATGAGCCCTTCTCCGACCAGCTAACCAAATAGTCTCTATCCCTCTTCTCTGCTTTATTCTTCTCGGTATTTATTACTATCTATCGCATTTAAATTTTTTACTTATTTTGTGGTTTGTCTGTTTTCCCTGACAGAAAAAGTCAGTTCCATGAAGACAGGGACTTTTGTCTGTTTTGCTCACCGCTGTATCCCTGGCACCCAGTACCATGCCTGGCACATAGTAGATGCTCCATAAATGTTTGCTGGATGAAAGAATGAGCACTAGAACCTGTCAGCCTCCAGATCCCCTTTCCATCCATATTCTGCACTCCCTCCCAAGAAACAAGAGAAAGTCTCTCTGAGTGCTTCCCTCCTGGGGGCCTAGGTCCACCTACCCTCATTCACTTCCACAACAACCCCAGGGGGATGGTAGAGTTATCTTGTCCTCACGGGTGAGGAAACTGAGGCTCAGAGAGGCAGGGTCACACAGGCAGGGAGTGAAGCCTCTGGCTTCCTTCAGTCTACCAGCCTCCCTCAGATGCACGGTCTCCTGCAGCCTGGGATTCCTCTGGCAGCTAGAGGGAGGGGCTTTTTCCTCCCATTATGGTTTATCACAGGATATTGAATACAGTTCCCTGTGCTATGCAGTAGGACCTTGTTATTTATCCATCCTATACATCATAGTTTGCCTCTGCTAATCCCAGACCCCCAATCCATCCCTCCCCCCACCCCCTCCCCCTTGGCAACCACAAGTCTGTTCTCTGTCGCTGTGAGTCTGTTTCTGATCCATAGGTAAGTTCATCTGTGTCATATTTTAGATTCCACATATAAGTGATATCATATGGTATTTGTCTTTCTCTTTCTGACTTACTTCACTTAGTATGGTAATCTCTAGGTCCATCCTTGTTGTCGCAAATGACACTGTTTCATTCTTCTTTATGGCTGAGTAGTATGCCATTGTATATATGTACCACATCTTCTTTATCCATTCATCTGTCAATGGACATTTAGGTTGTTTCCATGTCTTGGCTATTGTAATAGGGCTGCTATGAACATAGGGGTGCATGAAATTTTGAATTAGAGTTTTGTCAGGATATACGCCCAGGAGTGGGATTGCTGGATCATGTGGCAACTCTATTTTTAGTTTTTTGAGAAACCTCCATACTGTTCTCCATAGGGGCTGCACCAATTTGCATTCCCACCAACAGTGTAGGAAACTTGAGGGAAAGGCTTTGTGCATGGTGTTTGCAGAGAGAGAGAGAGAGAGAGAGAGAGAGAAAGAGAGAATGATTCAGCTTAGTCAGAACATCATGCATGGTCAAGGAGGGGTCTAGTGGGCAAGTGCTTTCCTGGGCCCTGCCTGGGTCAGGCCCTCACCACAGCTCTGTGCAGGCGAGCAGACTGAGGCCCTGTCCGAGTTCCCACAGCCAACTAGAGCAGGAGTGGGCAGGGAGGCTGGCCTCCTTGATTTGGAGGGGCCAGCTCCCTGAGTGAGGTGAGAATTTATGGTTCTCAGCTTCAGGCGACAGGAGCGAGTAGGCGGAGTCAATCCACCAATGGCATCCTTCAGACCACTCTGATTGGTTCAGGGATGGAAACTCAACCGCATGAGGGCCAATAAGATGCGAGGAGTCATTACCCGCCTTCCACAAGAGCACTTCCTTTCTCTCCCACCCAAATTGCCACGTGGCGTGAGGATGTGGCATTCAAGGTGGTCTGTCGCGGGTTGTCCATGAGGTGCTGGGTGAAGGAGGGCCTCACTCACAGCCTGACCAGGGTGAAGAGGGGAGACAAGGCAATGCTCGCCCACCGACCACAGGGCCTAGCAGGCACTAGGGATCCCGTAGATACGGGACATCTAGCTGCGGTAAACTTTTCCTGAATAAATGATCGATGGATGAAGAATGATGCCTTCCCTCAGCTCCCTATCCCAAATGAGCTGCTGAACTGGACTTATCTCTCCTTCAGTTGTTCCCCCATCCCAAATGTCTCTAGTCTCAGCTTCCTAATCTGTTTACTGAGTGTAATAATAGTATCTACCTCCTAGAATTATTGTGGGATCTAAATGAATTTAATATATGTCTGGCACATAGTAGGTACATAACAAATGTCAGTGATTATTGTTATCATCATCATCATTTCCCTTGGGAGCCTCAGTTTTCTCATCTGTGAAATGGGAATTCATCTGTTCATTCAACAAACTGCTGATCAACATCCATGTTCCAGGCATTGTGGTTAAGATCTGGGGCAGCTATACAGATGAATATGTCAAGGTCTGTGTCTGGAGGAATTAACCTTTGGGTGTGGCAGGCAGTCAGAGTTAAAACCAGAGAGGAAAGACAGGGCATATGGAAAATCTACTGTATAGATGTGGGGTGACCTGGAGTGGTGAGACACTAGCTCCAAAACTGGACTCATTGAGGTGAGGGATGGAACGGATTCCACGTCCCCTGCTCTTTCCAGTATGTTGAGTTGGCATGAAAACGTTGGGGATGGGCTCCAGCTGTTGACGCGAGCCAGACAGAAAGGGGAAGTTAGACCACCAGAGAGCCCAAGGTTTAGGGCAGGTCTAGATAGATACAATTAAGGGTCAGGGAAGAATGAACCAACTTGTATCTCAGGCATTTTTCTCCTGAAATATTATCTTAATTCTAAAAATTATGTGAAAAGATGTCTAAATTTAATTCTTTAGATTTTTGTCTTTTTTGAAAAGAATGAGTGAAATTTTTATTTTAATGGAGGTCAATATCTAATAAGAGCGGCCAAATTACACCGCCACCTGGTGGCAGCATACTAGAATCACAGGTTTGTTTTATTTTGTTTGAGATGAACAAAACCCTGCAAGCTCAATTTTTGGATATGACCAGAGATACCAGCGCCATTCCCCCCATTCCTCTTCTCCCCACCCCTTTACTTAAACCCAACTTCTATAGTTGATGCTCCCAATTTCCCAGCTTTTTGCCTGAGCCACACCTACTCAACAGACAGGCCAACCAGCTCCTTCTCCCTGTCTCTTGCCCTTCCCCAGGCCTGGAGAGCCTCAGGACCATTTTCTCTCCAGCTCTACATTTGTGCCAACACATCCCCAAGCCCTTAGCCCAGCCTGAAAAGGGAATGTGAGACTATGGAGAGAACCTAGTCCAAGCGTAATGGTTAAGAGTGCAGATGGTACACTTGGACTGATGTGGGTTCAAATCCCTGCTGACCACTTAACTGGTTGTGGGTCTCTGGACCTCTCTAAGGTTTCTCTGAGCCTCAGATTCCCCATGTGAAAAATGGGATTGAGTCTGGATTCAACAAGAGAGACTTCTTGTTCTTTCTACTATATGTCTTTCCACTTCTCTTTCTACAAGAGCTGGAGTGGGTGGAGACCAAGCAATGATGGGGAGGAGTGGGACGGAAGAGGAGCGCTTCCGCCTCTTGGGGCACCTATCCAGAAATGGCTAAGGCCTAGCCTTGCCTGCGGCTCTTTCACAGTCTCCCTCCCACGCTCTCCCCATCCTAGTCTACCCAGTCTTCTCTAACAGATTTCTTCAGAGCCTGGCCCTAACACCTCGCACCCTCTTATAATCAATCCACTTAGCACTCAAGGGGCAATGAATGAGCAAAGGTCCATCAGCCCCTCCTTGGGGCCCAGAGAGGGCAACGCTTAACCCTCTAAAATGGCTCACAAAAGGTAGTATTGCAGGCACTTAAGAAGGGGAGAAGTTTTGGAGCTGGGCTTCCCCAGCCGTGGCAACTACCAGAGCCCTGTCCTGAAGCACAGGAAACCAGCCTTCTGGCTCGATGCTGAAGCTGCCTGGATCTTGTTGTGTGGCCTTGGATAAGGCTCAGCTCTGTTGAGCCTCATACTCCCCATCTGTAAAACGGAGCTCCCCAATCTACTTCAGCCCCAGCAACATGGCTGCTGGGACTGCTGAAGAGGTGGGCAGGGTCGGGGCATCCTCTCCCTTCCCCTGCTTCCTTGGGGAACCCCAGGACCCTGCTCAGAGGAGGAGGCACCACTTCCCCTGGGGAAGTGGGTCCCAGGGGACTCTGTGATCCTCTCCCACCCCCGCTGTGGGCAGCCAGTGCTAAGTGCTGTATTAATTGTTACCAACTCTCCCTTGGGAAGCAAATTCAAAATGAGGTCACCATGGTAACCCAAACGGTTGCAATGTGACCAAATTTTTAACGTGCTCAATGTGTTCCAGGCACCTTACCTCTCAGTGGAAAAGACAATACTGGGGCCTCAGTCCCACACTTCAGTGGCCTGGGGAGCCCTGGAGCTCTCCTGCACCAAGAAAGGGTGAGGAGGGGGCAGGGCAGAGGAGAGGCCAGAGCACAGCTGGGAATGTCATCCCGGGTCCCGAAGGAGGCCTGACCGGAGAGCCAGAGGCCCTGGGTTTAGTCTCGGCTCTGGCACCATCTTGTCCGCAGCCCCAGGCTGGTGCCTTGTCTTCTCTGGGCCTCCAGTAACGCTTCACCCAGCAGTATCTCTTCAAAGATCAAATAAATGAGCCAGTGGGTTGTTAACCTCACATGTGGGGTGGAGGGTGATGGAGAAGGCCAGGGAGTTTTTTGCTAATCAGGCCTCCAAGGCAGAGAGACCACCTGGATTCAAATGCTACCTCTGCTGCCACCAGCTGCGTGACCTTGGGCCCGGGACTTCACCCCTCTGAGCTTTGGCTTCCTTACTTATAAGAGAGGGGCTAACAGTAGTCCCTTCCCTTTGGGGCGGTTGTAAAGTTTAAATAAGAAAACCCATGGAAAGTGCTTAGCATGGCGCCTGCACACAGTAGGTGCTAACATCGTCCTTGCTGCTGTGCCCGATGTGCCAGGCCCTGAGTTCAGCAAGTTACACATGATCTAGCAGCGAATCCTCACCACGTTCCTCCCATGATGCTTGCTATTATTAAGCCCATTTTACAGATGTGGAAACTAAGGTTAGCAAAGTGAGACAACTCACTGAGGTGTAGAAACACCCATGGAGTGGGGCCTGGATTCTGACCCAGGTCTGTCTTGAGTCTGAACTCAAACCCCTAACCATTCCCTACACAGCCTGAGGATGAAATGAGACGTGTGCTGAGTACCCAACAGTTGGTGCTTATTAAATAGTGTGTGGCATACAGTTGGTGCTCATTAAATAGTGGGCAGTCACAGGCACATCCAGGTTTTGTGTCATAGCCACTGTATTGCTCCAACTGCTGTCTTCTGGAGCTTGGGTACTGGATCTGGTGGGTTCAGAACTTCCATGGCTCAGGCAGTGATGGAGGAATGAGCAGGTCCCTCTTTAGGCCACTGCATCACAATGGCCTTGCCTGTCCCTGGGGCCCTGGCTGCCCTCACACTGTGGGGACACAGACGGCCAGAAGCTGCCTTTGACCTCATCCCACCCTAGCTACTCTCTGGCCTTCACGGCCCCCACCTAACCCCTTCCTGCTGGGTCAGCTCCCCACCCCACCCTCCCCTCCCGGCCACCCCCAGGCAAAGCTGGCTTTCCCAGGCCAGAATGGGGTCAGGCCTGCTGAGTGGTAGATGAATTTAATAACCAGCCATTCCTACCACCGGCCCATTTGCCCTCCACTGTCCCAGGCCCACAGAGGGGCCAGAGTCAGCCTATCTGTCAGGGGAGAGAAGTCAGAGGGGTGGAAAACACCCTCCCAGCCAGCTCAGGGCACTCCAGGAGCCCAGAGCAGCTCAAAGCTGAAAACTTGGGATACAGATACCCCGGTTTTAGCCCTTCTCCCCGATGGTGGTATGGCCTTGAGCAAATCCTTGCTATTCTCTAAGCCTCAGCTTCTCCATCCACAAAATGGAGTGGAGAATCTCCACTGCCTGCCTCCTGGGGTTGCTGTAGGGCCTGAGCCAGTAGCAGACGTGTTCTCCCTTTGTAAATCCCTGTGCCCACATAAGACATGATTCTGGTTATTGATAATCTTGGCTGCTATCTGGGTTGGGTCCCCCCAGAAGCAGACCCTGAGACAAGGATGAGAGAGGTGCCCTTGGAACTTCTTGGGCAGTATTGCCCTGGTGGGGAAGTGGGGAAGTGAGGCAGGGAAGGAAGAATCCAATTCAGGGACTCTGCAGGCTACAGAGAACAGGCTACAGAGCATTGGCCCGTCTCGAGACTTCTGCGAGATAGGGTAGCATGGGCCTCAGATTCGTCCTACGCAAGAGAGGAGAAGCTGGGCTATTATCCACCAGCTCTCATCACCTTTGGTTGGGGACTGCTCCCTAAGACACTTTGCTGCTTCCCAGCACTCCCAGATGCCCTGTGAGGGGGCCAAGCATGCCCTCTGGGCAGAGAAGGCCTTCAGATAGGTTGCAGGTACTTACATAGGAGGCCATCATGTGTACAGGAATGGTGGTGCTGAGGGGATGCAGACAGGGTTCCACATGCATAATCTCATTTATTGTTATCCTCACATCAGCCTTATGAGGGAGGTACTATTATTAGCCCCATTTTGCAGATGAGGAATGTGAGGCTCAGAGAGGTAACGTTCACTTGCCCAAGGCCACACAGCTCAGAAGGGGTGAGGCGAGGATTAGAATTGGCTGCAGGGTCTTTGGTCTTTCCACTGCCTTCCAAGTTGGCAGGACTCACTTGCATGTGGGTTGCAGCCAGTAGCGTGCTGATAAATGTTTAACCACGGGAGAAAAAAAGCCCTGGCTTATAGTGTTTACTGGTTGCCATGGTATAAATACTCCCACCATGGCCAATTTCAAGCTACCAAAGCTATGTCTGTCACTGAACACAGAGCTGGGAAAAGATGCTAACAATTGGCTCTCATGAGCTGGTATGAGCTGGCTCCAGCACACCACTTTTGGAACATTTTTGGTCTCACCTCCTACCAGTGTAGCTCTCAGTACTGAGCAGACTGAATTTCTCTCTAGGGTGAAAACACATCACACCTGTTCTAGCTCCCACCCCTTTGCCCCTACTATTCCTTCCCTCTGGGATGCTCTTTTCTTCTTCTCCACATTTCCACATCTTATTTACCTTTTAAGAGCCTGCTCTGGTCCCACTTCCTCTAGGTTGTATTAGTCAGGATAAGTACCACTAGCTGCTATAACAAATAGCCCCATAATCTCAGTAATTTAACACAATCTAAATTGATTGCCCCTTCATCCTGTAGTCCAGGGGAGGTTCTTTTCACCCTAGAATGCAGATTCCTTCCATTCTTTTTCCTTCCATTTTTAAATGCTACCATCATCAACACTTCACATCCAAATTCACCACAGAATGAAGAGAGATCAGAAAGGATCCAACAAGAGTTATATGGCCAGCCCTGGAACTGACGCTCATCACTTCTACCTATTTTGTTGGTCAGAACTGCCCCTCCTGACTGCAAGGGGGTCAAGAAATATGGCTTAACTGGAAATGTGATTTTCTTACAAGGAGAAAATGAAACCACGAAAATGAAACAAAGCCAGCTTCTGCTTCTACTTTCCCAACTTCCACAGTCCAACCAACTTCTTTCTCTTCTAGATTTTTCCAGAACATACTGTCCAGAAACTGTTTTCTTTGGTCTTTGACTCAGACTGCCAGGCATGGTTACTGGGTCGGTCTTCTCTGTCTCCGTAGACTCACAGAGGCTGAGCTATGGAAACTCCCAGAAGCAGGGTTCCCAATTCTTGTTTCAGGTGTAAATCACCTGTGGATTCAGGGTTCCTGATAATGCAGGTCTGGGAAAAAGCCCAGCAATCAGTATTTTTAACCAGATCATTAGGTAGTTCAGATGTGCAGCAAACACTGGAACCAGTGATCTAGTCCAAAGGTCCCATTCCATGGATGTGGACACTGAGGCCCAGAGAGGGGGAGGAGTTTGCCCTAAGCCATGGAGTAAGTTAAAGCTGGATCTGAAACTCAAACCCAGGGCTCCTGACTTTTAACCCTGGGCTCTGTTTATACGCCATGGTGTGTTTCCCCAAGGAAACCTGACCGTAAACTCTAACACAAGACACTGGTCGATGCTGAGTCGGTCATGAGTTATCAAGATGACTTTTGAGTTGAATGTGAGCTCTAGAGGTAAGCAGACCTGGGTTCAAATTCTACCTCTTCCACCTGCTTGTTTTGGGGTCTTGGACAAGTCTCTCTACCCCTCTGAGCCTTGGTTTCCTCAGCTGGAAAAGGGGGATGATAAAAGCACCTATTCCATAGGTTAGGAGGAGAAAATGTATGACAAGTGCTCAGCACAGCATCTGGTAAATTCTCAATAAATATTTACTGTTGGCTCTGGTTATCTGCCGAGGTGAGTTGGGGGTTTTTTGGGTTTTTTTGCGGTATGCGGGCCTCTCACTGTTGTGGCCTCTCCCGTTGCGGAGCACAGGCTCCGGACGCGCAGGCTCAGCGGCCATGGCTCATGGGCCCAGCCGCTCCGCGGCATGTGAGATCTTCCCAGACCGGGGCACGAACCCGTGTCCCCTGCATCGGCAGGTGGACTCTCAACCACTGCACCACCAGGGAAGCCCCAAGGTGAGTTGTTCTCAAGAAGCATGAGGAGCATCTGGAAACAACCTCTAGGATGAGGCTAATCCAGGAGAGAGCCTCTCCTCCTCTGGGTAAAGTTTCAGTCACTGTGCAGACCTTTCAAGAAAATCGGCTCTCAAAATGTACATGCAGAGCCCTTGGAAACTCAAGCAGCACAGCTTGATCTTGGTTTTTATCCAATTGGGCGCATAGCTAATTGCTTCAAAAATATACCCAAGCTGCGTGTGTGCCTGTGCAAGCCTGGGCCTTGCTTCCGAGCACAGAGGCTGTATGGGTCCCAGCCCACAGGAGGGCCATGTCAGTCAGGGCAGGCCAGGCTCTGCTGCAGTAACAAATACCCCCCCAGCTTAGAACTACAAAGCTTGCTTTCAGGCACTCTGTGTGTTCATCATGGCTCGGCTGAGACTCTGCTCCTGGTAGGCACTCAGGCACGGGGGCTGAAGGAGCAGCCACCAACTCAACCGTTGCTCTTCCCTGTGGCCAAGAGAAAGAGGGCTCTTCGGGGTTTTCCTCAGGCAATAAAGTGTTCTGCCCTGGAAGGGAGTCACATTACTGCTTGAGTCCAGATGCAGACACCACCTCACTGAGGCAAGTCCCTGAGCCCATCCCCTTCCCAGTCTGCATAAAGGGGATGAGAATAGTACCTACCTCATTGGTGTGAGGGGCTACCTGACATGACACTGTGGAATTCTTAGAACAGGATGGAGAAAGAACTTGATAAATGATGGGTTTTAATAGCCAAATAGTGGAAACAACCCACATGTTCAGCAACAGATGAAAGGATAAACAAATGTGGTCTATCCACACAATGGAATGTTATTCAGCCATAAACAGGAATGAAGTACTGATGCATGTTACAACATGGATGAACCTTAAAAACACTTAGGCTAAGTGAAAAAGACAGTCGTAAAAGTCTTATACTTTATGATTCTGTTTATGTGAAGTATCCAGAATAGGCAAATTCATAGAGACAGAAAGTAGACTAGTGGTTGCCAGGGGCTGGGGGTAGGAAGGAATTAGGAGCTAATGGATACAAGGTTTCATTTTGGGCTGATGGAAGTGTTCTGGAATCAGATAATGGGGATGATTATACGACATTGTGACTGTACTACAACCCACTTGAAACTGGTGAAGTTTATGTCATGTGAATTATATCTCAAGAATATAAAAATTTAAAATAAATAACTAATGATAATAATTAATAAGGGAAGGATAAGAAATACTTCCCTCCCCCTACAGAGTTGTTTGCGCCCACCCCAAACAGTGAGCCTTGTCTTTAAGTTGTCATTTCTGTGGACTGGCCTGTCTCCCCTGGCCCAAGAGCCCTTCAAAGCTGTGGTGGAGCCTGGCTATTTTTGTTCTTCTTTGTGGTCCCTGATCCCCGCAGGCAGGGTCAGGTGTGTAAACTGTGCACTCTCACTCACAAAGCTGTGCCCACGCCCTGTGTGTGTGCGCGCGCTTCTCTCTGTGTGTGTGTGTGTGCGCGCGCAGGCACGCAGCTCAGTCCTGGAGCCTGCAGGGAGCCGGTCATACACTGGCACTCATGGCAGGCGCGGCCTCCCCTCTCTGGTCTCCCCGGGCGCTTCTCCTGCTGCCCGCAGGATCCTGGGGGATGCCTGCCTGGGAGGGAAGAGCCATCAGCGATCCAGCCCCTTCCATTCGGTCGTAGGGAAGCTGGGCCCAGGGAGGGAGGGCTCGTCCAGTGTCACACAGTGAGGTAGCAGCAGAGCTGGACGAAGCCCCCAGGTGCCCCGCAGCCTGCCCAGTGCCCCTCCTGCGGTGGTGGCGTGTCAGAGGGTAGGCAGCGGGGCTGGGCGAGTGCTGAGAGATCCCTGGGCCTTCTCAGAGCTCCTCCCACCAGACAGGTGACCAGCGGTGGTGCGTGAGGATATGGAGGGAACAGAAGGCTGCTGGGGTCAGGGAAGGCTGAAGTCAGGCGGGGAAGGTCCCAGCCGCTCAGTACTTCCTGTTTTTATCATCATTGCTCTAGTCGTGGGAGACAGTTGTCACCACAAAACCACAGCGGCAAACCCTCTGGCTTCCCTTCACATGTGCCCCTCCCTCCCAACAGTCCCTCTCTGGGATTATGTCCCTCTCTGTCCCCCTCCAGGCCCACAGAAGTGGGGCCCCCATGGCAGGGCTGAGGCTGGACCCTGAGACGAACCAGCCCTCTGGGAGCCATCGCTGCAGTCATGCCCACAGGCTCACTGAGGTTGGACCCATCCCCTCTTCCAAGGGCTCTATATTCATGCATTTATTGAGCACCTTTTGTGTGCCAGCTCTTCTACCACATGCTGAGGTTAAAGGGCATCAACACCGGCCTGTTCAAGACTCACTTGAGGGGCTTCCCTGGTGGTGCAGTGGTTGAGAGTCCGCCTGCCGATGCAGGGGACACAGGTTCGTGCCCCGGTCCGGGAAGATCCCACATGCCCCGGAGTGGCTGGGCCCGTGAGCCATGGCCGCTGGGCCCGTGAGCCATGGCCGCAGGGCCTGCGCATCCGGAGCCTGTGCTCCGCAATGAGAGAGGCCACAACAGAGAGAGGCCCGCGTACTGCAAAAAAAAAAAAAAAAAAAAAAAAAGACTCACTTGAGACAGGCTTAGCCAGGCTGAGGCTGGGGGTACAGCTCGGGGCCCAGCCCATACCCAGAGCCCCAGCTCCACCCCGCCCAACTACGAGAGGTCACTCTTGCTGTCTTGTGTTCAGGACTCCAGGGGACAGTCTTTCACAAGGAGGGGACACATTCATGAGATGGGCTAACTGGGTGCACAGGATACGGACTCACCGAGGAAGAAAGTGATTCCATTTCTGATGAGAAAGGAGAGTCTCGGGTGGGTGCTCTCCGTGTTTAACACCTTTCTGACCTCCGCTGACCTCCCTTCGAACACAGAGACTGGCCCTCAAATCCAGAACCCTGGGGGCACCAGGGTCCAGCTGGAATTTAAGAACACTGCTTGATTAACATCGTACTCATGCCATTGCTCAGCTTCTGTTTATGACAATCATGCAGTTTTCCATTTACATAGTTTCCTTTGAAAATAAACTATTTAAGTGAAGATGAGTTGATTTTTCAAAAAGCACCAAATAGCTATCCGGACAGGCAAAAATGAAAGTGGTTTTGAATGTTTGCATGGTTTGAGAAACATAGTCCAAGGTTTCGGGATCTGGGAGATGGGGTGATTTAAACCCGGTGTCCTCCTGCTGGAAGGACCCTGCACTGAACGTGTCATAACTGACTCCCGGTGGCCTGAGTCCTTATCTTCAGAGCATCTGGGTGTCAGGCTCCCTGTCTCCAGAGCAGCTCTGGGGAGGGTCCTGGTGGCCCTGAAGGCGAGCTCCTG
This sequence comes from Mesoplodon bidens, assembly GCF_964165515.1. Taxonomy (NCBI): domain Eukaryota; kingdom Metazoa; phylum Chordata; class Mammalia; order Artiodactyla; family Ziphiidae; genus Mesoplodon; species Mesoplodon bidens. Next base: position 167,067,039 of record NC_138177.1, on the reverse strand, counting down.
GGTGGAGGCCACCCTCCCTCAGGTGCTGCATCTTCCCTCCTTGGGTGTGAGCTCAGCCAGCCTGGCCCCGGGCTGCTGTGTCACCTATGGCTCAGGACCCCAAACCACCGTCTTCCTCTCTTCCCACCCCTCCCCCATAGCTCTTCCTACAACGCCCTCAGATGAGGGGTCTGACTACCTGGTCCTCCCTCTCCCTCCCTACCTTTTCAGGTGAATTTGAGGTTCCCAGCACAGAGCCTCTCCCGGCACCTGGTTCTCTGGACCGTGCCCCTCCTGCCCTGTGCCTCTTCTTCCAGGTTCACCCCCTCCATGACTCCTGGGTGTAGCTCTCTGCTGCTGAGGGAAGCTGCCCCCAGATGGTTTTCTGGCACCTTCCTTTAAAACACCACCACCTAGGGCTTCCCCGGTGGCGCAGTGGTTGAGAGTCCGCCTGCCGATGCAGGGGACGCGGGTTCGTGCCCCGAGCTGGGAAGATCCCACATGCCGCGGAGCGGCTGGGCCCGTGAGCCATGGCCGCTGAGCCTGCGCGTCCGGAGCCTGTGTTCCGCAACGGGAGAGGCCACAGCAGTGAGAGGCCCGCGTACCGCAAAAAAAAAAAAAAAAAAAAAACCCACCACCACCTAGATCTGTGGGAATCCTGCAGGGCAGAGTCAGGACTAAGGTGAGGCTGGTGAGGTACCTAGGGCACAAAATTTATGGAGGCGTGCATTCTCGGTGGTCACCCTGGGTGCTTCCTTAACCTATGTGCCCCAGATACCTCACCCGCCCTATGCTAGTCCCAGCAGTGCTACAGAACATGAGGGAAAGAACCCTGCTGGTTAGAAGGATTTCCTGGGGGGTCACTGGGGTTCTGAGTCCTTCTCACAGCAGTTGCCCCTTGGGATCATACGATGTCTCAGGGAGGCTGGTTGGCAAGGCGGCTGCCTAAACACAGTTGTGCGTGGTGTGCACTTCAAAAGGGTGTGGAGTCAAGAGGTAAGTGTGGCTGAAATCCAGCCTGTCCCCACTCTGTGTGTCACCCTGTGTGTCGCGGGGCCTGCGTCAGCCTGCGGGAGGCGGCAACTTTCTGCATTCTGTCCACTGGTGAGGGCGCCTTTCAGTACTTCCTACGAGAATATCAAATGCGCTTGCAGTGGCCTTGCAGGCAGCCGGAGAGAAGGGATTAGAGAGGGGCGGGTACTTGCCCTAGGACACAGAGCAGCAGGGCTAGGACTCAAGTTTCTTGATTCTTTACTTAATCTTCTTCCCTTTGCTTTTTATCACTCTAGTAAAATGCGTTAGAGAGCTATTCCCACAGGCAGAGGTAAACCTAGAATATGGGGTCCCTGTGATGCTCTTTCTTGTCTGCCCCTCCCCCACCAGCGGTAATTCCCTCCTTGATGTCTTTTCAGCAGCTTGGATTCGCCTCTAATCCTGCGTCTGTGTGCCCCACTGGCCCGTGAATTCCTGGAGCGCAGAGAACGGATCTCGGATCTCTCTCGTAGCCCCGTCTCGGCAGGCACAGTGCGCCGAGCATGGTAACCCACGTATCCTGGGACCCCAGGAGGCCCCGTCTTGGCTCCCGGAGGGCAGAGCATCTCAGAAGACATAGACCATTAACCAAAAGTCATTTAAAAATAACTCCAACTCTGACTTGCGTCTAACACTCTTCAAAGCTGCTTCCCTCCACGTCCCTGTCCCTTTCCTCTCGCTTTCCCCTTCAGGCTCTCTCCACCCATTTTCTTGGTCCTGTGACACAAAACCTAGAAACCAATTTGTCCCAAACCCAGACTCTCTTCATAGAGAGAAGGTTGGGGTCGTGAGTCAGCTGGTCGTCTTCCCAAACTGTCCTCTTCTTCCTCCACGGCAGGTGGCCATGCTGCTGGACCACATTTCCCAGCCTCCCTTGCAGCAGTGGCCATTAGAACGTGCATGGCCATGATGGAGGCCACGTTCAGGCCTTGGCCTTCTGTCAGTGGGTGCCCTCTCTTTCCTCCCTGCTGGCTGAGACCAGACGTGGTGACAGTAAAGCCTGACAAGATGGAAGAGCCATGCCTTGGAAGGAACCTGGGTCTCTGCATGCTTGTGTGCCTTCCAGGCCTGGAACCTTCACCGAAGAGGTTTTGTGAGAGAGAAATACACTTCTGTGCTCTTTAAGCTGCTTTGTTTGGGGGTTTCTTTGCCTCAGGAAACAGGAGTTGAGCCTTATCCCTCAACAACAGAGAAGGAAGGGGGAGAAATGGCTGCATATCAAAACCAGAATTCTCTTTAGGAGCAGGGGGATCAGAGTCCGGACAACTCCCACCCGACGAGCTGTGTCCCATCCCATGGGTGAGGAATGGCTGAGTGGCCAGGGGACGGTGGCAGCTTCAGGCTGTTTCTTGTGTAACTAAAGAGGGAGGGGAGAGAGCGGGGTCACGCGGCACCGGGTTGGAGGACAGACGGCGACTCAAATGTGAAAGAAGTAACCTTCACTGTATCAGCATTGTTCTTCCAAAGGACCCAGGCCTCTGATGCCCTTCCCTGGGAGGAGGGCAAAGGCAGCCCCCCTCATTTCACAAAGGTGTCCCCAGAAGAGAGTGGCGGGCTTGCCCAAGGTCACCTTGGCCATTAGAGGCAGAAGGGGCCAAGGAAACCCCAAGAGAGGATTTGGAGCCAAAAAGGATTTGAACCTGGCAGCAGATGGGGAAACCAGCAAGGGAACCTTCCCGAGGTGGAAAGACCAACTCAAGAAGCTGCCGCCAAAGACAATGGATGGAAATGACCTAAGGAATTCCAGGAAGGAGAGAAACCTGTGGTCCAGGCATCTGGGGAGCTCTTACTGCAGCCTTCAGGGCAGCTGCCATTCACACCAACAATGCTGGGACTGGCAGGAGGCAGAAAGGCTGAAGCACTGAGGTCTGAAAAGGAAATGCCGGAACCACAAGGCTCTGATGTGAGTTGTCTGAGCCAAAATGGGCAAGGGGAGGGCCTGGAGCCCAGATGGCCAGGCAGTGGAAAGACTGGTGGGCCCCAGCCTTCCCAAGTCACATCCATTCATTCAACATTCCCCAAACGTTTACTGAGCACCTGCAATGTACTCGGCACCTCTGTACCCGGGGCATACAGCTGCGAACCAAGCAGACAAAAGCTCCATCTTCCAGGAGTCCACATTCTAGTGGGAAGAGCAGACCATAAGAGACAACCATAAGAAACAAGCCAATCATGTAGCATCAAGATGCAGTGAGAGCTATTTAAAACAACAAGGGCTTCCCTGGTGGCGCAGTGGTTGAGAGTCCGCCTGCCGATGCAGGGGGCATGGGTTCGTGCCCCGGTCCGGGAAGATCCCACATGCTGCAGAGCGGCTGGGCCTGTGAGCCATGGCCGCCGAGCCTGCGCGTCCGGAGCCTGTGCTCTGCAACGGGAGAGGCCACGGCAGTGAGAGGCCTGCGTACCACACACACACACACACAAAAAAAAACAAGACCAGGAATGACGGAGGCAAGGCCGACTATGTAATTTGCAGTGCAAAATGCAAACATAGGCTGTTGTTCAAAAAGAATAGAAAAGGTATGGTACACAGGAAACTTCCTTCGCCAGTCTCTCTCTCTCATCACTGTGTTTCTATTTGCTATTTAATGTCTCTCTGAGTAAAGAAAAATTAAAAATTTAAACTATTAACCTGAGTTTTACTATCCATCTTTATATTGTGCAATGCCAGTTTTAAATGCAAATATCAGAGCATTTCACTCGTGGAATCAAGGAAATCACACAAGTTGTATTTCATGGCTCATCCCCAAGGGTGCCCCAAGCCCGCCAGAAGAGGCCAACAGGAAGACTGGAAGGAGGAAGTAACCAATGACCCAGCCACAGAGTGAGGGAGCGCCGCTGGCCACAGGAATACCCTCAGGGTGAAGATCGTCACAGGCACTGAGGGGCCCTGCCCCACCAACGAGGACACACCCTCTCTCTGGAGCCTGACAGCTGCCCGGTTCCCCCTCCCAATCCTCCCTCCTGCCAGATGCTGGACTGAGGCAGACACCCCAGATGGGGGTGGGATGTGGGGAAATCAACCCAGGCATCTCCTTCCCACAGGTCCACGGCTCCAACCCTTGGCAGATGGGAGATGTCCTGGGGTCTTAAATTTCCATCCCAGGATGTGCTTAGTACCTGGATTGGGGTCTTGCCCCCACTGAGATGTGGCCTCTGGCCAGTCACCCACAAGGTGTGCAGTGGTGCTGCCAGCCCAGGTTGGGGATGGCTGATGCCATGCCCTGTCCCAAGACTCTGTGGGGCACAGGGTCCTGCCAGGCACCAAAGACAGCTGCAGGGAGCAGAGGGGGGCCTGAGGTACTAACACACAGGGGAGCAGGCAGTGAGAGCTGGGACACATGTGAGCAGAGGCCAAGGCTCTGGTGCTCCCTTGTCCCATCAGACTTCTCTTACCAAACGCAAATTCAAAGATAAAATTATTAAGAATTTCAAAACAGCAATGGTGGAGCATAAAATGCCAAGTGTGAGCCCTTCTGAGCACAGGGCCTGGTATGCTCCCGGAAGCCAGCCCTGGAGGGAGGAAAGGTTATCATTTTTTTGGGGGGGGGTGTACATGGGCCTCTCACTGTTGTGGCCTCTCCCGTTGTGGAGCACAGGCTCCGGACGCACAGGCTCAGTGGCCATGGCTCACGGGCCCAGCAGCGCTGCGGCATGTGGGATCCTCCCAGACCGGGGCACGAACCCGTGTCCCCTGCATCAGCAGGCGGACTCTCAACCACTGCGCCACCAGGGAAGCCCAAGGTTATCATTCTAAATGAATGTTCAGAGAAAGTTTTGTTCAGAAGGTGATATTTGAGCAAAGACTTGAAGAATGAAAGGGAATGAGCCTCTCAGGTTTCAGAGGGAAGAATGTTTACGGCAGAGGGAACAGCAAGTGCAAAGGTCCGGGGCTGGGTACATGCCTGGAATGACCAAGGGACACCAAGCAGGCCCATGAGACTGGAGTTTCAGGGAGGAGGGGCCGGTTGTGCAAGGCCCTGGGAGACAGTTTAAGGCCTTGGTGTTTTAGTCTGAGAGAAGGGGGGAGCCAAGGAAGGGTTTTCAGTAGAGGAGTGACACGATCAGACTTAGGTTTTCCAAGGATTCCTGCTGGGTTGAGAGTAGACTATGGGAGTCAGGAGGGCAAGCAGAGGGTTACTGTCATAATCCAGGAGATGGATGGTGGTGACTCGGCCCAGCCTGGAGGATGAGTGGTCAGATTCTGGATATTTAACAAGAACAAGCTAACGAATATGTATTGGGCCCCCAGTATGCTGCCTATGGTCCAAGCAGGAAAGACAAGTTTCCTGCTATCATGGAGATGACATTCTGGTGACGTACAGGCAGATGATAAGCAAAGAAAGGAAGAACAAGAAAAATATTGGACATGTTAATGCTCTACATAGAATTAAAATCAGGTGACTGGAATACTTCCTCAGATGGGTGGCCAAGGAGGGCCTCTCTGACATAACATTTAGACCGAAATCTGAGAGACAAAAAGGAGCCACTGTGAGATCAGGGGAAAATTATTCCAAGCAGAGGGCACAGCATGTGCAAAGGCTCCGTGTCTTAGTCAGCTCAGGCTGCCATAACAAAATACTGTAGACTGGGTGGCTTCAACAACAGAAGTTTATTTTTCTCACAGTTTGGGAGGCTGGGAAGTCCAAGATCAAGGTGCCCACCAATTCAGTTCCTCTTGAGAGCTCTATTCCTGGCTTATAGACCTTTTTTGCTACGCCCTCCATAGCCTTTCCCAAGTGTGTGCACACAAAGAGAGAGAGAAATTCCTCTTTCCCATTTTACAAGGATACCAATCCTGTCAGATTAGGACCCCACACTTATGACCTCATTTAACCTTCATTTCCTCCTGAAAGTCCTATCTCCAAATACGATCACATTGGGGGTTAGGGCTTCAACATGTGAATTTGAGGAGGACATAATTCAGTCCATAGCACCCTGAGCTGGGAAACAAGCTCAGTCAATCCAAGGCAAGACAAAGAGAAGGCCAGGGGCAGGGGGAGAGTGCTTCAGGCTGAGGTGGGAGAGGCAGGGAGCAGGCAGCTCATGCAGCCTTTGCAAGTCAGGCATTGGGATTCTCCTCTAAGTGCTGACCATTTCTGAGCACCTCCTATGTGTCAAGCATGGTGCTAACAGCCCTGTGGGCACGATCTCACTTCATCGTCACAGTGAACCCAGGAGGTAGACATTATCTCTGCCCATTTTACAGGTAAGGAGACTGAAGCTGGAGCAGCAGTGTTCGGAGAATGGAGACGCCTTCCACTTACCTGTCAGTGCTCAGGCCCCCAGGAGGTGAGGACAGAAGGGACCTTAGCTGAACCGGGAAGATGGGTCCTCCAGACACGGTGGCCTCAGTAACGGCCACTGGATTCAATACAACCGAGGCCTACGGAGCCCTTCGTCCTGATGAGGGTCCCTGTGAGGCCTCAGTGTAAATCGGGCACAGTCCCAGCAAGTGAGGACAGGGCTTTTCGAGCTCAGGTTCTCAAGTCCTCTAAATCCAAATTTCCTGGCGCACAGATTCTTGGGCCTCACCTGTGGATACAGAAACTCTGAAAGCGTTGCCTAGGAATTTGCATTTTTAACAAGCACCCCAGGGGAACCACAGCTGTAGCGGGTGGGGGCAAGGCCTGTGGGCAAGCAGCCGGTTAAGGGGCCCCCAGGGAGACAGGCATCCACCGGGTCCGCTGGCCTGGGAAGTATAGCTCAATGGCTTGGGATGGCTCTGCCAGGGTGGAGCTGGGGGAGGGAAGGGGAGGGCATTGCAAGAGGAGGGAGCTGCCCGGGCACAGGCTGGCATGACTAAAGGAGAGAAGGGAAGGAGGTGAGAGGAGCTTGTACACAAGCTTTCTTGGATCCCACTGTGACCAAGGGACACTGGGACCGGGCTTGGTTTTATTAGCCTGCAACAGCTGGGGGCACAGGACTATAGTAAATTGGCCCCTGTTGGCTTCAGAGGTAGCCCCCCACCTCACTCAGGCCCCCAAGAGCCACTGATGGATGGGTCAGCTGGGCCCACTACCCCAGCTTCTCTTCTTCCTTCTGAGGGAGGTCGCAGGCTTTTATCCCAGAGAACAAAGGGTCTGGAGGCTTGGGGGAGGGGGATGAGTAAGGACCTCTGTGTGGGGCATGACTGACCTTATAGCCCTTCCCCGGGTGGCCCTTGATGTGCTGGCCTGGCGCGGGCAGCCGGCAGGGGAGGCCACCTGTGATGGCTGCACTTCTGCTCAGAGCAGTCATACTGGGAGGGGCGCTGGAGCTGGGTGGCTCACAAGAGCAGACTGTTAAATATTCAGGAAATGGGCAAGCTGGTTGTTAAACTTTTGGTACCTTAAGGTTGGCCACGGTGGACGTATTTACACCATGGACATTGGCAGAGCTGATTGATCAGCACTCCACCGACAAGGGAGCCACAGCCATGGGCACCTCAGGGCAGGGAGCCTGTCCCACACACAGCCTCTGGGCAAGCCCTGCACTGGGCCCAGGACACATCCAGGTACATCAGACGCTCTCAAGTATCCCTGCTCTCAGGGAGCAAGCAGTCTAGTAGGGAGACAGAAAAGACAACCTGGGGATTTCTAGACCAGAGGGTAACACTAACAACAGTCTCTCCCATGTGTCATGAGGCTGGGAACTTGTCACACATCACCTCTACTCCTCACCGTACACCCCACGGTACAGATGGGAAATATGAAGCCCAATAGTATGAAATCATCTGCCCAGGATCACACAGCTGGCAAGGTCAGGTCTAAAATCCTCATTGTTCTGACCCTTGAGCCTGTCAGTAGCCTTAACCGCTGCAACGTCCCGCCTCCACATTTCACGTTGCACTTGGAGCACAGAGCAGGGAGCACCTAACCCTGCCTAGGGCAGGTGCAGGGGTGGCATGGGAAAAGGTTCCCCAGGAGTGGACATTTGGTCTGGGTCTTGAAGGATGAATAGGAGTTCGCCAGTTTTAGGGCAAAGTGGAGAAAGGCATGCCAGGTGGAAGGAAAAGGCATGGAGTTGTAAGCGGGCATAGGAATTTTGAGGGAAGAGAGAACAGGGTGCTTTGATGAGAGTGTGTGATGGGGAAGGAAGGTTGGGATTTTAGTGAGAAGGGCCTTGAAAGCCAGGCAAAGAGACTGGGTCTTTATCCTGCAGGCTTTGGGAGCCACAGGAGTTGAAAATTCCTAGAACTATGGAAATATTATGGCAGGGTTTCTATGATGTCTGTTTTACAAAATCCCCTGAAGCAGTGCTTATCCAACCATCTGTGGAGAAGGACTGTTCTTTAAAATTTTCTAATCTGTCACAGACAAATACTTTTGTTAAATACAAGGAAAATGAATTACTAGAAAAACAAAAATTTTTAAATACAAGCCTATTTTTCTCATGAGATTCAAGACAAAATTACTCTATCAAATTACTCTACAAGTTCTCAACCCTTAATTTCTGCACCCACTTTGATAGAGATGAGCTTGTCCAAGAATCTTTGTTACAGGCACAGGTTGAGGACAGCACAGGTTCTCCTAGTAAGAGTTAAGCACTCTCAAACAAATCCCATTCTGGAGATGAGGAATCTGTTGCTCAGAAAAGGTAAGTGGGTGGCCCAAGATCACACAGCTGGTGAGGGACGGGCCTGGGATTCAAACCTGGGGCTTTCTGCCTTGCTGCACTCGACCCATGTGGCAGGTGCAGCCCAATCCCTCGGCAGAGCCTTGTCCCAGTCCCTTAGCCTTATCCCTCCCCTTAACACGAGGTCAAGAGCCCTGCAGATGGGGAAATGGAGTCGAGGTAAGAAAGGAACTTCCTTGCCCAGGGTCCACTGCAAGAGGGTGGCAGAGGCGGCCAGCCTCCAGGTCTCCTGACACCAGCCTGTGCTCAGTTTCCCCACTCCGCCTACCTTCACGTCTGTGCAATGACCTCCAGGCCAGACAGTGCCAGGAGGGCAGGGGTAGGAGAGGCAGGGAATGCATCAGCTGCTGGCAATTACACCCTGCTTTGTTATTCTTTTTTTTTTTTTTTTTTTTTTTTTTTGCAGTACACGGGCCTCTCACTGTTGTGGCCTCTCCCACTGCGGAGCACAGGCTCCGGACGTGCAGGCTCAGCGGCCACGGCTCACGGGCCCAGCTGCTCCGTGGCGTGTGGGATCTTCCCGGACCAGGGCACGAACCCGTGTCCCCTGCATCGGCAGGCGGACTCTCAACCACTGCGCCACCAGGGAAGCCCGTGTGCTTTGTTATTCTTAATTAGCTCAGCAGCTCCATAGCCAGAGATATCCTTATGGATGCCCAGGCTGAGAAGGAGACAGCTGCTGGTCCTGCCCAGGAGGGCAGTCTGGGCCAGTAGGGGCCCCTCAGGAGCACCTCCCCCAGCCCCTTTAGGTGCTGCTACTTCTCCAACTGCAGAGGGTCACCCACTTGCTGGGTGCACTCTAAGAACCAGAGGACAGAACTTAACTCAAGCCCTTGGATGTGTATTGAGCACCTCCCCTGTGACAGGCACTGGTCAGCTGCTCTCAAGTACCCTGGGGTGAATGACAGTTTCCAGCCCCTGTGCTTGAGGCATGCTCAGCTGCTGGGGAAAGCAAACAGTTTCACCAAAACCCATAAAAAATGCATGATAACCAGTGTTACCATTTACTGAGCACTTGTCACATGCCAGGCATGGGGCTAAGCATTTCCCATATATTTTCTCACCACAACCTTGCAAAGCCCTCTAAAGCACGTAATATCCTCATTGTACAGATGAGGAAACCGAGGCCCAGTTAGCTAAAGTTGCGTGTATATGGATGGAGGCTCTGATTTTAGAGCCCAGGTATATAGAACTCCAAGGTCAAACAGTTGTCTAGGAGTGTGTGTGTGTGTCTGTGTGTGTGTGTGTGTGTGTGCACGCGCACACCTACTGGGGAGGGAAGACAGGTGCGTGGGTGGCTGTGACTGTAGGTGTTGGGGAGGAGGGCAACCAGATGTTCAGGGCAAAGATGAGGAGGTGACCTGGCTGGATGTTTCCACACGAGGAAGGAGCATGGAAAAGGTCTGAGGAGGGAAGGGTTCTGAGGCGACTGGTTGGGGCTGCTGGGACGGTGGGACACAGCAGGCAGGAGAGGAGGCCCTGTGGGCTGGGTGAAAGGTCAGAGCCAAGTCTAATCAGAAATCCCAGGGCAGTAACCCAGGTTCCCTCAGGTTCCCTGGGAAAGAGCTGTCTCCCACCTGGGTCTGAGGGGAGTGGGGGTGGGGGGAGCAATGAGGAGAGGTTGAACTACCCACAGCTCAGACTGGGCCAGGCTGGTTCCAATCCCAAGAGAGCTCCCATCCCTGGGAGCCAGTCAGGAATTGTGGTAATAATAACCACTCCATCTTCACTGTTCACCCAGTGAGGAAAGTGATTTTAGTTTTATTAAAATATGTGACATAAATAGCACTTATTATATGCCAAGCATAATTCTAAAGATGTCCCAAATGTTAACTCTTTTAATCCTTACAGCCACCTATTTTTACAGATAAGGAAACTGAGGACTGTGGGATTTAAATGACTTGCCTAAGGTTATAAAGTAGGGAAGTGGGGGAGATGGGATCCCAGACTCCAGTGTTCATGGGTTTCACCACTGTGCTTTGCTGGTTGCGGGGTGGGGTGGGCAGCGGAACACACACTCTGCTGTAAAAACTCCCATTTTACAGATGGAAAAACTGAGACCTAGTCAGGTGAAGAGACTAGCTCAGGGAGACAGATTATTTGAGGAAATCAGGGCTCCTGATCCCAGTCTAAGGCTTTGGTCTTGGTCCCACTGCAAGCCCAAGTGATAGCTGGAGAGAAGCCAAGAGCCCTCCCAGCTCCCTGGCACCCACTGTGTCACTGGGGTCCCATGAGGGCCCAGTGGGGGAGAAAACAGTAAGATTACAATTCTGATATCATTATCCTAAATACAAAAGCCAGTTATTCCCATAGGTAGCTTTTCCCTCCCTTTTATTTATTTATTTTTTTCCTTTCTGATTATTAAAGAACATATGATCACTGTAAAAATTTTTACAAAGTTAGATCAGATAAGCAAAAAAGAAAACAAAAAAGAAAAGCCACCTTAAAACTCTTTCTTGAATACTGGTGTACTTTCAAGATTTCTTTGCTCCCTCTCTGTTTTCATAAGCATCCAAGCTAGGAGGTAAGAGACTTGGCTTCTGGTCCAGGCTTGCTGTGTGACCTTGGGCAAGTCTCTGCCCTTTTCTGGGCCTCAGGCTCCTCACTTGTGAAATGAGGGTTTGGACATGGTGACCTCAGAGGAGGCCCCTCGCAGCTCTGACCTTCTGTTTCTGCTTCTGTTTCTGGGACTGGCAGACGGGGCACAAGCAGGCTGCCCCTCTGCGGGGGATGCATGGCTGACAGCTCCCAGCAGGTCACCTCCGGGAGGATGTGATGGCCCTGGAAACAGCCTTCCCTGCAGCACAGTGCCCAGGCTTGCCTGCTTACCGGGCCCATATGGTGCCCCCTGCCAGCCGGACACCACCAGCTGCCCTTCACCAGACAGCCCTGGGTGATTACTTTTCCTTCAGGCTCCAGAATGTTCTCTCTGCCCCAGGGCCTAGCTGGCTCAGGGCTGGGGGACTCAACCCTGTGGACCTACCTACACATCACCATAGCCCTTTGCAGGAGAAGTTAGCCTGATGTGGTGAAAAGCTCGAGAGAGGATGGAAGGGAGGGAAGAAGGGAGGAAGGAAAGAAACACTGACTGTATTCCAACTCCATTTGGACCCCTTGCGAGGCATTTGGGATTCAGAAATAAATCAGAAAAACTTATTGCCCTTGAAGGACACAAAGTCTGGTGGAAGCAAATAGAGTAGAAATGGGCAGCTGCAATACTGCTGAAAGCTCAGGCCTGTGGCATCCCACAAGGAGAAGCCTGATGGATGGTAGTCGGGAAAGCTTCCTGGAGGAGGCAAGTTTATAGGTGAGTTCTTCTTAAGGAGAAGACTCAGACTTTCCAGCTCATGTTATTTATTACAGACAGCCCTGTGGAATAGGTGTTGTTGCCCCTTATACAAATGAGGCTCAGAAAGGTGAATTCACAACCACCAAAAGGAGGAAAGCTGAGTTCAGACTCCTGGCATTCTACTCTAGCCTAAGGCACTGGGTTTGAGTTCGATCCTGGCCTCTGACTTGCAGAGACCTGCAGTGAGTGCTTCTCTCCCAGGCCTTGGGCTCTTATCTGTAAAGTGGGTCTACTGATGGCTGCAGTGTTGCTGAAGCAAAGGACAGAATGGCCGAAAAAGCGCTTAGCTTATAGAGGAATGTCAGCCTCCCTGTCCCGCTGGTGACAGCACAGTCCTGTTTTTCCCCCGACATGGGAACAGGACTCCTGCCTTCTGAGCCAGAAGCAATCCCAGAGATGGAAGGTCACCTTACTGATGCAACATGCCCACCCCCCAGAAGCCAGGCTGTGGCCTGGATATATGTGCTCTCCTTTTGACTCCCTTTGGTAAAGCCTGACAGGAAGGTACAGGATTCTAGAGAGAATTCTATATCCTGGACTTAGAACATCTGTGCTTGAGGAATTCTAGAATCCAGACTCCTCTTGAAGTGCCTCCTATCAAGCAGGGCAGGCTCTGGGTCAAGGTCTGGTAGATTGGAAGGGTCACTAGAGACAGGATCTCATCTCACTTTACAGATAAAGATTAAGACCCAGAGAGGGGAAGGATTTGCCTGAGGTCAGTCACACTGAAAGTCAGTGCTAGAACTAAGACTCCTTTCCCCACCCCTCAGAGCATAACACCAAGGCCACACCACCTCTGAGGCTACTTGGGGAGTAGGGTGGGCAGGGGGCAGCCCAGAGTGCCCAGGTGGTGCCAGGGAGCAGGCTGAGTCGGTTGGGCGAGTAAAGTGCCCAACGGGTCTTGCTAAGGCAAACTCTATACTCCGGCCCTGTTCCCAGCAAAGTTCTACCACCGTCAGCTCTCTTTCCAAGCCTCCCACTGCAACGGGCATCACCTTCCTCTTGGACAAGCCCATTCTCTCCCACCCTCAGTCTCCCCATCTGTAAAATGGTCTCCAAGTAACTTTCAGCTGTCTAGAAATCCTAGGCCAGCGCCTCCCGCGGCGGGAGAAGCGGCTCTCGGACCCTCAGCCTCCTACCTGGTGGGAAAGAAGGGGTTTGGGGAGATAGAGGGAAAGAGGGGGCGTCGACGGCTTTCGGCTCGCTGCCTCAGGGGTACCCTTTGTCTGGACAGCCTTGGGGAAATAGGGCAGAGACCGGGCGGGGCGGGGCCGGGGGCGGAGCCTGGCCGGCCCTCGCCCCGCCCCGGCGGACGTCGGCGCGGAGCTCGCGCCGGGGAGGGGAGGAGCGCGGAGCCCGTGAGCCGCCTGGCCCCGGCGGAAAGTTTTCCCTGACGGAGTTTTGGCTGCGGCGGCGGCGGCGGCGGCCCGAGCGGCCATGGACGCACTTAAGTCCGCCGGGCGGGCGCTGATCAGGAGCCCCAGCCTCGCCAAGCAGAGCTGGGGGGGCGGCGGCCGGCACCGGAGTGAGTGCGTGCGCGACCACCGGGGCCCGGCGCGGGCCGGGCGGGGGTCGGGGCGCACGGACGCTCCTCCTCAGAGCCCCGGGTGGGGGGGAGAGGCAGGGCCTGAGTCGCGCCCTGCGGTCCGGAGCGACCTTACCCGGCCCTGCGGGATTCGGGGTCGCCGAGGGTCAAGCTGCGTTCCTACTCCCGTCCCCATTCTGTGCGGCTGGGGAGGAAGGGCAGAAGCTGGGGGAAGAAACCGGAGCTCGGTGTCCCCAGGTGCGGGCTGCAGTCGGAGGGAGGTTGCAAGTCAGAGGAAGAGACTTTCGCGACCCCAGCACGTCCCCTCTTTGGACAGCCAGGGGAGGCAGGAGCTCAGCGTCGGTACCGGGGGAGGGGGCAGGGGGCAGGGGCTTGGGAAGATACCCCCATCCCGCACCCCAGCACTCTGGCCCCGAGGTCAGCGGCCGGCGGGAGCCCCCTTGCCCCCTTCCCCTAGTCCAACCCACGAGGTTACCTTTTGACTTCCGGGCGCCCAGAAGTCGACTCAGTGTGAGCCCGGGTTTGCAGGTACCTACTTGAAGTTGGGGGCGAGGCTTAACCTGGCGTCTCGGGAGGTACCTACCACACACCAGCCCATCTAGACCCCGTTGTCCCCTCCTCTGGCTGGGTCCAGGTGCCACAGCCGGCCTCCTGGCTATTTTTGAAACCTGTTTCTTTCTCGCACCTCTCCGCTTGAACTTCCGATGTCCCTGGGCGCCTTGGTCGAATGGCAGACTCTGCCGCCACCTCTCCCAGGGGCGTCTGGGAGCCTGGGAGGAACCTCACCCGGCTCCCCCTCCTCTCCCTGTCTCCAGTTACTCTCAGGGAACCCGTCACCTGGCACCCTCCCCTGAGGCCTGAGAAACCCAGCCCTTTTCACGAGGAGAAACGGAGGGGCTTGTCTGGGGTCACTCAAGCCTTCCTGGTAGATATGGAGCCAAAGCCAGGACTCCTGCACACTGCCCCCCATGCCCCAACCGCCTGGGACCCTGGCCTCTCCAGGCACCAGGAAGCCGCTGTCAGTACAGTCACACCCCACCCCCTTCCCTCTTGGCCTTCCAGGGCTCCGCCAGAGGAGCCCTAGTTAGCTAGGCCCAGAAGAGGCCCAGGAGTGCCAGCGTGTCTGGGCCTAGGGAGCCTGCCCTGCCCCGCCTCTTGCCCGGCTCTGTGGTTCCAGCTGTGCCTGCCTCCTAAACCAAGACAAGACTGGCATTGGGAACGTGGGCTGGTGTCTACTGGTGGGGGTGGGGTCAGAGACCATTAGGACTGGACTAGCCTAGGCCAGGGATGCACCCATCTCCCACATGTATTGACTCCCAAAATAGCTCCTTTAAATATTTGTGGGATTTGATCAGGACTGAGAATGACGGCCTGTTCCAGTGGGGGAACCCTGCAGTTTTCTCTAGGGATAAGGGAGGGGGGCGGGGCTCTGGGCAAGGGAAGGAAACTTAGGAGCCCCCCTTCCCTTGGTATCCCTCACTCAGTATGGGGAAGGGTGAGAGTTAGCTACCTTGGATGGTGGAAAAGAGTGTCTCCTGCCTGCTCTGATGTTGGACAAGTCACTTGTCCTTTCTGAACCTCAGTTTCCTCATCCGCAAAATGGGCATAACAATTCTAACCCGGTAGGGATGTTGAGAAGGTTGTTGACAATAACACTTCCTTCTGGCACCTAACTGGTGGTTTCCTTCTCCCTCATTCCCCTTCCCGCTGCCTGTCATGTGGACCTTCAGCATGATACTTAATGTGGTGGAAAGCGTTTTGGGGGATCAGAGCCTGTCTCTGTCTGTGGAGGAAAGAAGAGGAGAGCCCCCTTCCTATTTATTAGTCAGACCCCAGTAAGCCCAGAGTGCCATCCTGGAGCCTTCTGGACCCAGAATAAGCGAGGGTGAATCCCCACCTGTCCCTGGTTATTAAGTCCGTTTTCTGATCTGTACATTGTTAATAACAGGAGTACCCACCACAGATTTTTTTTGGGGGGTGCAGGTTAACTGAAATCATGTTTTGCCTGGCATAGAGAAAGAGTTCAATAAATGGTAACTACTGCTTTGGGCCCTCTACCTTTTACATAGTGTTTTTTTTTTTTTTTTTTTTTTTTTTTTTTCTTTTTGCAGTATGCGGGCCTCTCACTGTTGTGGCCTCTCCCGTTGCGGAGCACAGGCTCCGGATGCGCAGGCCCAGCGGCCATGGCTCACGGGCCCAGCCCCTCCGCGGCATATGGGATCCTCCCAGACCGGGGCACGAACCCATATCCCCTGCATCGGCAGGCGGACTCCCAACCACTGCGCCACCAGGGAGGCCCCTACATAGTGTTTTTGCTTCCATTACTGCATTTGCTCCTCGGAGGTGACAGAGCAGGGATCCTCATCAGATTCATTTCTCAGATAAAGGAGCCTGAGGCTCAGGGAAGTGGAGTCACTGGCCCTGACGTGGCCACAAGTAGAGAGGGAAGCCGTGGGGTGTGTCTGGGGTGGAAGTGCTGGGGCAGCCTGGCCTGGGGTGGTGTCCCAGCCAGGCCTTGGACCCAACCCTCAAGAAGGTCTGAGCCCTGTGCTTGAGTTTGGGGGCCAGACTGAAGCCACTGGAGTTAAGGTTAGATTTTTTTTTTTTAATGTTTATTTTTTATTTATTTATTTTTTCTTATTAGTCATCCATTTTATACACACCAGTGTCTACAAGGTTAGATTTGACACCCGCTGGCGGCTGTGACTTGCCCCTCACCCCTCAAGGTCCTAAGCTGGGATTAGCGTGATCATTGTTTTATTTGCAGAGAAACTGGAGCCCAGAGAAGGACTTGCCTGAGGTCCCAGAGCAAAGGCAGCAGCAGACAGCTTTTTTTGCCCTGAACCTCATGGCCCCCTGTCTCCCGGTTAGTGCTGACTTTGAAGGAGGGCTCTCTCCTTCTCCCGCACATGGCTTTTCCCCCACCTCTTTGGGAGCCATAAACGTTCTGTCTCAGTCCCTGGCCTGGGTTTTCCTTTCTTCCAGCTGCCTGGAAGGGTGGTGCACCCTGGCCCCTCAGTACCCTTATTTCCAAGAGGAGTCCCTCTGACCCTCGGGCTCCTCCGTGGGTTGTCAGAGAACTCCATGAGAATGGGTAAAAAATCTGAGGTGCAGGTTTCAACAGAGCTGGTTCATGGTGGTAGGTGGGGGACGGAAGATCTATTCATCCTTATTTATAATGTTTATAATGGAAAATATAAATAAACCCCAAACCATAATATGTATTGAGCACTGACTGTATGTCGGGCACTGTTAGAGGTGCCGGCGAGGCTGGGGAATGCGTCCGTCTTCGGATAGCGCCAGCCCTCTGGGGGAGGAGGTAGACAGCATGACCCGGGTGCAGATGAGTGGGGTGCTTGTGGGTAGTGGTGACGCCAAGAGGAGAAAGATAAAGCGGGTGAGGAAATGATGGGTGGTGTCTTTGTTTGGGTTCTTCTAGAAGCAGATGCTGAGATAGGGATCTGAGTAAAGTCACTTATTTGGGAAGAGATCCCAGGAAATGTTCTTAGGAGAAGCAAGAAGGGAAAGGAATCCAAAGAGTGGACAACATGAAGCCAGTTTCCATTGTGGGCGGCTGGGACGCCACCTGTGGGGAGCTCTGGAGCAGTTACTCCATTTGAGAGGCAGTTCCTGTCAGTGATGGGAGGGGGCTGCGGGGAGCAGGAGCTCTTACTGCCCCAGCCCCCATGGGCATCTGAGTCTCTGGCAGCCAGAGAGTGGCGCGTCAGGTGGCGTGTGTGGAAATGGTTCCCACCGAGGAGATAAAGGTGGGGCACTGAGAGTGTCAGTGCAGGGGGTCAGGGAAGGCCTCTCGGAGAAGGTGTGGAACACACATATGAATACAGTACAAGGAGGGAGGAATCTGGGAACAGCATTCCAGCCAGAGGGAACAGCAAGTGCAAGGGACATTTAACTGGAGGCTGGGATGCTGCTTCTCACAGGTCTGGTGGCTGAGGGAGGGGTGTGTGGCTTGAAGGAGTCAGGTCACCCACTGCCCACTGAAAGTGAGCCAGACGCTCCTTTCGGGCAGCCTCCAGGACAGGATACCCATTCTTCTTGGATGATCCCAAGCCTGGCCCTGCTCATGGGAAGGGGCTTGGCGGGCTGCAGGAGAGGGCAAGGAGCACAGCTATGGATTCAAGGCCCAGCACTGTGGATTATGAGTCATGGCCAGACACCTCTGAGCATCTTCATCTGTGAAATGGGAGTCCTAATATATCCTTGACTCTTCTCATAAAGTACTGCAAATGGCTATGTACACATTAAAGCTCTTTGCACTTGACCCTTGGTAGTGACACAACACTCACACTTGATATCTACCAGGTACCGTTCTAAGCCCACTTCATGTGTATACTAATTTCATCCTCACAGCAACCCCATAGGGTGGGTACAGTTGCTGTCCCCATTTTTAAATGAGGAAACCAAGGCCCAGGGAGGTAGAGTGACTATGAACCCCACAGCCCGTCTCCAGACCTCATCATTTTAACCTTGACAGCATATTTTTTTCTTACAGTATAAGTAGGTACTTAGGAATGGTAGCTGTTGCTATTATCTTTTTTTTTTTTTTTTTTTTTCTTGGCCGTGCCCCACAGCTTGCAGGATCTTATTTCCCCGACCAGGGATTGAACCCGGGCCCCCGCAGTGAAAGCGCCGAGTCCTAAACACTGGACCGCAGGGAATTACCTTTTTAAAATTATTATTTTCTTTTGATAGTCTTAACAGCTTCTCAAATTTGCCTAGCACTTTTCACATGCTGAACCTTTTTCTGATGACGCTCCTGCCGGCCTGAGCCCATTTGTCAGATAAGGAGACTGCCGCCTAGAGAAGCAGCCACACTCCAGGTCACAGCAGAGCTTGGGTCCTCTTTTGAGATGTCACTCTGTGGCTCCTGATGCCATCTCCCCACCAGGCTGGAGGAGGCTGGAGGCCAGGACCCCTGCTGGAGGTTCCCCCCTGGCCCATGGGTTTGGCTGCAGCTCTGATGTTCTAGGCACCAGCCAAGCTGGGTCTCCCAGGGCAGCAGAAGGGGCACAAGGGCACAAGAGCTCTGACTCCTGGGCAGGGGCTCGCTTAATAAGAAAAGAGTACATGTTTGCAGCTACAACTTAGACTGGGCATACGGTCCATCCATCCCCAGCTAATTCTGACCGCAGGTCATCTGTAAAATCATAAAGTTAAAATAGTGCAGTCATTACCCACTCTACAGGGCCAAAAATAACCAGGACCGGAACAGCGCTGTGGACTCAGGCCTGTATTTGCCTGGGGGCCTCCGGGAGTTCTTCCTGAAACCCTGGGCTCCTCCTGGGAAGGAGCATGTGGCCTCCAGCCTGAGGTGGCTGGATGGTGACCAGGCCAGTGTGGCAGTGAACCCTACCTCTGTCTTTATTGAGTGCTATTTGGTTCTGGTTTCTTCAGGGAGGGAGTGGGGTGTGAGAGACCGTAAACCTCACTGAAGAGATGAATCATGCCCAGAAGTGTAGGCGCGGAGGCAGGGTTCCCTGGAGGGGCAGGAGGATCTCTGCTGGGCCTGGGAGGGGCAGGGAGGAGCAGAACGAGACAGAGCAGCAACAGGGAGCAGGGATGCCCCTTCTCCTGGGGGAGGCAGACGTGCACGGCAGTCCTTCAAGAGGAAAACACACCGCAGGCAGCTGCTTGGTGGTGGTGATATGGCTGTGGGAGGAAGAGAAGGAGATCCATACTGAGGAAGAGGGGCAGAGAAACCCCTGACAGGAGCGACAGGCCCCAGGAGGCAAAACCATGGGTGGGGCCCTGTGCTAAGCACATTACATTTTATTGTCTCATTATTATTGTGTGTTATTATCTCATCAAAGGCTCACCACAGCCCTGTGAGCTGGAGACTTTTGCTTCTCCCACTTTATAGAAGAGACAGCTGAGGCTCAGGGAAAGTAATTAACTTGCTCAGGCTCACTCAGTGGATTCTAGGATTAAGGCCCTTGCTCTTAACCACTAGGCTATACTGCCTCAAACAAGGCCTTCCTGGAGGAGGCTGGGTGCGAGGGGTTTCAGTCAAGCAAAGGGAAGGGCATTTCTGGTAGAGGGAGCTCCTTGAGCAAAGGCAGAGAAGTGGGAAAGTACATGTAACGTCATGGGAGGAAGCTGTGTCTGATGGGAACCTCTGCTGTGTGCGTGCCTGCATGTGCGTGCATGTGCTCGCGTGCAGGGATATTGTGGGGGAGACGAGGCTGGGCAACCTATAACTTCGCAGCAGTCCTTGTGGGAGTTGCCTGTAGTGCTTTGGGAGCTGGGGTCCCTCTGATTGCTGTGTGACCTTGCAGAAGTCCCATCCTTCTCTGGGCCTCAGTTTTATCATGTGTCAAGTGAGGAGGTTGGGCAGAGGGTCTCTGAGGCTGATGAGTGGCAGCCAGTCTACCAGGGCTCTCTTCCAGGAGGCCAGAGAAGAGGGGAAGGGTCAGGCCAGGGAAGGAGGATTGCAGAAAAATGCCGAGCATTTCAGAGGTCAGGGGGGACTGGGGAATGTTTTGACAGCAAAGAGGTCGTCTGTGACCTTGGCAAGCTTTGGCCCTTTTGGAATGGAGGGAGCGGAAGTGGCTCTGGAGAGGGGCCAGGAAAGGGCTGAGCTGGTGGAAATGGGAGAGAGAAGACATGAAAATGGGGAGAGGAAGGATGTTTGCTGTGGGGCAGGGATGGGTAATGAGATGAACAAGGCCACCCCTGATGGATTGGTATTGCCAGCCAGGAGCCTTTTATTGAGAAACAGTTCAAAGCCTTTAAATCAGAGGGAATAGGGCTGCAGTTGATTAGCAATGTCTGCCAAGGACACAGGTGACAGGCATTGGCAGCACATAGTCTGCCATCCTTGCTTAGATGAATATCGGGTTGAAAGTGGTGGTCTAGGCATCTCCCTACAGAGAGGAAGCCTCAGGAATTAAGAATTATGGGGGGAAATACCTCTGGCTCTAGGAACTTCTCCATGGCCTTTTGCTAAACTGAGGGTAGTCTGCCTCATGGCAAGATAGCGTTTGCCTAATGGTTAGGAACTTGGGCTTTAAGTGTCAAATAGACAACTAATTTGGCAAATTACTTGTTCTTTGAGCCTCAGTTTCCTCCTCTGTGAAATGGGAATGAAAGAATGCCAGCTTGCAAGGTAGCCGTGAGTGTTAGACGTAATGGTAAGAGCTGCTGCTTTGTTGTTACTGTAGCTCCGTTTTGCCCTGCTGGTGGCAATATGCTTGGTTTCTTTGAGAACAAGGCCCATGTCTGAGTTGCTCCAGGATTCCCGTCACCAAACCCAGGACTACTGGGACACCTCGGGGACTTTCTGATTCTCTTTGGAGGATCAAATGAAATAGACTCATGGTTGATGGGACAGAGGATGGGGTCACTTTGGGGTCTTCTCAGTGGGGGGCTGGCTTCATGTGGGGTGGAGGCCTAAGGGCAGAGGCTGGAGGGCAGTGGTCCAGGGTCCAGAGCTGAGGATGGGGTTGGAGGCATTGCAGGCCTGAAAGCCTTGGGGTTGTCTGGGTTCCTTCACTCAGGAATGCCAGCTGCATGCCAGGCTCTGGATGACAGGTTAACAAATTCCTGCTCACCTGGGTCTCAGTTTAGGGGACGAGGTACTCCTGTGAATTCTTGTATGACCCCTCCCACAGTGAAGACCACACTTCCCCTCCTGTCCCTTTGCCTGCTCAGGGCCCTCTCTCACGTGGGTGGGGTGAAATGGAGGCCTCTTTCCAACTCTCCCTCCTGGTCTGTTTCACCACCCAGTGAGCCAGGCTCATCCCCTCATTTCCCAACCTTCCTGACCTCTGTCGTGATCAGAGCTTTCAGAGGATCCTTCCCATGTGTCTTGCTGTGTGCCCTTGCTTGCTGTAGGCCGGGCATTATTAGTCTCAAAGAGGAGAGGGGCCTTCCCCAAGACCATGCAGGTTGGGGGAAGCAGGGCTGGGGTTTGAACCCAGGCCTTCCGGATTCAGTGGCCTTCGTATGATGTTTTTGAGCAGTCACCTCCCCCTTTCCCCACTAAGCCTTACCCCACGCCCACCCTCCCTGGGCTGCTGTCTCGTTCCTGGTCCCCCTCCTCCCTACCTTTTGGTCTCTGTGGCTGTGCAGACGGAGGAAAGCAGGCCAGGCTGGGGCCATGGGAACCACCCAGTTTTGAATTCTGACTCCAACCCTTTACTCATTGTATGTGGCCTTTGTCTGACGACTTCACCTCTCTGAGCCTCAGTTTCCTAATCCGTAAAGTGGGAATAATACCCATCTCACCGGATTGCGTTGAAGATTCAATAAGAAAATGGCATGGTGCGCCCTCAGCAAGTGTTAACGTTGAAGTTAAGAGTTTGGGCTTTGGACTTGAAAATAAGAGGTTGATTCTTGGCTATTGCACTCGCTGGCTCTGTGGACTTGGTCATGTGATTTCGCCTCCCTGGGCCTCAGTGTCTTTGTCTGTAAATGGGTATGATAAAAGTGTCTGCCTCATAGGTTCTCATGAGGGTCAATGAGAAGGTTCTGTGTAACACTTCCTACCATGGTGCCTGGTACGTACTAGAAAATGTTATTCCTTTATTAAAGATAAAAGTAATGATAGATGGGGGGACCCCAGTGTCCCTGCTGGGTCTTCCTAGGAGACGGGGGCTGCAGACGCTGTCGCTGTGGTGGGCCCTGCTCAGCGGGGTCTGAGCGCCTATCCTCCTCTGCGCAGAGCTGCCCGAGAACTGGACAGACACTCGGGAGACACTGCTCGAGGGCATGCTCTTCAGCCTCAAGTACCTGGGCATGACGCTGGTGGAGCAGCCCAAGGGTGAGGAACTGTCGGCCGCCGCCGTCAAGAGGATCGTGGCCACGGTGAGCGCAGTCAGGGTGGGATGTGGGAGCACGAGGAAGGGGTAGCTCCTTCTGGGGCTTGGGGGGACAGCACTCATCGCCTGCACATCACCCTGACTGAATGTGTTGCAGCTGCCCTGCCCCTGCGTCCCCCTGCTTCCAGCTTAGCTACTCGAGAGGGCAGCTGTTGGGCTGGCAGGGTCCGGTCAGTGTCCTCCTCTCCAGCTGCTGTGGCCGTGGCCTCTCTAAGCCTCCCCTCCCTCAGCTCAGGCCACCGGCCTAGGGTTGGTAACTTAGTGCCAGGGAGGGATAGTGGGAGGGTTGCTGGTGCCCAGCCACTTGCCCTGTGGCCTGAGGGACTGGATTTCCTCCCCAGCTCTGAGTGAGCATGTGCCCTGTGAGTCCACCTCTCTTGGTGGTCTCGGCCCCCTCTGCTCAGGCCCTGGCAGGTACAGTGGGTGGAGCGTGGAGTCCCCATCCTGCTGGGCTGTGATACCGCGTTCAGCCCTCAGAGTCTGAGGTCCCTCCTACCTGTGTGTCCTTGGGCAACTCCCTTAACCCCTCTGAGTCCGTTTTCTCCTGAGGCAAAGCCCTGCTGCCTGTGAGGATGACTCGAGGTCCCGTGCTTGGCAGACAGCAGGTGCTCAGTGAGTGACACTTGTCCCTATTTTTATTAGAAGAAGGTGTGCGCTGAATTGTCTTCCCCATCATGTCTGCCAGTCACCTAAGGTGAGGCCTCCTGTGGGCCTCGCGTCTGGGGCTCAGAGCAGCTGGGTGTAGCCCACGAGGGTGGGTGCCAAGTGAGGCAGGTAGGCTCCTCTGATCCACGTTTGCCCCAAGGCCAAGGCCAGTGGGAAGAAGCTGCAGAAGGTGACTCTCAAGGTGTCGCCACGGGGGATCATCCTGACCGACAACGTCACCAACCAGCTCATTGAGAACGTGTCCATTTACAGGTACGCTCGGCATTGTCCGCATTCAGTCTGCTGCTCGGGGCAGTGGATGGAGTGCTTTGTCTGAATCCAGACTCTACCACTTCCTATCTGGGTGACCTTGGGGCCTCAGTTCCCTCATCTGTGTGTGGGGTTGGAAACAGATCCCGCCCGGTGTGCGGTTACGAAGCCCTGGATGCCCAGTGCCTGGCTCACAATGAACATGTGGCTAAATGGCAGTTGCTGCTGCCATTATCACTAGTTGCAGCTGGCCTGGGACACCCCTGCCCCCCACTCCACCCCTCAAGTGTGCTGCTGAGTCAGGCTTGGAACAGAGAGCTGCACAGTCACTGCCTTTTTCGCTGGGAATGCAGCAGCTCAGCTCTGGACATCTGGCCAGGCGTCCAGGGAGGCCTCAGGCAGAGTCTGAGGCCAGAGCGCTGTTCACAGGGCAACAGGCCCGGCCCTTGGAGCCTCAGGCTGTCCTCGCCTCTCTCTTAGCTGGTCAGTTGTAGAATTTCAGAGCTGGAAGAGACAGGCAGCTCAGGTCCATTTTCCAGGTTGGGAAGCTGAGACCCAGAGAGGGAATTGCCCAAGGCCACGTGGTGAGATAGAGGCCGAGCTTCGCCCAGGACACCGAGGCCAGAGTTCTGTCAAGCCTCTCGTCCCTGCAGTCTCTTGCCTTGTCTCCGAGCAGGTGGCTCAGCTGGCTGGAGCAAAGCCAGTACTGGGGTTGGGGGTGAGGGGGTGGGGGGATGTGTGTTGAGGGCGTGGTTTTAGAGTTTCTAGCTGGTGTCCAAGTACCTGCTCTGCTGAGGCCTGTGCCGGGTGAGGAATCAGACCCAGCCCCTGCCTTCAAGGAGCTTCCAGTCTAGGAGGGGATGGAGCAGAGGACATGGGAGATAGAGTATAAGTGTTTCCCAAGAGGGCAGAGAAGGAGAGGCCTGCCTGGGGAAACTTGGGAGGGCCTCTCACGGGAGGTGGCGCCTTGCTGGGGCTTGAAAAATAGCAGGATCTCGTTGATTCATACCGAAGACCCAGGGCATTGAGGACAGGAGGCTGGATCCCCTGGGCTGGAGAAGAGGCAGCTGGGAATCTGGCACCCCCTCCCTCTGCCCACCTGGCGATTTTAAGTGGTGCTGATCCCTTTGTCAATGCCTGTGATTGAAACTGGGGCCGCATGAGGTGAGGAGTCTGCTGAGCTCCTGTCCCACCTCTGGGCTACCAGCTCCTCTTCTGATTGGGATTCCCAGGACGACTGGAGACAGTGGGGAGGGATCAGACGAGGGGGGAGAGGGTGTTTCAAGAGGAGGGAGCTGCTGTGTCTCCCTCCTAGGCCCCCGCCCTACCCCCAGCTCCTTTTCCCCTGGCCACAGCTCCCAGAGAAGCTGTCAGTAGTCTCAGTCACCCTGGGAGAGATGGGCCTGTAACTCATCTGACCTGTGCGCAGGGGTGTGATCAAAGGGAGGGCAGGTGGGGGACACTCAGGTGAAGGGCATTGTGGGCAGGGTAGTGTCCTGCCCCCTTTTCCAGCTGGTTAGCATAAACTCTTAAAGAGGCAGCATGACAGTGGTTACGGCCTCCGGAAACTAGTAGCTTGGTGGTCTGACTCTTAGCCTTAGTTTTCTCACCTGAAAAGTGGGGATAGTACTAGAACCCATCTCAGAGGGCAGTTCTGAAAATTCAGTGAGGTGATGTCTAGAACGTTGCCTGGTGTACAGTAAGGGCTCACCTACTACTATTTGAGGATGTGGCTCAGTAGAGGGGGGATGTGCCCTTCCTCCAGTCTTTTTTTTTTTTTTTTTTTTAATTTATTTATTTTTGGCTGTGTTGGGTCTTCATTGCTGCACGTGGGCTTTCTCTCGTTGCAGTGAGTGGGGGCTACTCTTCGTTGTGGTGCGCGGGCTTCCCATTGCGGTGGCTTCTCTTGTTGCGGAGCACGGGCTTCCCATTGCGGTGGCTTCTCTTGTTGCGAAGCACAGGCTCTAGGCACGCGGGCTCAGTAGTTGTGGCTCGTGGGCTCTAGAGCGCAGGCTCAGTTGTTTTGGCGCACGGGCTTCGTTGCTCCGCGGCATGTGGGATCTTCCCGGACCAGGGCTCGAACCTGTGTCCCCTGCGTTGGCAGGCAGATTCTTAACCACTGTGCCACCAGGGAAGCCCTTCCTCCCGTCTTTACCACCACTCCTTCTTGCCTAGCCTGGGTTTTCCCACTCTCCCGCACCCCATGGATGGCCCAGGATGCTAGGCCCAGAGTCCCACCCTGGTGGAGTGGGATGGCAGGCTTTCTGGAACTCAGGGGAGATGCTCTAAGGGGCTTTCGGGATGCGGTCAGGCCCCTGTGCCGGAGTCTGGTGGTGACACTTGCCACTTGCCTTTCAGAATCTCCTACTGTACAGCAGACAAGATGCATGACAAAGTGTTTGCGTACATCGCACAGAGCCAGCACAACGAGAATCTTGAGTGCCACGCTTTCCTCTGCACCAAGCGGAAGATGGTCAGTGGGGAGAGGCTGGGCTTGGGCAGGCTCTAGCCTCGCCTTGGCAGCCCTGCCTTGGGGGCCCTGACTGGGGGGAAGGCAGGACCCAAAGGTGACATCAGTTAAAGAAAGTCTGAAGTCCCTGGGAACCTCAGGTGGGTGCTGAGAGCTGAGGGCACTGTGTAGGGCTACAATCAGGTGGGCCACCTGTCAGGGTGGGCTGCCCTCGGCTGGCCTGTGGCCGCGACAAGCCCTCATTCCCAGTGAGTGCCCTGAGCCGCTTCCTCTCTATAATGTGATTTGATGCATTTGAGATCTGGGGCGGGGCAGTCTCCTGTCACTATAAGGTGCAGGGCCTTATAGGGATTAGTCTATAGAGACTGGTGATCAGAGGTGCGCAGTGTGAAAGGCAAAGGCGAAGGCCCTCAGAGAACCTGGCTTGTTGTGGCCAGAGAAGGGAGGGAAATGGCCGTATCTTGGTACCTACTCTGTGCCTGTTTCAGTGGTAATCTTTAAGGTACCGTCTCATTTACTTCTTGGAACAACTCTGCAAGGTGAGCGCTGTAACTGCGTTCATTGTTTTTATTTTTATTTTTAATGAGGAAACAGCCACACAGAGGTCAGCTCTCTTGCTGAAGATGATGTAGCTAGCTGTCATCTAGCAGAGGGTGCCGTTAGCTAGCAGAGGGTCTAAACCCACGTTTCTTCTCTCCCTACATGGCTGTGAGGAGCCAGGAGTCCCTCACCCCATTACCAGGCCGCCCTGACACATCTAGCTGGGACGAGCTGGACCTCAGTGGTCTCTGGGCTTTTGTCTTGAACTTCGTGGCAAGCAGCTGGAGGGAGTCAGCCTTTGGCATTGAAGTTTTTGTTTCTGAGGCCCCCGAGGTCTGAGCATCCGCCCTGTAAGGAGGTTCCCGACATTTATTTAGTATTGGCCTCTGTTAACCTCTGTGTACGAAGCCCAGAGCCCCAGTTCCTGTGCCCTATGGTCCTTGTAGCCAAGGAGACAGGATCTCTTCCCCTCCCCATGTCATCAAGGACATATCCAGGACATCACAGTCTTAAAGTGACCCCCGCCCCACCCAGGCTTTCTGCTACACCTCAGGGCCCTGTTCTCCAACTTCAGAGCCAGTAGTGGAGCATCGTCCAGTCTCCCTCTCTGCTCTGTCATCACATTGCTATTTCTGGCTCTCACCCTCCTGCCTCCCTCTCATAAGGCCCTTTGTGATTGGGCCCGCTGGGTAATCCAGGATAATCCCCCACCTCAAAGTCCTTAACTTAATCACATCTGCAAAGTTCCTTTTGACATGTATGGTAACCTTCACAGGTTCTAGGGATCAGAATGTGGACATCTCACCGGGGGTGGGCTGGGGTGGAGGGAGTACCATGCAGCCTACCACAGGCCTTGTGGAAGGAGCACTGTAGGAGGAGACAGACCAGGGGCCTGATCCTCTGTGATAAGACCCTGACCTTCTTTGGGCTGCATGCCATCAACAGAATGAGGAGGTCACCTCAGTGACCTCCAGGATTGTTCTGAAAGGTCTCAGTTTCTTTTGTGCACCTTGTTTCTTTCCTGCAGACTCGGTGTCGCCAGCCACTCACCCGGGGCCTCACGATGCCCTAGGTCCCTGAGCTGCGGTGGCTTCTCCCGTGACAGCCTTGTTCCCACAGAACAAGCTCATTATGTCCCCATTGTTTGTCTCTTCCTCCCCACTGACCAGAGCAGGCACTGGGCAGGGGCAGCTGGCCCTCAGCCACTGCTGCAGTGCAGGGGCTCCCAACATGTAGAGGCTTCCTCTGGGATGGGGAGGTCGGGGGTAAAAGAAAGTGGATGCTGGCCCAGCGGCTAAGGGAGCCTGGCCTTGGGCCAGAGGACTTTAGACAGGCTTGAACAAAACCAGTCTGCCCCAGGCCAAGAGGTCAGGTCCTGGGGAAAACAGCCAGCCACTGCTTGGTGCTGACAGCAGAGCCATCGGGCAGAGGGACGGGCTCCTGCTGGACACCCAGGGCCCAGACTCTTCGCTTTTCTTGGCCCATTCTCATCTGCATCAGGAGCGGCTGGATATTGGCTTGTCCATCTGCAGCCTTTCCCGCCTGGCCTCCCCATTTCAAGGAGCCCTGGGGAGGCCCCTTGGAGAGACAGCCCAGCCCAGGGCGGTGTCAGTAGACCACCTGATGCATGGGGTGTCCTTGTGGCTCCCAAGGCCTCAGCTGAGCCCAAGCTGCCAGTGTGTTACGGCCTCGTGGTCTGGCCACGTTGGAGACCCTGAGACTCTCAGGGCAGAGCGCACGTTTCTGAGGAGGAGGCAGGAGGTGAAGTGGGTGCCTCAGTCCGCATCCTGCCTGCTGGCAGGTCTCTCCACATGCTTGCTGCTGCCTGTCCCAGGCTGAGCTCTGTGTCGGGCACTGGGGACCCAGGGTGGCCGTGAAGATGCGAACGAGGCAATGGGAGAGAAGAGCTGGGATTCAGTAACGGGCATACAGGGAGCTTGGTTCTCAGGCAGAGGTTATTAAGTCACTCTGGAGGTGGCACATGAAGAATTCTCAGAGAAGGAGACATTTTGAGGTGGGCTTTGAAGGATGAGTAGTAAGTAGGAGTTTGCCAGGCCAAGAAAAGTGGGGCAGGATGGTGAGAGGGTGGGTGCACTCCAGCACAGGAATCAGCACGTGCAAAGACACAGAGGTGCAAAATGAAGTGGTATGATTGGGGATTGGGGATTCACATGTCACCAGAGCCTGGGTGGATGGCTAAGTAGAGTCAGCCTCAGGGGAGCCTTGAATTTGGACGCTGACGTAGCCCTCAGTCATTTTGGCCAAGGGCCCAGAGTCTCCACGTCCTCACCCTTCCTTGCTGGGCTGCCTGAATGAGCAAGAAGC
Source organism: Mesoplodon bidens (assembly GCF_964165515.1). Taxonomy (NCBI): domain Eukaryota; kingdom Metazoa; phylum Chordata; class Mammalia; order Artiodactyla; family Ziphiidae; genus Mesoplodon; species Mesoplodon bidens. The sequence continues at coordinate 167,038,429 of NC_138177.1, read as the reverse complement.
CTAGGACCCACCCAAATTCAGGGGCAAATGGGTCCCTTTCTGGGTCACTCACCAGTTCAGCTCAGCTTAGGCAGCCCAACCACCTGGCCTCTCTTTCCCTGTGGCTTCTATTGGGCACGGCCAGGATAAGGTTCTGTACAAAGAAACGTTTCCATCTGCCCACCTGGGAGGCCTCAGCCAGCACTTCAGCCTCTGGGCTCTGAAATGAAGGTGCCATTGCTGGCATCGGTGGGGAGCCCAGGGTTGCAGTACAGGTGGACTCCCTAATTCTACCTGGGGTCGGGTGCGGCAGGGCTGTTCTCCCTCCCAGGCCACTGGCATTCCTCAGGTCATCCTTTTGTGCAGTGATTTATGCTTCTGGGCAGCAGGGCTGTACAGGGCACCTGGCCCGACTTGGTTTGAGAACCTGGTTGGGGTCCTGGATTCCGAGGTCCTGGCCCAAGTCTGCAGCCCTAAGCTAGACCTGGTCCCCGTGAGAAGCTAACAGTCTGGTTACCCAGAACAAGACAGGGACGTCAAAAACTGGGCAAGGCAGTACCTGGTCAGGGTAATAAGACAGACCCACAGCCAGAGGCACTCAGGAGGGGCAGGCTCCTGGCCTGCGGAGTCAAGGAGGCCTTTTCAGTGGGCAGGCCTGAGCAGACCTTCCATCGCTAGTGCCCAGATTCCTGCAGTCGCCCAGGAAAACGGGGCCCACCCCCTCCCAGTCTCTGCCCAGCCTGGGCTTTCAGCCACCTGCATGCATCTGCATCTTGAGTTATATTTGGTTTAACTTGCCGCTCGGGACTTCAGGGTGAAAGGGCGGGGTGTATGCAAATGAACAAGCAGATTTATGCAAAAACAGTGTCAGGCTTGCGTCCTCAGATTTCCTGGAGGCAAAAATAATGGCGTTCCCATCTCCCTGCCACACTGGGTGACCAGCCCTTGCTTGGGTGTATAGTAATCTGACTCTGGCTGGTAATTAGCCCATATTTTTATTTCATGGGCAATTCTCAATGGTAACTGGGTCTATTAAACATGATCCAGACGTGACAGCTTAAATTGTAAACAGCTGTGAAGAGTTTCATACTTAATTACCATATTTAAGTTTTGCCATAAAGCGCCAGTACTTCCATCAAAAATGTAAATGACAGAGACATTCAAATGAGATTTTATACTTCGTGAAATTTAATTGGCATGGATCAGTCAGCTTGTTTAGGGATTTTAAATTTAAAAAAATTTTTAAAGGCAGTAGCCACAGATTCATTTCTCAATTAAATTGAGTTGTCTGGCGGAGGCGAAGGGAGTGGGGCCGAGGCTGGTTAGGCCTGAACTTGTTGTACACTTGAAAGAGTCTGCGCTTTCTTCCCCAGGCCGAGCTTGCAGAGGAGGCTACATGTCGCTTCTGGCTACAGTTGCGAGCTCTGGGACTTCCACTCCCAGAAGCTGAGCTGAGTAACCCTGAACTGGAATCAGAGAGGAAAGGGCTGAGTTGAAGGTGGGCTAAGGGTAGGTCCTGGCTGGAGTGTAAGGCCTCAGGAGACCTGCCCCCGGGCAAATGCAATTCAGCCACCATCCTAGACACCCCTGGAGGGCTCTGGGAATCAGGGGTGTTCATAGTCGATGCTTGCCTTCAGGGAGCACCCAGGTGGGGTGACACAGGCATGTGAGCTGGTGACACTTTCATATGCGTGACACCAGAGAGAGGTAGGCAGGGCTGTGGGAGCCCAGTGCCTGTGACGCGACGTGACGTGACGTGAGAGAGATGGTGACATTTGAGTTGGGTTTGAAGGAGTAGACGGGAGTCCCCCAGGGGTTGAGGGACAAGGTGTGGCCCTTCTTTACAGGTGGGTTATGGCACTGGATGGTTTTAGTCTTCTGCCCTGGGCCCTCACTGACATATTGCTCCTGCCAGGAAATGTAGAAGCCTCCTGCTACCTTTCTGGCATTCAGTTATACGCCCCTCTGACCCAGCATAGTAGTAACCAGAGTCTAACCTTTGCCTCTCCAGCTGTGGCTCGTTCAGGCAGTGGCGGGGCCCTTTCCAACTCTGGCTTTTCTGTTCTCTCATTTTAAGGACTAAGTTACTGTGTGCAGTCCTCAGGTAATTAGGGAGGACTTCTCAGAGGAAATAAGCCTCACAGTTAATTGCATTTAGGGGAACTCAAAGGTGAAGGAAAAAAGTAGAGGTGAATAACCATTGCCAAGGTGAGGATTGGAGTACCTGTGGGAATCTTGGCTGGGCTCCAGGTAGTGAAGATGGGGCCCAGCTGCCTGAGGAAGGTGTGGCCTCATTACATCGGCTTTGGCGATGTGGGAGGGGCCAGGACTCTGCCTCCGCCCATCAGGCATTCCAGAGCCTGGGACAGCCAGGGTGGGCCTGGCCTGGAGTCCCTGGGCCTCCAGTTGAGACTTGCTTTTACCTGCTTAACACTGTATCCCTCCCCCGACCCCACTTGCTGTTTTTCAGGCCCAGGCTGTCACCCTCACAGTAGCCCAGGCCTTCAAAGTCGCCTTTGAGTTTTGGCAGGTATCCAAGGAAGGTGAGTCTTGTTTGTGGACACGGTGGGTGGGGTGTACAGGGGCGTTGAAGAAGACCAGCAGAGCAGTAGGGGCGGGGAGGATGGTAAAGGCTCTGGAGTCAGGCCTGGACTGATCGTCAACTTCATCGCCTATCTGGTTTGTGGCTTTGCACAGGCCCCTTCACCTCCGAGTCTCAGTTTCCCCATCTGAAGAATTGGGAGCAGTTGTCTCCCTCCCCCAGGGTCCTTGTGAGGATTAAATGAAACATGCAAAGTTTCTTTTCTCGGTTCTGGAGACCTCACACCTGCCCCCTGAGATTGGCCACAACCTACCCCTGCCCAGTGATGGCTAGGGATGGAGTGCTGGGGTCGGGGGCTCCAACGCACTGTGCCTTGGTCCCACAGAGAAGGAGAAGAGGGAGAAAACCAGCCAAGACGGAGGGGACATCCTGGGTGGGGGCCGCCGAGACAGCACCCCTTCGCTGAAGAGCCGTGAGTCTTGGGCGGGGGAGGGGCTGCATGGCATGGGACCCTTCATCCAGAGGGCCCCCCTCCCTCCTGGGCTGGGGTAAAGTCCTGGGTTTTTATCTTTGTTTTGTTGTTAAATAAATAATGCTTGTTTATTATAGAGAAATCAGCAAATGCAGGTAAAGGGGGAAAATTACTTGTTTTGGTGCATGTTCCTCCAGATATGTCCCTATACAGGTATATAAATCTGTGTATACATCTCTCCCTATACACTTTACATCTTGTTGTGTGAGCTCTTTAAAAACTTAATACCTGTTGTGAATATGGGTTTCAGCCTAAACCATGAGTGGGAGAGAGCTTCCCACCCTGTGGGCAGCTGCCCAGCTGCTTCGGGAGGTGCAAGGGTGGGGCTCTGGGTGGTCTGGGTGATAGGCCTGGAAAGGCCATGCCCAAGGAGGGAGTCAGGACCAGGGTAGCCCAGGAGGCTCCAGGCTGGGGCCAAGAGATGGGGCTGGGAGGCAGGAACCTCCTCTCCTCCTGACGCACCTGACCCCTCATAGTGGTCGCCACTGGGAACCTGCTGGACTTGGAAGAGACAGCCAAGGCCCCGCTGTCCACGGTCAGCGCTAACACCACTAACGTGGACGAGGCACTGCGACCTCAAGCCTTAAACAGCAGCAGCGTTGTCTGGGTGAGTGGTCGTGTGGCCTGGGGACCCCCCAGGATCCAGGGAGCCTTGGCCTGATCCCTGGATGAGGCCTAAGGCAGCTCCAGGGTGCAGACCCTGGCGCCCGTGACTTGCAGGCCTCTAGGAGGGCCTGACCCAGCCCAGCAGCCAGACCCAGGGTAGGGGATGAACAATGTCCCCTTTGAACCTAGGGCTGCGTCCCCAACAGGCTTGGCTCCCGGCACAGCTGTCTCCTCACAATGCCTGGCCTCTTGGCCTGAGCATCCGTGGCTCTGCCCACTGCAGGACCAACCAAAGGCCCCCTTGTTCTCGGCATGGGCACTTCGCTCCTGAGGCCTCTCCCCTTCGGCCCCCTGAACGAGGAGCCTGAGACTCAGGCAGGCAGCCTGGCCCGCAACGCCCTCTGTGACCCGGGCCAGGCACCCTGACCTCTCTCCGTCTCAGCCTTTTCACTTCCTCAGTGACGATGATGGCCTCTGCCTGCAGAATCTCCCAGAGGAACATAATTTTTTTATTTAAAAAATTAGAAATGTTTTTCATTTGGAAATAATTTTAGACTGATAAAAAAATTACAGAAATGGTACAAAGAATTCCTGTTCCTCTTCACACAGATTCCTCAATTGTTAACATCTTACATAACCACGTTACAAAGATCAAAATTGTTAACATTTATGCAACACTTGTATAATCTACAGACCTGATTCACATTTCTCCACCTGTCCCTCCAATGTCCTTTTTCTAGTCCGGGATCTATTGCAGAATGACATGTCACTTTACTTGTCATGTCTCTTTTTTTTTTACGTTTTTGCAAAATCTTTTTTTTTCCTATATTGGAGTACAATTGCTTTACACTGTTGTGTTAGTTTCTGCTGTACAACAAAGTGAATCAGCCACATGTATACATATATCCCCATATCCCCTCTTGAGCCTCCCTCCCACCCTCCCTATCCCACCCCTCTAGGTTGTCACAAAGCATCAAGCTGATCTCCCTGTGCTATGCACGTCTCTTTAATTTTAAAAATCTGGAACATTGATGGACTTGAAAACCTATCAAATCCCATTGCCTGTTGGGGGCCACCCAGTGTCCCCCAAACAGGCACTGTGAGCCAGTTCTCCAGCCTTGCCACCTGCCCGTCCTCCCGGAGTCTGTGGAGGGAGCCTTGCCCATTGTTTTCCCACCTAGGCTGTGGCATTCCTGCCATCAGCTATCCCTTGTGAGCTTGGAATTTGGGCTCAGCTTTTGAAAGTGGGTGAAAGCAAGAAAACCTTCTTCCCATCCTCCCTCTTGGAATTTGAAAGCTGTAGAGATCGACCGGTCCAACCCCCTAATTCTGTGGAAGGAAAAGCTGAGTCTCAAAGAGAAGCAGTGACTTGCCTAAGGTGTTGCTGAGTCATGGCAGAGCTGGGAATTGAACCCCCAGGTCTTTAGGCACCTAGGTGCCCTTTCTCCTGTCCCACATCCCAGGTTTGGGTCCCTGTGCTGAGATGCTGGTGGCAGTAGCCAGGTGGAAGGCCTGCCTGTGCCTGTTCCTCTAGGCGCCCACCAGACTCCTACGCTTGTGTGCCACATCCCTATAGCTTACCCAGGGCTGGGACAAGCCCCGGCTGTGAGCACGGGCTCCCCCTCTGAGGGTTCTTATCTCCTGCTTTGTTTTCCCCAAGGAGCTGGATGATGGCCTGGATGAAGCATTTTCAAGGTAACATTAGGTGGACTCCTGGTGCTGGGGGAGGAGGCCTGGCACTTGGGGGTTGGTCTCCAGGGCCCTTTGCCATGTCTGAGAATGTGAACTCTGACCTTCCCCAGAGCAAAAATCTCAACTCAGATACCTCCAGGAGTGGGGAGCTCACTATCTGGCTAGGTCTGCCAGAAAGTTCTTGCTGTTGAATCAAAAGCTATTCCTTGTGACCGCTCTACCACAGGTTGAGCTGAACTGAACACACTACAGCTCAGGTTGGCTTCCTCTTCCTACACCTGGTGTAGCCTTCAAAAATGGGCTTTTTTGCAGGCTTTGTTCCTTCCAGAGGTTTTGCATTTATGGAAAGGGGCAGGGAGAAGGCAGTGTTTAATTAAGCCCGTGGAGCATTACGTAGAGGAGGGATATGTGGCCCATTAGGAGATATTTGGTCTACCCAGAGGCTGGTGGCACTTCCCCTTTTCCCAGGGGCCTTCTCTGTCCATGGCTGCCTTCAGCTTGGGGACACGCCACCAAGAAGGCTGGCTGAGGAGAGGCCCGGGCAGCTCAGGCTTCCGAGCACTGGGCCCTGGTCAGCCAGGCCTTCCTTTCTCCCTTGGGACCCTCAGCAGCCCCCTACAGCCCTCCCCCGCTTCCCCATCCCCTTCCTGCCAGAGCCAGTGGAAACCTCTCGACGCAGCCCAGGTCGCGGGAGCGGCGTGTGTGGCCCCTTCATGATTCTTTTTACCATCTTCCCAGCTTCTCTGGCTGACTACAACCCCCTTGTTTGAAGGAAATCTTTCATTCACTTTTTCCAGATTACTAAAGTGTCTTGTGCCCTTAATGAACAACTTGGAAAAGCAGCAAAGCGTTAAACAGGAAATAACACCATCCCATAATCCCACAGCCCTGACTTTGGGGCTTAATTCACGCTAATCCTATACATATACATTTTTTTGCATTGATCAGCTCGTCATATTTGCATTTGGGGATCCTGATTTTCACTTACTGCTGGTGTATCAGGAGCATTTCTCCAGGCTGTTAAAAACTCCTTGTAAACACCTCATTCACTGACTGCCTCATGTTCTTTTAAGGACATGGGCCGTAATTTATTTAACTCCCCCTATTCTTGGTACGTTCAGTTGTGCCCCTTTTTGAATTTACTTTGTGAACAGCACTGTGTTGAGCATAGTTAAAGCCAGTGGTCTTCCATGGTTGCCCCAGGCTCTCTCCCACGCATGCCCCTCTCTGCGCCGGCAGCACTGCCCTTTCTCCTCTTTCCTGGCATTTCCTGATGGAGCTGTGGACGGTGTGGGTGCCCCAGCCTCTCCGTGGTGGGAACGCCACTGCCTGCCCCACAGTTTTCTGAGCCCCTTGACCCTCAAGGGTAGGCTCTCTGGTTAGAGGCTCCACCTCTCCTGACATACAAGTCTTGCTTCTTTGGCCATGTGTCCTGCCGTTTTCCCACCCACGTCCTCTCACTTCTGACCCTGGTGCTGGCCAGGCTGGACCGGCTCCTCGGAGCCCCACCAGCCCCTTGCCTGGGCCCCCGGCTCACACAGCTCTGCCTTCCAGGCTTGCCCAATCTCGGACGAACCCTCAGGTCCTGGACACTGGACTGACAACACAGGACATTCATTGCGCCCAGTGCCTCTCGCCTGTCGACTGGGACAAGCCTGACAGCAGTGGCGCCGAGCCGGACGACCTCTTCAACTTCTGAGGCCTGGGGCTGGCAGGACATGTGACAAACCAAAGCCACCCACGTCGGGGGCGGGGGCCAGCTCCAGGAACCCCAGCCACTGTCCTTCAGTCGGCAGCGCTGTCAGTCTGCAGATCACAGCTGCAGCCAGTCAAGCAGAGGGAAGGAGAGATTCTTTTTTAACCCCGTTCTTTCTCTAAGAACTGAAAGACGCCTTGAATATTTATTCAGTGACTCCTGGTTCAACTCAGAAGCTGGTTTTGCATCGGGCACGAGCGCAGTGTTACAACCAGCTTTCCGCGCTCTCCTGAGCGAGCTCTGCTCCACCGTGGGTGTCAGGATGGTGGCCAAAGCGTTTCTTGTCCCTTCTCTCAAGGGCCCAGATTTCCCCGGAGGCGCCCTCGCTCCTTACTGAGAGTAGTCGGATCGTTCATTTCTGTCATCCTCTGAGCACAGGAGGGCAACACGGCCGCGGGAGAAGACTGTGACATCCAGCCCGCCTTCCGTGGGGGGCCCAGCGGGCCGGGGCTTGGGCTCCTGGCCCTGGGGGCTCTCAGAGGCAGAGGGGCAGCCCCTGACCAAAGACAACACGTGGCAGGCACTTTAAAGCACACACAGCAGGTGTGGCCCCCAGCTCCTCGATGGTGCTTCGTCGCGTAGAGCTTTCTTTCTGCCCTTCTTCCGAGAGACGAGGCCCAAAGTCCCCGTCAGTGCTTGGAACCGGTGTAACTGGCTGCCCTGGACTCCCAGAGTCTGCCTGCGACCGTGGGGTCGTCTCTGTGACCGCCTCCTGCAGAGCTCCCATCCTGCCCTTCCCCCTCCACGTGGATCAAGTTTTCCCGCGCTGCTGTTTGGTCTGAGCCCCACCTCCCCATACTCCCTGAGATCGTGCGTGAAACCTAACACCTAGATTTGTTTGCGGATGTTTGGTTGCCAGTTTCTAGATGAGGAAACTGAGACCACACGCGTGGACGGGGTAGAGTCAAGAGTAGAACCCAGATCTGGTGCCAAAGCTGCCTTCTCACCCACACCTCTCACAACTCACACCTCCTTTTTTCTAGCTCTGTTGTCCTCCCAGGAACCAAAAAGCCCCAGCTATTTTCTGACCAAAATGTGTTTCATAACAAACCATCTGGTGCCTTTACTCACATAACTGGCATGAGCCTGTGTGCCCTGCTAGCTGTCTCGCTGTTGATTTCTGTGGAAATGGAAGTGTTTGAAGTCTGCTAATTCAGAGGGTGAAACAGAACCAAACTTCATAAGCATCACGCTGTTCCTTCCTGATGCTCCGACCCCAGATCGGGGACATACCAGCAGCAGCCTGTCTTCAGAGTCTCCTTCCCTCCCCTTTCACCCCCATGGGGCTCCCAGCAAAGCCGCCAGCACATTCTTCATCTTCAGGTGCCTCCCAGGCCTGGCTTTACCGAGCTTAAGTCTCTGGTGATAGTTGGAGCAGGTTTCACCAGCCCAGGAAACACACCGTTTCTTAGAATCTACGTATCTAACTAAGCATCTGAATCAACACACAGAGACGGGAGTGCCTGGGTGAGAGGTGGGGTGGGATTGCCTTTATCAAAATGTGAGGATACCTTCCTTTCCCTGGCCCAGCTCCTGCACCCCCACTGCCCACTCCAGATCTCCTTGGTATCAGCCCCTGTGTTTGTTGTGAGGCATCAGGGCTTGGGCCTGACACGGGCCTCCCTTGGCACGAGGGTCCGGGAGCCCTGAGAAAGGCTGTGCTGTGTTGTGGGAGTCTCCACGGGGCCTTCATCTGGTCTCTGGCCAACAGTGGTCAGTGTGCTCCCCTTGTGTCTACAGATAAGTTTTGTTGTGCTTTACTTTGTGTTGCTGTAAAGGAAGTTCTAATGAGGAAAAAAATAAGTAATAAATGTTCTCTTTTTGAAATACAAAGAGCACTTGCATGGAGTGTCGTGGTGGCCACGTAGCAGCGTGGCCTTGGGCGGCCCCTGCCCTGGGTGGTTGGAGCAGTGGTGGCCACGGACCCAGACATGGGGGATAATGGTCTGTGATCCCCTAGATGGAGCCCGAGGGCCCCCTTTCCACCAGGCGGATGGGTTGTGCGATGAGGTCATCTCTGGATAGCTTAGTGAGCTCAGCACTGGAGAGGCCTCTGAAAACCTAGGTCAAGGCCTCCTAACCAGGGTCTGTGACCCCTTGAAATGTACATTATGCGTGTGGCCACACATACATTTTTCTTGGGGTTGGTGTCTCTCATTTCCATCACATTCTCAAATGAGTCCGTGACGTTTATTCATTTGACAGACTTTGTGCTAAACACAAACCAGGCCTGGGATTCAGTGCTGGGGACAGCAGTCCAGACACCCTCCCTGTCCATGTGGACTCAGAACGTGTGGCTTGGGTGTGACTGGGGACTAGGGTGGGGGATGAAGGAAAGTGTGTTTTCGTGACTTGGGAGACCCAAGGTCTAGCTCTGGCTCTGCCACCTGGGGCTGTGACACTGGATCAGTCACTTCTTTCCTTGAGCCTCAGTTTCCCCATCTGGGAAAAGGGTACAACAATCACCACCCTTTCTGCCCCCCTGGGTTTTGTGAGATTTGGGTGACAATTATATTGTTGGTGATGTACTTAGATGGCTCAAAGCTTATCTCAGAGCAAAAGGCAATTTGGACCAAATACATTTAAGGCAGTCAAAGTAAAATTGATAATAACGGGGGCTACTGTTAACTGAGCTCTTCGTCTGTGCCCAGGGCCGTGCCAGGCTCTCAACTCCAGCTCATCGCGGCGCTCCTGTTGAGCCCCGTGGTACTAGCTCCCTTCCCTGCTGCAGGCACCGAGGCTGCAGGCGCTGCTGCCAGTGCTTGACAGACCACAGCCCAGACTCAGATCTCTGTGGCCCTTGACTCTGCCACGGCCTGATCCCCCGGGAGCCACATCTGCAGTCATGCTGCCTGTGGCCTCCTGTAGAGCCGCACAGAAGGGCCGCTCTCTTCAAGCTCTAGTGGGGGTCTTCTCGGACATTTATCTCTTTGTTCCTTTCAAACAGTGATCATAAAAATATCCGGAACCCAGGGGTGGAGACCTCTGATATCAGCCGTTGGGCAGACTGGCTGTGAATTCTGAGTGGATGGTAGATGACTAAGAAATTCTCTCCTTTCTTCTTCTCCCATAATCTGAGAAGACACTCAACAAGTCCGTCTTTCGGTTTAAATTTGGCCAATGCCTTCAGTCTCCGGATGTCTCAAATTATGAATCCTGAGCACTCGCCATCTGTTCTTTCATGCATAACGGATGAAGCTGCAGAGAACAAAGTCGCCTTTCAGATTTGATGTGACCTTCAGCTTCACTGGGTGGATGTTGGGCTCTCCTCTCCCAGGGGGAGAGCCCATCCCAGTTAAATCTCTCCAAGGACTTTCTGACAAGCCCGGAGAGCGAATCTGGGCGAATTCTGGGCCCTCGGTGCTTGTCTGGGGTCTGTTCTTCACCTGGCCTTCTTCCCTCTACCGCTCCCTGTGCACGGAGTACAGAGGTGGCCTCTTTGTTATCAGGGAGTGAGCTTTTCCCCAGGGCGTACATGCCAGGCCCTGTGAGTCCTTTACACCTAACATCAGAGACACTAGTCTAACAACCATGCCAGGAGGTGGGTGGTCCTAGTACCATTTTCAAGATGGGACAACTGAGGGTCAAGGAGGATAAGTGAATTGACCAAAATCTCACAGCCAGTAAGGAATGGACCTTGGATTTGAACCCCAGTCTGCCTGACGCCAGAGCTCGTGTATTTCCACGGCACTACCTACCCTGTAGAGTGAAGGGCAAACCCAAGCAGAGCTGCCCATGTCCTGTTCTGGGGAGCCTCTGCCATGGCACAGACGGGAGCGGCAGGGCCCAGGCCAGGCTAGGTACCTGGGGCAGGGGCTGTCTTCACAGACTGGTGGAAACAGATCTTTCCCACTGCTAGGGGGTGCCCTTGGGGCTGCTTCTCTGGACATGACCAGTTGAGGACTCGGCAGGGCGGGTCTCATCACATCAGGGCCCTGTCTTGCCCCCAGCCAGCATTGCCCAGCCTGTTTGTGTGGGGTGGGCGGAGGCCCAGAGTGAGCCTTGGTGTTCCTCCGAGGGGGAAGGTGTCCTCTGGGAGCAGACTTAGTGTGTCAGGGTGGTGAATGCCAGCCCCAGAGGGCCCGGGAAGGAGGGGAACACATCTCTGGAACACTGGCAGCATCTGAACCCGTTAACTAGTTTAAGCTGCTGCACAGTGACTGTGCTAGGAGGCATTATTAGCCCATTTTAGAGGCGATGACACTGAGGCCCACAGAGTTTATGTGACCTGCCATCCCCACACAGCTGGGAAGGGGCAGGCCTGGGATGCAGAGCCCCTGTGTTCTCCACGGTCACAAGGTGACCCTGCCCCTCTGCAGATTACTTGGAACATTTGGACAACACAATGTCCTCGCTTACTTAGGAGCTTCTGAGCCCAACACATGGGTGCCTTTGCTTCCAGCCAGGACAGATGAGGGCTGTGTCATAAGTCCTTATTGCCAAGCGACAATTCTGACCACAACTCCTGAGCCCCAGCACGGGGTAGGGCTGCGGGGACCTGTCTTGACCTTTTCACAGTCCAGGGTTTGCGGGTCCTGGTGCCCTGGAAAGTTCCTGGGCGTGGGCTAGGTTTATACTACGCCAGGGGGACATTAGAAGTCAGAGCTGGAAGCCAGGGAGAATTCCTGGAAGAGGGGTGTTCCAGCTGGGCCTTGAAGGAGGGGAGAAAGGTTGGGAGCTCTGAGATGCCAGGGCCTGGGTCCGATTCACCTGAACCTCAGTGCACAGCATAGCACCTGGCACAGAGTGACCATCAGTGACTCGAGTCAGCTCATCAATAGGGGGACAACGAGCCCAGCTTCCTGTGAGAACCTGCTGAGAGCAGGGGCAGCCTCAGATTGGCAGGCAAGGCTGGAGTCTCTGCAGCCCAAAGATCCACTTTGCAGGTTATCTGTTCTGAAGGCAAAGCCACTCGATGGTCAGCTTCCCCATGCACACTGGGCTTTGGTTCTCTGGGTCTCCATCACGCAGCCAGCAGCCAAGCACTCCCATCCCAGCCTGGTTTAGTAAAACGTGTGGTCCACTTCTCTGCCCTGACCAAAGATCTTGATTTTCAAAATGTCTTCAAAGCAGGAGTCTAGAATTTCCAGAGCTAGAAGAGCCATAATGGTTCTCCAGCCCACCCTCTTTGCTTACAGTCGGGGACTGGGGCCCACGGAGGGACGGGCCATGTGGGCAGTTGAGAAGCAGAGCTGAGATGGAAGTGTTATTCTTTTCCAGGGACCCCATGCCCTGTCCCGCATCCACCCCATAGAGAAGAGAGAGAGGTCCCTTCCCCACGTGTGCTGGGAGGGCCAATGTGCTTGAGAGGTCTGCAGGGCTTGTGGGGAAGTGGAAATGATTATGATAAGAAGAGGCTGGAGAAAGGGCATTGGTGAATTCTCAAGCATGTAATAAGCATCAGCTCATCACCCGTCTCTTCACTGCGCCTCCTCAAGGACCCCAAGGTCTCATCTGCTGCTCGAGCTGCTGGCACAGACGCCTGGAAGAGAGAGCAGAGAGCTGTGATTATGAGCATGGCCCCTAGAGCCAGACTGGGTTTGAATCTCAGGTTTGCCACTTATTAGGCATGTAAATGACTGAAGAGCAATTGACTTAATAGTCTGGGTCTCAGTTTACTCCTGTATAAAATAGGATGATAACAGCACCATCCACACAGGGACGTTTTGAGGAGCTAATGAATGAGTTGGTACTTGTGAGGTGCTGAGAACTCCGCCCACTGTGGCTGTAAGTTGCTGTGAGGGCTGCTGGGGGAGGGGGACATGCAGGACCAGTGTCACCACAGGGCTGTGGCCCCACCCAAGATGGCAAAGGCGGGCACTTCTCTGGCAGTCCAGTGGTTAAGACTCCACACCTCCACTGCAGGGGGCACGGGTTCGATCCCTGGTCGGGGAACTAAGATCCCTCATGCTGCACGACACGACCCGAAAAATAAAAAAGATGGCAAAGGGGGAGGAGACATGTCCCACCAGCTTCCACCCTGATGCCACCCAAGTGCACGCTCTGGCTCTTCCCTACCATCAAAGTGTACCCCAGGAAAAACTCCAGAAACTTCAATATCCAGTCAGGATTCATGCAAGAATACCTTCCACTCTAGCTGTTTCAAGTAGGAAATAAATCTCTTAATAGATTCATCTCACGAAACCACTAGGAGGGCTGGGGGTGTGAAGGAGGCCTCGCAAGGGTTCAGGGAATCAGGAAAGGCTGGAGCCGAGGGAGCTGCAGCCAGTGGCCCGGTGGCTCTCTGCTCCTAAGGTTGGTTCTGTGAGATCTGATCTCACTGGCAGAAGCCGATGTGAAGCCTGCTGGCCAAGGGAGGTGCGAAAAGTGGTTCACAGGTGTCCAGCCTCCGAGAGGGCACGTAGAAAGGAAGGAAGAAGGCACTGAGACCACCGGGCACCCCATCCACCCCTGACACTCCTATGGGAGGTGGGGGACAGGGAAACCAGGGTGCTGGGCCAGAGGAAACCTCACCACCATGGGGACTGTCAGATGCTGTGTTGAGAGCTGACACATGTTATCTTCGATCCTCACGACAGCCGTGTGAGAGACAAGACTGACAGATGAAGTGACAGGACCAGGGCTGGACCCCAGGTCTGTCTGCACATCAGCTTGGGCCCTGCCTCTGGATGCTCCCTGAGCCAGGCTGGCGGTCAGGAGTGATTCATTCAGCACCCATTGATTGAGCACCAACCCTACACACCAGGCTGGGTGCCGGGTGCTTGGAGCATGGCAACAAACAAAACAACAAAGATCCCATCCCACGGAGTTGCATTCCACTGGGGGAGGGGGATACTGACCCTCCCCGCTCCCCAAATATGTAGAAGTAATCTGTGTGGTGCTCAGTACTGGGAAGGAAAAAAAAGCCAGGGCTGGGGATAGAGGCGGAGGCGGGCAGTGCTGCTTTATACAGGGGTGGGAGGTCAGGGAGTTTTGAGCAAAGGACCTAACGGAAGTGGGAGGAACGAGCACTTGAGACAGAAGATACAGCAAGTGTACCCCCTCCTCGGCCCCGCCCCAGGCAGGGGGAAGAGTGAGATGTGAGAGAACAGAAGGGGCGAGGAGGTCAGTGTGGCCGGAAGGAGAGAGCTGGGAGATGAGGTCAGAGAGCAGGTGGGCACCGGGGACCTGGGGCAGGGGCGGGGGCTTCTGACTTGCTTGAGATGGAGTGGGAGGTCTGTGCAGAGAGAGACAAGGTCACAGAGGCTGCAGAGACCCCCGGGGGCTGGGGCAGTCGTCCAGGGTCAGGCCCAAGAGAAAACGGGCTCAGGGCTAGAAAAGGGGTGGGTGGGAGCTTGACAACGGGATGCACTTCCTCCTCTGTTTCCGACAGAGGCCCGGGTTTGAGGTGTCCCCGAGTCTGTGGGTCTGTGTCCCGGGCTTGTGCATCCTTGTGTGATGTGGAGGGCTGGTGTCTCCAGGTCCCTGCCGGCGTCAGGCTGTGGTGCGAGTGTCCCCGGGCACGTGTGTCATTCCTCTGGGAGTGTGGAGTGAGCATGTGTCAGCTCTGTGGTCTGTGTTGTGCTGCAGGCGTGCGTATCTGAACGTGAGCATGTGGACGTCTGGTCTGGTGGGGAGCAGGCCTGTGTATTTCTTTGTGCATGTGTGGGTGCCTGCTTGTCTGTAGGGGGCAGCAATGGGGAATGTCTTTGATTTTGGCCCCTTCACTACTGTCTAGTTCCCCTGCTTTCTTGACGTTCTGCAGAGCTCAGCTCTAATTTTTACAGCAAATCAGAACAGATGCCCCTGGGACCCAGGAGGGTTGGCATATGCTTCTTGGGGACTTGGCTTGAAGGTCTGTCCCGTGGGGTTATCCGACAGCTGAAGTAGGGAGGACGCCCAGCCCCTGGTTCTCGCACTGGCAGTGTTTTAAACCCAGAGGCCCCCTCCCTCCCCAGGGACCGAGTTGGACCAGGGCTTTCACCACCCAGTTAGGAAGACTGTCTGAAGTTTGGGCCCTGCCAGCCCTCAGTAAGAGTCAGATTCCTAAGCCTGGAGGCCTTCAGGAGAAGCCAGGACTTCAGCACTGTGGAAAGAGCACAGAATTAGGAGTCAGAGGGACCTGGGTTCAAATCCCACTTCTGTCACTTACTAGACATAGTAACTAGTTCATAACCGTGGTCAAATGCTGGCTTGGTTTCCTCTCTGTAGAGTGTGGACCCACCTCATGATGTCATTATATGAGGATTAAATGAGAACTTGCTATGTGCCAGGCCCTGTGCTAAGGGCTTTGCATGAATCACCTCATTAAATCTCACCATGACCCTCTAGAGTGGATGCTGCCACCATTTTACTGAAGAAGAAACTGAGGCCCAGAGAGGTGAAGTTACTGGCCCAGTGTCACTCAGGGGGAATGGGAGAGCCTGGGTTTGAAATAGGCAGTGTGACTTCAAAAGTAGCAGCGTGGGGCTTCCCTGGTGGTGCAGTGGTTGAGAGTCCGCCTGCCGATGCAGGGGACGCGGGTTTGTGCCCCGGTCCGGGGAGATCCCACATGCCGCGGAGCAACTGGGCCCGTGAGCCATGGCCGCTGAGCCTGCGTGTCCGGAGCCTGTGCTCTGCAAAGGGAGAGGCCACAACAGTGAGAGGCCCACGTACCGCAATAAATAAATAAATAAATAAGTAGCAGCGTGACACAGTGAATAAATATAAAGCTGAGTGCCTGACTTCTGGTAGGAGTTTGGTCAGTGGTGGTTGTTATTACTGATGCCACATGGCTATCAAATTCTTGACCCCCAAAGGATAGCTCTGGACTCTCTTTTCTCCTTTTAAATTTTAAAGAGGGCAGTGGAAAAGCACCAGACTCGAGAGACTGAAGTTCAGACTCTGTCTCTGTGACTCATTCACTGTGTGACCTTGTACTAGTCACCTCCCCTCCCGGAGCTCCATTTTTCCTCATCTGTACAGTGAGGACACTCATTTCTGGCCTGCCTGTAAGGATCAGGTGTGTGCAAAAGAGCCTGCAGCCTAAGTTGACTGTGTCCTCCCCAAAAGACTTGTCCAAACCCCCAGTACGTCAGAATGTGAACTTATTTGGAAACAGGGCCTTTACAGAGGGGATCAATTAAAACAAGGTTATCAGGGTGGTGTCCTTATAAAAAGGGGAAATTTGGACACAGGGCCAGCCAGGCACAGAGCGAAGGCTGTGTGAAGAGACACAGGGAGAAGGCCATGTGAAGGCCAGGGTTATGCTGCCACAAGCCAAGGAACATCCGGGACAATCAGAAGGTGGAAGAGGCGAAGCAGGATCTTCCCCTACAGGTGAAGGGAGGGACACGGCCCTGCTGGCACTTTGATTTTGGTCTTCTGGCCTCCAGAGCTGTGAGACAATACATTTCTGTTGTTCTAAGCCACCCACTTTGCGGTATAGGTTTCCCCGTTATCCCAAAGTTCCTATGAAACCTTTTGTAAGCTGAAATGGTATAAAGCGAAGAAGCAGTTACTTAGGACACATCTTGCTAACGGATGCAAAACATAAATCCAGTTAAAGCACAGATGCTCTCAGAGACAGTTCAAAGCTAAAGTGGCTTGAGATGCTTTGATGCTGAGATGCCGAGGGTAGTTTCCCGGGAAGGAGCTTGGCGGTGCCACTCTCACCCCTCGGGGTGCACGCTGCCTCTATGACGGCTGCTGCAAAACAAAACACTGAACGCTATTCTCGCTTTTTCGTAAATGCTAAAATCCTCTTTATTTATTTTATTCATCTTTTTTGGCTGCGTCAGGACTTAGTTGCGGCATGCAGGGTCTTCGTTGAAGCATGCGGGATCTTTCGTTGTGGCGCAGGCTCTTTGCTGTGGCGCAGGGGCTTCTCTCTTGTTGCGGTGCTCGGGCTTCTCTCTAGTTGTGGCGTGCGTGTATTCTCTCTCTAGTTGTGGCACGGGGACTCCAGGGCATGTGGGCTCTGTAGTTTGCAGCACGCAGGCTCTCTGGTTGAGGCGCACAAGCTCAGTAGTTGTAGTGCACGGGCTTAGTTACCCTGTGGCATGTGGAATCTTAGTTCCCTGACCAGGGATCGAACCCGTGTCCCCTGCATTGGAAGGCGGATTCTTTACTACTGGACCACCAGAGAAGTCCCCGAAAATTCTCTTTGGATGTCTTTCAGTTAGGGAAAACAGGAACTAACATAGGTCTTTCATAAACACGAAGTGGCATAAAGCATACTTTTGAAAAGCGGGGGATACATGTTCCTTGTTACAGCAGCCCCAGGAAACTAAAACAGGCCTGTGACATAAGATCCATAATGCCCACCATTTTTTTCTGGGGATACAAGCATGCACCCCATTGACGCTGTGAAGGGACTGAGGCTTAGAGAGGTGAGGTCATCAGCCCATCATACAACAGGTGAACACAGTGCCAGGACCGAACCAGGGTCCTCCTGACCCCAAAGTCAGTGCTACTCTGCCGAGGAACAGAGCCTGAGGCTGGAGGCCAGGTGACCAGGTAAGCCTGGGGCAGCCCAGGAACGGGGGCCCGTCTCTTCAGCTTTGCTCTGCAGCCTTTCCCCATCCTCCTCTGAACTCTGGGATAGTCGCCCTGCCCTGCCTGCCTCCAGGGCTATTGGGTCTCACGACCTGGGTCACTAGGACACACAGAGTATCTCCGGCCACCTGGCACTTACACTGGGAGGTGGCAGTTAGTGGCTCCCTGGTGTCAGAGCCAGAGAGCCAGGTTCAAGTCCTGACTCCACCGCTGCCTGATTGACTTGAGTTTGTCACCAACCCCCTCTCTGAGCCTCAGTTTCTCTGTCTGTGAAATGGGACCATGAACGAAATTCTGCCTTCCCTGAAGGGTGGTCTAAAGGTACAGTGAGGTCAGGTGTGGGTAGAGGCTCAGAGACTGCCATGACGGTGCTGTTGCCTAGGCAGGGCCTGTGAATGGAGGATATAAAGTCCTGCCTGGGGTCCCCAGGGCACTGTGTCCCCAGTGCTGGCTGGTGGGTCTGGTTTAAGGCAGAGTGGGAAGGAAGGTGAGCCAGGTTTGGGAAGATTCTAAAAGTTCTGCCTCCCCCCTTCAGCTCCCATGACCTGGGTCCTCTCTCAGCCCCCTAGGGTTGCTGTGGCAAAGGGGAGATGGATTAGGATGATTCATGGTTATAATTTATCAAACACTTAGTCTGTGCCTAATTTTTGTTTTAAGGTAATTTTAAACAGCTCTCTGCAGAGTAGGTGATGTTGGTCCCATTTTACAGATGAGGAAACTGAGGCTCAGAGAGGCAACGTGACTTGCCTCAGGTAACACAGCCAAGAAGGGGCAGGGCCAGGATTTGAGGCCAGGCCTCACTCAACACACCCTGTCAGCCTGACATTTGGTGGAAAATGGGGTGGGGCCCAGAGAGGGGATGGACCTTGACTAAGGCCACATGGAAGGGCAGGGGTCGGACCTCAGGCCCAGGCCTTTCTTCCTCTTCAGAGAGCAGGGCTGAAGGGAGAGGCGGACACCCACGTGTTTAGCAAACCCCAGTTATAAGTCTGGAGCCTTTGGCTGCCCCTCCTGGTGTGGAGGAGGCCATGTGTTATCAGGCGGAGGCATCAGGCTGGCCTGAGGCACAGACCGGAAGAGGGCCAGTGTGGCCAGGCCAGTATTTGGGCTCTAAGAACAGACTGACTTCTGCCTAAAGCATGGCTGCAGGGTGCCTCAGTCAGGGGAGGCCTAAGCTGGGCCGTGGGTGTCCTGCCAGTGGCTCAGGCCCATGGCGATGTCCTGTGAGCATGGCATTCAGTCCCAGCCCTGCTGAGTCACCCCCAGGCAGAAAAGGCCCAACGTCATCTCAATTCCACTGCCCAGGAAAGATCGGGAGAGGATATCTTGAATGCTGCAGCTTTATTGCAGTAAGTTTGTCGATTCAGCTCATTATATTTAATTAGAATTATTTAATTAGAATCTTAATAAAAGAGTAAAACAGGAAGGAGGCTGAGAAGCAGAGGTAAGCAAATCTGTGCTGAGTGTATGAAGTAGACCCAGCTGGGCAGTGGAGTGGCGGAGGGGCTGCCAGGACATTTGCCTGGAAGGTTGGAGATAGGGGTCTGCATGTTCTGGGACCACCAGGGCCCAGGGATCTGGCAGTGGGGAGAAGGGAGCTGAGGGCCTGGGGCCAGGCTCTCACCCACCCATTCCATGTGCCGGCTCCTGGCCTGAGGACACTGGGCCTGTGGAGATGAGTAGGACCTGTTTCTTGCCCTCAAGGGAAATAGACAAGAAGCCAGGCAGTTACAGCGCCCAGTGCCCCCCGGGGGGGCAGAGTTCACTGCAGCAGCCATAGACGGGTGTCTCACCTGGGCTGGGGGTGGAAATCTTTCTAGAACATTGATGCCTGCCTGTGGTGACACCTGAACATTGAATTGCAGTTACGATGAGGAAGAGAAGAGCTTCAAGCAGGCTTGGGGGGAGGCTCCTGTGGGGGGCAGGGGAGAGTGGAGGTTCAGAGTGAGGACCTGGATCCAGGGGGCTGGTTCCCCATCCCAGCGCCACCTCTGTGGGCTCTAGCAAGTTACCCCACCCCTCGGAGCCTCATTTTCCTCACCCGTGAATGAGATCCACAGCGGAACCTGTCTCCTAGGGCTCTTGTGTAGGTAGATGAGCTGATACACGGACAGCATTGGACCAGCAGCTGGTACATGGTCAATGCTATGTGCACGAGCTCTTAGGATTCTTCTTCTTCTCCTCCAAGGTGAGATGTTCAGGGGTGGTCAGTTACACATGTCTGGGCAGGGGTCTAGCTCTGATGGTCATCAGTGAAGCCACTGGTGTGGGTGGGCACTGCTGCCACCCATCACCCCCACTTCCTCTTTCCTCATTCCCTGAAGGACCCAGTTTGTTCAGAGATCTGCCCCCAACAGAGCCCTTGCTCTTCATGGCAGCTGATCCCACGCCCCAGCTCCAGAGGGGCTCTGGTGAGACTCAGCCAGGCATGGTCATGGCATTCCCCTGCTGCTGGTTCTCAGCGAGGCTGGAGAGCCGGCCTGGTTCCAGAGTCAGGGGAGATTCTCCCTCCCCCCACCTCCCTCCTCCTGCCTCTCCCATCTCCCCCCTCCCCCTCCCCTCCCCCTCCCTGTCTCCTCATACTCTCCCTCTTCCTCTCCCTCCTGGGAGCCTACACAAGCAGGTGGCTCCATTGCCACCCCTTAGGGAATGAGAGCTAGGATAAAGCCAGTGGTGTGCTGGTGTTTTTTTCTCTCCAACTGAAGGAAAAAAAACAAAAAACAAACCCTGATTTGTAGCGCTTGCTGATTTCCATGGTGTAAATATCTCCTCCGTAGCCAATTTCAAACGGCCAACATGATGCCACTGAACACAGAGTTAGGATACACACAATCACCCCTTGCAAGCCAGCATGAACCAGCTCCAGCACCGCTAGGTGTAGTCAACCGGGAGGATGGCAGAGCTGAGAGAGAAAAGCATGGGCACCTCTGACAGCCCTGGGAGCTGTGCATTCCAGGAGTCTGCCTTCCCTGGACCTCCACTGTCGCAGAGTTTTCTGTTGCTTGCAGCCAAATGCATCCCATGTGCTGTGGGGATGCAGGGTAAGAAGAGAAGAGGACCCAGGCTCAGCCTCAAGGAACCACCGGCATGAAGGCAGCGGGCAGAGGAAGAAGAGGCTGTGAACTCAACTGCCACTGTAGTCTGACAATGCAAAGGATCATGCTTTGCATCTGGTTTTCCACAGACGTAATCCTACTGCAGTAAAAGATAAGAGAATTTTTAGTCCAGTTATAGAAAGTTCCTAGGCTCCAGTTTATGCCTTGAGTCAAGAATTTAGGCATTGACGTTTGTTATTCTTTTTCTTTTAATTGTGTCACAGAATTATGAAATTTCTTTTCTAATGTCATAGAAGCAGCCACCCCATCTTTGAAATCGTGCCATTCTTGTGTTCAGTGGCCGTGGCCACTGAGGCCCTCACAGCTTTGCATTCAATGGCACTTTTTTCCAGATGGCCACAGGCCATAATTTAATTAATTAATTTAACTTAATTAGCTGTTTCACCACTACATACCACAGGCTGCTAGATTCTCATCCTGGATACTAACTGGATTTTTGCCACCTTCAGCCCCAACTAGAATAGATGATTATTTCCTTCCTTTCCCTGAGGGTGTCTTGTCTGAAACCCGCCCCTTCAGACCAATTTCCAAACCAGTCAAGTTTCTTGGTTGAAAACAATGGAAACTGACGCTCATTAATTTAAGCAGAACAGGAATTTATTGGAAGGACACCAAGGAGCTCACAGAATCGACTGCGAGCGAGGCTCAGGAAAAGGGCGGATGTGAAGGAGGCTGGCAGCTCGGGACACAGGCAAGGGGCCCGCGTAGGCAGCGTCTGGTTCTGGTGCTGCTGCCAGGGCCGCCTTCGCTGGGCATCACGGCCTGGGCACGGCCTCTGGTCCCCAGGAATGACCCCCGCCCCGACTGTCCTCTGTAGCACCGTAGTGGTCCCTGAATTCAGGATGGGCTCCTGACTGACGGACGGAGTCTGGTCACGTGCCTGGTCCTACTGACCCGGGGGCATGTCAGCCTCCGAAATGGGAGGGCAGAGCTGCCTTCCTCTAAGATTCACCCCACAGGGGAGTCGCCCAGACAAGAAAGGAGTTTGAATGCTGAGCAGGAGAAAAAACACAATCATAAAACAGCAAATATTCACCTTGGCTAGGCACCGTGCTAACATTTTGCCTGAATTATCTCTTAATCTTCACAATTATTTTCTGAGCGGTATTACTTCTATCAACCTCACTTTACAGTTAGGGAAACAAGCTCTGAGCTTCTTTACCGGTAATAACCCCAGACTTTTGGGGTACTGTGAAGACCAGCCTGGATGCCTCAGAGCCAGGCTTCTGGAGGGGTTGCCCTAAATGGGGCATCACAGAGGTGGGAGGAACCTGTCCAGTCTGAGCACTGCCTAATTCTAGATGCTACTGCTGTTGGCCTGCCTGGAACAGGTCCTGGACCAAGGGGGCACCATCCTGGGGACGGTGGCAGACACAGCTGAGCCACCAAAAGCAAACGGTGTGTCAGGAACGTGTGTTTTCTGGTGGACCTCAGCACATGGGCCGTCTGTCACGAAGCTGGCTGCAGCCAACAGCCTGAGGTGGTGCCCACTGCTATGTAAACAGAGATGCTGGGTTCTGAGAAACAGAGGCGTGAGCCCCCTCGCCCCACGACTAGGAAGAGGAGAAGGCATCTGAAAGGGAGAGAGAAGCCAGCCAAAGCCCAAGCATTGACCCAGGAGCCTCCTGCTGGTGGCCCAGGTCTCCCCCATCAGACCAGGAGTTTCTGAACCTGAGTCGGGGCGGGGAGTCTCCCTCCTTAGACGAGGATCCTGCGAGTGGAGTGTTATCTCTTCCAACATATCAGGAGGTCCTGTGTGCAGGGCTATGTCCCTCATCTCCGACTGGAGCTTCTAAGGGAGGAGTGTCTCTTCCTTCAGACTAGGGGCACCTGAAGGCAGGGCTGAGGGTTCTAAGAAGTCTGTGTCAGAGAGAGCCATGCAGTTTGGAGGAGCAGGACCAGCAGAGCTGGATGGAACCTGATTACACTGAAGGGGAATTGAGACCCAGAGAGGGGCAGGGGCCTGCGGAGTTCATCCCCCAGTGGGTAGCTGTCCAAGACAATAGCCTAGGACTCTTGCCTCCCAGCCAGGAGGAATTGGGATGACAGGGGAAGTGTGGCCTTAGGAATGCAGCTCCCAGAGCCAGGCAGGAGGGGGCAGCTCTGTGGGGACCAAGGCTTGGCCCTGGGCTGCCGACCCCACCCCTTGGAAACGCCTCCGGTTGTTCTGTCCTGGATGTTTGCATCCTTGGCCAGGTTCCTGGGCAATTGCCTCATCCCATGGAGGCCGACAGATGTGCACAGCTGGAGGAGGGGCTCTGGGTGGAATCCAGTCCTGCCCGGTGCCGGCCTGGGCCAGGGAGCTGGGAATCTGGGTCCTGGTCCCCGCCTCCACCTCTACCTGGTTGTGTGGCCCTGGCTAGGGCCGTGGCCTCCCGGGGCCTCAGTTTCTTCTCTGTCTCATGGGGGAGACTCTTCCTTCTTTCATCAGATGTTGACTGAGGACCCGGGCACGATGTGCCCGGCTCTGTGTGGAGCCCCGAGCACAAACCAGACCCAGCGGTCCCGGCCTTCAAGTAGTTTATGCTCCTTGGAGAGCTGACATCGAGCATCTGTAGCAGTTTGTGGAGCTCTCGGCATACAGGGGGCTTCACAGGAAGCAGTTTCATTTTTCTCCAATCTCTGGCCCCAGCTGTGCGGTGGCAGATCCCAGGGTGCTGTGGTCACTTTGTTATTACAAGGCCATCTGTTTGAAATCCCAGTCCCAGAGGCAATTCAAAGATTTTCCTTCCTTTGTCCCCAGCCACCAGGCTTATGGGACTTGGAGAGTAGTGTGTATGTGTGTGGGTGTGCGTGCATGCACACGCAAGTGTGTGTGTGTGTTACCCCGCATGGGGGGCTGGCAGCAGGGATGCTCGTTTTTTCCTGGTGTGCTGAGTCTAGTATCTGAGAGTATTTGGGGTTCCATGGTCTTTTTCTGGGATACTTCCCCCCCATCTTTTTAAAATGAAATTTTTTATTTTTAAGAAATTGTGGTAAAATATACATAACATAAAATCTACCATCTTACCCATTTTTAAGTGTACAGCTCAGTGGCATTAAGTACATTCACACGGTCGTGCAACCACCACTACTGTCCATCTCCAGAACTTCTTTATCATCCCAGGGTAAATCCCCCTCATTTTAAAATGATAGCTGTATTGAGACATGATTCACATAACATACAATTCACCCATTTAAAGTGTACACGTTAGTGGTTTTGAGTCCAGTCACAGGGTTGTACAACCAGTATTACAATCAAATTGAAAACATTCCATCATCCAAAAAGACATTCCCTTCCATGAAACACCTCAACCCCATCCTCCGCCACCAGCCCCGCACCTGAGCCAACTACTGATCTATGTTCTTCTTCATGGATTTGCCTGTTCTGGACGTTCCCTACAAATGGAATCACACACCATGTGGCCTTCTGTGTCTGGCTTTTTTCACTTAGCATAATGGCTTCAATGTCCGTCTATGTGGTAGCAGGTGTCGGTGTTTCATTCCTCCCTCTCCATTCTTAAGGTGTAGCCTCTCTGGTGTAGGGGCTGAGGGAATCAGGGCTCAGCAGGCAACAGCTCCGTGTTACCACCCACGGCCGGGCTCCTCTCTGTGGATTGATGCTTCTGGCAGCCGGTGCCCTCAGCGTGGCAGGTGTCTGAATGCTGGCTCACCGCCTTGCATGTGTGTGCATTCTTAGTGGGTCCTGAGGGGTCAGCCCCTCCCCTCTCTGATTGTCAGTTTCCTCATTTGTCAAATACCTTTCTTAATTTATTTTATTCCCATTTTACAGATGGCCCAGAGAGGGGAGGCAAGGCAGTGGCGCCCAGGCCCCCAACACCCAGCCCAGGGCTCTTTCCTCTACCCCTGGCCATTGTCCTCTCAGGGGTCTGGGCTGGGCCAGTCCCAGGGGACTCACAGTGGGCAGTTGATACGGAGGTCCAGCTTTCTGAAGATGAGTGGCACTGGGGTTCCCATGATAGTCATGCTGGAGGGATAGCAGCCTGAGCCACCTCCCCTCTCTGCACCCATCTCTGGGCCTGTCTGGGAGCTGACTCCGATTGCCCTGGGGCCGCATCGATGTGTGCAGACCGTTCCCCACAGACACCAGGCTCCAGCAGTGCCACAGCGTTCCCAAAGGTCTCATACCCAGATTCCTGCATCCCATACACCACGTGGTGGAATCTGGGGCCCAGCATGGCAGTGGCGTTGCAGTTTGGGCTGTGTCTGGGCTTGCTGGGCCTCTCGTGCCCACTCCTGGGCAGGGCTCTGCCTCCAGGCCTCAGGGGCTGGGAAGACAGAGACCTGACGGTCCTTAATCCAGTCTCAGATGCAGATTCACATCCCTGAGCCCCAGCCCAAGGCTTAACCTTGACTCAGGTTCCAGGCTAAGATCCCAAACTGTCCCTAGACTGAGACTTGCCCCCAGCTCCATTCCAAGCCCTGATCACAGTCCCAGACTGAGCCCTGCCCCTGGTTCCAGGTTGAGCACTTACCAAAGATTAAGCTCTAAACCTAGCCCCCAATCAACTTGACTCTGGTCAGAAATTCAATCATGAGCCAGCTCTAATTTCAGTCCTGACCTCAGTCCTTGACTGAACTGTGACCATGGCCACAGACTGATCTCTACTTTCCAAACAACAAACTAACCCTTGACCTGAAATGTAACCCAAGTGGGAGCCCGGGAGCCCTTCACAGGGCAGAATTAGTGCTGGACCTAGAAGGAACGTTAGTGCTTCACTGGGCAGAGCTGTGGGGACTATGTGCACGGAGGCTGGAGGGGGAGAGTGGAGAAGGAGGTGGCATCTCAAAGAGGAGAAGGGAGTGGCCAGGGGAGTACTGCTGTCCAAATGGGGAGAGGGTGGAAGGGCTCCGGACTCAGAATCCATAGCTGTGGATCTAAGCTAGGCTCCCTCATCTATTGTAACCTAATTTGGGAGGAAGACGCTGGCCTCTCTGTTGTTGCTTCTTCATCTTAAAATGGATCCACCTGGGCTTCCCTGGTGGCGCAGTGGTTAAGAACCCGCCTGCCAATGCAGGGGACAGGGCTTCAAGCCCTGGTCCAGGAAGATCCCACATGCCACGGAGCAACTAAGCCTGTGTTCCACAACGACTGAGCCTGCGCTCTAGAGCCCGCAAGCCACAACTACTGAAGCCCGCGTGCCTAGAGCCCATGCTCCGCAACAAGAGAAGCCACTGCAATGAGAAGCCCACACACCGCAAAGAAGAGTAGGCCCTGCTCACCGCAACTAGAGAAAGCCCGCGCACAGCAACCGACCCAATGCAACCAAAAATAAATAATAAATAAATAAATAAATTTTTAAAAAAATCATTAAAAAAAAAAAAAAGGATCCACCTGCTTTCCTCTTGGGTCATGTAGTTCCCTGAGAGTGTAGTGTCTATCTTGCCTTTAGGTCTTCTTACATATACTGACCCTTTGCCTGGACCACTCTTCTTTCCTTGCTCACTCCTGCATCCCCAAAGCGAAATGCCCCTTCCTCTAGGCAGCCTTCCTGAAGTGCTTTGTGGTGGACATAACATGAGCCCTGATCGCCCTTCAGTGAAAGATCTGGTGCCCTGGGTCTGGAGCGCTGTCTGCAGGCAGCCTTCACATTTCAGCGGTCACCCGCTTCAGGGCTGCCCACATCCAGTGACTGATGAGGCACTGATGGCAGGAGGAGAATCAAAGACCTTGCAGCCGTCTCCGACCATCTCCAGGCAACTCCCTTCCTGCCCCTCCCTTCCTGCCCCTCCCTTCCTACCCCTCCCTTCCTGCCCCTCCCTTCCTGCCCCTCCCTTCCTCAGGTGTGGATGTCAGAACACTCCCCGCTAAGCACCTACATGCTGACCTCCATCTCAGATGCTGCCTCCAGAGAACACAGCCTGTGACACCCCCAGGCCAAGTCCTAAATTACACCCATGGCACTTGGTCATCTCCTTTAGAACACCTATGAGAATGTAGAGTCCTTCCTTTTTCCTGTCTCCTTGTACTGGAATTGTCATGCAGAGGGCATGGACACAGCACTAGCAGCACACGGTGCATATGGAGATCGCAGGGGAAAACGCAGAGGCAGAGACGTAGTAGGGTCTGCAGTGCCCTGAGCTCTCATCATCCCCCTCATGGGTTCTCAGCATGGCAGGCATGTCCTCCACAGGGCCAGTGCTCCTGCAGAGGGGCCTGCCCCAGCCAGCCAGCTGGACATGCAACCGTCACCAAGAGAAAAGACCCACTCCGGACTGTTGGCCAAAGAGGTAAGAGGGAATGTGTAATTTCTCCAAGTAGCAAGAAATATAACAAGGGATGTCTGGGTGTTAGTGACAGTAGGGAGTATGCTTGCCAAGGCCCAGGGCTGCACCCCAAGGACGCGGAAGAGTCTTGAAGAGTGTCAGCAGGCAGGAACACGGATACACACCAAAGCTGGGGTTGGCTGTTGCCTGCAGACTAGTCTGGTGCAGCCGAGCCAGCTCTCTGCTAAGCTACCAAAGGTGGGAAGAAAATGAGCCTCCAAGGCTCTTCAGACTTGTCTCTCATCAAAAATATATGCTTTGTGAGGGTAAGAGCTGAGTCTGTCTTGTTCCCTGCTCAATAAATTGGATGTGTGTTATGGATGAATAAATAAATAGATCAAGAGATAAGGGATGGAAAAGCAATTTACACTTCTGAAGCATTATGCGAGGCAGGGGATAACTGGGGAGAAAGGCTTCTTCTAGAAGTTATTCCTTAGGAGAGGCCAAAAAAAAAGTCTATTAATAGATTCAATTAATAAACATCAGCCAAGGTAAATGTTAACAGGAAACACCTCTGCAAATGTTGGCGGTCTCTCAGGCAGGGCTCGGGGTTGGCTGGCACGCAGGCAAAGAAGGCATCCTCCCTCCTGTTTGCTCAGAGCTCGGTCTCAGCCCTGGGGGAGCCTCATCCCTACATCCTGAGTGGGGGCCACAGCCCAGATGCTTCCTGGAAGCTCACCCCACTCCAGCCCCTCTGGCCCCTTCTGTGTTCTGTAAACACACCAAGCTACAAGCCTGTTTGTACCTCGGGGTCTTCCCCCTTGCTGTTCCTATTGTCCCTCTTCCCCTCACTTCCTTCAGGTTTCTGTGCAAACATCACCTCCTCAGAGAGGCATTTTCTGACCCCAATCTAAAAGAGCAGCCACTGCCCCCATCACTGCCCATCTTTAAAAACAAATTCCCTAACTCTGTTTTAATTTATTAAGAGGACTTGTTACAACCTGAAATTGTGTATAGAATATATATGCCTTTTAAAACATTATTTGTTTTGTATTTTTGTCCAACTCCCCCCTCTAGAATGAAGACAGGGAATTTTTCTGTCCTGTTTACTGCTATATCTCCTAGAACAGCACCTGGCCCTTAAGTAGGCGCTCAGCAAACTGCTGAATGAATAAGTGGGGGGTGAACTGGACAGAGTCCCTGTCCTCAAGGGGCTCCCCTTCTAATAGGCAGCGCTGGCAGCTAACTGGGCAGTTTCTCTGTCATGCGCTGAGTGATGTGATGAAGGCATGGGGGATGCTGGGGGGGAGGGACAGCGAGGAAAGGCATAGAACCGTGCTGGGAGGATGAGGGATGGCTTCTTGGATGAGGCCACATCTAAACCAAGACCTGAGCACCGAGTCAGAATTCTCCAACTAGGAGGGAGGAGGAGAGCATTCTAGAAGAGGGAAGTAAAGGTTTAAAGTCCTGAAGGCAAGAGAGAGCCTGGAAAGTTGATAGAATGTAAACAAGTTTTGTGTGTCTGGATCAGAGTGGGGAGGGGGAAGAGGCACAGAAGAGACTGGATGGTGGGCGGGGGTCGGCTCACAAAGCATCTAGAGCAGACGACAAGGCAGGAAGTAACACGACCAGATCATGTTTCTGCTTACCAGTGTTTTCTAAACATTCATAATCTTTGGGAACTTTGCCATGTCTGGCATCTCTTAACCCAATGATAAATACTGTTCACTTAATACCTTACATGTGGGCTTCCCTGGTGGCGCAGTGGTTGAGAATCTGCCTGCTAATGCAGGGGACACGGGTTCGAGCCCTGGTCTGGGAGGATCCCACATTCCATGGAGCAACTAGGCCCGTGAGCCACAGCTACTGAGCCTGCGCGTCTAGAGCCTGTGCTCTGCAACAAGAGAGGCCGCCATAGTGAGAGGCCCGCGCACCGTGATGAAGAGTGGCCCCCGCTTGCCACAACTGGAGAAAGCCCTCGCACAGAAACGAAGATACAACACAGCCAAAATAAATAAATTAATAATAAAAAAAAATCCTTTACATGTAACTGACTCATTTTACTTAAATACATTCATTTAAAAGGGAAACCCTTTGTAAACTATCCTAACTTGTGTCATATACACAAACTAACAGTACAACTAAACCTAATGAAAATGAAATAATGTTCCATTTCACCACCTGCTAAGGTTCTAATTCCGAAGTCTACCTTCTCCTGTTAAAACAAGAGATTAACGTGTCGGCAAGGTGCTAGAGATGACATAGCACCAAACGGGACTTCCTCCTTGACTAGATCATCAGAAAGATTCAAAGAGGATTCAAAGGAAATATTGATATCTTTCTTACTGTGTGAGGCAGTGTTACTTCAGCTGTATCTGGATTTCTTCTAAGATTATTTCATAATGACATAAAGTAATCTTATACATGACCAGTGGTACGATTTCCACAGAGACTCGCTGTAAACCTTTCAGATGTCTTTGACTGAACAGAAGTAGGGTATGGAAGACAAAATGGGGTAGATGGCCAAGAAAATGGAAAAAGCCCATCAATCAAATTGTATCCCCTCACTCCTCTTACATTGTAAAACCTATCCATCCACCCACCCGCCACCTGGACATCCACCAGCCTGCCCATATGCCCACCCACCTTTTTGTTTATCTGCTTGCCCAACCACAAATCCATTTACTTACCCACTTGTTCACCTGCTTGCCCATATACCTGAGTATCTTCTCACCTGCCAAATACATGCACCCATTCCCTCCATACAACTGCTTTCCTGAACATTGCCCATCCACTCCCCTGTCTACCTATCTACTTATTATCCATCCATCCATCCATCCATCCATCCTTCCATCCATCCTTCCATCCATCCCATACATTACATTCCACACTTAGCGTCTTGACCCCTAGTTCTCCTATTCCTTCTAAAATAGAAACTGTGGCTATGACCCCTTTAGCTGAGTTCTGATTTGGGTGTTCATTGCCTCTTACGAGCTTCAGTCCTCCCTGAGCTTCCCTTTGGGTTGTTCCCAAATGGAATCTCTGAAAATCACCTTATTCTTGCTGCCCTTGACCTCTTCCCCTCATACACTCCTCCTCACCAGGGGTCTTATTTTCCTATAACCTTACCAGGGCAGAGTCCTAGATTGTCAAAGATGAAAGGGACAGCAGAGACCACTGAGCCCAAAGCTTTCAGTTTCTAGATGGGAAAGCAGAGTGGGCAGGGCACCGGATGAGCCAGTCACAGTATTAGGAGCCTTTTTATTTCTCAAGATAAATCCTCCGGTGCACATAAACTACTCCTGCATTTCTAAAATGTCAGGGCTCAGGGGCTTCCCTGGTGGCACAGTGGTTGAGAGTCTGCCTGCCGATGCAGGGGACACGGGTTCGTGCCCCGGTCCGGGAAGATCCTACATGCCGTGGAGCGGCTGGGCCTGTGAGCCATGGCCGCTGAGCCTGCGCGTCCGGAGCCTGTGCTCCGCGGCGGGAGAGGCCACAACAGTGAGAGGCCCGCGTACTGCAAAAAAAAAAAAAATAAAATAAAGGCTCAAAGCAACCTTAGACATCATCTCTGAGTGGTTTTCCAGATGGGCCTCGCAGGGTGGGTGTTGTGAGTGGTCTAGTCTCCGATTCCCTACAGCCCTACTTAACTAGAGGATGGGAGTATGTGGGGTTTTTTTGTTTTGTTTTGTTTTTTTGAGCAAAGGGTTTTGCTGCTAAGAGGAAAAAAATGTTTAAACCCTTTGTTCTCAACCAGTGCCCTCATTTTATGGACAAGGAAGTAGGTTCAGAGAGGAGAAGGTTCCTGCTCAAGGTCACACAGCAGGTAAGTTGCAGAGCAAGTGTGCTAACCCAGGTTTCCTGGCCTTGTCTTTTTCCTTTGCTGAGCATCTGCTGGCTTTAGAGGGACCTGAGTTGTGGCAGCCAGGGAAGAAGGAATACTATTCTTCTAGCCCAGGAATTCCTAGGGAGGGCAAATGATCCCAATCACTACTTATAGACTGAGGACA
Source organism: Mesoplodon bidens (assembly GCF_964165515.1). NCBI lineage: Eukaryota > Metazoa > Chordata > Mammalia > Artiodactyla > Ziphiidae > Mesoplodon > Mesoplodon bidens. Next base: position 167,007,513 of record NC_138177.1, on the reverse strand, counting down.
TATTATATTTTAAAAATTAACTGTGGTCCTCTGGATTCCTTGGCTCCCTTCACTGGGAACTGGCTGCCAAGAGGAGGCAAGCAGGGGCACCAGTTTTACCCCCAACCTCTCTTTTATGATGACCCCCTCTCCTCAGCAGCATCTCTTTGCTCTACCAAATTCTGCCTGTTAAGCTTAAGGGCACAGAGCACACTTTGTCCACTGTGACTGTGGACTTTGCCACTGAAACGGATAATCCCTCTTGGGAGAGACACGAGATGTTTCCTCCCCTGACACACAGCGTGTGCTGCTCTCCGCTCCCTAGTGGATGGCGGCAGTGGCAGGGCTCTGTGGACTCCTCTAGCTCAGCGGTATTTGAAATGCCACCTATCCACGTTCTCTAGGGGCGGGGCCAAGCTCCACAGCGCCGACCTTGTCCTGAGACCCTCCACCTGCGCCTCCTGTCACTCTCAGAGTTTTCCGGGCTCGTCAACATTTGCTGGTGTCATCCTTGCTTATTTGCAGGTCAGCTTTATGCCCTGCCCCTGGCCTTTTCACGCAGGTAAACTCTCTTTGCATAACAGAATCATCTGTTAAGAGCAGGCTCTGGAATCAGGCCACCTGAGTGCAAATTCCACCTGCATTTCTTACTGGTTATGGTGCTCTTTGGCAAATTTTTTAACCTCTCTGGGCCTCAGCTTCCTCATCTGCAAAAATGGAGAGATAAAATAATAGGAAGCTCCTTGGGCTGGGCTCTGAGGAAGAGGGGGAGAAGGGGAGAGGGAAAAGAATTGTGGGCAGAAGGGAACAGCATGTACAAAGGCCCTGTGGCAAGAGGAAACAGAGCACTTTACCTGGGACTGAAAGAAGGCCCAGGACTGTGGAGACGCCCTAGCTTGGCTTACTCAGCATCTTTCGTAGTGTGCCTTCCTGTATTAGACAGACCTAGAAGCTAGACTTCTGAAGCCAAGCATGCAGATGCGGTTTAGGTTCTATCAACCATGGACGTTAACACTGGAAGGCTGAGGTCATACTTTTCTGATTTTCAGTCAGGCGGAGTACTGGGTTGTTTTTTTTTCTGCAGCTGCTGTTGCAGAGGGTTCAGTGTCTAGCCCTTGTTTGTGATTGCAGAAGAAGAGCTGGGGGCACCCCTCCTGCTGGCGGGGATCGGGGCAGAGTATAGTCCTGCAGCCAGCAGTGGTGGCGGCAGCATCCAGATTCCCGGCTTCCCAGTCATGACAGAGGCTGCAGTGTTACTCTGGGGATCATTTCTGGAAGCTCAGCCTAGGACCAACCTCTCCAGCCCTCCCAGTAGTGTGTGAGCACTGTTTCCCTGTATTACATTCCTTTCTGCTTAAATGAACTGCGGTGGTTTCTGTGATCTGAAGCTGAGCTGGACTGTGGTGGACAAAAGAAGGCCACACATTCTTCCCATCAAGAAATGGAGCTTGTTTCCCCTCCCCTTCAGTGTGGGCTGGCTTGTGACTTCTTTACCAAAAGAAAGTGGTGGAAGTGATACTCTATCAATTCCAGGCCAAGCCTTGAAGTTAAGAGGGGGAAGTTTTTGCTTTTTTCCCTGTGGAAAGTTCACTCTTGAGAGACTCTCTCCAAATCCAGCTGGCATGCAGTGAGAATCCCAAGCCACATGGAGAGGCCCTGTGTGGCCTCTATTTGACAGTTCTAGTTGAACTCCCAGGCAACAGCCAGCATCACCCACCAGACATGTGAATGATCACCTTGGAAGCCCAGCCCGGTCATGCCTCCAGATGGTTCCAGACCCAGAAGAACCACACAGCTGAGCCTAGTCAAACCCAAGAATCATGAGAAAACTAAGATGTGGGGTGATTTTGGGGGCAGCAATAGATAACCCAAATACTGACGTGTACAGGCAGATGGAGTAAGAGGAAGTGGGATGAAGCTGGAGAAGATTATGTGGAGCCTGGTAAGCCATGGTTAGGAGTTTTGTTATTATTCTAAAAGCAGTGGGAAACTGTGGAAAGATTTTAGGTAGAAAGGTGACACTATGGCATTTACCTTTCATATGCATCACCTTGCCTGCTGTGTGGGGAACAGACTGGAGGGGGAGCCAGAGAGGTGAGCCAGCCTGGAGATGAATGCAGGTGTTGAGGCAAGAGCTGAAGGTGGTTTGGATGGGGGAGTGGGGTGGGGCTGGGGGTTAATGATTGAAAGGGAGCAAAGCGGATGATCAGTGATATTTAGGAGATAAAATTATAATGACTCGGGGACTGCTGGTAATCTATGTGGGCTTTACCTAACTAGTTCCTTCTATTCTCTGTGCCCCATACCTCTACAGAGTTGACAGTGGAGAGAGCAAGGACTCAGGTATCAGACACATTAATCCCAGTTTACTACTTAGCTGCTGTGTTACCTTGGGCAAGTCACCTAACTTCTCTGGACTGCAGTTTTCCTCTGCAATCAAACGGGGGCAATACGAGGCATGATCATAGTAGGTCCACTTGTTTACTGAACAGTGCCTGGCACATAGCAGGCACACAATAAATCTTTGTTGAATGAATGAATTTAGTGGGTTGGAATTAATGAGCTACAAAGAAGAAATGACCTTATTTTTCTCCTCCTCCTGAAAACTTCTGTCAAGGATGGCTTTCCCTTCCTGCATGTCTCCGAGCAAAGGCTGAAAAGAAAGCTCCTGGAGCAGGACCTGGAGGAGGCCACTGTCTGGCTGGGTGGAGAAAGGGGAGGCACAGAGAGAACGGGGGCCAGGAAGTTGATAGGAACAGGCTAAAGGGTATGGGTTTGGGGCCACGTCCTGTCCTCTCGGCCCTCAGAGCCCCCATCTTAGCCTGGGTGGTTGAAGCAAATGTTCTGCCCACCAGCCCTTCCTGCTCCAGGCCCCTTGCTCGTTCTTTCTAACTCTCCATGGCAGCCTGGCCTTTCTGCTGCCCCTTGCAGAGTCCCCCTCCTGGGAGAGACTGCTTCTGCTGGGTTTCTGTGTCCACCACCCTCCCCCAACATGGACACCTGGGGCCTGGCACCAAGCGGGCTGTGCCTGCCCATGCGAGGGACGGCCTCTCTCCCCTCCCCCCATCCTCAGGCCCTCAGGAGCAGTAACTGGGTGCAGGGGAAGACAAGGCAGAGAAGGGGCCCACTCTCCTGTTTTGAGCCCCTCCCGCCCTTGGCCCCTGTAGGTAATCACTGAGCCTTTTGGGGGTTCTGTAGTATAAGTTGGGTTACCTCTAGCTTTCTCTGTTGGCAGTTTAGGGTTCAGGTTCTTGGTTGCCCTAAGTTACAACCCACTGATCTGCTTTTCTGCCTTCCAAATTTTGTTAATGTTATCTCCCCTTCTGGGCTGATTATCCTTGTGGTTTTACGCCTTAAAAAAAAAAATCCCTTTTGCCTTCATGTTAGTGGAGGGTCAGGAGGGAGCGGAGTTATGTGTGTGTGCTCGATCTCTCTTATTTAGCCAGAATTCATAGTCAGTCTAATTTAATCTTCACAACAATACCAAGGGGCCGTATTATTATTCTCATCCTCAGAGGCTCGGAGAAGAGGTCCACAGAACTGATAAGTGGTGGAACCTGGTGCCACCCACAGCCCTTGGTCTCCAACACTCTTTTCACCTCACACAGCTCTCCTGGCAGTGCCCAGAGAAGTCTGTGTCCTCCTCACTTCCGCAGAAGTTGGCACCGTATGTGGTAAAACCTCAGTTTGCCTGAAGGACACCGTGGGGTGATCATACCTTCCTCCATCTAAACGTGTCCTCTGACCATGCCTTCTGTAGGAGCCGAGGCATTGTAAGAGTGGTAAATGCAATTAAGAATGGCAATGACCCAGGGCCTCCCTGGTGGCGCAGTGGTTGAGAGTCCGCCTGCCGATGCAGGGGACACGGGTTCGTGCCCCGGTCCGGGAAGATCCCACATGCTGTGGAGCGGCTAGGCCCGTGAGCCATGGCCGCTAAGCCTGCGGGTCCGGAGCCTGTGCTCCGCAACGGGAGAGGCCAAAACAGTGGGAGGCCCGCGTACCGAAAAAAAAAAAAACAAAGAATGGGAATGACCTTAATGTCCAACAGCAGTGGATTGGGAAAACAAATTTTGGTCTACCCGTTTAAAATATTCTTTCTGGCTGTCAGAATGATGAGGCAGAAGAATATTTAACTTCATGGAAAAATGCTCCTGACGTATTGGGAAATTGAAGAAGGACACTTTCTAAGCAGTGGGTGCTGTATAGCAACAATAACACATACATAATAACAAATTAATAAAAGAGGAACTAACATTTACCTGAAACCCTTGATCCTGAGTATAGCCAACATCCAAAGTCAAAAGGGATCCTGTCTACCCCAGGGTATGAAATCAAATTCACCCTCCTCCCACCCTTACCCCCTACTCTGCCCCCAGCACCCCATAATTCCTCATGACCTTGAAGTCTACAGTTCATATCCTGTGGAGGGAAAGTGCATCGGCTGTTCCCCTACCCTCACCTCCACCTGGGGTTTTGTGAATCTACTCCTGGAATACTGTGGGTATTGAGAACATTCTAAATAATCATCGCTTTTTTCTTTACTTGTAACCTGGGCCACTGGAAAGCCCCTCCCCCCTTTTTTTCTTGGAGGAAGAGTAGGGGTGAGTGAATTAGCTAAAGGGTGGGAAATGGCAGCCATTTGTTATCCTGGAAGAAGAAGTCCCCCCACTGCAGACGAAATGAGGAAAAATAGAACTAAAATCTAGCCACAACCTATGTTACAAGACACTGTACTTCCTTTTCTAAAGATCCTCTGAAATGGGATAAAGATTTATGTATTCAGCCACCTTACAATAGTGTGCTTCAAAATGAGGGTCATTAGCCATCATAGCTGTGCTGTCCAGTCCAGTAGCTACCAGCCACACGGGGCTTATGGCACACTTGAAATGTGGCTAGTCTGGATTGAGATGTGCTATAAATGTAAAATACACACTGGATCATGAAGACCCGGCATGTAAAAAAAAAAAAATGTAGCCGATCTCATTACTGATTTTTAAAATAATAATCGAAATGATAATATTTTGGATATATTGGATTAAATAACATATATTATTAAATTTAATTTAACCTTAAACATTTCCTTAAGTTAAAAACTTTTTTTAAAGCCCCGTGGTCTCAGTGCCTCAACACGACACCTATTAATTTCTCATTTAAGCTCCGTGCCAGTGCAGCCAAAGCAGATGTGCAGGAGGTCCTGCCCGTCATAGTCACACAGGGACTCTGGCTGATGGAGCAGCTGCCATCTAGATCACTGTCAGTCACCTTGCTAGAGGGAAAGCCGGAGCTCTGGAGGATATGGCACTGGCAATTAAATGTTCTGGCCTAGAAGTGACACCCGTTGTTTCTGCTCACAGCTCATTGGCTGGAACTAGTCACATGGCTCTGCTTAACCACAAGGGGGCAGGGCGATCCTACCCTGTGCCCCAAAGGCAGAGATCCAGAAATACTTGGTGGACATGACTAGCTTGGTTTCTATCGGCTTTTTTTATTTCTTTAGAATATATAGAATTGAATAATAGTAAAAAGTAGAATGGAATAAAATAGGAAATATCCGAGGGCATCACAAAATTTTAAAGTTATGATTGAGGCTCAATAAATATTTGTGAGACGGGGAAAATTCTTTCTGAAAAGGGCTCATAGCCACAACGAACATGTCTTTTTTGCTTTATCGCTAACCAAGTGTTTGCCCACTGGTTACCTCATGTGGGGTATTATGGGCCCCCTTTATGGATGACGAAACTGGCTCAGAGAGGTGAGTGATCTGCCCAGGTCACGCAGTCAAATGGCAGAGCTGGGACTTGGGACTAGTAAGATAACTAATGGAACACTCCCTCATCAAACCCCAGTCTTTTTTCTCTTTCATTTATCAACCCCGATAACTTGCTATTCTTTACTTCTTTTAATAATACTAACATTTAACATATACTGAGTTTAATACTATTATCATTGCTATTTTATAGCCAAGGAAACTGAGGCTCAAACAGATGAGATGACCACCCAAGGTTCCATAGCCCCTGGTAAGCTCGGCAGGACTTGGGTTCATATGCAGGTCTATGAGAGTCAAGGCTGTGGTTGTAATGCTCTTTTGCCACTCTGGCTTTTTGAGCTGGTTCTGGAAATCACTTGAATGGCATGATGGATAAGTTCTGAGGGAACTTCCCATGATTGTTTGGTTCATGTGTTCCCAGCAACTCCTGCCTATTACCTTGGGCCCTTCTTACGTTCCTAATCCCAGAGAGGCAGATAGTTTGAGATCCTGCACAGAATCTGGAGCCTCAATAACCCATGGACGTTAAGAAACACACACACACACGCGCACACTAAACAAAAGATAAAGACTCCCTGATATTATGCCAGGGTTACATTTTAAAGATCCTGTTTCATTTCTAGCTTTATGGGGCTTGATGTAAGCTTTTGGAAATGTACTTTTATGAGATTCAAAGATATTTATTTTACATGTCCTTTAAAAGTGCCCATACCATAAATAATAATAACTAACATTTAGTTCCTGCTATATGCCAGGCACTGTGCTAAGACATTAACGTGGATGATTTCATTTAACCCTCAATGACATCAGTGAGGTAAATGTAACCCAGGACTGTGAAAGTGAGAAGAACCCTTATGATACGTGTGGAAGTGGCCTTAGCTGGGATTCTCAAGTACTGATGAGATCCAGCCTCTGCTCTGCCTCTAACTGCAAATTACTTGCGGGCACTTTGATCCTTAGATTTCACATCTGCAACATTCTACCTTTGAGCTGGATGATCTAGAAACTCCTGGAGAGGAGGGGCTTATCTGAGCAGTGCTTAGCACAGTGCTTAGCACAAGAGGACTGCATAAACAGCACAAGTATGATAATCCAGATAGAGACCATATTTTCTGAAATGAAAATCGGTGTGTACAGTCTGGCAAATGAAAGCCCTCACAGGGACCATGAACAGAGTATTTGAAATTGGAACTTCCCTGGAAATCCTGAGTTACAAAGTTTCAGTTTGGTTGCTAGCTTGTTTGCCACTGGGAAATGAAGCAGCACTAATTCTTATCTTTTATAACATTGGTTCACACTTATCCACTGCTCACGATGCACCAGACTCTGTGCTAAGACATTTACAACGGTTAGCTCCTTTTGTCCTCACAACCACCCTGTGTGATCATCTCCATTTCACAGATGAGGAAGCTAGGGCTTCAAGAGATGAGCAATTTTCCCAGGGTCTCGCTACTGGTAGGCGATGGAGTCCAGACTGGCGCTCTGACTCCAGGGTCCTCATTCTTACCACCCTGCTTTCCCTTCTCCAGCATACTGAGGACTTAGCTGTGGGAGGTAGATCAAAAACAAGTCCAACCCAGGCCCTGCTCACATGGAAGGTGAGCAGAGCATTTGCTTCGGGCTCTTTGTAGCCAGTTATCTCATGTATTCCTCACGTCATCTTTCTGAGGTATGCATTACTATTGACCCCATTTGACAGATGGAGAACTTGAGGCTCAGAGAATTCAGACAAGTTGCCCAAGATGAAGTAGCCAATGTGTGGCAAAGCCAAGATTCAAACCCAGGCCTCTCTGACTTCAAAGCCTTGGCTTTAAGCCAGGGTTTCTCACCCTTGGCACAGCTGACATTTGGGGCTGGACAGTTGGGAAGGGGGGGCTATCCTGTTCATTGGAAAATGTCTGATAGCATCCTTGACTTCTATCCACTAGATGCCAGTAGAACACTCCTCCCCCAATTGTGACAACCACAATTATCTCCAGACATTGTCAAATGTTCCCTGGGTGCAGAATTGCTCCCTGCTGAGAACTCTTGCTTCTGGCTGGCTGACTGGGCCACCTCAGGACTGGGGACTCGGGCAAAGTGTTGAAAAGAAACTTTCATGATCTTCTTTTAAGAGACTGAGAGCAGGTGTTCTGGCTCTGTGACCCTGAAATTGGCCACCCCCTGCACAGCAAGGTACCGACCGGGACCTGCAGCCTGCTGGAGAGAGTCAGGGACACCTGCGGGAACTTTTGTCTCGAGACCAACCTGGTGTGCTGGCACCCAGCAGGCCCCGTCATCAGTGCCTCTCTTGCCCAGGTTGAATTTGTCTGGAGGCCATTAAGGAAGCTGCCTGATGATTGTCTCTTGGCTCAGTTTAGCTTTATCTCTAGTTTTTTTATTTTAGATGGGACTAATGACCATTTGAGATTCAGATTCCGCACCAGCTGCCCAGAACCTTCTCAATGAGCAGACTGGAAGCCCCGTACAGCCTAATTCACTGCTCCCACCTCAACAAATGCCCCTGCCTCTGGCAAGTTAGACACCTGGAATCCTTGCAGGCATCTCCCTCTCTATCAACGTCAAATCTCAAGCCATCACCAAGTCCTCTCAGTTTGGGATTCTAAGTATGATTTGGATCCTGTGGTCTTGTGCATCTCCCATTTCCCCAGTCCAAGCCACCATAGGCTACTGCAATATCCTCTGAAAGACACCCACATCATTCACTCCTGCCTTCCATTCTGTTTTCACACTGTAGCTAGAGTAGCCTTTTAAAAATGTTAATCTGAATCCACCCACCCACCTACCCCTTCACACACATTCCTACTCCTGTCCTAAATCATTCAGTGATGCTTCCTGTCTTTCCCCTTCACTCTCTCTACTCCACACATACTGGCTTGTCTGTTCTCAAAAGTATCATATTCTCTCCACTGCAGGATTTTTGCATATGCTGTGCCCTCAGCCTGGGTGTTCTCACAATTCCTCTTTGCTTAGGTAACTGCACTCATCCTTAGAGGACGTCTTCCCTGACCACTTCTCACTCAACCCGAGTCTAGGTCCATATCTGTCGTTACATGTTCTTAGAGCAGCATCTCTCTCTTTCCTCACTTTTATCTCAGCTTGCAGGGTTATTTGGGGGTTGTCTATTTGTTTAGACTCCTCTTCCCCATAAGACTGTAAGCTCCACAATGCGAACAATGTGTCTATTTTTGCTCATCATTGTATCACCAAAGCATAGTATGTTGCCTGGAATATAGCAGGTGCTCTTTACATACTTATTGAATGGCTGAATGAGCTCATATAATCCTCCCAACAAGCCTGTGAAAATTCTGCCTGAGTCCAGTGCTCTTTCCCTGCTCTGACTTCCTACAGCACCTGCTCTCTTGGCATTATATGATGGGGAGCAATAGACTCTGAAAGACATGAAGGGCTCTGGAGCCTGACCAACTGCATTCAAATCCCCCCTCTGCCACTTCCCAGCTGTGTGACATTGGGTAAGATCCTTAACATCTCTGTGCTTCAGTTTCCTCTTCTATAAAATGCCAGTAATAATAGTACCTGTCTCATGGGATGGTTGTAAGGATTAAATAAGTGAGCTTCTATAAAATTCTGTCACAAGGGTTTGGCACATAGTGTGTGCCCCATTAATCTTAGTTACTATTTGTATTATTAACAGAAAGAGCATTGATTCTGGGATTAGATGAGTCTGGTTTTCTCTCATATTTGCAAATTATTCCCTGGGTGGACGAGTCACATCACACCCCTGAGCCTGAGTTTCCCCATCTGTTAAGTTGGGATCTCAAAGCCTACTTCAGAGAAGGCCACTGTGAGAGTAGATAGGATGAGAACAAAGCACTCAGCACAGTGCCCAGTGCATGGTAGTTCCCTTCCAGATGCGTTGAATTGGTCCCCGTTGCCTCTTAGACAAGAAGCTCCCTGAAGTTAGGCTTCAAATCTGCCTTATTCAGGGCTGTTTTCCCCAGCCCCTCTGTACCTGGCACATAGTAGGTGTTCAACAAGTAGTTCTTTACTGAGTGAATGAATCAATAATGACAGGGACCATGCTTTGCTCATCTTTGACCAACCCGAGACTAGTGCAATACCTAGTATCTAATTTCAATAAATGTTTGTTGACAGAATAGATTTTTAAAATGCTATTCATTTCTGTTCCCAGTCCCACTTAAGTGTCTGAACTGAACTGAGAAAGATACTTGTTAACTTACCCTGAATCTCTCTAGCCTTAGTATTTTTATCTGTAAAATGAGGCTATTAATAATATCTACCTCATAAGAGTGTTCTGAAAAGTAAATGAAGCAATATGTGTTCAGCACATTGAAAATGTTGATTCATTATTATTCCCTTCCCTGAGCCTTGGTTTCCTCATCTGTGAAATGGGCATCCACTCCCACATTTATTCATTCATTACTCAACAAACACAGCGCCCATACGTGAGGCATTGTAGTTAAGACCTAGGGCAGTTAGAGAAGTGAACGAGCCATGGTCCCTGCCGTGAGCATCTGAGTTTGCTGTGGGACAGTATATGAATAATAAAAATCCAGTGAGAGGGCTTCCCTGGAGGCACAGTGGTTGAGAGTCCGCCTGCCGATGCAGGGGACACAGGTTCATGCCCCGGTCCAGGAAGATCCCACGTGCCGCGGAGCGGCTGGGCCCGTGAGCCATGGCCGCTGAGCCTGCGCGTCCGGAGCCTGTGCTCCGCAACGGGAGAGGCCACAACAGTGAGAGGCCCGTGTACTGCAAAAAAAAAAAAAAAAAAAAAAAAAAAAAATCCAGTGAGAGAAGAGCCATAATGTGTGTGAAGCCTATTGGGGTTAGGGGTATGGGGGTGGGATGGGAGCTCCAGAGTTTCAGTGAGCTTGCTAGGGAGATCATAAAAGGTATGGTATCACCAGCTTGGTGTAATCACCAACATGACATCAGTTTGAAATGGAGTTGTCCCCTCTGGGCTCTGGTTTTTGTAGCTTGAATCTGTGGAATCCTGATGCAGTCTCACTTTCTACCCTGGCTCACCAGCAATCCAGAGACTGGTCTAGGTGTCACAATCACAGTGAGGATCCAGTTCAAACAGATACAGCCTTCTGAGACTCTGCCTTGCCTTCCTCCCCTTCTCCTGGCTCCTCCCTTCTCAGGGGACTGAACAGTGATTCCCCTACACTCTCCATGTGGAATGATGTGCGGTGCCTCCACTGCCTGCTGGGTTCCTGCCTAGTTCTCCAAAGACAAGCCTCCCCCTTCCCAAGGTGGGTTCCGGTGGGGAGATTCTTGGGCATTGGCGATTGGAAGAAGCCAGACCAGGTCTCTGGGCTCCTGCACCCAAGTGGACCACATGCTTGCCTCTGATGTTCACAGCTGGTTTCAGGGAACTGAGTGCTGCCAGTCAAACTCGGGAGAGACTGAAACATGTAAATTAGAATTTTACATTTAAGCCAGGTGTGCTTGTGGGGTTGGAAGGGACTAGTCATCTCCAGTGACCAAAATATTTGCACCTGTTACCCAGAGCTATATTTTATTCTCAACTGAAAGAAATTTACTTGCCAAGGGTATTTAAACATCAGGGGAGGGTCTGCTGTCAGTGGCCTGGCCAGAGGCAGAAGGATGTCTGAGTCCCAACGGCCAAGGATAACAGGCCTCAGGGAATAAGCAAGATTTATGAGAGTCCGCCTGGGCTGCTTCTTCTGTCGGAAAGGCCTCCCTGCAGTATTTTCTGTCTCATCAACACTGCATTTCATTTTAAATTGCAGCTGAAAGCAGATATTTTCCCTCTTGCCTATTACACCTCTTAATTTGTCTCCCCCTCTGCTGTTATTTGTCTCTATAAAGTGTTTTGCGTGAAAGACCCACACAGCACAATGTTTCTTTGCCTTGGGTTTAATAGGAGGGGTAGGCACAGAGAGACTTGAGTCTGAGGAGGAAAGTGTGAGGGCCTTGAGGTCGAGACACATCTGTGTCTGGGAATATACGCCTGGCAGTGTGTACGTGTGTGTTTGGACCTATCTGTTGTGTGAGTGTCTGTGGGTATGTGTGTACATGTCAATATTTGTACTAATATGTATTACATGTGCTTTGGTATAATCACTTATACCTAAATTAAGTGCTTTGGTATAATCACATACCTAAATTAAGTGTATGTTTGTGTGCAGGTACACACCCACATGCAGTCTCTGAGTGCACCTGGAGCTACGCATAGAAGCACACATGTGCACATAAACACACAGGCATCTGGGTACGCATGTCACATGCTGTGTGTGGTCTTCTCCTTCCTTGCACTCGCACCGCTGTGCTTAGCATCCCTCCCTGCCCCACCCAGGGGCCCCGGCCTGGTTTGGGGCCCGTAGGCAAAGGAAGGCAGAGCTGTGGTCTGCGGGGCGTGCAGTGGAAACACTGCCTTAGCCAGGCCCAGCCCGTCCTCACAGCGTGCCACAGCAGCACCACCGCGGCTCCCGCGGAAGCTCTCGGGACCCCTGGGCAGGCCCCCGCCCCCTGCCAATCCTGGCCTGTTACTGAGGGGTGAGTGAGGTTACCGAACGACCGCCAGAGCCCTCCAGACCAGCTGGATCTCCTGCCCCCTCCAGGGCACCAACAACCGGAGCGGCGAGGGTTGGGGGTACCGGGAGCGTCTCGGGCGCTCCCAGTCCAGCGAATGCTGGGCACTAACCAATGGGCGACTGCGGCCCAACGGGGATCCCTCCGAGGCAGCCAATGACCTCGCTCCTCTCTCCACCCCCGCCAACCCCGCGCAGCTGGACCATTGGTGCTGGTGGGATGGGGGGGAGTGTGCGCGGCGCTGGCCCTTCGAAGGAGGGGGCGTGGCTTGGAGTCCCAGCTCCTCTCCCCACCCGGGCTTAGGCCCCCGCACTCCCTACCCGAGCCGCGAGGCCATTGGCCTGGCTACGGCGCCGCGGCGGAGGTGGACCGCGGGGCGCGCAGTGGGCGTGTCCCGAGGGCGTGGCCCGGCGGGAGGCGGGGCCGCGGGTGCTGTCTCAGTGAAAACCCGAGCTGCCGCGGCAGCGGCGGGGGCGTCCGGGTGGTGTGCGCGCCTGTGGGGCGCAGGCTCGGCAGCGGCGGCGGCGCGGCGGCTCAGTCTACGGCAGCAGCGGCCCGTCTGGAGAGGCCGCGGTGAGGACGCCAGCTGCGGCGGGGGAGGCGCAGTCGGGACTGCGCGCTCCGCGGAGCCGGCGGGGACCGGGAACAGGTGATCCCAGCAGGAACCCGGAGCCCTACCGAGTTGGCTGGGCGGGAGCCCGCACTCCCGGGCGCAGCTGCAACCGCCCCGCCGTTGCGGGTCGCGAAAGGCGCCGGGCTCCAGACAGGGGGCCCGTCATCCCTCCGCTCCCTGGGGCCCGGGAAGACCCTGCTCCGCAAGCTCAGAAGTGCCTGCCCTCTCTCCCCGGCGCCCGCTCTGCGACGGAGCAAAGTTGTAGACGTGTCCCTATAGCCAAGCCCCGGCACTGTCGCGACCCGGCCGGGCCGGCGCGCTCTCGGAGCGCAGCTGACACGCCGGCCCCGCCGCCACCTCTCCCCCGGAGCTGACCCGCCTCTGGAAACTACTTCTGAGGCTAAAACTTTGGGCCGAGGGGCTGAGGGCGGCTCGGCGCGGGGACGAGGCCTGCGTGCGCCCCTCCCCGCCGACAGCCTGGGCGCCGCGGACGGCATGTGACGGCCCCGGCGGCCGCCGCAGCGCGGGAAAGCGCGGGCTCCGGCCGCTGCGAGGAGGGGCCGCGCGGCGGCCGGAGGGAAAGCTGCGGCGCGCGGTCGACCCTTGCGGGCCCGGGCCCCGAGCCGTGCCGCCTCGCTCGCCCGGGCCCCGCCGAGGCTGCTGCTCCCCCGTCCCGGCGCAGGAGGACTCGCTCCAAACTCCCTGAACTTCAGGAGCAGCTCCCGCAGGGCGAAACCCTCAGGGACCCCCACCCCGGGCGGCGCCCCTCGACGACCTCTCTTCGCCGAGCCCCCTGCTGACAAGTGCCTGGACTCCCAGGGCCTCAGGGGCCCGGCCGGATCTGACTGTCCCCAGCCCCGTGCCCTGCAACGATGCTCATGAGGAAAGTGCCCGGCTTCGTCCCGGCTTCCCCGTGGGGGCTGCGGCTGCCGCAGAAGTTCCTCTTCCTTCTCTTCCTCTCCGGCCTCGTCACCCTGTGCTTCGGGGCCCTGTTCCTGCTGCCAAACTCCTCTCGCCTCAAGCGCCTCTTCCTGGCCCCCCGGACCCAGCAGCCCGGCCTGGAGGCAGTGGCCCAAGTCGCCGGCCACCCCCTGACCCGCGAGCAGGAGTCGCCTCCGAACCCGGCCCCAGCGGCTCCAGCCCCAGGTGAGGACGACCCCAGGAGCCAAGCCAGTCCCCGCCGCAGGAAAGGGTGGCTGCGGCGCACCCGCCCCACCGGGCCGCGGGAGGAGGCCACAGCGGCCCGGGGCAGCGGCGCCACGGCCCTCAGACCGCAGGAGGGGAGCATCTCCTCTAGCTTTGACTTCAACGCCTTCCGGAGCCGCCTCCGCCACCCGGTCCTGGGCACTAGGGCCGACAAGAGTAAGGAGCCCCAGAGCCTAGTTCAAAGCCAGCGGGAGAAAATCAAGGAGGTAAGTACTCTTCTCCCCGCACAAAAGAAAAGACCCTCTTGTGCTTCCATCCATTTCCCCTGGGCCCAGTCACTCCCGGGCTCCCTGGTCTACTCTGGGTCCTCCAGGCACACTCTATACCCTCCTCCCTCCACCCAAACTTCCCACCTTCACTCCTGCGTGCACAATTTTCCACTACCGGGTTCAGTTAATCATCCCCAGCCCTGATGGTAGCTGAACCACTGGACCAACTTTCCCCCACCCCCAGACTCTGGTCTTTCCAGGCCAGTCCTCAGCCCAGGTGGGCCCTGCTCCCTCCCTTTGTGGAGATGTTAATAAGATTTTTGTGGAGTTGCTAGTTAGGCTCATTAATGGACACCCTTTCTGTTTGAAGGGGCCAAGAGCCATGTTCTTTCTCACTGTGTGTCTTTAAATCGTGACATGTCTCAACCCCCTTTAGGATCTGCTACCTAGAAAGCCAGGATTTGGGGGGTATTTGGTGACCTGCAAGTATTTTGTAGTCTAGCCAGCAACCTACAAGCCAGAGGATGTTGTGCATTCTTGCTAACTGTTTCTGTTGAGCTTTGGAACAACTGTACGTAATTGCATGTGATGCAAGGAGCAATGATCACTAAGGCGGTGGTAATGTTACAGAAGCTCTGAGGTTATTGGCTTAGCATAGCAGGTCTTGGATTTGTTCCCTGTAGGGATTGTACCAGAGGGGTTAGAAGGATCACTTTGAGTCTGAATCTCAGTCTTAATTTAAGAAACCAAAAGCAAACGCAGCCTCACCGTGGCTTGAAGACAGTTGCCAAGCCACCACTGATAACTAAATGTTCTGCTCAACCCCTGTTAGAGCTGCCTACTGTTGGAGCCGCCTGCGCGAGGTTTTTGCCCAGCACTGCAGAGGGGGCTGCAGTGACACCCCCGGGCCACGAGGGGGCTGTGGGCAAGCAGTGGGCCAGGGTCTCCTCCCTAGAAAGGAAAGGATGCTCCCCCCATCCCCGTGGACCCAGAATGAAAGGACTGCTTCTGTCTGGACTTCTTGGTTTGCTGCAGAGCAGTCAGCAAGTCTGCCCTGATTTCCAGGGAGAGCAGGCAGCAAGAGTCAGGACTTGCCCTGTCAAGACCTGCTCAGAGCCAGTGGAGAGCTTAGCTGTCCTCCTCTCCTTGTCCAGTGTATCCTGTCTCCCAACGCCCACCTCTCTCTACTTATCTCTGCTGTTGTTACTCAGCCTTTTATGCTAAGCCCTGTGGAGACTCTATCTTAACTAGCAATCACTGGACATTTTGTGATGTCTCTATAGGAAACCACAAAGACGAGTCCTTGTTTCCTGTGTGCAAGCGCACACTCTCAGTTTCCAAATTCTTATTGAAATCCCAAAGGTTAATTGAAACCTGGAACTTGCAGTGGCTAAGAAAGGGGCATCATTTCTCCCCCACTGGTTAAGGAGCTGTGTTGTTGAATACTCACCTGAACCACCCCAGATCCCTTTCCTAAAGCTGCCTCTGAAAACATTAACCCTTTCAGACTTCCTTGGAGGGCAGTAACCCGCAGTGAAATTACGTATAAACTATATGCATGCAGTTTTTCACGGGGTGTAGAGCTGCCATCAGATATTTAAAAGGATGCCCCAAAGGATTAAGAGTTACCTACTGCCCTCTTCAAAAGGTGCTTTCTGCATTTGCATCTAGATATGGGACCCATTTCTGAGAGCCTGCGGTTGGGAGCCATGATGGGAAGGAGGGTGGGCTGGCTAGCGGGGGACCAGGTTCTGCCCCTCTATACAAAGAGAACCTCCCTTGTGGGCAGAGGCTGGGGGTGGTGGGAGGTGTGGAGACTCTGCTTTGCAGATGGATGTAAAGTAACACAATGAGTGGAGGTCTGTGTTGGTTGCCAGATGTCTGGATCTTTCTATCTGGCATCACTGTACACCCCTGGTAGTAGCTGGAAGCCCGCTTGTCTATACCTGCAGTTGTTCAATGAACCCCCTCTTACTATCTTGAAGACCTTAAGCTCCTCAGAATGGAGGGGACGGGACTATGTACACTATTACATTTTGAAGCCCATTTTCTCTTCAGGCTTCTTGAGTTTGGACCTCCCCCGGTCCCCAAACAACCTGAAAAAATGTGGGGCAGAGTATTTGTTTTAGCTGTTAACACAGAGTTAACTTCTCTGGTGTCCCACCTGATGAGAAATGCATTTGACAATTGCTGGAGGATGTCTTTATTTCCTTCTCATTTAAATTTCTATCTGTGCCATGCCCATGGGTAGATCATTTTAAAAAGGTGCCTGTTTTCATAAAAGGGGCTGTTGCTTTCCTCTCTGGCTTGTTTTTTTTCCAGACATGGATTGATTAGACCCCAGGAGCAGAGGGACAGCTAGCATCAGATAAAAAGGGCTCTGTTCTTATAAGATGAGGTTTTTAAAGCAAAAGTAAACTTCAGGAGAGATTCAGAGAGGGTGATAAATGAGAGTGAATAAAGACTGGACACTTGGGCTCTAGATCAGTGAAGTATACTTATGAACCTTCTAGTTTGAGAGATGGTCATGGGCTCAAGGTCTCAGCTGATAAGATGGGTTGAAGCTGCATGTTCTGGGTGTAGACACATCAGGAAACAATCTGTCACTAGAACCAACATTTTCTCCTCAGTTCGCAATTTTGGAACCTTGGAGGAGGCAGTGTGGTGGAAAGGGGAACCCAGAGGACATTGATTCGAGTCTCAGCTCAACTGTCTGACTTTGGACAAGCTACCTCCTCTCCATCCTGGACCTTATTTTTCCTTCTGTAAAATGGGATGAGAGAGGGGGGAAGAGGCTGGTCACAAAACTCTTGCTTCCAGACCTGGCCCCTAAGTAGACTGCCAGTCTGGCCAGGGACTCCTTAGCAGCTGGGCTTTTCCCAGCTCTGTTTTCGGCATGTTAGTTCCATGAAGTCAGGGAAAATGTTGTGTTGTTGTTGGTGATGGTGATGGTGTTCACTGTTGTATCCCTAGCACCTAGTCAAGAGTAGATATTCACATAGTTGATTAAGTTAAGTATTCCTCTCACCCATATTGAGCTTTAGAGATGGGATTGAACAGTGATAGACCCTCCTCTTGGGATCATGGAGAGTAAAGGGGTTGGTGAGAATGAGAAACGGCTTGCTAGCAGCCTTTCCTTTCAGATCTGATGATAATATAGGAAATTATTGTTATAATTATTTTAGGGGACCTTGGTCATAGGTGGGTTTCTTTTCAAGTTCAATAGACTTTTCTCACACATGACAAAAGTTGGGAGTGAATAGCTTGTCAGGGTTACATCCCAGTGAAAGGTTTCAAACCATGTTGTGTCCTACTAATGATGGTTGGTTGCTGATCTGGAGCACCTCAGTTGTCCCTTCAATGAAGGGAGCTTTTGTTAAAGGGAATTGGGCGGAGTAGGGCTGTGAGAACCTAGCACTGGAGTGGGGCTGCCCCTAGCCCATAGGAAGAATGTGGATTGAATTTTACCCCCATCCCCGTCCCCTCTGCCCAGTGCCCTTATGCACCACTGTATGTGGCAGTCGCCCTGAGTGTCCAACCTGGGTTCAAGTCCTAGCCATGCCATCAACCTTGGCCTCAGGGGAAAATTCCTGTTTATCACTGGGCCTCAGTTTTCGTGATAAAATGAAGAGACTGGCATTTAGGAGAGCCTTTTCTGTCCCTCGCTCCCACCAGTTTACTGTTTTGTTTATGGATCTGCCCAAGCACCTAGAATAGGATATGACACTTAGTTGGAGCCCAGAGTGGCTACAGGAAAGATCTATAAACTAACAGTTAAGGTTACTGGTGGCAGAAGCTGGGTCTTCTTCCTGAGGGTACAGGGAATTCTAAGAGTCATAGAGTAGGGGCCACAGCAAGGTTTGGGGGCTTGGCTCTGTGACCCGAGAAGCCTTTTAGAAGTTGCAGTCATTTTCCAAGTGCAAGTCTAACTTAAAGGGACTGGAGAGGTGGCAGCCGTGAGTAAAATCTTTCATGCCTGGACAGCAGGCATCTGGAGGATGCCCGAGTCACCCCGGAGTCTCTGAGACTTGGCAGGGAGTGCCCCAGCTCTTGCCTTCCATGTCTGCTGTGTTAAGCCTCCAGGATATTGCTCGTTGTGATATGTGACTATGTCTGAATAAGTCATCTTGGCAAATGATCTTTGCTCCCCATTAATGGGCTGGTTCGTTAGTCATGTGTGGTTTCTCTGTATATCTGATTTATCACTGCTAGTCCCAGGGACAGGTAGAAAAATTAAAAGGCTTTGTGTTCTTTGTAGCATGTGAATCTGAGGCTGTGAGATGTTCAGGATAATTAATATTAGGAGCACCTCAGATTTAAATAGCTTTCCTTCGAAGAGCTCTGTTTCAGTTGAAAATCCTCTGAAGATTTTTCCTCCTTGTCCTTCAGTTTCTTTCTTGTCCTGCTCTATGATACATTTAATATAGACAGGAAGATTGCCCTATATTAACCGGACAGGTCCCTTGGGAGACCCTTACATCATAAACCCAGCTATTCACTTCATTCTTCTTCCTTAGAACTGAGCACTGCATGTAGACCAAAGCTTAGACCTTGTCCCCACCAGGTGTATGACTTAACACCCACAGGTTAGGTGAATCTCTGCTTTCATTGTGAGCTGCACCATTATTTTAGGGACTCGGCGCAGGCATTCCAAGAGCAATTGCTTCTCAGGCCTCACCTCCTTAGCTCTGTCTTTAGTGTTAGCTTTAGAAACAAATAGTACAATGACCTTTAAAAGTCAGCTGCTTATTTCACACTTAGCAAGGGGGTAAGAACATAGATTCCCCTGCAGTTTTCAGAGTGACTGATTTACATCTGAGCTCAAGAAATGCCTTTTCTCTAGCTTTTCCCGAAGACTGATCCATTACTCCACCAAAAAATAAATATTGTGATATATATCAGGCATACTTTGCTCCAAGGGACTTACATCTTTTCTCTTACTGAAGAAAATAAATCAGGCTCGCAGATTGGAAAGCCCCATGCAGGGAAGCTGTTTGGTAATCTAGGTGGGCAACCAGCCTGTGGGTACTGTCTCTGGCATGGGGAAGGTGCCTGAATCTGCATCCTAAATCAAGTCTGCACTAAGGGAGGTGGTGGGGACTTCAGGAAATTCTCTCGCTGCCTTGCTTTCTTTAGACAGGTCAGGAAAGACTTAACAAGGGTATTATGGACAGGATTCAGGAGAGCATAATGGGCATTTATTACATTAACTTTAAAAGAGGGGCCATACTTGGAGCAGGGATGAGTGTCATGAACCAAGGATTATTATTATTCCAGTTCTGTGCATCTGCAGTCCAAAAAGACCAGGCTCGTTCAAATAAGCTCTGGTTCTTGATTTCCCACTAACCTGGGGCCAAGGCCTTATGCACAAGTATTTGCATAACTTGGGGAAAACAACAGACTTCTTAAACTCTGTATTCTCATGGCAGATAATGGTAAGAAAAAAACTGGAGATTCCTTAAGGACTTCTGAGGACTCAGGGACCTCAATCCCACTCCCCTTCCCTCTTTCACCCCCACTAGGCTCTGAGGGCTAGTTAATAGCCAAGGCAGTGTGGTTTTGTTTCTCTTAAAGGCAGGGTGTGGCTGAGATCGCTGTCAGACCTGTTTTTTGGTGTCCCCATCCCCAAAGAGAACTGAAGCCACGGAGACCATAGCTGCAGTCTGTGGCCTCAGTGTGGTGGTCCAGTTGTAGGTATTTCTTCCCTTGAGAAGGCTGTTTTCTAAGATTTGGGTTGAGGGCTCTCCAAACTCAATAGGCAGGTGGTCAGAACAGCTGTTACTCACAAGGGGGTCTGAGTATGTCTCTTAACTCTGAATTTTCATTAATTAAAGGCTAAGACTAGGGCGGTTGTCCATCTGTTTTAGTGCAGTACCAGAGTGGTAACTTTTACAGAAGAAACTTGGGCGTACTGATTAGTGTCCTAAATAGGTAAGCAATAATTATGCTTTCACCTGGCATGCTTTGGGAGTCAGCTGCTCTACAGGCGAAACTTCTAGGCAAATACCTTTCACTAAATAACAACCATTTTCAGTGGCTGAATAATAGTAGATTCTTCTCCCCTCGTTCCACCTCTGCCATGACTTGGGGTCACCATAAAATCCACTGTGCAATACCGCATGTCCCATAGGACCTGATGAGTCCTTTAGGTAAGACTGCCAGCCTCTCAATGCCTGTGTTTTGTGTTCTCATCTTATTTTTTTACAACAACCCTGTGATGCAGGTGCTACCTATTTATCTCAGGATAACTTACATATGGGGAAATGCACAGATCTTAAATACAAAGTTTGCTCAATTTTAACAATTGCAGAAAACCATATAAACCACACCCCTATGAAGATACAGAACATTCCCATCATCTGAGAAAGTTCCCTCTGCTCCTTCCCAAGCAGTCTCCCATCATCCACCCCCAACCACTGTTTTGATTTGTTGCCAGAGATTAGTTTCACCTGTTCTAGAACTTCAGCTAAATGGAGTAGTACAATATATGCCATTCTGCGCAAGGCTTCTTTCACTGAGGCTAATGTTTTTGAAATTCATTCATGTTGTGTGTATCAGTGTTTCATTCCTTTTCATTGTTGAGATGTATTCTGTTGTATGAATATCCCACAATTTGTTTATCCATTCACCTGTGGTTGGACTTTTTGGTTGTTTCCAGTGTTTGGCTATCAAGCTGTTATGAACATTTTATGTACAATTCTTTAGGTATATTTTCATTTCTTTTGTGGCAATATCTAGGAGTATAATTGTTGGTTCATAGAGTAAATGTATGTTTAACTTTATGAGAAACTGGAAACACTTTTCCCAAGTAGTTAGACCCACCAGCAAAGTGTTGAGAGTTCTGCATTTCCACCAACACTTGGTATTGTCCACCTTTTTAGGTTTAGCCATGATATTTGATGTCTAGTGATATTTAATTGTGGTGTTTTTTTAAAAATATTTATTTATTTATACATTCATTCATTTATTTTGGCTGGGCTAGGTCTTAGTTGAGGCATGCCGGATCTTCGTTGTGGCGTGCAGGATCTTTAGTTGTGGCATGAGGGCTTCTTAGGTGCGGCATGCAGACTCTTAGTTGCGACATGCATGCAGGATCTAGTTCCCTGACCAGGGATCAAACCCAGAACCCCTGCATTGGGAATGCAGAGTCTTACCCACTGGACCACCATGGAAGTCCCTTAATTGTGTGGGGTTTTTTTTAAATTAATTAATTAATTTTTATATTTGGCTGTGTTGGGTCTTCATTGCTGCATGCAGGCTTTCTCTAGTTGTGGCAAGCAGGGGCTACTCTTCGTTGTGGTGCGTGGGCTTCTCTTGTTGCGGAGCATGGGCTCTAGGCGCATGGGCTTCAGTAGTTGTGGCACACGGGCTCAGTAGTTGTGGCGTGCAGGCTCAGTAGTTGTGGTGCACAGGCTTAGTTGCTCTGCGGCATGTGGGATCTTCCTGGACCAGGGCTTGAACCCATGTCCCCTGCATTGGCAGGGAGCTTCTTAACCACTGTGCCACCAGAAAAGTCCCCTTAATTGTGGTTTTAATTTTTGTTTCCCTTTTAACTATTGATATTGAACATCTTTTCATATGTTTATCTGCCATTTCTTTATCTTCCTTTTAAGTCTGTATTCAGATCTTTTACCCCCCTTTCTTAAATTAAAAAAAATTGAGTGTTTATTATCTTATTGAACTTTAGAAATCCTTTGCTCATTTTGGATATGTCCTTTGTCAGATGTATATACTCATACTCTATGGTTTGTCTTTTCATTTTCTTAATAGTGTCAGTCAAAGAGCAGAAGTTTTAAATTTTGATGAAGTCCAGTGTATCAATGTTTTCTTTTATGGTTAGTGCTTTTGTGTGTACTTAAAAAAAAAAATTCTTTGTCTACCCCAAGGTCATGAGATAGTCTCCTTTTAATTCCAGAAGTTTGATCATTTTAGTTTTTACATTTAGGTCTCTCATCTGCTTCAAATTATTTTTGTATATGGTGTGAGGTAGGGGTTGAGGTTCTTTATTTTCATTTAAATGTCCAGTTGTTTAGCACCATTTGTTGAAAAAGCTTTCTTTTCCCCATTGAATTGCTTTGATGCCATGTTAGCTTAATTTACTATATGTATGTAGCTGTATTTCTGGACACTTCTGTTCTATTGATTTGTCTTTATGCCAATTCATACTATCTTTTTTTTAGTGTAATTATTAGTATGAGTGTGTTTAAGCTAACCGTCTTTTTTTAGAGTTATTGTTCATTTTTTTCTATCATTAATTTTTTATTTTTGTATTTTTAATTAAAAAAATTTTTATTGAAGTGTAGTTGATTTACAATGTTGTGTTACTTTCAGGTGTACAGCAAAGTGAATCAGTTATACATATACATATTTCCACTATTTTTTTAGATTCTTTCCCATATAGGCCATTATAGAGTATTGAGTAGAGTTCCCTGTGCTATACAGTAGGTTCTTATTAGTTATCTATGTTGTATATAGTAGTGTGTATATGTCAATCCCAAGCTCCCAGTTTATCCTCCCCCCCCATCCCGCCTAATCCCCTGATAAGCATAAGTTTGTTTTCTAGATCTGTGACTCTACTCCTGTTTTGTAAATAAGTTCATTTGTACCCTTTTTTTCAGATTCCACATATAAGTGATATCATATGATATTTGTCTTTCTGTGTCTGACTTACTTCACTCAGTATGACAATCTCTAGGTCCATCCATGTTGCTGCAATTGGCATTATTTTGTTCTTTTTTATGGCTGAGTAATAAGCCAACCATCTTGCTATTTGTTTCCTGGGGTTTTTTGGGTTTTGTTTTTTTTTAAAGTTTTTTATTGAAGTATAGTTGATTTACAATGTTGTGTTAGTTTCAGGTGTACAGCAAAGTGATTCAGATATATATATAACCTTTTTCAGATTCTTTTCCATTATAGGTTATTATAAGATATTGAATATAGTTCCCTGTGCTATACAGTAGGTCCTTGTTTCAGTTCATACTGTCTTGATGCTGGGGCTTTATAGTAAGTCTTAAAAACAGATAGCATGATTTCCCCATCTTTGAACTTCTTTTTCAAAATGGCTTTAGTTATTATAAGTCCTTTGCATTTCTGCCTACATTTGAGAACAAGCATGTCAGTTTCTATGAAAACTCCTGCTGGGATTCTGATTGGATTTGCCTTGGATCTATAAATTGAATTCCTCTGAACATTTCTTTTAGTGTAGGTCTACTGGTGACAAATGCTTGCAGCTTTTGTTTTCTGAAAGTCTCTCTATTTTGCCCTCCTTTTAAAAGGATATTTTTGCTTGATATAGAATTTTAAGTTGACATTTCCGCCCTTTTTTTTTACATGAAAGACCCATTGTCTTGTAACTTGCATTGTTTCTGATAAGACATTAGAGTATATTCCCCTGCATGTAATGTCTTTCCCTTCCCATTGGATGCTATTAAGATTTTCTCTTTATTTTTAAGTCATTTGACTATGCTGTGCCTAAATGTGGATGTGATTGTTTGTCCTTCTTGGGGCTTGTTGAGCTTCTTGTGTCTATAGGTTGATATTTTTCTTCAAGTTTGGAAAAATTTTGGCCCATATTTTTTCAATATTTTTCCTACCCTAATCTGTCTTTCTTTTAGAACTCAAATTACATAAAAGTTAATTTGCTTGATATTTTCCTAGAAGTCACTGAGTCTGTGTTCATTTTCTTTTCAGTCTTTATCTCTGTGCTTTGGTGTGGATAATTTATATTAACCCATCTTCAATTTCACTGAACTTTTCCTCTGTAGTATCTAATCTGTTGTTAAGCCCACCCAGTGAATTTTTAATTTTCAGTTATTTTTTTACTTCTAGAATTTCCATTTGGACCTTTTTCATTGTTTTGGGCTCTCCAATGTTTCACATCTGTTCACTCATTGTTTCCAGATTTTCTTTGAAGTCCTAAGGCATATTTGTAGTAGCTTTTCAAAAAGTCTTTTTTTGCCAACATCTTTGTCATCATTGGGTCTGTCCCTGTTGACTGTTTTCTCTCGTGGTTATGGGTCATATTTTCCTACATCTTCATGTAACACTAGTCATTTTTTTAAATGTTATGCCAAACATTGTGAATGCTCCTTTTTTGAGATTCTAGATTCATCTGCTTTTTTTTCTTTTTTGCGGTACGCGGGCCTCTCACTGTTGTGGCCTCTCCCGTTGCGGAGCACAGGCTCTGGACGCGCAGGCTCAGCAGCCATGGCTCACGGGCCCAGCCGCTCCGCGGCATGCGGGATCTTCCCGGACCGGGGCACGAACCCGTGTCCCCTGCATCGGCAGGCGGACTCTCCACCACTGCGCCACCAGGGAAGCCCCCATCTGCTTTTAAGCAGTTTTTCTCCCCTCTTTCTGTTAGGCTGTCAGCTGTCACTTCTTTTGGCTGTCAGGATACCTGCCTCTGGCTGCTTTATTCGCTACTCTTCCTATTTTGCTATTTTCTAACGTGCAGATGGCTAGGAAACCGTTCAATCTAGCTTGTTAGCATTATATGTAAAGTACGAATAAGTAGAACTTGAGTAAGTCTCTGAAGACTCCTGAATCAAGTGCACAAACTTTAATGTGTATATTTTGTATAGATTCGATATTTAAAGATTCCTATTTATTTTTGGTAATTGGTATTGGATGCATGAAATATAATTTTTTGTTGAAATTATATCCTGAATAGATACAGTAATTCTCAAAGGGTATCTAATTTCTGGTTGATGTCATCTTAAACTATTTGTGCATTTTTTGCTCATCTGCTTTTAGGTGTTAGAAGAAATATTTGCTGATACCTGTGATGTTCCAGCAGTCTCCATTAGTGCAGCTTTCCTCTCAGGATTTTTTAACCTGTCAAATATTTTCTCTGGTCTCCATACCTTAAGGGTAATGATTACTTTTTTAAACTTTGTTTGTAAATCCCCACATTAAAAAAAACCCAACTATTTGTATAGTCCAAATTGCTGATTACTGGTCAGACAGAAGCTAAATATATATGGCTGAAGGATTTCCAAGGACTGTTCTGTGAGATCTGATCGCCTATCTTCCCTCACTCAGGAAAGTTCAATATGAAGTAAGTGTAGTGTTTCATTGCAAAGGCTACCTTTAATTTCACTTGTCTCACTTGGGGTGGGTGGGAGTGTTGAATTAAAGTTACAAATCTCTTATTTAAGATCCCTCTCCCCCATTTTCATTCCTGGAATGAGCTTTTAAGAGGTTAAACCTAAACTTTGCCAAGTAAATGCTGATCTCCTGGGAAGACATTTTGGCACCTTTTTTGTTTTTCTGTACTTGTGTTCTTGACGAAAATCAGCAAATCTTCCCCCTTTCCAACTCTCCCAGAAGCCATTCTCCATGCCTGTCACATACCTTACACAGCTCTGGAGTAGCCTTGGTTTTTAATTCTTAGGATCAGTGGGAAAAGAAGACTAAGTTTCTTGCTTTCAGAACTGGACCTTTTAGAGAACAACCGATAAATATAATCAATTTTGCTACTTTAGAGTATAAGGAAACCCTTTATAGAGAAAGTTTCATGTTTTGACAGAAAAATAGCAGCTCAGTTTAAAGACTTCTCGAGCAGTTTCAGATACAGGCCTTTTGGGATGTATAACTACGTAAAGGGCAGAGACTTCACACTGATGTAGTCTCAGAGGTGGTCTTGTATAATAGCCACCCTATAATCATGGTAGGAGCTCTGTGTCTGATTACTGATCCTTGAGTAACTAAGAATGGTAGCAGAGTGGTGTCCATCCAGATGGGACTGAGGGAGACAAACAACATTAGACATTTTCTGTGATTAGGCACTGGATTAGATTAAGGCATAATTAGATTCTCTGTGCTCTGAGTAAAGGGCTCTTCAACTTGGCACCAGTGGGAGCAAAATTCTGGTTTGTCAGCCCTGGAGTTAAAGTGTTCTTGCATGTTAGAAAAGAGGTTTCTGACTCTCTGGCCCCTGTACCATCCATGGTCTTTTAAATTCTCCCAGGGAGAATTTCCAGGGGGCCTGCTTGGAGGGGAGTGGGGCCTGGACTGGGCTAATACCTACCCGCTCGTGGACAGATCAGATCAGAGATTCCTTGTGTGTATTCTTAGTAGAGCCCTAGCATCCCGTTAAGAGTTTCGCTGATCCCCACAACAGCCTTGTGGCATACACGGCATGGACCATAATCCCATTTTATAGCTCAGAGAATGCACACCCTGCAAAGGCAGTGACCAGCTCCAGGCCCCGCCAATTTAAATTGTGATGCACTGACTCAGACCTCCTCTCCTGACTCTTTGGTTGACGTTCTTTCTATTATGTTATCTGAGGGCTCAAGGGTGACAATTTAGAAGAAGAGTTTTCACTTTGGGATGAAATAATGTAGAAATTGTCATAGTCTTGGTAGACATTCAAAAGAACTGGTCTCATGAATCTTTAGAACAGGGATTCCAACCTTGATTGCAGTCTGGAATCACCTGGGGGAACTTAGTAACTACTGATGCCTGAGTTCCTATCCCAGAGGTTCTGATTTAATTGGTCTAGAGTACAGCCTGAGCGTTGGGATTTTTTTTTTTTTTTTTTTTTTTTTTTGCGGTACGTGGGCCTCTCACTGCTGTGACCTCTCCCATTGCGGAGCACAGGCTCCAGACGCGCAGGCTCAGCGGCCATGGCTCACGGGCCCAGCCGCTCCATGGCATGTGGGATCTTCCCAGACCGGGGCACGAACCCATGTCCCCTGCATCGGCAGGCGGACTCTCAACCACTGCGCCACCAGGGAAGCCCGAGCGTTGGGATTTTTAAACACTTCCCAGATGATTCTAATGTACAGCTATGCTTTAGAACTCTCCTATTGCAGTTTTGTCTTCAGCGAAGCTCTATCTCCTTTCTGGCTATATTTCCCTTTTACCCACTTATGGAAGAGGTTGGAAATTGTCTATATTTATTAAGACCTAAACCAGGATCAGGTAAGAAAAAAAAAATGAGCTAGAGAAAAGACTCAATTAAAACAGTTTTCCAGTGTTAAGAACATATAACGTTAACATCAAGAGAAGTCATACATTTATTAAAATTTTAAGAAAAAAATCTTGGAAACACTATCTATTGAGCCTCAGTTATTCACTGAAAGCTATGTGAGCTAAAGGAAAAGTAGAGATGAGTCTCTGGCTTTAAGAAAGTTTATAGCTTGATAGTGTCATGCATCAGAATCACTTCCCACTACATATGGATGCATAGAGGAAGGGAAGCATTGGTTAGCTGCATAAATATTTGCCTGTCCCACCTAGATTTTTGGGGGGGAAGCAGGCAGAACATAAACATCTGGAATGAAAATATTTGCTTGTCCAGAAGTTGATTTCCCAAAAGGCCATCAACCTCCCTCCTATGGCTGCCTCTGCCCCTTTCCAGTTAACAGAGTAGCCTTTCACATGGCTGCTTGGGCCCTAAAATCAAGTAACAGATGCTCAGGCAACAGATAATGAAGAAGTGAAAGAACTGAACCCAGTCCCAGGTGTTCAGATGCAGGGCAGCAATGCTGCAGTTTCATAGCATCACTGCCTTGGCAGGTGCTGGATGTTACTGAACCTGAGAAGTGCTGTTCTGGGTGGATCAGATCAAATCTACCCAGGCCACCTCCGCGTGGAAGCTGCAGGAGGTGAGACTATGCCATAGATGAGTGTGAGCATCCTTCCCACGGCTTAGTGATGGTCGCCCCCGAGAGCTCTGTTTCCATGCAAGAAACCTCTGAATTCTCAACCTGCGTCAAGTTGCCCCAACTATTTCTAGCAAATTGTGTGGCTGACATGGCATATAGAACAAGTCCTATTCCTGCCAAACTTATTTCATTCCAGCTTCAAGCAGTGGGCATTTAGTGTAGGAGCATTAATGGAGAGGCAGACTTCAGAGAAGAAATTTCCTTCTGTTGCTAAATCTTATGGTAAACCATGCTTACTCAGAGGCCTCTGGCTGCAGGAAGCAGTGACGAGGGTGGAACTTGGCAGATGGCTGTAGCTGTGGCTTCCTGGAGGCCTGTGTGGGGAGACGATTGTTTGTATATTGGTTTTCATTTATGTATTGGTCTTATTTTCATCTTCCTGAGGTGCCCAGATGCCATGGTGATAGATTGGTTGGAAACGACTCATTTATCAGGGTTCCGTGGGGGACGTAGTTTTCTTTCTCGTGTGCAGTAGAGTCTAAAATGTTTAATTAGATGCTGAGGCATTTCTGCATGGGTCCCTCTCTTCCGGCCCTCCCAGGTGGATGCCATTCCTTAGTTTGGAGAGGGTCTGGGGCTTCCCTGGGCCCAACGTCCTCTCCCTTCATTTTCTCTTGATGCAATCCTCAGTCCTCCTCCTTTTAGCTGCTGTTTTTTTCCCCTGTCATTTTTGTTCTAGAAACCGCCTTCATGTGATTGCTGGAATTTGCAGAGCAGATTTGTGTTGGAAATCTAGTTGTCAAACAGGTCCAAACCAGACCTTATGAAAGAATGTAGTTGAGCTGATACACAGCGAGAGGAATATTAACTACTTGCTGCTTGTGTGTTTTATTCCAGCTCAACTTTTCCAGAGAACTCACCTTGTTCTTACCGCCTGCCAGGCAATGCCCTAGATGCTGAGGATGCAAAGATGAGGCTTCTGTCTCCTGAGTACCACATCTAGGCAGGGTGCGACAGGTGTGTGTGTGTGTACACAGTTGTAACACCATGGAGGTGCCCAAATCAAGGGGTGAACAAAGGGCTGGGAGTCACATCAACTTGAGGTGAGCTTGGGGGAAAGGTTGGTGTTTCAGGCAAATGTGGAGAATACCAGGCGTAGTGGGCTCCTCGGAGAGCAAGAGGCTCCATGTGCTGGATCTGGGGGGGGTGTTCCAGGTGTGGATGTGGAAGGCAAAGTTTGGAATGGCCAAGGTTTCTACCTGGGGTCAATGGGGACATCAGGAAGTGGGGACAGTGAGAAATCCTGGGAGGGGGAGATGAGTTGAATTCCAGACAAAATAAAAATGATATGCCTGTGAAATCCAGGTGGTTGGAAATACTGGTTTGGGACTGGTTGGGGTGATGGCACAGGAGATGCGGATTTAGAAGGATGGAGTGCTGGGGGTGAAGACTTGAGCGCAAAGCCATTCGAGGAAAGCCTGGACAGAGAGGCACAAGGGTCAGAGCCTCCAGGAGCATAAGTGTTTTAGAGAAGGAACAGAGATTTGGGGAGCAGATAGAGGCAGGTGGCCGAGGGACCAAGAGAGCTTCCTTTTTCCTTTCACCAGTGGTTCTGCCATGCCTGGCTGCCCGCTGAGCCCTGTACGCAGCTCCTGGGCTGATGTGGGCTAGCAGCCCGGTGCCCTTTCCTGAGAGGCCTGCCTTTAGTTTCCTCTCTTCCTCAACCACCTCCTGGCTTCAGAGCACTGCCTTCACTGGTCACAGACCCCTCGGCTTTCCTTCCTTGCTGGCATCGAAGATTAGAGAGTCTGTCTCTCCCCTTTGTTTTCTGATTGTATATCAGGGCCTCTGCTAAAAAGAGCTGGTGTTCTGAGCTATCTGCTCTTTGATTTCCAATTGAGAGCCCAAGAGCCAAGGTGAGGATGGTGTGTGGCTCTTTCCCGGCCTGATGCCGAGTGAGCTCAGCCTTATAGCAGGACATGGGGAGCCGTTCCTTCATCTCCTTTCTAGAAATAGGGTGTGTGCATCCTCTGGCCTGACCACACACTAAAGATTCACAGGCCAGCTCCTTCCTCAGTGAAGGAGGAGGCCACGTGTTGGGGGAGGAGGCACGATTTAATCTTCACTGCTGTGGAGGAAAGGAACACATTGTGGAGTGGTGACAATGCATTTTGTCTTTTCCCTGTGACCATAAGTGGTGACCAGATCCCACCACGTTCTTCTCAGCCTGTGGCCAGCATCTCTGCTCCAATGGGAGTGTTCTCTTGAAACGAAGCCCCTGACCACTAAAGGGAGGGTCATTTGCCAAAGTCCCTGCTGAAACTGCCATCTAAAGCATGTCTAAGTGGCATTCTCACCCAGGCCACCCTTCCAGACTTTCTCCTGAGAGCTGAGCCCCACCAGTGCTGTATAAGATGCCCTGTGTCCTGGCCTCAGCCTGGGATTGAAAATAGGCTGGACCGTACATCTAGAAGAAATCCTGAAAGCTCTGGTTCAAAGCAGTCCCTGTCTGGTTGCAACCTGGTAGTCCTGGCTTTTTCCGCCTTGGCCAAATCATTCTGACTTTTCCTGTGGTGGTTTGAGCATCTTACAGTCTGAATATTTAGGTCTGCTCATCCTCCTAGGATAATAGGTGCGATGCGGCCAGTGCTGGCTAATGCAGGTTTATAGTTATCGTCGCAGGACTGAAAGGTGTGTGATGTCTTTCTCCCTCATGGTCACCGTGTTTTCAACAGCAGCCTGGGTTGGGTTGTTCAGCCTCCTCAGAGAGGCTCTGAAAGCTGAAGTGAGTTCCTGTTCCTTCGTCTGTGCCCGTGCTCATAGAGTGTTTATGTTGGTTGTAGCAGCCCCACCAGCTAAGGTGAAAGTGTCCAACTCCCTGACTCAGTGCACATTTGCAGTGCTGCCCCCTGGGGGGCCCAGTCCAGCACCCCCTCTCCAGTCCTGGAGCTCCGGAGACCCCAAAGTCTTAGCAAGGCTGCAGAGGCTGCTGGGGGCACCAAGGAACTGCATGCACTGCTCTGTGAGGTGGTGACATTTTTTTTAATTACAGGTAGAATACACATAACATTGATCATTTTAACCGTTTTAAAGCTTACAATTCCGAAGCATTACGTACATTCACAGTGTTGTGTGATCATCACCACTATCTCATTCTGGAACTTTTTCATCCCTCCAAGTGGAAACCCTATACCCACTGAGCAGCCACTTCCCATCTCCCACCCCCACCTCAGCCCCTGGCAACCACCAATCTGCTTTCTGTTTCTATGCATTTTTCTATTCTGGACCTTTTACCTAAATGGAATCATACAATATGTGGCCTTTATGATGTTTTCAAGGCTCATCCATGTTGTAGCATGTGTCAATTTTATTTCTTTTTCTGTCCGAATAATATTCCATTGAATGGATATACCGCATTTTGTTTATCCATTCACCTGTTGGTGGCCATTTGGGATACTTCTACCTCTTAGCTATTATGAATTACGCTGCTATGAACATTCATGTACTCTTTTTTGGGTGGACATGTGTTTTCAATCCTTTTAAGAGTGGAATACTGGGTATATGATAATTCTATGTTTAACTTATTGAGGAATCGCCAGTTTTCCACAGCAGAAAACTGTGGAAATGTTTATGTTCTCATCAGCAGTATGAGGGGAGGTGGTGACTTTTGGAGCCAAGTGTGCCAACCCCTCTGGCATAAACCAAAGTAGTTATCTGGGGTGAGCCTCAGTGTAGGGGAGCTGGGACCAGGGGCATCAGAAGTGAGCAGGGAGGGGCCGCAAGGCCTGGGAACTCGGACAGAGTTCACAAGTGCAGCTGGGCAGGCCAGGGCCTGGCCCTCACAGGTGGTTGCGCCTCTCCAGTGTGGTGGACGTGTGTGACGGGAAGTGTACGGGGCAGTGCCATGGGCAGTGGAAGGACCACGTGGTGGGCTCAGGAGGGCTGATCCGGGTGGTGTCTGTGAGTGGAAAGTGTTAGACCCTGAGCCTGGGATGGTGGCAGAGTGTGTCCTCACCTCAGGGAGGACAGGTTACAAGTAGAACAAGGAGGCAGGCCCAAGCCCAGCTCATAGATTAGGCTGATGGGAGGGAGGTGAGGGTGGCAGGAAAGGAGTGCTGTGATGGGGGAAAGGGGCACTTCATGGGGCTCCAGTATGGAGGTGCTATCTCTTACCCTGAAGCAATGCTGCTCTCCTAAGGCAGAGGCATCTGGGGTTGAGTTCTGAATCAAGCATGTGAAGTGAATCACATGCGGTCAAAACTATTCTTGAAAACTTCTCATTGCTAGGACCCATGCCCTTGGAAACTCAAAAGGCAAAATTTAGCTTCTCTTGTTTGCTTTCCAGTGGTGGCTTCTCTTTCCTTGAAACATGGAGGCCAAGGTCTAGTTTGAGTGGGAAGGAGTAATGGGGAGAATAAGGAGGTTGGGGGAGGGGTGGCAGGTAGGTAGAATTGAATTTTGAGGCCTTCTGACTGCTGTACTGACTGTCTTAGGACCTAGGGTAGGTGTGCGGCCAGGGAGGACCAGAAAAGCCAACATCAGAGCCTCTGGGGCTGGGGAGGTGTTGCAGGGCTGTACTCTCACCCTTGCTGTACCAGCTCCTGGAGAGACTTGGAGTCAGGCCACCATAAACCCACAGCAGCCCCAATGGGCACAAACAGAGTTGGGGTGGCCCCTTCTACATAACCACGCTCTGGGAGCCCAGGCTGCATCTGGCAGAGGTCCCCTTAGGGGTACATGGGCCAAGCCAGTGCCAACTATAAACAGTGTTATAGTTTATCAGCATTACAGTTTTTTTTTTTTTTTTTTTTTGTGGTACGTAGGCCTCTCACTGTTGTGGCCTCTCCCGTTGCGGAGCACAGGCTCCGGACGCGCAGGCCTATCGGCCATGGCTCACGGGCCCAGCCGCCCCGCGGCATGTGGGATCTTCCCGGACCGGGGCACGAACCCGTGTCCCCTGCATCGGCAGGCGGACTCTCAACCACTGCGCCACCAGGGAAGCCCCAGCATTACAGTTTTATAGTGATACTTCTACATCCGCTGCCTCCTTGAAGCATCTGGTAATCAGGAAGCATATTCCCCATTTACAAATTGAGGTTTAGAAAAAGAATGGTTTTCGAATTTCCATGATTAGGAAGACACAGAACTAGGACACCCACCTGGGACTTCTGGCTCTAGATTCAGCATTCTTTTTATTTTGTTCTTCTTAGGGAAGCTGTCTGATACTGGTGCTAATCTTTTCCTGTACTCTCTTTGGTAGAACAGATGATAGTCTAGGGGTCATGAGGTGCTGGGGAAGGATCAGGGTGGTGTCTGATTCTCATGCAGGTAGCTCTCCCTCTCTTCAGGCTCTCGTCAAAAGTGAGATGGGGGCTTCTCTGGTGGCACAGTGGTTGAGAGTCCACCTGCCGATGCAGGGGACACGGGTTCCTGCCCCGGTCCGGGAAGATCCCACATGCCGCGGAGCGACTGGGCCCGTGAGCCATGGCCGCTGAGC
This sequence comes from Mesoplodon bidens, assembly GCF_964165515.1. Classification (NCBI taxonomy): domain Eukaryota; kingdom Metazoa; phylum Chordata; class Mammalia; order Artiodactyla; family Ziphiidae; genus Mesoplodon; species Mesoplodon bidens. The sequence goes on along the minus strand of NC_138177.1, from coordinate 166,974,086 downwards.
CTGCGCGTCCGGAGCCTGTGCTCCGCAACGGGAGAGGCCACAACAGTGAGAGGCCCGCGTACCACAAAAAGAAAAAAAAAGTGAGATGGATCTGTTTTCCCTGCCTCTGCCAAGGCCATCCTGGCCCCCCAGCTCTGTGCCCCATCTGTCTAGGCCCCTTTCTGGGCAGCAGCCTCTCAGACAGCCCTCATCTAAAGCTGAGATTTTGGGGTCGAGCCTCCATTCTGACGAGGCAGAGTTAGCATCTCTGGCTGCAGCCTCAGCTTTCAGCAAATGGTAAACTCTACTTGAGGGCAACATTCAATTATGAAAATCTATTTCTCTTGCCACATTCAAAAAGTCTCCTAATGTGCCTTTGTGCACTCACAAATTTAGTGACACATCACTAAATGTGTATGTGGTTGCCATGGAAATATCTCTCTTCTAACATGGCATTCCAAGAGCAAAGAGAAGGGAAGTTTTCTTTGTAAAGAGAAGCAGCGCAGAACTTGGCTAATTGTCATCATACGAATCCCCAAACTGTCATTCTTCCCTGACTACCAGTCTCCTGCTTCCTGTCAACGACATAATGGTGGAAACCAAATCAGCCTGCTGCGTTTCGTTAGGAATTTCACGAGCACTGTTCTTAACCTTTATGCCAAGCATGCACCAGGAAGGACCCCAGGACTCTTGATTTGAGTTTTCACCTAGCTTAGAAATGGTACCTTCCTGCACCACCTAGCAGTCGCCGCTCGTAAGCACTTGAGTCTCAGAAGGACTCTTGGCACCAGTTTCTTTGCAGAACGTGCAGGCTGAGCAGGTCTTCTGAAGATGCTTTGTGTTTTCCACCAGAGACTCTGAGCTTCAGTTTTTGTCGTTGTGACCAAGGCACCATACAATGACATATAGAGCACGCTAATACTAAGGCGCCCTTTGAATGTCAGAAATCCCAAATATTTTCCTAGCAGCGGTGTGAATCCACAGAGTGTGGGGAGAAATGGAGAAGGAGACCTAAGAGAGACCTAAGTCTGGCTGATGCCTTCCTGTCTCTCTGGCTCACCCTGACCCTGTTTTCACCTCTGTCCTGTAGACTTTATCTTGACCGAGCCTCTCTGCAGCCAAAGAAGTCCTCATATTTCTGGACTTTACCAGCAACTTCTGAGGGGATCCTTGGTCCATATTGGCTGAGCCTTTGATTGCACCTGCTTTCCCAGTCTTGGGGCTGGGTAGCTGTTCTTAATGGTTTTGAAGTTCAAGCTGTTGGCCTTTTTGCTGTTATGATTTGCCAGTGGTGAGCTCTGAGATGGGAACCTCTGCCTCTTGCCCTGAATACCTGCCTAGGAACCTAGCTGTTCTTTCCATTCTCAGCTGCTCCGTATTTCTCTGCGGGACCCCTTGTCCTGCGAGGCTCTGCTGTCATTTCCCAAGCAGGAGATGCTTTCAGGGCTTCAGAGGCCATCTGCCCATACACGTGTTTCTGTTCCTGGCATCAAGTACACATGCGGCTTCTGGGCTGGAGGGACCAAGAGTGCTGGACTCCCTGCCTCCAAGGGGACCTCAGGGTTCCTGGGGTTCTGAGAGCCTGCCTGATGCTCTTCTCCTGCTGCCCTGCCTCTGATGGAAGGATCTGGCTCCTGTCCAACGTCACAGGGTGAACCAAGAGGTTGAGCATATTCCAGCCTTGTTGCTTTTCATGTTGAAAATGCCAGCGTGCTCCATCTTGCCCATAACTGTACTGGCTCCTAAGAAGACCTTTAGCCACTGGCCATGCTGAGTTGCCAAAGTGATGGGACAGAACCAGCTTCTGACTCAAAAAGCAGAGGGTATAGATGCTGGCAGCCCCCGTGTACACAGATCTGCAATCCCCAATGCAGTCGGGGTCCTGTGGGTCTCCAATTACCCTGGGCATGAGGCAGGTCTTTCCTGCCACAAGACAGATTGTCCTTTTTGCTTTTATAAATTAGGTCCTCAACGTTGTTTCTTACCCAACATTTATTTCTCCTACCCTCAAGGGATGGATGAGGAGGTATCTGGTTCATTGCTGGGCTGTGACCTTGGTAAACACGTGTTAAGTTTGACCAAGAGCTGAAGAATCTAATGAGAAACTCTGTAGGAGTTTGGAGCCTTTTGTTGACAAATCAGTGCCTGGGGCTTACCATGCCAAGGGCTCTGAGAGACTGGTCAACCTCTGCGGCAACCACGGCTCCAGGCTGCTTCCGTGTAGTTGCTTCTGAGCTTGTTTGCGGGCCTGTATTGGGAGTTCCTGAGAGAGACCGGGTCAGCCATTGTCCCCTTGACTCTGTGGCCTCTCTATGACTTAACTAAATCTCCCTTCCAGCAAGGGACAGGGGCTTCTAACCATAGGACACTCTCTTTGGGACAACACAGAACTTATCTCTGACATATCACATCCTGAGTTCTCTTCCTGCCATTTTAGACTCTGATAAATCTACCACATTTGGAAGTATAAATGGCTGTTAGGAGAGCTGGCTGCCCTTTTTTGCCTTTGGCTTGTGCAAGTAAATATCAATTTGGTCCTTACAGAATAAAAATAAAGGAGGCTTGGTTCTCTCCGTAATCCACAAACCCTGTAATTCTCACCTGGAAAACCTGGCTCTCCTATTTCAAATCAGTTTTAGGACAAAGGCTAAAGGAGGGCTTTATTGCTCTTATGTGAGCTTATTTTTTCATTTGTCCATTTAGTAAATAAGCACCCCTCCAAGGACAACTGGAGGGGATTGGCTTGGGAGAAAGGGAGTATATGACCACAGTAAGAGTCAGGAAGGGAAGCTTGGTTCTGGAGAGATTTCCACCTGCTGGACACTTGGAATGGGGTCCACCGACTAACAAGCAAACATTCTGGAAATCAATGGATGCCGAGACTCAGGGGCAGCCACCGCTGAGTTCTGGAGTGCCAACTGGAAACCCTCTCCCACCCTTTCTTCTGTCCCAGAGGGGATGTGCAGACCCACCCTTGCCGAGACTCCTGTTGTAACCAGGCCCAGCTGGGCAGAAAGACAAACTGTCCAGCTTGAGAGGTGAGTGGGTTCTTGGTTGTTCTGGCCCAGGACCCTGAGCTTGCTTGGCTCTTCAGCTGTACTTCAAGCCTCTGTCCCAGCTCACAGTCTTGTTCTGGGGCTGGGAGTGTTGCTCCTGGCTGCTTGTTGCCCTGCAAGTAGTTGGAGTGGGACAGATTCCTGTCCGCTCTCTGCCCTTGTCATCTGTGGGCAGCTTCCCAGCAGGTAGCAAGAGTACCCCATGCCCAGCCCTGTGGCCAGGACCCCTCAGCATCGGGCAGTGTCCATCTTTTCTATGTCTGCGGGGCTGTGACCCAAGTTGAGAGAAACACCATTTCTTCAAGGAAGATGCTCTCTGCAGGGAGAGGCTAATGTGTGTTCCTCTGACTCTTGTCACTGAGCAGGTCACACAGAATTAACCTGCTCATTCTTTAACCACAGACAGGTCCTTCTGGCCTGTTAGAGGGCATTCTAATTGCTACCCTGGCCGGGGCTGAGGTCAGCTGTCAGAAAGAAGGAAGGATATTCCCCCTGGGGAAAATCTGTACTTTGGGAGGAAGAGGAGGCTTATCTCAGCTGTCCTCCCGCTCCTGGGTTGTGGGATTTAGAAAAGCGATTAAGTCTTGTTCCATCTGAGGCATGTTAGCACCAGGACCCACGTCAGGGCTGCAGTGGGTCCCGAGGGGCAGGGCGACCCTGCTACCTGCCGGCGGTGGCAGAGGCTGGCCTGGGCAGGGATTGCTGAATGCTCTGGGGACCCAGAGGGCCTGTCCTACTTCCCAGCAATGACCACCCAAAGCCAAGTGCTTTATTCTTCCGATGAGCCCCTTCATAGCAGCTCCTGACCCCTAAGAGTCTGCCCGGCTGACCCTGAGGCCTCCAGTCCCTTCCCGAGGACACGGGAGATGCTCTTCTCCCGGCTCAGCGCTGAGGAGCCTGTGCTCCGTGTGGGGGCTGGAAGGGCTGTGTGGTTCCCATCGAGGCCCCCCGACTCCTGCCTCACGACCGCTGCCGCCTTCCGGGTTGCTGTTGGGAAACAAAGGGCTTCTCTGAGTGGCCCTGGGACTCTTGCGAGTCCTCCTTGCTGCCAAAGAAGTTTGCTCAGTGCAGCAGAGTGGCGTTCTCCTGGAAAGCGAGACTCTGCTAATGTGTTCTCAAGTTCTCTTCCAGCTGGCATCCGCCATTCCCGCTCCATGGGCTGGAAGGCCCCCAGAACCCCGCTCAGGCATGGGGCTGAGCCGCTGGCAGCACTTGGCACGAGGCTGTTTAGCAAACACCAAAGCCTGCTGCCGGCCTCGAGTCAGGCCATCTTTTCCTCTAGCTCGATGGGTCTTGCGAGACCAGAGCCTCACAAGGCACTATCGTGAGGGTGCTTCGTCCTGAAGAGAGCTTGGGTGTCCTCCTACCAACATGCAAGATGAACAGGGGGCCTTAAACTTAACCACTGCCCCAGTTTCCTTTCCTGGACAATGGGACCATCCTCAGGGTTGGAGTCTGCATCAAGTGCTTGGCCGAGTTCCTGGCACAAAATAGGTGTTTAATCAATACTAGCTTCCATTGTAATGTCTCTGCTGAGACCCCTGAAAATTCCCCATCACTGCTGGTCATAAGCCCCAACTCTGCAAGGGGCTTATAGGAAACCATCTTTTTGTGCTGTGATGTGGCTACTCTGCGTGGCTCATTCAGATGCCTTCTTATTAGATGTCCTGTCACCCTGCCCTGGATGAGGGCCTCTGGCTTCTCAGGTGAGGAGCTCCACAGACTCCCTGATTTTCCTGAACCCTCTTGGATCCAGTAGGTGTCAATGTCCTGAGCTGAGGGGCCATGTCAGAGTGGGTATTGGTCTTCAGCTGCTTTCCCCGGAACTGGGCTGTTGTGGCTGCCCTCAGCTTCCCTCTAGTCTGGCTCCTGGGGGAAATTTGCTGAGTGGCCCAGCTCTTTTCTAGGGTACAGGGGGTGAGGCATGTTTGGGAGGACAGTACTGGGGGACTACTCTGTCTCTGAAACTTGCTGTGTATCTATTCCAGTGCTTTTCAACTGGGGTAACATTTGGCGATGTCTGGAGACATTTTTAGATGTCACAACTGGGGATGCTGTTAGCATCCAGTGGGTAGAGGCCAGGGATGCTGATAAACATTGACATTGTACAAGACAGCCTCCCACGACAAAGAATTATCCAGCCCAAAATGTCAGTAGTGCCAAGGTGGAAAAACTCTGATCTATTTCCGGCTGGACAGAGAGAGGACTTCGGCAACTCTGAGGATTGTAGAGCAGCAGTATCCAGATAGATCAGCCTGAGTCCTTCATCCCTTCCTATCCCCCAGTCCAAGAACCTAGAATCACTTTTCCCTTACTCATGTGCTGTGCAACTGTGGACAAATTGAACCCCGTGAGCCTTAGTTTTTATTCCTGAACGCAGGGATACTGGGGGTTGCCTTTCCAGATGAAGATCCGTCAAAGACTTCAGATCTGGAGTAGAGATTGTTGTCTTAGGGGACCCCAGGCTGCTATACTGATTCATGAGGCACCAGACTCCTTCCAGAGGGCAAGCCTTTGTAAAAGGAAAGCTGTTCTGACTTATATTTTGAGGGGACTGCTGAGCCGGATCCAGGCTCTGAGTTAAGGAAGCACCGTCCCAGGGGGTGGGTGGGTGCTCACCCCCGAGCTCTCCCAGGTCCCAGGACTGTGCCGTTGCCAAAGCAGTTTTTCTCTCCTCCAAATAATTGTCCCTTTTTTATGCTTAGCGAGCTTCTACTTTAATCTGTGTGTGGCTGCATTGGGAAGCCTGACTTGACGGCAGATGCCGTGAGGTGTAATCTTCTCACGTTTAGGCTGTAAATTTTCCGTGGTTCCAGAGTGCTGTGGAGTTCACCCGAACATGTGCTGTCCTCTGATAATTGAAGTGGCTTAAAACAAAGCAAGGCCTATTGGTTTGAAATAAACCATCTTGTGAGCTAAGCTATTTTAAAGCGAAAAGAAAACTTAGAGCATATCTCTGATTGAGGGCTCCAACCTGTTTCATCCCCAAAGGTCATGGATTAAGGAGTTGATTTACTCTGTGATCTTGAGCAAGCCTTTTAACTTCTCCAGGTCCGAGTTTCATCTCTGAAAGGTGGGGCCCAAACTAGGTCTCTGAGTCTCCTTCCTGCCGCAGCCTCTCTCTCAGGTCCTGGATTTCGTGGCACTTAGGGCGGGAACGTGTGGTTGATTACTCCTCCTCCAGGGCTAAAATTGCCCCTTCTGAAAGGTGACGCCAGGCTGTAGAAATGACCCTCTCTCCTCGCCTCATAGTTACGATTCTCAGACACTCTCAAAATACCAGATGACAGGGCTTCCCTGGTGGCACAGTGGTTGAGAGTCCGCCTGCCGATGCAGGGGACACGGGTTCGTGCCCCGGTCCGGGAAGATCCCACATGCCGCGGAGTGGCTGGGCCCGTGAGCCATGGCCGCTGAGCCTGCGCGTCCGGAGTCTGTGCTCCGCAACGGGAGAGGCCACAGCAGTGAGAGGCCCGCGTACCACAAAAAATAAAAAAAATAAAAAATACCAGATGACAGGTTTAGTTACACAGAACTGGCCGACACTCGTAGTTTAAATCTCTCTTCTTGGCTCCAAGGGAGTGAGCGGAGTTTGGTGAATAACGAGTGGAAAACTCTTCTCTGGTCTGTCCCCGGCCCTTGGGCAGGAGATGATGGATGTGTGGGGCGGAGGGAGCCTTGTTAGGAGGCAGCGGACAGTGTTCCCCCCAGCATTGCTCTGCAACTCCTGGTTTCTCGCCTCGGCTCTGTTGTCAGCCTCAGATCAGGGGTACTGACTTCATGTCTCTTGGTTGAACTCTCTTCCTTTTTAAAACCCTCTGGAAAATGCCAGTTGTCCCTCAGGGACTTGTGCCAGGAGTTACTAGGACAACATAAAGAAATTTACTCTTGCCAAAACCTCAGTTCTCCTGTTGCAGTTTGACCTAAAGAAAAACGTCTTATCCTTGAACCTCTTCCTCTTCCTCTTCTGGGGGCAGGAGGTGGGGTGGGGTGGGGTGTCTCCAGTAGGCTACAAAGCCTATGTGGGTCGTAGGTTGGAATGATCGTGTCCTTTTATTTTATTTGTTTTTGTTTGTTTGTTTGTTTGTTTGTTTTCCGGTACGTGGGCCTCTCACTGTTGTGGCCTCTCCTGTTGCGGAGCACAGGCTCCAGACACGCAGGCTCAGCGGCCATGGCTCATGGGCCTAGCCACTCCACGGCATGTGGGATCCTCCCAGACTGGGGCACGAACCCGTGTCCCCTGCATCGGCAGGCGGACTCTCAACCACTGCGCCACCAGGGAAGCCCCCTTATTTTTTTTATTTTTTTTTATTTTTTTTATTTTATTTTTTTTTTTTTTTGCGGTAGGCGGGCCTCTCACTGTTGTGGCCTCTCCCCTTGCGGAGCACAGGCTCCGGACGCGCAGGCTCAGCAGCCATGGCTCACGGGCCCAGCCGCTCCGCGGCATGTGGGATCTTCCCAGACCGGGGCACGAACCCGTGTCCCCTGCATCGGCAGGCGGACTCTCAACCACTGCGCCACCAGGGAAGCCCACCCCCCTTATTTTTTAAAGATTTAATTTTATTTATTTTTGGCTGCGCCAGGTCTTTGTTCCTGTGCGCAGGCGTTCTCTAGTTGCGGCGAACGGGGGCTACTCTTCATTGCGGTGCACGGGCTTCTCATCCAGGTGGCTTCTCTTGTTGCGGAGCATGGACTCTAAGCTCGCGGGCTTCAGTAGTTGTGGTACGCGGGCTCAGTAACTGTGGCTTGCAGGCTCTAGAGCACAGGCTCAGTAGTTGTGGTACACAGGCTTAGTTGCTCCGCGGCATGTGGGATCTTCCCGGACCAGGGCTCGAACCCGTGTTCCCTGCATTGGCGGGCGGATTCTTATCCACCGCGCCACCAGGGAAGTGCCAATCATGTCCTTTTAAAAGACATCATTTCGGGCCTCCCTGGTGGCGCAGTGGTTGAGAGTCCGCCTGCCGATGCAGGGGACGCGGGTTCGTGCCCCGGTCTGGGAGGATCCCACATGCCGCGGAGCGGCTGGGCCCGTGAGCCATGGCCGCTGAGCCTGAGCGTCCGGAGCCTGTGCTCCGCAACGGGAGAGGCCACAACAGTGAGAGGCCCGCATAACACTAAAATAAATAAATAAAATTAAAAAAAAAAAAAAAGACATCATTTCATGCTACAGCTACAGGTACATCTGGCACCTCCTCCAGGACAAGCTATTTTCAGGTTTTAGTAGTGCTTTGCCAAAGTGTTAGCTGAAACACTTTCCTCAGTTCTATAGGTCAACTTCATATTTGGAATAAATAAGCCTGTGTGTTAAATTCCTTCTGGGTCTCTACCTCATGCAGGTAATTCCATGTGTGTTTCTCTGCTGTATGTCAGGCTGTGCTTATGTTTGCTTAATTGCAGTGGTTCATTTGAAAAGTGCTGTTAGAAGTGGAAAATGAAAGAAGACACTTGTTTGGTCATGACCACACTGGCATCTTGCTGTTTAGGTTCATTGATCAGGGAGAAGTCAAAGAGGAGAGAGACAGGGATGGATAGACCAACCTGGGTCATAACCAGGTAGAGGAAAGGTCTCGTGTGTGGGATCCAGTCAGTAAATGGGTCCCAGGGGCTTCAACCCTCAAAACACGAGTCTGTCATGGCCATGCTCACCATTACCCAGTGGACAGTTCTGTGTCCTGAAACCCTTTCCTAGGAGTGAAGGAACTTTCAGACCGAGAAAGCCACTCTCAACCTGTGCCTTTTTCTAGAGGCTGGGGAGAAGGAGGGGCAAGGGTTACGAGGCAGGGGTGGAGGTGAGTGGGGTGCTTGAAGTGGAGGAACAAAGCCGTGAAGCAGGGCCCTGAGGCTTGAAGTGGTGGCACCTTTCTTTTTCAGTGAGAGATGCTTACCTTCTAGTGAAGCATCCTTATACACAGCAATTACGGTCTTCATTATTCTTTAGCGAGAAGTAATTTCCTGGTCATCTGTCACTTTAAGACTAAGGGCCTTCCACTCCCTCTGCTGAGCATATAGTAGCTTGTTGTACATCAGTTCTATTTATGTCCCATTTGGGAGCTCGGAGGGCTGCCCTTTGACAAACACACAAAAAAGAGATTGATACAGCAAGAGCCATAGAAAAATGAGAAGGCAGGACTGGGGAGCTCGGTAACCTTGTGTTAAGCCCTGTTACCCACGGGGGCCTTGGCCTCAGTAAGTAATCAGTGGCTACCACTGCCTTCCTTTCATATGTCATCCTTACTATAGAATAAAAACACTCATGTAACTTGCACTGCGAGTCACCCATCCTGTAGTGTGGTTGGGGGACTTGAACTCTAGGCTGTGGCCTGCCTCTGGATGGAAGGGCCTGGCCCGCCACCTGGACACCTGCCCGCTTTGAGGGCTCACCCACTTAAGAAGCATTTACAGCCAGGCCCCTGTTGTGCTCCTCCCCGTTCCCCATGCCCACTTCCCTGCCCCCCAGGCCTTGAATGGTCTAAACAAGACCACATCTCCTGTTCTACAAGAACACCTGGTCTCGCTCTCGATGGCCTAGCAGATGTCAGTCATTCAAAGCCAAAACTCAGTAACCACTACCAGGGAGTAGGCCTTTCCCATAGGTTATTAATCTTCACCATGGTTCTAGCCAACAGAGGTGGCTCTCCTTGAGTTGCAGTTGAGGCAGCTGAGGCTCAGAGATGTTAAGCAACCTGCGCAGAGTCACACAGCTAGAAAGTGGCAGAGCCAGAGTGGGAGCCTTGGTTATCCCACTCTGCCCGTGATCATAAGATGCACAAACTATAGACTCTAAGAGCTGGCGTGAGTGCGGAGGGGGCTGGAGGCTTCCTGGGAACGAAGGGCAGTGGCCCAGAGATCGGGATGAGCCTGGTAAGGAGACAGCCTGCTCCTTCCCCAACCTGCCTCCTGATGTCCTTTATCTTCTCTGAGGTCCCTCCCATTTGCGTAGCCCATTACCTCTTACATCGCCTTTCTTCTTTCTCTCTTGTGGTCTTTAAAATAGTCCTCAAAAGTGACCTTTTCTTTCCAGATGAGGAAACTGAGGCTCATGGAGAGGGCCTTGTCCAAGACAGTGTAGCAAACCGTAGCGTTAGCGGGACTTTGGGGTTCTGAGTCGTGTTTTCTCCATTTTCTGTTCCCCACCCCACCCCCACCCCAGTCCCCCAGCTCCACCCCCACCATTGCTGGTGTTTTCCTGTGTCTCCTAAATCTCAGCTTGACTGTTGTTTGAGAGGGACCCTGGGCTGGGTCCTGGGATAACCAAGACTCACTCAGCCCATTCCCTCCCCCCGTCCCACCCACAGGCCCTCTGAGGCCCTACCCGAAGCACCTCTCATTTCCCTGGGTCTCCCCGATCCATCAAACTGAATCTGCACACACCGTGAAGATGCCAAGAGAGGTGGGCCTCTTCCTGGTGTTACCTGCACGTTCAGTCCTGGCAGCGGCGGCGGCAGCAGCAACAACGCTGGCCCTGCCTGCCTCTGCCCCAGGTGACCTCCCTCGTTCCTGAGCCCGTGGCTCAGGGGAGAGGCATTAGGAAGGGCGAGAGTCGTCACAGGGCTGAGGGCGCTCATTCATTCCCAGCACCTGCCAGAAGACTTAGGTGTAGAGTCACTGCTTGCCTGGATGTTCCTGGTGTCACACAACTGCACCCAGCTGGGTCTCGGGAGTGACTTGATGAGCCTCTGAATCTGCAGGGTTTGGGGGTTTGTCTTGTTGCTGAGATGGCACCTGGGCAGCCTGCAGAGTCAGGGCCTCTTTGTTCTAGATCACTGTCTCCTGGGCCATTTTCCCACTCCCCACGCCCCATGGAGTCAACCCGGCTTGTTGTTCTACCTCTGTAGTTCCCCTGACTCTGTCCTCCCACCTCCGCCTCCGACCTCTTACCTGGCTGACTTGCGGAAGCTTCTGATATGGCCCTCAGGCCACAGTTTTCTACAACATGTGCTTCATGACCTAGAAAGCACAGTGCTGGCTGTGTCCTTCTCAAGCCCTCCAAGAGGCAGTGCCAGTCCCTCCGGGGAATAGCCTGGCCTACCCTTCCTCCAGTGAACTGAGCAGGCCTGGGGGCGGGGGGTCCTGGGGCACGGCTTTTAGAAACCCTAAATCCCAAAATGTAGTTCATAAGAAATCCTTTTCTTTAATCACAAAAGTTACATGTTGTACAAACACTGATAGAGCAGCTTTCTAGCTTTTCTAACTGCACGGTCCTGGGTGAATCCATTGACGCTGCATCTCCTGTGGTCCCAAAGCAGGGTTGGGTCTGCCTGTGGAATGCACCCGGTGATGTGCTAGAGCCCAGTTGCGATTGTTAAATTTTCAGGAATTTGGTGAGCTGATTGTTAAAAACAGCCATATTTTAAAATTAATTATATAAATTTACAATTAAATAAGTTATACTAAAAGCAATGGTAGAAAATACTCAAATCTCATTACTTCCTAAGTAATTTACTACACTTTATTATTTATCTATGCTCCTTTTTTTTTGGGGGGGGGCGGTGGTGTGGGGCATGCTGTGTGGCTTGTGGGATCTTAGTTCCCTGAACAGGGATCGAACCTGGGCCTTCAGCAGTAAAAGCACAGAGTCCTAACCACAGAACCACCAGGGAATTCCATACCTATGCTCTTGAGGTTACCTACGTCTACTGTATCTGTACTTAGTGGTATGCTACTGTGCGTCTCTACCCAACATCATTTTGGTATGGGAATATTTACACCACGAGAAATTGGCCAACACTATAAATCAGGATTTTATTTATTGTTTTGATAATTACCTAGACTTAGGAAAGTGGTGGAGAAAATCTTAATTAATAGTGCAGTGTAAACTTTCAAATGTATCATTGTAAATAAAAAGCGCAAAAAATTGAAAATAACATTTTTCTGGTTTTCAAAAACTACCCTCCAATTCAGCAAAGGTTCCACTCACATCACTGACAAACAAATGAAATCTGGTGTGTTTTCATTATTTCATTTTTGTCTTACTATTTAAGGTCAACAAAAATATTGACCAGTGCTTGTGTGGGAACTACACATCTGTCAGCACATCACAGGGTTTGCTGCAGGTCCCACGTATCTGACCACTTCCATGCCTTTGACTGGCGTGCCCAAGTCCCCTTTCATTCACTGACATTTATTTAACAAATACATATTGAGTGTATACTGTGTGCCAGGCACCAGAGACACAGGAACGAACAAAACAGACAATAACAGAATAAACACGTCGACTCCATTTTCAGACCCTTCCCTCCTTAAAGGCACAAGTGCTCCCTCTCTGCATCTTGATCTCCCCCACCCAGGGTGAGCTCTGCCTCCATCCTGGTCCCGTCTTTCAGCTTTTCACTGCTGGGGATGAGCCTCAGCTCGAGGAGGATAGAGTCTGAGCAGAGTCATGCGTGAAGGGCTTGGAACTTGAATGAAGGCCCAGGATTGCATATTGAAGCAGCTTCTGGGACAAAGCCAGTAAGAGAAATCAGTTACTTTAGAGTTTGTGAAAATGGGATGCCTCCTTCCAACCTAAAGAATGCTTAGCTGTTCTCTGTACTGCGGGGCGGAAGGAGGTCTAAAATGAGACCTTTGCACTTGAAAGGGCTTCACAATATTTAATATAAGAAATATCACAGGATAGCCTGCTGATTCACTCATCTGTTTGTTCAGCAAATACAAGTGCCTACCCAGCCAGGTGCTTGCAAGCTCTGTGAACTGCCAAGCCTGATGATCCGCGGTCTCTCCTTGAGGGATTTTCAAACTTGTGGGGCAGTTGATAATCCAGATTGCTGGCCAGTGAGCACAGCGGTCAGCATACCCCCAGCACCCCCGGAAGCCTTCCTCCTCTCTGTGGAATCAGGCCCCCACGGGCATCCAGTCTCCTCTTTCTCTGTTCTCCCTCTACTTAGCATCGATCTCAGTTTGTAGTAATTATTTACCTGAGTGTGTGTTTGATGGATGTCTGTCTCTCTTACAAGAATGTCAGCTCCAGGAGGGCAGGCAGGGATCCATGTCTGTCTTGCTCACAGGGCCCGGCATCAGTAGGCAATCAGGAAAAACTTGTTCAGTGAGTGAATGAAGGACAGAGCAAGTTTGGAGGAGGGAGATTGATGCAGGTGAGAAGCCCAGAGGGCATCTGGAGGGAGAGGCTTTTGAGCTGGAAGAATGAAGCCTTCATTCTTCCACTTACACGGCAGGTGAAGCCAAACTCTTGCATTTGTCAAGGTCCCACCCAAACCTTACCTCCATTACATAGCTTTTTCTTACCCCTTCTCTCTGGAGAGGTATTTATGACAGAACACAGCACTTTGCATTATAGCTTTTATGTGATTCTTAACCTTTCTTAGGTCACAGAATCTATGCTAATCTGATAAAAACTATAAACCTTCCTCTCCAGAATAATGCTTATGGCATGCAAATGCACACGCACAAACACGCAGTTTTAAGTTCCGTTTCCAGGGGTTCACAGGCCCCCATTCCATCCATAAACCCCACATTAAGAACCCTGCTTTAAAAAATGTGATTCCCCACAGCAGGCACATCCTGTCCCTCTGTAGCCCCCATATCTAGCACAGTTCTTGGCATATAGACCTTAATGTGGAATATTGGGTGGATAAATAGAAGGATTGAATGGGTAGGTGGGCATGTTAAAAAGTGTCCTGGGCTTCCCTGGTGGCGCAGTGGTTGAGAGTCCGCCTGCCGATGCAGGGGACACAGGTTCGTGCCCCGGTCTGGGAAGATCCCACATGCCGCAGAGCGGCTAGGCCCGTGAGCCATGGCTGCTGAGCCTGCGCGTCCGGAGCCTGTGCTCTGCAAGGGGAGAGGCCACAACAGTGAGAGGCCCGCCTACCGCAAAAAAAAAAAAAAAAAAAAAAAAAAAAAGTGTCCTGATTTGCCACGACCTGTGTAGAGTCAAGCTAAAAATTCCATTGACATCATCGGGGAGAGGGTCAGCTTGAGCAGAGAATGGTAGCATTCCTTATACCACCAACCTGTCCTGGCCCTAGGAGTGTGGTTCTGCCCATACCTGGGAGGCCCACCAACTCCATAAGACCATTTTCCAAATAAAAACTTAGAACATGGTGTCTGACACGTTGTCCGATAATGGCGTAGAATATTTGAAATTGGGTGCGTCTCAGAAAATTAGGGGTTGTGTGATTTCAAGGGAACATAACTTAGTCCTGAGGCTGATCGGGTTGCTCTTAGAGTTTCTGTAAATCCCAGAAGGGGATGATCCGGGTCTAGGCTGCGCTCCCCATGGTGACTAGGTTAGTCCTCCCATCTTAGGTAGTGGGACCCAGCACAGTAGCCCATTTGTCCTCCACATTCTTCTCTATGGTCAGCTGTGTCGCTAATTCCTAGTGTGGTACCGCTAGATGCTGCCCATCTTCTGCTCATTACCACCCCTTCCCCCACAAAAGGGTGGTGTATATGAATCCCTACCTTTTAAACTGTTCAACTCTAGAATCTTAAAAAAAAAATTTTTTTTGGCTTCTATTTAAATCCCTATTTTTTACATTGGGGCGTTTGACAGTGTTGATTTTTAGACACCAGAATAGTTCAAAACCATGGGGGGAAGAAACCCTACAGTACTAGCTTTTGCTTGGAAAACAGTTGTCAAGGAAATAGATTTTGCAAAACATTTCCTCCCAGGAGAGCTCTCTCTTTCCATGTATCTCCACACTGAGCATTATTCTCCTGTGCGATGTGGTAGGCAAAGGTACCATTGGCAAGTAATTTGTCTAGCCAACATCTGATTATGAATTAAAGCCCTTGCTGGCACATTCTCAGGTCGGCAGCCGATGGTGGACCAAGTTCCAGTTCAGTTTATAGTGCATCTGAAACGTTCTTGGACTTACAGGAAGATTTTTTGGCCCTGGCTATAGACCGGGGAATAGAATTCTGTAAACTCTATTAGCAGACAGTGGAAGTGCCTGATATAGATGGAGCTGAAATTGCAGAACGTTGTTCGATTAAAAGAAAAGGTGAAGGCTCACGGGGCAGAGGCTGTGACTCAAGGCATTCACATAAGGAGATACTTATCTCATGATTAGAGTGCTGGCGGCCCAGACACCAGCCAGTGGTACTTGGAAAATCTGTCACTGTTAGACATGCCAACACATGTATGAACTGCTCAGTTGTGAGCAGACCTCATAAGCGAGGCTGGTGGATTTAATTATCACTTGCGAGAACTTAGTCAAGAAAGTGCTGGCCCGGTTAGAGTTGTGGCCAGTGACACTGGCAGGTGGTTAATTACAGACTTCTCCAGTCCATGGAAGTGCAGGTCCATGTGTAGACAGGAGGCGAGTTGGTGACAAAGAAGCAAAGAAATGATCGTGTCTCCATTATTCTCATTTGTGTTGGGATCTGTTGTACTTGCAGTAATCTTTAATTATAAAAACTAATACTATGGGATGGTTATCAATGTTATCATTTTTTGTTATGTTGCCTGGTAATGTCCATTTGTGCCCAAGACATGCATGTTTCTATAGTTACAGGGTAAAGAAGTGAAACCTTCCTTGCTCTTAGCCATTTTGTCATCACAATATTCTAAACGGCTATTTTGAGAGGTGGTCGAGCCCAGTCTGTGGGGTGAAAAATGGAGCCATTGGGCCTCCCTGGTGGCGCAGTGGTTGAGAGTCCGCCTGCCGATGCAGGGGATACGGGTTCGTGCCCCGGTCTGGGAGGATCCCATATGCCGCGGAGCGGCTGGGCCCGTGAGCCATGGCCGCTGGGCCTGCGCATCCGGAGCCTGTGCTCCGCAACGGGAGAGGCCACAACAGTGAGAGGCCCGCATACCGCAAAAAGAAAAAAAAAAAAAAAAAAAAAAAAAAAAAATGGAGCCATTGTGACAAGAGCCTGAGTCTTTGAAAAGACTTCATTTTAACCAGAGTAGTTCACGATGTAGCGTTCCCCAGTAGCAAGACAGAAAAACGCTCCTAAACAGCTAACTGCATTCTCCTCTCCTCTTTCAGGTAACAATCTGTCCCATTACAGGGCAATCTCTAGTGCAGGACCCATTTCGCACGTCCCTGTGGACTGCATGAGAAGCCAGAAGTTGTGAATCTTTAGGTTTTTGACAATTTCCATCCTAAGGAGTGATCACTAATGGAGAAAATGGTGCATTAGGTATTGCAGGTAGACTCTGTTTGCACCTCCGTGAAGTCAGGTTATCTCCATCACCCTGCTGCTTTTGAAAATGCCCCAGGGCTTCCCTGGTGGCACAGTGGTTAAGAATCCGCCTGCCAATGCAGGGGACAGGGGTTCAAGCCCTGGTCTGGGAAGATCCCACATACCACGGAGCAACTAAGCCCATGAGCCACAACTACTGAGTCTGCGCTCTAGAGCCCACAAGGCACAGCTACTGAGGCCTGTGCGCTCCTAGAGCCCGTGCTCCGCAACAAGAGAAGCCACCGCAATGAGAAGCCTGTGCACAGCAACAAAGAGTAGCCCCCGCTCGCGGCAACTAAAGAAAGCCAACGCAGCCATAAATAAATAAATAATTTTAAAAGAAAATGCCCCATTAGTGGAAGAAATGGTGGCAGAATTATCATCAGAAGTACTCAAAATCATTCTATTTAAAGGTCACACTGGTAGAATTTTCAGACAACACTTGGCATTGCTTTTTTTTAAGTGGGAAAGCGGCTGCTCTGGGCATCGGGAGAGGACATCTTTTGGGTTTCAGATCTCTGGTTAAGGCTGTAACCCCACCAAGGTGGTGATCACTTAAAGATAATTACCTTCCACATTGTTCATGCTAAACTCTTGAGATGGACTGATTGGCATATTTAAATCTCATCTCCCAGGCATTTGCTAATTATCATAGCCTAGTTGGAGAAAAACCTAATCAAATAGCTGTTTGGAGATGCTTTGCATTTTAAAATTGCTCTGGGTTTATCCTAGAGAGGAAATGTGCCTCTGATTTTCCACTGGTTCTTTCCCTGCCCGGAAGAGGGTTTAAACTTTTAATGGCTTAAATAGCCACAGCTAATCACTCAGGAAACTTTGTGCATTTACATTTTCTCTTTTGCGTCATTTCCATCCTTGACCCCTTCATCACCTTGAATGAAGCTTTCTCACTTGGTGACTTCTCATCCATGAGGGGGGCCATTGAATTCCAGCTAATGAGGCTCATCTCTTTTATTCATTTTAAGTGGTACCAGCCAGGCCTGGAGTCAGATCTGAGAGTGAATGGTTATCACATGTTTCTCAGGTCCATAAATGGAATACCAAGTCCATGGTGAAAGTAAGAAGAATTTCTTCCTCTTCTTGCTCAGAAAAAGAAAGACAAAAAGAGCAGCTTCTTGGGTCAGCAGGTTGAGTAGAAGCCACCCTCCTTAGAAAAGGCACCCAAGACTGGGTACTATTTTCTTAGCAGCAGCTGGAGAAGACCCTCACCCTGCCCCCACCCCTGCTAGCTGAACTGAGATCCTTTTATGCAATGTTTTTTTCCAGCCACGGTGCTCAAAATTGGGGAAACACGACGGTTTTCTCCTTTATACAGCATATACGGCTGTCGGTGACAGAAATCTCACCAAGGCCTTTCTTTTGTAGGCAGTGGCTAAAACGGCCTGTCTTTGAGATTTATGTCTTTCAAGACCCTGTGAGCCACTGTCACCTGTAGTTGTACCTCAAAAGCAAATAAAGGGAAGAGGAATTTTGTGAAGGTTTTTCTCAAATCACTGTCACTGGCCGTCAGTCTATTTGTCTCCCTTCTGTGAAAGGGTCTGTTTTGCGGGCTTGGCAGGAGCGGCCACCTTCCTGCAGCAGGTTTACAGGCCCCAGCAGGAAGCCAGATCTGGAGGCAGCTGAGAAAGAGAAAACTCTGCTCTGTCTTATCAGAAGCCAGAGCTTTGGAGCTGGGGCAGGTGCATTCGGTTACTTGGGAGTGGGGAGTGGGGATTCGAGGAAGGTTCTGAGGTACGAGCACCTCAGAATCAAGCCAGCCGAAGCCCTGTGTGAGCTTTGATTTTGATCATTCAAACGGTTCAAAACTCTGTGAAACTTGAAGATCTGAGTTTTCTCTCTCTCTTTCCTAGTCTGTCCCATTAGCTCATCAAGATTAGAGCCTTTTGGTTTTCATAGTTAATTATTCTTTGGTATTCTATTTCAGGGTTTTGAAATCAAATTGCTTATGTTGGGCTTCCCTGGTGGTGCAGTGGTTGAGAGTCCACCTGCCGATGCAGGGGACGCGGGTTCGTGCCCCGGTCCGGGAGGATCCCACATGCCGCGGAGCGGCTGGGCCCGTGAGCCATGGCCGCTGAGCCTGCGCGTCCGGAGCCTGTGCTCCGCAACGGGAGAGGCCACAACAGTGAGAGGCCCGCGTACCGAAAAAAAAAAAAAAAAAAAAAAGTTGCTTATGTTTTACCCTCTCCCGTGTGATTAGGTTATCTTTTATAATAAGACTGCAATAATCCTTTCAAGAACACAGCACTTTAGCTCGGCACTCTCAAGGAAGATGTCCTAAATGTCCCATGAAGTTTAGTCTTGTAGGAGTGAGAAAACACCACCGGTTCCCGTTATTATGAATCCAGAAGTGCCACTGCACATCATCCATCATCACAGACCTAGAAAAATGAAAAGAAAACCTATGTTGAGCTGTCTGATTAATGCAAACTGAAGGAGTGCTTATGGGGTGGCAGCTCTTTGGCTTCGTAGGATGAATGAGCTCCAGGACCTGAGGAGTCTTTTATATGGTGCTCGTAAGGCTGAGCAGGTCTGTTTACTGCTTTGAAATTCTTTCTCCTGGTGTGAACGGGTAACCTTATCAGTGGGTTGTACAAGGCTTTCTAGCCAAAAAAGAAAATATGTACTTTGGAATCTCCGCTGATGGGGCCCCAGGGGGAATAAAGAGAAAAGTCAAATGCATGTCTCAGGCTACACGTGGGAAACAGGAGGAGTTTTTTTTTTTTTCAGATACTCATTAAGATCTCAGCTCAGTTATCAACTTGGAGGCCTTTCTTGGCCACCTCCACCCACTCAGTCATCTTCTCCCCCTCTTGCTTGATTTTTCTTCAAAGTGCTTATCACTATTCAAAATCACCCTGCTTATTTCTTATTGTCCATCTCCCCACACTATACGAGCCATGAAGGCAGGAACCTTGCCTGTCTTGTTTACTGCTGCATGTACCAGAACATGGGGTACCTAGTAGATGCTCAACACACTTTTTTAAAATGGGTGTCAGGTGAGGGGAAGTTGAGAAAAGAACAGGAAGAGGCAAAGGTTGGAATCAGACCTAGGTTTGAATCCAAATCCTTCACTTATTGGCTGTGTGCCTTTGGAATAATTATTGAACCTCTCTGAGTCTCAGTTTTCTTATCTATAAAATAGGCTACTTCCCAGAGGAGCAATGGAGGATTAAATGAGACAAAGTAACGGTAACATCTGGCACAGGGTCTGGTACATGGAGGTACTCAATAAATACTAGCTCATTCTCCAATCCTTAACAGTAACAATTGTACAGGGCGAGAAACAGGGCCCTTCACCGCCCACACATGTCCAGAGGTTTTCAGGCCTCCTTCTTGGGTCCAGGAATGGTATCTCTGAGGAAAGTAGTACTAATCCTTTTTCGGCTCCAAGGAGAATATAGACAGTTTCACGTAGTTCTACATGCATGAGTTAAATATAGGGTCCCAAGGATTCTGTACCCAGAGCTGGCTCTTCAAGAGATGGCAACACTGGGCTTCCCTGGTGGCGCAGTGGTTGGGAGTCCACCTGCCAATGCAGGGGACACGGGTTCGTGCCCCCGTCCGGGAAGATCCCACATGCCGCGGAGCGGCTGGGCCCGTGAGCCATGGCCACTGAGCCTGCGCGTCTGGAGCCTGTGCTCCGCAACGGGAGAGGCCACAACAGTGAGAGGCCCGCGTACCGCAAAAAAAAGAAAAAAGAGAGATGGCAACACTGCCTAGAAGACAAGACTCCTGCCCTCCTGAAGCCTTTTGTTCTCATCCTCAGCTGAGGGCCTCCATGAGAACCCCAAAGGCCTTGAGACAGGTCACCTAGGCCCCTTGCTCTCACAGATGCCACTAACAGCCTTTAGAAAGTGTTTATCAAGGCTGATCTTCCAGATTTCCAATGGTGTTACCTCTCTAGGCAACCTGGCAACAGAGATTACTTCTCTCCATGGCCCAGTTAATGTCTCCCTGCCACTCACTTTGGTATTTTCCTTTTTTTCACGTAAATATGTGTTTTTTTTCCTTTCTTTTAAAAAAAATTCTTAACATTCAGGCGAAAGAACTGGTTCTGCCTCTTTTGCGTTTCCAGAGACCCCAGCCTCTGCTGGGGCAGCTTTAAAGCAGGTCATCCCTCCCTTCTAGCGAACTGAGCCTTCGGGAACTGGAAATTTGGACGGTTCTCGTTTTCAAAAAGAAGCAGGCCTCAGGATGGGTCACATGGCGGTTGGCAGCAGCCAGTCCTCATTTTGATTCTGTGTGCCACGTGCCGTCCAGAGGTGCTGGGTTGATGTTTTATTCATTCATTCAGTGGACAGTGGAGCGGCCTAGTGAGATGGAAGGGACACAGCCTTTTGAATGAGTCAGACCCCAGCTTCAAACACTGGCTCTGCCACTTGCCAGCTGCCTGGCCCCAAATGTTGGGAAAAGGAGACACTAATCTTACCTCGGAGGGTTGTGGAGTGGGAAACAGTGTGCTGTCATGGTTAAGCATTCAGACCCCCAAGTTGCCCCCTTGCATCCATTGCCTGGCTCTGCCACTATTTGTTCTGCATCTTTGGAAAAGTTACTTAACCCTCCAGGACTCAACTGCTTCATCGTGTAAAATAGGGTTAACAACGGTAACCCATCCTAACAGTGTTGTGGTGCAGGATGAAATGCTTCTGAAAGGCTTGGCCCAGTGCTCAGCACATGCTGGGTGTGCAGTACATGTCCACTACTGGATAATAGAGGTAACACATGTAGCCATTATTATTACTAATGTGCTATGTTGACTTCCTCTGTTGGGCCAGCCTCATGCCAGGGGTTGGGGATGCATTGGGTCACAGAGCTCAAGGGCAGGAGAAGAGACATGAAAGAAATTATTATCCTGCAGAAGTCTTAAGTACTGTCATTGATGGATGGCAAGGGGCTGTGGAACAGTGAATTCCAGAATGCTGGTACCTCTGCTCCAGAGTATCAGAATTCCTTATGTAGAAAAAGGGCTACGGTGGAGTGAAAGTGCATTGGAAGTTTGGTGGGTTTTGTTCATTCAGTTTTTCACTGGGAAATGCTAAGGCCCTGAAGTAGTATATTAGTTTGCTATTGCTGTAGTCACAAATCACACAAACTTAGTGACTTAAAACAACACAAATTTATTCTTTTACAGGTCTGGAGATCAGAAGTCTAAAACGAGTCTTCCTGGGCTAAAATCAAGACGTTAGCTAGGCTGCCTTCCTTTCTGGAGGCTCTAGGGGAAAATCCATTCCCTTGCCTTTTCCAGCTTCTTGAGTCCCCCTGGATTCCTTAGTTTATGGTCCCTTCCTCCATCTTCAAAGCCAACAATGGCCAGTGGAGTCTTTTTCACATTTCACCACTTTGACTCTCCTGCCTCTTCCCTCCCTCACTTCTAAGGACCCTTGTGATTACATTGGGCCCACCTGGATAATCCAGGCTAATCTCCCCACCTCAAGATCAGCTGATTAGTAATCTTAATTCCATCTGAAACCGTAATTCCATTTTACCACACATACTCACAAGTTCCAGGGATTAGGACATGGGCACCTTTGGGGGCCGTTATTCTGCCGACCCCAGGTGGGAAGGTGCCGTGTGAGTTTGAGGTATTGTCCAGAGGCCCCTGTGGCTGAAGCGCGGAGAGTGGGAAGGGACCTGGGGAGAGGTCAGAGGCAGGCCTTTCAGGCATGGTGCCTTGGGGAGTTCTTGGATGCTCTTACACAGAGGAATGACATTTGATGGCTTGCATTTTTAAAGGGCTTAGTCTGTTGGTTGTATAGAGAAAGGATGTGGCGAGGGGTGCCTGAGAGGAAGCGGCGAGCCCATACTGAGGTCCAGGGACAGTGGTGGACTGGGAGGGGGATGGGAAAGGGGTGAATCAGAGATGTTGTCGACAGGATTGCTGGAGAGTGAACGTGAGGTGTGGAATAGAAGGAGACTCCAGAGGGCTCTGAGGTTTCAGGTGGATGGTGCTGATGTTTCTGGACATGGGAAGATGATGTGGATCCCAGGGCCACAGACCACAAGTGCTAATACTTACGACAGAGTTTTCTATGTGCCGGGAGCTGTGCCGAATGCCTTGCATTGTAATTACAAACAGCCCTCCGTATCCATGCATTCTGCATCCACAGATTCAACCAACCGAAATTCAATCTGAGGTTGGTGGATCCACAGATGCAGAACCCAGGGATAAGGAGGACCAACTGTACCAAGCCATTTTACATAAGGGACTTGAGCATCCATGGTTTTTGATATCAGTGGGGGTGTCCTGGATACCAAGGGATGACTGCAATCCTTGCAGCCCCATTGGAGGCAGGCATGGTAATTGCTCCATTCTATGAGAAGCATAGAGTATTCTGACAAGAGCATAGACTGCCCGGGTTCAAATCCTGGCTCTGCCACTTGCTTGCTGTGACACTTGGGCACATGCCTCAGTTTCCTCATATGAGAATGGGAGCAATGATAGACTAATCTTATAAAATTAGTGTGACAATTAAAGAGTTAACATATATGGAACACACTGATGACTCATGGAAAACACTGGTTAAGCATAATATAACAGTATCCTTATCTTTAAACAAATGAGATAATCGAGGCACAGAGAGGTCAAGTATCTTGCCTAAGGACACACAGCTGCGGAAAGCTGGGATCCAAAGCCAGGCTCTTAACTACCATGCCTTACCTCCTCCTTGAGAGGACCTCTCAGAGCTGTGGTGAAAACTGCACGTGCTAATACATATAAAAGCCCTCTTCATGGTGTTTGTCACATGCTATACATTCCATAAGTGTATGTATGTGGAAGTGCAGTTTCTTTTTCTGTAAAATGGGAGTGATGATGACACCCACCCTGCCTCACTCACAGGACCATAAGGCTCAAATCAGGAAGGCAAAGCACTTTGGAAATAGTAGAGCTACCTACACATAGGCCATTTTTATACTCAGTTTCTTCAAAACGGCCTTGTTGAACCATTTCCCCTTGGAATTTCACTCACAGATATGCTGAGGTCTTTCATACTGTTGTTCATCTTTGTCCACAACTCCCCATCTCCCCGCCTCCACCCTGATGCCCAGGCTTTGACAGAAGAGAGTGGGGAGGACCCTTCACTTTGCAGTCAGGGAACCAATCTCAGTGCAGTGGCAGAGCTCAATTTGCTTGTGACCTTCTCCATCAGCTCCCTTTGTTCATCTGCAGACTCTGCACCAAGGTCATAAAGTGTCCCATGGGAATGTGTCTCACCCGTTCTTGCTATCCCTGTGGCCTCACAGTTGGAGCTGTTCCCTTACTGGGCCTTCTAAGACCCTTGTTGAGGCAACTCCACCAGGCAGTAGGTGTTTCTGTCCCAGGCATCCCCCTTTCCCCTTGGTTCTCACAGCACTAGCAGCCCCAGGAAGCTCCCCCTCTGTTGTCACCATCCTTAGATATTTATTCAACATACTTTTATGGAGGACCTCTATGTGCTGGGCAATCTGTTAGGTGCTGGGGAGCAATCGTGAGCAAATGGAGCCTGTGTTCTGGGTGTGGGAGGAATAGATACTAATTAACCAATCACGCAATGAATGTAAAGTTCTGACTTTAATAATCCTCTATAATAGGAAGATTCAACGCAGTCCAGGAGGTCAGGCTTCTCTAGGACATGGAAACTAAGCCGAGATCTGAAAGATGAGTGGAATTTACCAGGAAAAAAGTAGAGCGAGGAGTGGTCCAAGGAGAGGGACTATCGTGTGCAAAGGCCCCGTGGCAGGAGGAGGCATTGCTCTTTGAGGAACTGAGAAAGAAAGCTAGTACGGCTGGGCAGAGATGGGGAGGAGAAGCTGACACTGGAAGCATGAATGGGTGGACTCTACAAGGCTTGATGGGCCTTACTGAGTTTGATCTTTATATCTGATGGAACTGTTTGAGTGTGTGTTGGGTGTGGGGTAAAGATATGAATAAATTTGTCCTTCGAATAATCACCATGGCTGCAGTGTGGTTGAACCATGTAGGAGGCCAGAGAGAACTCCTCTAGGCCAGTTAAGAGGCTGCTGCAGGAGTCCCATGAAGAGATGGGAGTGGTATGGATTAGAGTGGTGGTGCAGAGAGAAATGGATGAAGAGATACTCAGTAGATAAATTAATAGTGTAGCAGTCATCCTATGGCTGCTTTTTACTGAGCACATACTATGTTCCAGCTGCTGTGCTAAGCACTTGGCAAGTGTTATCTTATTTAATCTCAGGGTTATTATAAGGATTAAATATTCCTGTCCTTTTACAGATGAGGAAACTGAGACTCAGAGAGGTTAAGTCACTCACTCAAGGCTGCACAGCCAGTAGGTAGCAGAGCCCTAGAGCAGCTTCTCAAACTTTAATGTGCATTTGGATAACTTGAGGATCTTGTTAAAATGCTGGCTTTGATTCAGCAGGTCTGGGGTGGGGCCCAGGATGCTGCATTCCTAACATGTTCCCTGGGTATGCCCAGCTGCTGGTCCCTGGACCACACTGAATAGCAAGGGTCTGTCTGCCTCCAGGTCCCACACTCTCAGCCATGGTGCCTTAGAACAGCTGCAGATGGGGTGAGATTTCTGAGACTGCTCAAATCTGAATCCCATCCTGGGCAGGATGTGGGCGTGCTCTCTGGACCTCAGATAGGTCAGAAGTCATATCACATTTGCACTTCCTACATTTGTCCTTCAGTAGCTCAAGCAAACCCAGAAGTGAAAGGGTTAGAGGCAGCACCTCCCTGTCTACTCCCCACCCACCCCTCCACCCCTCAGCACAACCAAACCCCATCCTGCATCCGCTTCTGAACTATAGGCCAGGGGTTATGTGCATTCACAGATGTCTCATCAGCAGTTGTCAGTCAGATCATTTTGTGGGGCACCCATAGAATGGGGTGGACTGAGAAATCTAATGTGGATGGTTTTAGGTACCAAGCTGTCAGCTGTTTCCCTGGGCTGTGCTGAAAGTGAAGGAGAAAAAAATCACTGTAACATTCTAATCTCTTGATCTGTGTGGTCATTAGATCCTGGGATCATTAGAGACCAAGCCCTTTCCCACTCAGCCCCTGCAGACGGGCCAGGTGTCACTGCTGGGAGACACCAATAAGGCTGCAAGTCACTGTGTGAGCACTTGTCTTTAATGACTGGGAAAATCCATTTCCCTTCCTGGCAGCTTTGAGATGTTGCAACTGTGTTTCTGGGTCATTGCCGGACCTGATCCTGTCTGTGTGCGTGTTTTATTTTTTATTTTTTTGGTTTATTTATTTATTTATTTATTTATTTTTGGCTGCGTTGGGTCTTCATTGCTGCGCGCGGGCTTTCTCTAGTTGCAGCGGTGAGCGGGGGCTACTCTTCGTTGCGGCAGGCAGGCTTTTCATTGTGGTGGCTTCTCTTGTTGCGGAGCATGGGCTCTAGGCGCGCGGGCTTCAGTAGTTGTGGCACGTGGGCTCAGTAGTTGTGGCTCGCCGGCTCTAGAGCATAGGCTCAGTAGTTGTGGCACACGGGCTTAGGTGCTCCACGGCATGTGGGATCTTCCCAGACCAGGGCTCAAACCTGTGTCCCCTGCATTGGCAGGCGAATTCTTAGCCACTGCGCCACCAGGGAAGTCCACGTGTTTTATTTTTAAAAGGGGAGAATGTCTCACTCTTTCAATGATCGCTCCTTTCTCCCTAGCTGCTGCCAAAGAACTTTCCAATGCAAACTTTCTATTCAGTTTCCCACTCTCAAGGCGGTCCGCCAGTATTCCTATTTCTTCCTCTTCTCAAACGCATCATTTCTTGGCTCCATCATTCTGGGGCCCCTCAGGCTGGGGTGGGTGTCTTTGTCCCCCTGGGGTGGGCAATGCAGTGGATTCTAGTCACTTTTCTGCAGGAGAGGGTTCTAGAGTTCTGAGACAGGTAGAAAGAACATCTTAAACAAAATAATGTCTGCCTCAAATTAGTAAATATTTTTCATTTTAAGAGTTCATGTCATTGCAATTTGTTCAGGTGGACAAGAACAGCTTTTGTTTGAGAAAGAACTGAAGAGGTGTCTTAGGCTTCTGCTCTGATTGCTCTGCCTCTCACTGGAGCTTTGTTTCCTGCCTCTGCAGAGCTCGGTGAAGGGAAGGCTTTGTGATCTATTGTTAGGTATTCTTTGAATCTATAATGCATAGACTGCTGGAAGGGAGGGGCTTCCAGCCCATCCAGAGCTCCTGTCTCTAGCATGGACACGCATGCATGCACACACACACGTGCACACACACAAAAATGATGACTGCCTGGTGTGTATTTCTAGAACCCAGTGGGGGCAGAGGTGTTTAGTTCTCGTGTCTCTTGATTCTTAGAGCCACCTTCTTGATTTCTCTTTCTGTAGCTCAGGCTGCCCCTACCCCCATCAGCTGCTTCACTTCTCTTGCTGGTTGGCCCCCTTTCTGACTCCTGGCTGAAAAGGCCTTCTCCTCTATCAAAACTCCCTCCCTCCCATCCACCCCAAGGCCGACCACCTACACAATCCCTTTAGGCTTTAGAAGTAGCACTATAACATTTCTTCCTTATGTTTTTCATTTTAACAATCTTTCATTTTCACCTTACAAACATTTCTAGATATTCATTATAGAAAATCCAGAAAATATAAGTCAATAATAAGAAAAAAATAACCACTAAACCTCTCAGTATCTGACATAACCACTGTCAGCATTTTTGTGCATTTCCTTCCAGTTTTTTTTTCCTTTAAAACACTCATACATAGTCCAGTGATCTTCATACCATATAACTTGGTATTCTGCTTTTCCAACTAATATTATATAATGAACATCTTTGTGTGTCTCTCCCTATATAGTGATATTTAGTTTATATCACTAAACGTTCGGAAACACAATTTTTAATACCCGTTTCATACTTTACATTTCATACTTTAGCCCTTGCACGATTATTTTTAATTGGGAACAATACCTATCCTGTCAAGCCCACTGAACTGCCTGATCAAATGAGAGAAAGTGTGCAGAGAGCTGCACAAATATGCGCAATGATCATTCATGATGTTAGTTTTATCTTCCCAAGTGAACTACTTTATGTGTTGTCACGAAATTGTTATATGCTTTCCTATTCAAGTTTTGCACAGCAGTGGGCAAAACTAGCTGTCTGGGTTTAATCCTTAAAAGGGAACGTACTTATTAATAACTTTTAATTTTTTTCCTAGCAATTTCTTAGAGGCTCTGGCCTAAGGAACTTACCTGAAATATAGAAAAGGGAGTGTGCACAAAGATGTCCATTATGGCATTATTTACAATAGCCCCAAAATAGAAACCACTGACATGTACAATTATATGGGAGGAAGGTTGAGTAAATGATACTGAACCTACTTGCAAAGTTATTATATAGCTATCTAAAATGATGTTTACAAAGCCTTTGGAATAAAATGGAAGATGTTTATGTCATCATCACTGGAAGAAGCAAAGATAAATGAAAAAGAGTGGAAAGAAAGACACCAAAGTGGCAACAGTGGTTATAATACTTAAATGATAGATGATTATTTTCTTTCTCTCTGTTTTTCTGCAATGAGCTTGTATACCTTGGATGCATTAAACGATAGGTAGGTAGGTAGGTAGGTAGGTAGGTAGGTAGGTAGGTAGATGGATGGATAGATAGATAGATAGATAGACAGATCAACCTTATTTTTTAAACTATCGGAAAGGATGTAAGCAGAAGAGGCAAGTACAGGGCACAGAACTGAGTTCAAGTGAAAGCAGTGACCCAGAGGTGGGAGAAAAGGGCATGGGGGGCTGAGCCCAGACTGGGCTGGAACTTCTGGAAAATGCTTAGAACCACAAAAGGTGCCTTTTAGTTTATTTTTGGAGCAGGAAGAACAGAGTAAGGATGGGCACCTCATTTGAACATGGTAATATAATTATAAAAGGAGAAACCAAAATTGCTGGTTCCTCATTTGCTCCATCTTCTGACCAGCGTGGGCGGGACAGGCTTGGTGAGGGGAATGTGAAAGCCCAATAGGGCTTTTGAGGAACCGAGGGGTAAGAGGAGCCACAAAGAGACTGGCAACAAGCACATTCTATCATAATTTATACAAGTGGGGAAAACAGAATTCTGTCATGTATAAATCTGGGTGAAAATGACATCAACATCCTGTAACGTTCCCTAATATTTTTTTAAAAAGAATTCAGACTTTTAAAAAGTTGCAAAAAATACTACAAAGATTCACATTTACCCTTCACCCAGATTCCTCAAATGTTAGTGTTTTACCCTGTTTGCTTTGTGTACACTCTTCTCTCTCTCTTGCTACACACACACACACACACACACACACACACACACACACACACGAGGTTTCTGAACTATTTGGGAGTAAGTTGCAAGCATGATGCCTCTTACCCCTAAATACTTCATTGTGTGTTTCCAAAAGGTTGGTTCTACTTTTCTGCGTTACCATAGTAAAACCAGAAAATTAACATTGACACAATACTGCCTGATCCCTATACCCCATTCACATTTTGTCAATTATCTTGATGATTGTCCTTTATAGTAATAATAATAATAGTAGTTGTTATTATTTCTGCTCCAGGATCGCATCCAAGATCATGTATTACATTTAGTTCATGTCTCTTTAGTCTCCTTCAGGCTGAACAGTTCCTCAGTCTTTTCTTTCACGACCTTGATGTTTTTGAAAAGCAAAGGCCATTCATGTTGTAGGTTGTCTCTCAATTTGGGTTTGTCTGATCTTTCCTCATGATTCGGTTCAGGTTTGCATTTTTGGCAGGATTACCACTGAAACGACATGTGGTCTTCTTAGTGTGTCATATCAAATGGCATGTGCTATCTATTTGTCCCCATTAATAGTTTTTAAAAATATAAATTAATAACAGCTTTACTGAGTTATAATTCACATATGATAAAATTCACCATTTTAAAGTGTAAAATCCAGGGCTTCCCTGGTGGCGCGGTGGTTGAGGGTCCGCCTGCCGATGTAGGGGACGCGGGTTCGTGCCCCGGTCCGGGAGGATCCCACATGCCGCGGGGCAGCTGGGCCCCTGAGCTGTGGCCGCTGAGCCTGCGCCTCCAGAGCCTGTGCTCCGCAACAGGAGAGGCCACGGCGGTGAGAGGCCCGCGTACCGCAAAAAAAAAAAAAAAAAAGTGTAAAATCCAGTGGATTTTAGTATATTCCCAGAGTTGTACAGTCATTATCACAATCAATTTAGAACATTTTCATCATCCCAAAAGGCCCCATACCTATTAGCCGTCATTCTCCGTGTCTTTTTCCCTCACCCCTGGTGACTACTAACCTACTTTCTGTCTATAGGTGTGCCTATTCTGGACATTTCATATACATGGAATCATATGCTGTATGGCCTTTAGTGTCTGGTTTCTTTCACTAAACACAGTGTTTTCAAGGTTCATCCACATTGGAGCATGTATCAGCACTGCATTCCTTGCTATGGCCAAATAATATTCCATTGTATCTATGTACACATTTTGTTGGTTCATTCATCAGTCAATGGACATTTGGGTTGCTTCCACTTTTGGGCTGTTACAAATAGTGCTGCTATGCACATCTGTGTACAACTTTCTGTATGGACATATGTTTTTAATCTTCTAGGGTGTATGTCAGGGTACCCAATACCACCGCTAGGTTCAGTGATTCACCAGGAGGGCACATAGTCCTACTCCTGGCTGATTTACTGCAGTGAAAGGACACAAAGAAAAATCATCAAAGGGGAAATGTGCATACAGGGAAGCCCTGGGGAAACGAGACCCAGCATGCAAAAGTCCTCTCTGGGTGGAGTCCCCCAGAACACACTTCAGTCCTTCAGCACTGAGCTGTGATGACACGTGTGAGACGCCATCCACCAGGAAGTTCATTAGAGACTCAGTGCCCAAGGTTTTTACTGGGGGCTGGTCATGTAAGTACCCTCGGCCTAACATGTTCCAAAATTCCAGACTCCCAGAAGGAAGGCAGGTGTTCAGCATACACCACATTGTTTGTACAGTCTCGGTGCAGTAAACCACCCTTACCCATCAGAGAATGGTGGGAACACTCACTAAATCCAAGTTCCCAGGCACCAGCCAAGGGCCAAATTTGCAAGCAGAGCCTTTCTAGGGATAGAAGTCTCAGGCCTACTGTGTTAACTCTGTTCTGCACAGGTCTGCACCCAGGAGTGGAATTGCTGGGTCACATCGTAACTCCATATTTAACTTTATGCCAAACTGTTTTCCAAAGCAACTGCACCATTTTCATTTCCACCAGCAATTGATGAGGTTTCCACTTCTCCACAGCCTGGCCCACACTTGTTATTGTCCATCTTGTCGATTATAGCCATCCTAGTGTGACTGATAGGTTTTTAAGTTAGTGATTTGCAGGCATTTAGAACCAAAAATGAGGATCCATAGGAGCCAAAATGCGTTCTCTAAGAACAAATCATACCAGTCTAACCACTGATTTTTCTTAAAAGAAAAAAAAAAGCCATCTGTTTTCTCTGTACTAGCTGTACTGGGGCAGAGTGCTTTTGTATTTCAGTCCTGTCCTTCATAATATCTTCGTATACAAAAATGGAGACACAGGGCTTGGACTGATTATCTGGAAGATTCCTCACTTGTTGACAGATGACACTCAAAGAGCAGTGCTGGAGCCAGGTGAGGGGCCCCTGCTGCTGTTTCCCCAACTCTGTTCTCAGCCCAGCCATTTAATGTTTCTCTCTAAAACTTGGGGGAGACACAGATGGCGGTCCCATGAAAGCAGGCAGAATACCCAAAACACGCAGACACACACACTCGCTGAATGATAAGATCTGGGTCTGGAAAGATCCTCACAGCATGGAATGAGTACAGAGAGTCCAGTGAGATGCAGTTGTTAGGGACAAATGGCAAGTCCACACCCACAGGATCTGGTCCAGATATAACCAGGGAGAGTTTGCACTTCGGTTTCTGCTCGTTACCAAAAACCAACCATAACAAATGGGTGATGAAGTCTGGGCACCCTGGAAAAACGTTGTGATGTGTATCTGCAGTTTCAGGGGATTTAGAGCTCTGCCATCAGGCAATCTGTTGAAGGAGCTGGGCCGTTCAGCCGGCCAACAGGCAGCCTAAGGTGACTTGAGAGTTGGCTCCCCCTGGATGAAGATCTGTGCTGGGAGCATATGAGCTGTCTTCCCCAAGGGCCGCAGGGAAAAGCAGATTTAGATCGATTAAGAAAGAACTTTGTGAAACTCTGCAATTGAATGAGCTGCCTGGTAAAGAGGTAAGCACCCTTTCACTGGGGGTGTTCAAAGAGAGATTACTTAGTCTTTTTAAGGAACTTGCATGGGGCAGGAGGTGGCCTGAGTTCTTTGAAGCCTTAGAACTGCCTAAACATGAAGCCAGGGACTGTCCGTCTCTAAAGCCAAGTCCAGGGGTTGCCCAAGGCACATATCACCAGTTCCAGAGTGAGATTAGCCTTTCTTTCTGTAGGTCATCCTCTTCTTGTGCCCCTCACAATCCTACTTGTCCATCGGACACTTGGGTGCCTGTGAAGCTCCCCTTGAGACACACGCTTGCCTTCTTCTGAGCACCTCTGTTACTTAGAAGCCCCCCCACCCCATCCCCCCGACCCATTACCTATTTTACCTGTGATGTGTGTGGTCCACACGTCAAGCCTCCCAGCCATGTGTTAAGCTCCAGAGCCAATTTTCTTGTTTGTTCTTACTTTCATTGAGCAAATATTTAATGAGCACCTATTATGTGTCAGTCCCTTGGTGAGTTGCCAGGCACGCAGCAGTGACTAGGGGATGGGGGCACTGACCAAATAGTTGCGAGTATAAAAGCTTAACTGCAGGCTGCTGTGGGACCTGACATCAGGAATGTGAGGAGGTCGTGGGGGCCTGGCTGGGGAGGAGGACTCCCTGCAAAAGTGCCCTTTCAGCTGAGAGTTGAAGGAAGATAAGCAGTTGGCAGGAAAGTGGAGGGAGGGGTCTGGGGGAGCACAGGCTAGGACAACTGGTAGGTTGGGGCACATTAGGAAGAGAAGTGAGGACCACCTGGCTGGGGACTTTCTCCGTCATCCCCGCTTATCCAGCGCCTGGGCTTGCGACCCGAGGTGGGAGACACAAGGATTAGCGTTCGAGGGTCTGTGTGGCCTTGTGCACGTGTGTGTGTGAGAGCAGCTCTAATTGCCTCTGAATCCTGTCCCAAGTGACACAGGGATTATTTGTGCCTTCCTTCCTCTCCATTGATGTGGATGACTGCGAGAACAGGCCATGTTCCAACATCCCCACGTCCCTGCAGTGACAGCTCCTTTGAGAACATGTAGATACCCATGGTTCTCTTAATTACTCCTGCACACCCACTTCTCTCTCTCAAGCAGGTGGGGTTTGGGGGTAAGGTGCAGTCCTCGCCCTCCAGACCTCTGCTCCTGCTTTCCTGCTGTCATTTCTGTTTTAACAGCCTCCTGCTGCTCCCCTACCCATCCCCCATCCCTCCCTCCCCTCACACTGACTTAATCGAGGCCCCCCCCCGCCCCAAGAATAAGAGAGACTGAGGGAGGAGGCCAGTCTCCCTTAAGCGCTCATACCCGGCAATTAGTTTCCCTTATTGCCAATTCAAGATAAGTAGAAAATAACCAAGGAATGGAACCAGGGCTCAAAGCCTGTGTCGAGTGCTTGGCATGCAGTACCATGACATTTGCATGTGTGTCTCCTGGGAAGCCACACATCAGGCCAAGCATGGGGGTGGGGTCTGCTGGCCTGGGAGCTGAAAGAGCTGTATTCCAGCCCTGCTGGCTGTGCCACCCTGACCACCTTCCATCTCTGAGCCTCAGTTTTATCATCTATGGAGAGATGGTACTAGATTATTCTGCCATTTCACAGAGAGCCCAGGCCACAGACCTGTCAGGTCTGCCCTCCTGGTCTGTGTGTTTTGGCCCCAGTGGTGAGCATGGCAATGGTTACTGTCCAGGTGTGCCTGGAAGAGATGGCTGCTAGACCTTGGCACCAGGAGTGGCAGAGCATGGAGAACGCAGGTGGCGATGTCCAGAAAGACAGTGCTGAGGCAGGAAGGTAGGCTGGGAGATGGAGGGAGGAAGCAGAAGGGTGCCAGACAGTGTCTGGAAGTGAGCTGAGAAATATAAATAAACACACATAGTAGACTGCTGGTTCTCAGATGTGGCCTATGGACCACGTGGGAATGTGTTAGAAAGACAGAGTCTCAGGCCCCGCCCCAGACCTGCTGGATCAGACACTCAAGGATGGGGCCCAACAGCCTGTTTTAACAAGCTCTCCAGGTGATTCTGATGCACGCCAAAGTCTGAGAACTAATAAGATGGATGAAAGGAGGGGTGGATGGATGAGGCTTGGAGAACCAGATGGGTATTTTAAAGGCTGAGCAGGAAAGAGGACTCGTGTTTGTTGATCACTTGCTGTGTGAAGTCGAAAACTGGGCATTTCCAGCTACTTGCTTTCAGTTAAACCTTTCAGGATTGTGGCAAAGCAGCCCTTGTTATTCCCATCTCAAAGATGAGGCAGCTGAGGCTTGGAGACATTTAGTTGCTTGCCAAAGGCAAAGAGACAGTGGCAGAGGTAGGATTAGAACCCGGGGCCTCCCGGCCCCGAAGCCTGAGTTCTTTCCACAACACCAGGCTGCCTCCCACCTGCCTGTCCTTCAGCTGTGCCTCCGCTGCCTGGGCTGGCTCCCTTCTCAGCCCCATGGTCACCGCAGAGGCCTGCTCTGCTGTCCTTCTTCTGCAGCCTGCCATCGAAGGCAAAAGGGAGACCCTGGGGAGGGGCGGGGGAGCAGGGCTGGGGACAGATTGTCGCCTTGCGTTCCTCCAGCCTCCAGTGCTAAGTGCAGTTAGGGGACAAAGGTGCTTGTGTGCTTGTGATGCTGCCAAGGGGCTAACAAAGTTGCCTTAATGTAGTAAGAACTCATGCATGCGCTGGGTGACAAAGCTGACAGATACTCATTGCCAAGCCCTGTGCAGGGTACTTTGGGGGAACTGAGGCAAAGAAAATGTAGTTTCTGGCTTCAAAGAGTTTGTGGTCCAGAACCAGTAAAACAAAAACTAACAGTGACCAGCTGGGGTGCTAGGAGGCCTGGGAGAGCCAGCCTGGGTCAAGCCAAGTGCAGGAGGAGTTCAAAGAGACTCAGGCAGTGACTTTAGGGGACAGACCTAAGGCTTCGGAGCCAGAGGGCATGGGTTCAATTCCCAGCATGCTCACTCACTCACTCACTCACTGGGTAATCCTGGGCGAGTTACCTCATGTCTTGACCTGTCTCCTTATCTACAAAATGGAGTTAACAACCCCTAGCTCAAGGAACGGTTCTATTAGATTCTAACAGGCATCCCTCGGTGAGTTTTGTTTCCTTCCCTTCAGAGGGCCACTTTATGTCCGGGAAGGCTTCATGGAAGAGGTGGCTTTTCACTTTGGCACTGACGGATGGCTAGAGTGTATTTAGTGCCTTTTGTGCCTTCTCTGAGGCATCTATGGGTAGACGCAGGACGTGTGGGGCTGTCGGAGGAGAACAGCCTTCCAGGCATAGCTATGAATAAAACAGTGGTGAGAGGAAGTCGTCTTTCTCAATGTGGAAGATTGTTTTTATAATGTGGTTTCAAATCCTGTTGCAAAGGGCAAGGCCAGGTGGCCAGCCCACGCTGTTGGGAATCTCCACGCTCAGGGTCTGTTTCTGGTCTTTCTTAACAGATGATGCAGTTCGCCTGGCAGAGCTACAAGCGCTATGCAATGGGGAAAAACGAGCTCCGGCCCCTCACAAGAGACGGCTACGAGGGCAACATGTTCGGTGAGCTGACGTCGAAAGACCCCCTGCCCCTGGGGGCCGAGCAGAATTTCATTTTTGACTTTTTGCCTCCTGAGCTATGTCCCTGTTTCTCCAGAGCTGGGGGCTCCCAAGTCTGACTTCCTGCAGGGTTGTCTAGGCTTGTGAGCCTTCTAGGTTTGGGGGAAACCCACATGCTTCTCCCTCACCTCACACACTTCTTTATATGCAGCTGTTGTTAATTTTCAGAGCAGACAAACTTGGAAATGTGAGTGGGGGCAGTGAGTGACGGACACTAGTTGCCATGGAGAAGGTGGGCAGATCTGAAGGACACAGAGGATTGGGTTTAAATTGGCTCCTCCAGGTGGCTGTAAAATGATCTTGGGTGTTTTCCTAGAGAAACCAAACATGTATCTGATAAGCTGGGCACACGCGCTGCCTTTAGGGTCTTGGGTGTGTGTCTCTCGCCGGGTGGCTTGGTGGACAAATAGTCACAGTTAGGGAGCAGCGTGGGTGCTGCTGTGTGTTGGCAGCTTGAGTTTGACCTGCAGCCACACTTGCCAACATCTCTGTCGTTTGCAGCCGTGAGATCCTCCTCACCCAGAGCCTCGAAAGCCCTTCTCACCTGGAGAGACTGCAAAGTGCCTCACTGTGGGCACGGCTTTAGATATCAAATGTAATTCCCGGACAAATCACCAGCGCCCCTCTCTGCAGGCCTTTCACGTGAAAAGATGCTGGAGGCACCTGGCTTCCTTCTTCCCTGCGAGACAGCAGCTATCTGGGGAGCTGGAAACAGAAATTCATCACCTGTATTCCCCACCCCTTAGAGACACAGGCTCCTGACATCAAGAACCAAAGAGCTAAGTCAGATGAAAATCCCCAGAAAAATTTCAAAAGCAGGTTTACAAGGCCCCCCATGCATATGGCAGAGTATTTGTGTTACGGGAAAAGGGACACAGGACCTACCTTCCTCCATGTCACCAGGCAGCATCCCAACCCTTCTGGCTGTTCGGACAGTTCACTCCCCTTGGGTAGGGGGGTGTGATTTGGGGTAGCTGCTGCTGCTGCTTTTTCCCCCTGATTATCATAGGCTGTAAGGGAAAAGAGAAAGTATCAAAAAGTGTAAATCAGGCCAAAAATAACTCATTCTACCATGTAGACGCAGCCTCTGTGGACATCTTGTCTTATTTCCTTTCAGTCTTTTCTTCAGTACACTTCCCCTACCCATATACAATATTATGTTCTTCCTTTTCTTTTTTTTTTAACTGAATGTTACATCATATGTGTTTCCCTAACTCGTGTAAATTTTTTCATAAAGAGTATTTTTAATGGTTGCAGTTATTGCATGGATGTGCCATAATTCATTTAACCATCCCACTAAAGGTACTTTCCAATTTTTCGCTATTAAAATAACACGGGGGCTTCCCTGGTGGCGCAGTAGTTGAGAGTCCGCCTGCCGATGCAGGGGACACGGGTTCGTGCCCTGGTCCGGGAGGATCCCACATGCCGCGGAGTGGTTGGGCCCGTGAGCCATGGCCGCTGGGCCTGCGCGTCTGGAGCCTGTGCTCCACAACGGGAGAGGCCGCAGCGGTGAGAGGCCCGCGTACCGCAAAAGAAAAAATAAAAAAATAAAAAAATAACACGGCAGTTATCATCTTTGTGCATAAAACGTTGTCTTAGGATAGGTTCTGAGGGAGGACTCCTGAGTCGTGGGGAGGAAGACAGGTGTTTCCTTAACCTCAAATATGAAATGTGTGGATTCTAGTTTCAGAGGCTCGCTGCCTGACCTGTCCAGATCATAGACTTCCCCAACACCCACATCAGCCCTGGGGAAAGATGGCTGGTGTGGCTCTCATCAAGGTTGTTGGAGCTTTGGCTACTAGTATAAATGAGGGACATAATCCTCTCCTCTCTACACAGTGTGCAGATACTCAGGGAATTGGTGGAGGTTGAGGGGAGGCTGTTGATCTCTGAAACTGCAGAGCATGGGCTTAGCTATTGCTGCGACCATCCACGGGGATAGAGGGAGCACCATGGGGAGCACCACTGGGAGGAACTGGGCTAAACCAAGTCCCATTTTCTGAAATTCCTCAGGGCCTGTGACTTAAATCTCAACCCTTTGGCCCCTTTCCCGTCACTGAGCCTCAGGAAGAGTGGGCAGCTTGGAATGATGCAAAGAAACCTGATAAGCTGGGCACACGCGCTGCCTTTAGGGTCTTGGGTGTGTGTCTCTGGGAGACACAGAACCAGAAGACCTGGGAGCGAGTCCTCACTCCGCCCTGAACTATCTGTGTGGCCAAGTCACCTGACCTCTCTGGGCCCCTGTTCATTCATCTTTCACACTCAGGTTGCTATGAGAGCGTGCAGGAACGTGCAACGGGCCAAGTATATATGAGTGATATAGGATTTCCACAGTAATAAGTGTGGTTGGCAGTTGCCCAGGTGAGCCCATGGAGGCTTCTGAGGTCCCCTGTCTCCCAAGAGCGGCCTTGGCTAAGGCCCTGGGTACCCGATCATCCTGTGCCTGCAGCAGTCCTGGCAGTGAGACAGGGCCTTCCTTCTGCAGCCAGCCACTGAGCTGCAGTGGGAGGCTGGCTCCTGGGAGAAGAGGACTTGTAGGGCCCCAGGCACTGGGCAGGGAGAAGCTAGTCTTGATTTTCTTACACTTTCATTCAGCAGCTGCTTGTTTAGTGCCATGCCCGGTGCTGACGGCTGGGGATGCAGGGATAAATGACACAATGAAAACTCCACCAGCTCTCCAGAGACGTACACTGGCAACCCTTCCTCGGAGCCTCTCTGGGGTCTGTCTAGGTGCTCTCAGAATGAGGGACACGTAGAAGGGATCATGATCAATGATGTGACCAGTCCTTCACTGGCTTGTGGTTCTAGGTCCCTGGAGCCCAACAAGTTCAAAATGACTTCACTACTTCCTGGTTGAGTGACCTTGAATGTTCTCTGAGCCTGAGTTTCTGTAAAGTGGAACGAATGAAAACATCATACCCCCAGCCCAAGGCCTGCCTGACACACAGAACCATCTTACTAGCTGGTAGTTATGCTTATTGTTGCCACAAATGGGTCTGATGATACAAAGGCTTATGGGAACACCCCCAGAGGAGGAGAGTTTAGAGGCATTCGAGGAACCTGGAGGAGGTTCTAGTTTGGGTTGAACCCATGAGGGGCTTGGAGGCCAGACTATTCTGGATGATAGGAGATGAACTGGCCTGAATGAAGCTGCTTCTCATGCCACTGGCTTCTTTTGCTGGACTCATACGGGCTTGTGGGTGGCCTCGTTCCTGGGCTCTGGCAGCCGCTGTCATCAGTCACCTCACTGTAGGCTGGGCCCTGCAGGGCATGTTCAGATGGCAGCTGTCCCCACCCTGCCCTGCCTGGCTGAGTGGTTGTTCAGGGTCCCTGAGCAGCCTCCTGCATCCTGGTGCATATCAGTCTGCCACGGGCTCTTGCAGGCTCCTCCCTGGGCCTGTGGGGCCAAGAGAGCTGCATACGGGGTAGAGTAACGACCTCACACTGGTGCCTGGCTTTGCAGTATTTACACGGGATGCAGCAAAGACATCGGCTGCAGAGCCTGGTCTCCCCGTGTGGCAGTTCACCAAATTTGAATTGGATTTGCCCTCCCCACCACCCTTGCCCCCCTCCCTGAATCTGTTCTCACTTTGAAAGTAAGACCTCTGGGTGAGGCACCCAAGCCAGTTTTTGTGTCCTAAGCAATTCAGTGTTAAAGTCCTTTCCTATTTACCACAATCTGGCTCAGCAGGTCCTGCCAGAAAATGCCCCCAAGCCCCTAGCAGCTGCCAGCAAAGTGGACATGGCCTGTTCCTCACGGGCACAGGGCCGGCACTCATGGTGATGCTCTCATCACTGTGAAGTCACAGAGGTGAGTCTGCCACTTGAAGAACACATTCGAGGAGGGGAGTGTAGAGGAACCAGCCGTAAAGCAGCAGCTGGTGATGCCGTAAAGCACAGTGGCTCAGCCCTCAGAGTTCCAGCTTCCTTACCTGTAAAAGGGGCTGCTCCTAGGACCTGGGGGAAGCCAGCTGAAGAGCATGGACTCTGAGGCCAGATGGCTTGGATTTGCATGCTGCTTTGCCACTTCCCATCTGTGTGACCTTAGGCAAGTTTCTTAACCTTTCTAGGCCTCAGTTTCCAGCCTTAAATTGGGGACAACAGTAATACCTACTCACAGGATTGTTTTGAGAACTAAATGAGTTAATATGTGAGAAGTGCTTATATTCATGCCTGGCACATAGGAAGCATTCTTCAAGTTCAGCTGCTATGAGGTTGACATAAGGCCCTTAGGACAGTGTGTGCTTCTCCCATTTTGACTGGGCTATGACCGAGTCTCCTGGACCCAGGGACCCACGTGAGGACTCCAGGGCTTTCCCAGCCCTGATCCCTCCTGCCCTAGTCCCCTCAGCCCTCAAGCGCCTGTGGCAGAGATCACAGATGGGCAGCTCACTGGTAGTCAGTGTACATCTCACCCTTTCATTTAAGCAGCTTACAATGGAATTTTTAAGAGGGAAGAGTCAGGGGAAAGTTAGGGTTCAAGGCTGTGGAATAAATCGGCCTTCTGACAGCAGGAGGGTTTCCAGGAGAATAGTGGGACCTCATACTCAATGCCAACTGCCAGCCTTAAAGCACTTAATGAGCATTAATCCTCCCAAGAACTCAGAGCGATCATAAGAACTCCATTCTCCCTTGGCATTGGGAAAATCGGTACTGGGCACAGAGTCTTGAGAGCTCCCCAGCAGAGAGGCCCTTTGGTGGCAAGTCCAACTCCCTCATCTTAGAGTTGGAGAAATCAAGCTCAGAGAGGGGAAGGGACTCAACCGGGGTGACACAGCATGTTAATTGTAGGTCTGGAAGTTGAATCCTGGTGGCCTAGTCCCAGCCCAGTGCTCTTTGCACCACCCACTCTGAGATTAGCCAAATTGTCCAAGGCCAGATTGTCAAAGCACAGGCCTCTGGTCCTGGCCAGATCACCACCAGGAACTAGACATTCTCAGAACTCTAGCAAGAGCAAATTGTCTTTCAGGAGGTGTATGATTTGGGAGTCAAGAGCCCACCTGCTTCCTGTACATGCATCACACCAGGCACCATAGCTGTATTCTCTCGTGTCCTCCTCACAGCCCTGCTAAGGTATAAATTACCCCCTTGTCCCCATTTCACAGATGAGAAAACTGAGACTTGGCAAGGCTTAGGACTTGCTTAGTCACACAGTTATCAAGCAGAGACTTAATCACAGGTCTGCTGGACTCCAAAGCCCAATCCACAAACCACCATGCTGCCCTGTCCTCCAGTGACCACATTTGTGGCTGTAGAGAAGGGAGCAGGGGCAGGGGGATGGTCTCAGGGTTGGTGGTGTTGCATCTTCTACTCCAGCGCCCTCACAGAAACCCAGAAAGACATGTATTTCAGGTCAGGGTCTGCGGCCACCCATCTGAAGGCATCATGAGTTATTGGACATCAGCTGACTATTCAGGGCCTGGGAAAAAGATTCAGATTTCCCTCTTTTCTCCCACCATAGGAAAATATTTAATCTCTGCCATTAACCTAAAAACAGCTACTTACAAGACATGCCGTTGGCTGTCAGCATAATGAGCTGAGAAGAGCACGGATTTGAGAAGCAGACCAGCCTGAGTCTGAATTCCGGCTCTGCCACTTACTAGTCATGTGACCTTGGGCGAGTTTCTTAAACTCTCTGCACCTCAGTTTCTCCATCTGTACAATGAGGACAGTGGTGAGGAGTAGATAAAGTTGATGTTTGTAAAACCTGCCCATATGCTTAAATATACTTGCCCATATGCACTCATTAACTATAAGCTACCGCTGTTATTATTATATCAGTTATAAAATAATTGTGAGAATAATTATAGCCTGAGACAAAAAAAAAAAGTGTGTGGCACACAGTAGGCTCTGGATAAATATTGTCAGATGAATGAATTGCCCCCTGCAGTCTCTGCCTGCCCTGTTTTCCCTTAAGCCCTTCCTCCTGGTCCTGCTGTGCTCAGCTCCTCTCATCCTCTGCAGCTGCTTTGACCTCCTCCGTCACAAAGTGCATTAGGAATCGGCAAACTGACCCTGAAAGAGCAGCAGTCCTGCTTAGTCAGCAGCTCTGATCTTGGGCATCTTCTCTGTGGAGGATAGAGGTGCTTGTATAGCCAGAAGCGACGTCCCTCTGCTCCAAGCTGGCCCAGGGTGACCGTGAGAGCCCCAAATTGGATTCTGCCTCTGCCTGGTGAATCCCTGATAGAACTGCCCAACCAAATCCGCATTTCAAGGGATGATTATGGCCTTGGGTGAGTTAAGAGGGAAAATGAACACAGCACGATTTTCAGATCACAGGCTGGGAATGTTCGGCCTTGGAAGAGAAAAAAATCATCTTTGCCTTGTAAACAGAGCAAATATGATGTTGAAGAGGGAATAAATCCAGGCCCCAAGATGTCATTTTTACAATTGCATTTTGGCATGTGACTTAGTGCCTTCTGCAAAACGTTCACAGTCACCTACACAGACACACACACACCAATCTTACAGGGTCTTTATGTGGGCGGAGAGCTGCACTGCAGTGTGGCTGCCGGGAGAACTGCATACTTTGCAGATAGACAGTTTGTGAAAACCACTTGCTTCCCAGTTTCCACAGGTCTCCATGCTGTTTCCACGGTTCTCTGTGTTTGTTTCTGGGTGGCAGCGGTTTTGACTTTGGAGTTACACCTGGGTTCAAATCCCTGGCGTTTACCAGCTGAATTAAATTGGACAAGTCACAGAGTTCTCTGAACCTCAGTTTACTCACCTGTAACAGGAGGCAGGCAGAGCTAGGTAGCCCCAGTACAGTGCCTGGCACCCAGTAAGTCCTCATAAAACATTAGCTTGTTTCTTCCCCAAGTGCAGATACACCCTTCCCAGTCCCTTTCCTATCTCCTCTCTT
This sequence comes from Mesoplodon bidens, assembly GCF_964165515.1. Classification (NCBI taxonomy): domain Eukaryota; kingdom Metazoa; phylum Chordata; class Mammalia; order Artiodactyla; family Ziphiidae; genus Mesoplodon; species Mesoplodon bidens. The sequence continues at coordinate 166,932,265 of NC_138177.1, read as the reverse complement.
ATCGGGTAACAGGGCACTTGGACTTATCTGGCTGAAAATACTATATCTGCTCTTATAAGTTTTGTTTTTCGGAGGTTTTTTTTTTCTTTTCTTTTCTGAAAAACAAAACACCAAGTATCCATAGTTCTTAGAAAATCGATGTCAGGCTGTGTCGCTCCCTGATTTTGGCAGGCCGTGGTGCACATCCCTGACCCAGGCTCTGAGTTTGATTTGAGAAAGAGCTGTCATCAGCCTCCTCGGAGGTGGCGATGTTGCAATTCCTTGGGTAGAATGGGTCAGGCTTAAGGGCAATGAGCAGACCTTCCCGGCAGTCACATGTCTTGGGAGCCCAGGCTGCTCCATCTGCAGGCCAGAGGCTGTCAAAGCACAGGGGAAGTGGATTAGAAGCACCAGTCATTGGCAAATGGCCTTTAGCACAAGGAGGGAAATAGCATAAAAATATTGACCCCACGCATGTGAAGGACAGATAGGACTGGCCGTTGCTGGTCAGATGCTGCAGCTCCATGGGGGCCTCCCTGTGGCCTTGAATGACACATCCAGGGCTCCTCAGCCACCTTCTGAAGACCAGGATGTCCCTCGGGTCACACTGGGTGGTTAGCAAAGCCGAGCGCTCACCTCTAACGTAGCCCGCTGGACTTTCACGCTCTCAGGCTGCTGACCATTCAGGGTGCGCTGCTCTGCACTCTCCTCCCGAAAAGATTTGTTGTTTTCCCAAGCAGTTTCTAATTAAGATGCATCTTAGCTGTTTTCTTTTTCTTTTTGTTTAAAAGGCTTCCCACCAGCACAGAGCATAATTTATTTCTCTAGAAAATATAGCAGCAGGTTGTTGTAAAAAGAAAACTCGAGGCTCGGAGCCTTGGGTCCCCATCCCAGCCCTGGCGCCAGCAGCCATGGGAGCCGGCGACCTCCACTGGGCCCCGTCTCGGCTTCAGTACAAAGAGGTTTGCACCCTGGCCCCTTGCTGTCCTCTCTGTGATTCTCAGTTGGTTACTAGGCTGATTTCTTTCTTTCTCTTTTTTTTTTTTTTTTTTTTCCGCCTCTGAGTGGCTATTTGGGCTATGCCGATTCTCTTGAAATCTGAAATTTTAGTAGCAAGTTTTGCTTCTGTTGGGGAGAAGTGAGTCAGGGTATCTATTCCCAGAGCAAGTTGCTAAGGATGTATAAGATGATTCATATTGAAACTGACATTCCCTCCTGGGGGTGACGTGTTCCAGCCCAATTTACAAAGACCTTTCCTTCCTTGGAAACAAGGCAGAGCCCACAGCAGACAGCCAGCTCTCTTTTCTTCGCACCGCACTGATGGCAAGCACTTGCCAAATTTCCCAGCAAACTCAGTGACAAATAGGTATGTGAATTTGCAAAATCTCAGACTGTCTGTGCCAGTTGGATTCTTTGAAACCATCTGGTCCAGTGTCTAAGGCTGGGGAAAGAGGCACAAGGGGGACAGGGACTCAGGAAGGCCTAATAACCAGGACTTGAACTCTGGTACTTTGACTTGAGCCTCTTTTTTTTCTTTTTAATTACTTTTTAAAAACTGAGATGTAACTTATAACTTACATACAGTAAAATGCACAGATCTTAAGTGCACAGCTCAATGAGTTTTACATGTGGATGCACCCCTTGATCTGCACCCACAGATCAAGATAGAGAGCACTTCTGTTACCCTCCAGAAGGTTCCCCCAGACCCTTCCTGGTCCCCAAGGGCCATTGATGTTCTGACTTCTGTCACCTTAGATTCGTGTTGTCTGCCTTAAAATTTCATATCATACTGTATGTACTTTTATGGTTTACTTTTCTTTCACTCATAATTATGTCATGAAGAGTTCATTCTTTTTCAAGTGTATCCATTCTACTGTTCCTGGACATTTTCGTTCCCAGCATTTGGTAATTATGAGTAAAGCTGCTATAAACAGTTTTTCTTTGTCTCTTTGTTTAACATTTAGTGACTGCTTCAGCCCTGCTCTGGAGAGGGCCCCTCCTCTTCCTGCCTTGACTTACAGGTGAATCAGGGCTCTCAGGCCAGCTGCCTCAAGTGCCCCTTGCAGCAGAAGGGACAGTCGGCCGAGGCTTCCTTCACTACCCCCTCCCCACACTGTCTCACCAGCCCACCCAGCTGTGACACACGGACACAGATGGCGTGAACTGGAGCTTCTTTAGTTCAGCTACTAGGCTAGAAAAGGGGTCTTAATAGAGAAAATGTTGACCTTGGAGTCAGAAGACTTGAGTTGTCCAAACCCTGGCTCCACCACTAACCCGCTGGGTAGGTGTCCCGTTTCCTTTTCTGAGCCTCAATTTTCTCTCCTGTGGAATGGGGATGATGACACCTTCTCACAGGTTGTCACTGGGATCACAGGAGACCATTTCTTTATCTGCCAGTGATCATTCAGTGCCTACTGTGTGCCACTAGACCCTGCTCGAGACACAGGGGAAACAGCGGGGACCAAGATGGACACCCACGTGGATGTCCCAGGCTAGTGAGGAGACGTAGGCATGAACTTGTCGTTTCACTTAAGGCAGTATGAATGCCATGAGGTACAAGCTCACACCAAGGGCTCCTTAACTCATCCTTGGAGGGATGGGCTTCAGAAAGATTTCCTGGGGGAGATGGCCTCAACTGAGGCCTGAAGCATGAATGAAGAAGCATAAGAGAGGGATCACGGGCACAGAAGCACATGTGCAAAGGCCTCGAAGGGGAGATTGAGCACAACTGTGGCTCCTTGGGGTCTAAAAGGTGTTCAGTGTGACTAGAGAGATTGAGGGCATAGTGAGAGACCATCTGTGAGCAGCTGGCATATTAAGGGGATCTATGAATGCTCCCCAGTGTTTTCTCCCCACCCCAGACCCCAAGAACCAGGAGACCTGGCTTCTAAGGGCTTCTGCTCTGTGACCCAGGCAAGGACCGTCCCGTCTGTGAGCTCATTTCCCCACCATACAGCGTGGGCGTCTGGCATATGGGCTCTCATGTTACTTCTAGGCCCTAAAGAGTAGGTGATTGGGCCACTTTGGGGTGTGTTTCACCCTGACTGATGAAAGCCTGGTGCAGCCGAGTGGGCCACTGGCTCAGCGATGGAGGCAGAGGTGCTGCACTGGCTGTGGTGGCCACTCCTCTGGAAGGTGGGGGCCAGGACTTCACATCCACCCCGCCAGGGGCTTCTGAGGCAGGCAGCTCGGTTCTCTGCTCCACAGACGGCTGCTCTCCCAAGCATAAATGGTCGGCATGAGAACCATGCAGCGATCAATAGGAATTGTTGAAAAATTCTGAAGAGAGCCTGGAGGAAGACAAAGAGACCCGGAAGTGTGTTGTCAGCACAATTTGGGGCTAATACTCAAGTCTGTTTTTTCATCAAGTCTGAAAGGCGGTTTAAAATCCACTGCTCTTGTTTTGTTTTGTTTTGTTTTGTTTTGTTTTAATGGCTGGATAAAGCACAATTGCATTTTCTCCCCCAATAACTTTGAATTCTGGGAATAGACCATGTGGGGATAATTGCTGTTGTCTAATCCCACCGAAGGCCGAGCCAATGATTAGGACAGGGAGGGAGGGAGCTGCCGTGCCGGAGGCCCTCCGCCGGCTTCTTACTTCCAGCAGCCAGGGCTCGACTCCCCAGATGACCCTGTTCCCGAAATAGCAGTTGCCCAGAAATGCATCTTCATGTTGTTTTGCAACAAGTAACTGATAGCACATGGGGACATGGAGAGTTTTCATTCAATCCTGCAACTTTGCCTTGAGTACTTACTATGTGGCAGGTTCTGAGCTGGATCGGGAGCAGGGAAAGAGGGTGCAGAAAAGAACAAGACGCGGTGAGCTCATTGGAGAAAAGACGAGTGAAGTCCGCCTGTGGGTCGGACAGAACGTGTGCCTGAGCGGCAGGGCTGTAAGAGAGAGCGTCAGCATCTACGTAAAGTTCCCCACGTTTCATTGCTGGGGAATCACAAAGACGGTGGCATTGGAAAGGAGTCCTATGGGGGGGGCTGGATCCTACCCCAGAGATGCTCAGGGGGTAGGTTTTGACAGACACCCATGAAATCTCTGTTACAGACAGGGGAACAGCTCAGACCAAGCTTAGGTGGTCCTGCTGGGTGGAGTGCTGGTGCTCAGAGAGAGGAGGGTGGTTGGTGGCAGGTGGCGGGGGAGGGGAGGTGAGGGCTGCAGCCTTGAAGGGAAGAAACCTAGTCTGAGCAGCCAGCAGCCAGCCAGGCATTCCCGCACAGGGCTGAACCTCTCCCTTACACACAGTGCCTAGGGCTCACAAAAGTATTTTATTTTACTTATTTATTTTTGGCCACACCACGCGGCATGCAGGATCTTAATTCCCCAACCAGGGATTGAACCCTGACCTCCCCGGCAGTGGAAGCGCCGAGTCCTAACCACTGGATGGCCAGGGAATTCCCTCACAAAAGTATTTTAATTTTAATTTCTCTTAAAATCGGAAGAAAAATATGAATATAATAACGAATATAAAATAATGAATCCAGGGCTTCCCTGGTGGCGCAGTGGTTGAGAATCTGCCTGCTAATGCAGGGGACACGGGTTCGAGCCCTGGTCTGGGAGGATCCCACATGCCGCGGAGCAACTACGCCCGTGAGCCACAACTACTGAGCCTGCGTGTCTGGAGCCCGTGCTCCGCAATAAGAGAGGCCGCGATAGTGAGAGACCCGCGCACCACGATGAAGAGAGGCCCCCGCTTGCCACAACTAGAGAAAGCCCTCGCACAGAAACGAAGACCCAACACAGCAAAAATAAATAAATAAGTTAATAAACTCCTACCCCCAACATCTAAATAAATAAATAAATAATGAATCCAGCTTCTTTATACCAATGCAATTGTAAAAGAGCGTTTTTAATATTTTTTACAAAGGTAGGGCCCATGAAAGTCATAAGCAGCCCTGCATCCTTGTCTTCCTCACCAGGTGAGGGTTCCGAAAGCCTGCAACTGCTGACTCGACGGGAAGGATCCCCTTCCTTCTCACTGTTGTCAGGAAAGCTGGCAGTAACCCCACCAACAACTTGGGTTTTCTGTCTCTTGTTACAGCTGGGCCGGCAGGGCCTTGCTGCAGGTGCCCACCTGCAGCACAGGCACCTTCTTGGGAGTTTCGTTTTTCCTTACGGTGCCTCTTTGAAGTGGTGTTGGTGTGATGAGGAAACTGAGGCTCTGAGAGGAGTAACTAACCCAAGCCTGCAAGGAGGCAGAGTGGCGGTTCCAACGCAGGCTTGTCTGCGTCCGAAGACCCCACGTCCTGTTTCCTCTGCCCCAGGGACTGTGAACCCCCCACAGGCCAGGAGTCCCTGCATCACCTGCCTTGTGTGATACCAGCGCGTCATCAGGCCCAGATGGCCCTTTGGGGTGTCCAGAGGTAACAGTGAAGGGCAAAGAAGGGTCTGTGTGTGTTTATTGATTAAAAGGAGGTTGTGACGTTCTGTTGACACGGCTCGGTCCTGGTCCACTGCATTCCTCTTCCCTGCATTAGGCTGCAAAAGTGCAGCCAAAGTAGTTACTTGTCTTCCCCAAACCAAGGAGGACAAAATCCCAAACACCTCGGAGGGGGCTATTGCAGGACACTCGCCACCGTCTGAGAAGATGTCACACAGGGGCTGCACTGGGGAAAGCGCCTCTCCCGCTCTTGCCCAAATCCACAGCGGGGTCCTTCTTTCCACGGGGGATGTGGCTTCATCTGAAGGGCCTCGAATTCCTGGGACATGAGGCACACCCAGCCCCAGATGTAAGTGCAGAAGCAAGTCCCTTGGCGAGCGAGACAGCCTCTCTGGGCTCCCCCACATTCCCGGGGTGGGGGATGTGACTGTGCCTCCCCCTTCAGGGTGCAAAGCTGGGCAGCTCCACAGAGACCGGCCCCCAAGACATCCCAGAGCCTGAAGCTCAACATAATGGCTGGGGAGGAAGCAAAACCTGAGAAAGGATCCTGATGATTTAAGGCAGTTGCACCAACTGGTTAGGAGCACAGGTTTGGCACCAGGCTGCCTGGTCACCATTTTCTGGCTGTGTGACCTTGGGTGATTAAATGAACCTCTCTGTGGCACAGTTTTCTCTCCTAGAAAAAACAAGAATAATAGCGTGTACCTCACAGAGTGGTGGTTGTGAGAATTCTATTAGTTAATACGCGTGAAGGGCTCAGAGCAGGACAAATAAACAGTAGCTGCTGTTATCATCATCATCCTCCCCTTTACCATTAATATGGTCAGAGCTGCCCAGGGAAGCAGGAGAGTTGGGTCCTCTCCCTGCTCTGCCAGTGATTGTCTGTGCGACCTTGGACAACACACTTTCTCCCCTCTCCCTGGCAGTCTTGCTAGCTATGAAATGAGTAGTGTGGGCCAATTTGTAGCTCTTAACCAGGGAGAAGCATCAGAATTACCTGTAGGCTTTTGCAAACATAGACTTCTGGGCTCTATCCCCAGAAATTCTGATTCAGTGGGTCTGGAGCTGGCCCAGGGACCTGTGTTAAGAGTAGAATCTCCACTGGTGGTCCTGATATACGAGCCGGGTTAGGAACCACAGGACCTTCCTGGGCCTAAAGGACATTGTTCCTGAAGTGATCAGTCCCCCTCCTGCGGACCCATTAGCCCAGGTGGTGCCATTGGCAAGGGCGAGCCCCCTGTGCCACTGTGAATGCTGAGTCTGTCACCTGGGTGGGGGGTCTCGCTTTATTGGATGTGGCAGGCCAGCCCCCCGTTCAGCAGGAAGGCTGTGGTGGCCTGGAGAGCAGCCATATGGTGTGAGCGGGTCCAGCACGTCTAGGGGTTTCATGCAGCAGATGTTTGGTGAGCATGGCATTTGCAAATGGTAGGCAAAGCAGTTGTGAAAAGGGGGTGCCTTCTGGCCACATGGTACTTGGGAACTAATCCTACCCCCAGGTAACAGGATATTCTCAGTGTAACTCTGAACTGTTTCTGAAGTGTGGTTGAGAAGGGGCTGCGGGTGTGGATGTATGTCAGCCCCACATTCCTGTGGAGCCAGGGAGAGGATTTTGGCTGCTTTTGATAAGAAAAACCTCAAAGGAGCTTTATCATCACAAAGAGTCCATCTCCTTGGGCACTGGTGGGGCCCCATCTTCCCCCACTGGAGTTCATCCCACAGCCCAGCCCCCCGCAGACTCCTGCCTGGCACACTGACCCGGCTCCTTGCCCCTTCGGCACATCTGCACTCCCTTCTCTGATGGTCGGAACCAGCCAGGACACTAGGAAACCTTGGCCCATGTCTCCCTCCCAGGGCTGAGTAGCAGGACAGCCTCTCTCCATCCATCCCCTTTATCTTCCTTCTTGCCTCCAACCCGGGATGTTCCCTTTGTGAAATAAATTGGATTTATGTTTTTCTCTTTGAAGAACACGCTCTGTAGTATAACCTGCTTCCTCAAGGTAGGCACAGCTTCTGACTGACCCTTACATCCAGTGCCAGCACCGGGCCTCAATCCAGATGCTGGAAATGGGCAGGTGAGCAAACCAGTTGCTCCTGTCCTGAGACCCAATCATGGGCAGTGATACTGTGCAGCCCCCCAGTGTGGAGAGCAGAGGCCGGCAGGCTGCTGGGCACGGGCTTGCTAAAGAATCTCCGTGGTTATTATAGCTTATGCATTTAACCACTTCAATTTGGCGTATGACTTGAGGTGCTGGGTAAGCATCTTGTCAACTTCAACACAGCTGACAAAGTTATGACACGAATGTTTAGACTTTGCAGTTCTCCCCGACCTCCAGCTGATCCTGTGAAAATGTCTCCTCCTTCCAGAGAGCTGATTTGTGCCCCAGATTTTCCCATCTCAGCGGGAAGCATCTCTTTGCAAGGTAAAATAGAAATTCGTTGTCATTCTGATACTCTGATTTTGTGTTCCTGGCGAGGGAGACATATTCTGTGTCTGGTTTGTTGCTGACTTTCAAGGTTGGTGTCCCAAGGGACGGAGCGATGGGGAAGGATGTATAAGGATGGCTGGAGACACTCTCATTTTTAAGCTACTCTTCTCAGACACTAAACCTTGAAACGTGGGATTTTCTCTCTTAAGGCTGCCATTCTTCATGCCTCTTCTCAGTTGGAGATTGATGAAGTTTGAACAAATCCTTTTATCTGTGTTGGAATTATCTGAGTATGAAAATCCTTTTCTACCCTTAAAATTACTCCATCTCTTTTTTCCTTTAAAAAAAAAAAAGATAAATGTAGTATATGCCCATTGTAGGGAAATTAGAAATTCCAAATAAGAACCGGAAAGAAAGGCTCCCGAAGTTCCATTACTCAGAGGTGACCCATAGTTTTGTGTGTCTCTCCAGTTGTGTCCCCATATAAATGAATAGAGATAAATATATATTTTTAAATAAATGGAATCATATGATAAATACTGTCTTGTGACGCGCTTGTTCACTTAACAGCATTTTGTGATCACCTTTTCAAGCTGTTAAACACTAAACAAATATATTGTCGTATTTAATGGCTACGTTGTAGTCTATTGTATGGACAGACTATATGTGTATATATATACATATACACATGTATATGTATATATATATATATATATATATATATAATGTGTATGTTCACATACATTATATATATACATATACATTTTGTATATTTTTTTCTTATCCTATTACTTTACATTTAGGTTATTTCTGATTTTTTTTTTTTGCCATTCTAGAATCTTTCTAATTCAGTTCCCTAATCTTTGCATACTTGTCCTAATGTTTTCTTAGGATAAGTTTTTAGAACAGGACTAGTTAACATGTTCAAGTATTTATCACATGCCACTCTACTGAGTGCTTTAAATATGTTATTTATTGAGTCCTACAAATAATTCTATACAGAAATATCTACATTTTACAGATGAGGATACTGAGGCCCAGAGTGGTTATGTACTTTGGCCAGGGTCACACAGCTGGCAAACTGCAGAGCCAGGATTGGAACCCAAGCTCTTTGATCCTTTTCCTTTTTTTTTTTTTTTTTTTTTTTTTTTTGCGGTACGCAGGCCTCTCACTGCCGTGGCCTCTTGCGTGGCGGAGCACAGGTTCCGGACGCGCAGGCTCAGCGGCCGTGGCTCATGGGCCCAGCTGCTCCGCGGCATGTGGGATCTTCCCGGACCGGGGCGCGAACCCGTGTCCCCTGCATCGGCAGGCAGACTTTCAACCACTGCGCCAGCAGGGAAGCCCGATCCTTTTCCTTTTGATGGAAAAGTTGAAGTCTGTATAGCCTTCCACTGAATGGTTTAAACATACCTGTTCCCTACTTTGTCTCCTCCAGCTCTTTACTCTGTGACTGCCATACTTGAGGCCTGGCCTCTCAGAGTCCTGTCACACCCACAATTGCATAATAGGAACAGGAAAGGAAGAATTGATGGTGTCTGTGTCATGCCACTATGACGTAGATGTGGTCCTCAGTCCCTGGGAGGTACCTTCTTGGGAGCCATCCAGAGCAAGGAAGATGAGGTGACTGGTGGCCCACTTTAAGGAAGCTGTGAGATCTCTGCACAACTCAGCAGGGTTGGTCGGCCTGCAGGCTGGGCTGAGGTATGGGACTGAGCATGCGCTGTGCTTAGAGGCTCTGTGCTCCTCCTGGAGCAGGTTCCATGTGGGACCCAGGCTCTGGCTGGGGGAATCCTTGGAGGCCACTCTGGGAGAGTCGGGCATGCACAAGGGATATGGAGATTTGCTTGATGAGAATGCTGCTGGACTAGGCAAATCCAAGGCCAGAGCCTAGAAGGTAAGGCCTGTTTTGCAGGAACTCACCAGTGAGCATTAGGAGGACAGGCTTCTGGGCCCGGGGTGAGGCCAGGGCCCTCTTCTCATGTCCCTCACTGGGGCTGGCTCATCGTCAGTGGATCTGCCCTTTGGGAATAATCAGAGGTCCAGCTGCCTCGGAACTTGAAGCTCTGCCTTGGAGCTGGGGCTTGGGGTGTGGCTGGGCCTGGTACATAAGCAGAACAAGGCAGAGCGTCTCTGAGGAGCAGAGGCTCAAGGATTCCCACCTTGGCCACCTCGCAGGGAAAGTGTGTCTTGGCCCAGCAGAAGAGACTGATGGGGAGGGCTCGCCCTCCACTGGGCCCAGTTATCTCTTCCTGATTTATCCATAGATTGAGCTTGATGATCTGACTCATATTCATTCAACTAATCACGCGAGTTATTTCTGCAATTTAGGTCTCCGAATAAGTGCATTTGGTTGCTGAATATGTGATCAGCCACAGATTTCTCATTCTTTAAAACCCAGGGAGCGGAAATGCCAACGTAGAAAGCCATCACACGCAGCAGAGATTTCTGAAGCGCTAAAATCAGCCCATTCAAAGCTCTGGCCTCTGGACCTCCCATCACACAGCCAGTTGGCCTATCAGTGCTCCATGCAGAGTCCAGGTAGGGGGTCTTTATCCGTAAAACCTGGGAGGATGACAATCAATAGATAATCTGCTCACATTCATTTTACTTGACCAGAGAATTGTTTTACCTCTGCAATAACTTGATCTGGGGAAGAAAATGCATTTGGGGGCTTCAAAAGGGTGTAGGCCAACTGGGAAAAGCTACTGCAGTCTTTGAGGTTGGGAAGGTCAACGTCTGTTCTCCCTGCCTAGAACTTGGCTATAACCTTGAACGACAACTTCGCCTCTTCCTCCTTATCATTATCATCACAGTCATCATCACCAGCCAGGCCCCTGGTACAGGGAAGCAGTCACAGGACAGGACTTATCATTGATTCATTCATTGGTTTATTCAACGAGCCATTGTGGAACTCCTACAGAGCTCCAAGTATTGGAGCTGGAGATTTCAGAGAAAAACCAGCCCTGGGTCCTGGTCTGACATGGCTCGTATCTCACAGGGAAGATAGCAACAAACTGTTAAGAGGCAGATGTTGGGAAACAAGCGCTGGGAGCAGAAAGGGAGAGACCTCCAGCCCCTGCCCTGGTGCACGCTCTCAGCTTCTGCTTCCTGTCTGCGGGTGACTGGGATGGACCACGTCAGAAGTCTCAGACCAAGTATTGAGAAGAAGCTGTTTTTGTTCATTTCTCTGTGAAGCATTAGATGCTGTAAACAGGTGGGCCAGAGCTTGGTTGATGGAAAAGGTGTCCCGGGGGTTGGTGACAGCTGTGCTGCAGACCTCAGAATCTTCCTGTTTCCCAAAACCAGTAACACGAATTTTACCCAGAGCACAGAAGAGGTGAAGGTCTCCAGTCGAAATAAGTATTTTGGGGCAGAACCCAAAGACCATGGCCTGAGATAACAAGACATGCTGGAACCGTAATTCTGGACAGCCTTTCGTCCCTCCAGACTGACAGTCTCATTTTATTTGACCTCAAAACGCATATGTTTTTTAAAAAACAAACCTACTGGAATAGCATAAGTGGTTCATTTCTTTCCAGGTGGTTCCTTTGAGAGACTAGCTCACATTCCCCGATGCTGCCCAGCCTCAAGCAGCTCTAGCCTCCCATCTGAAAGCTGCTTTTAGGAGTCGGAGCCTGAACCATGCATTGTCATATCCTGCTAATTTGTTGTCACTCACCAGACTGGGATCCCAATAAACTCTGTTTCTAGAAAGTAGGTCTCTGCCTACTGCTGTGGAGATTCAAAACCTGGGTTTGAATTTTGCTTTGCCATTTGTTATTATCATCACATTGGGCAAATCATTCAGCTTCCCTGAATTTGTTTCCTCATGTGTAACATGGGCATAATACCATCTCACCTGGTTGTGGTGATAGCACACAAAAGCACCTAACTTAGTGCCAGGAGCACTGTAGTAATAACCCCCTCTCTCCCCATCTCTCTGTTCCCCACCCCACCTTATTTATGAGATATATAGTAGAAAGAGCACTGGATTGAGTCAGGCAGGAGGACTGTGTGATCCTAGGACAGAAATTTACCTCTCAGACCTCAGTGTCCTCATCTGTAAAATGGGGATACTATTTCCTAACTCTGGCCAGCCTCAAAGGGTTAGGGTTAGAAGGATTAAACAAGAAGAATCATATGATGGTATTTTTTAATTGTAAAATGTTGGACAACTGCATATGTGATCTTAGAACTGGGGTGGTGGGGAGTTCAATCCCCAGACAGTACCAAAGAGCCACTGTCTTGGAAAGTATCTAAGAAAGTCCCTGGTGAATTTCTTACTCATTTAGCATCACGTGGGGCTTAGACACTTGCATGTTCCTGAGCCCAGGAACATGGGAATCTGAAGCCCATGCACTTCACCAGGGCTCTGTAAGTCTCTTTAGTTGTGTCAGTCAATCAGACATGGTTGCTGCCCTGCCCTCTTGGTTACAGTAAATGTCCTTTCAAGTACGAGAGCCTGAGATTGGGGGTGGGGGAGGACAGTGCATGAGAGTTCCAGTTGTTCCACATCCTCACTGGTGCTTAATATTGTCAGATTGTCAGTCTTTTTAATTTCAGCCCTACTTGGGGTGGGGCAGGGAGACACTATCTTCTTTGAATTCTTGAAATGTATTTATTCACTCTGTACTTTTGTTCAGTCCTCACTCTAGGCTAAGCATGAGAGAGAACAGAGATGAATAATCATAGTGTGTGCTGCCCCAGGCTTGCATCAGACAGCTAGGGTATGAATCTAGCCACTTCCCAGCTTTACTAACCTTGGACAAATTCATCTCACTGAGCCTTGGTTTCCTCATCTATAAGATGGGGTTGGTACCTCAAAGAAATGTGACGGTTAACTTCAATGACTTATGTAGAAGGCCTGGCCTGCACAGGTGCTCAATGAATGTTAGCTGTGACTTGTTATCCATATGTTTTGCCTGATGACTGACACATGGTATGAGGCGCCAAAGGTTTAAGAAAAAAGTGTGAGAGGAGAATTTAACAATAATAGTAACTTACATTTATTGAACACTTACTGTGTGCCAAGTGCTGTTCTAAGTGCCTTTTATAAATTACTATTAATATTAAAAGTCCTATTGATTTCCATAATTTTTTACAAATTTGGAAAAGACCACTGTGGCTTGATTCTCATGGCAGAACAGATGGTTACAATGTGTGGGAACCAAATGGCTTCCTAGGAGCATGATTCTAGAACCTCAGAGGTAGTGAGCTGGAAACTAATGATATGTACCTTGCCTCTTTATGGTTGCTCGGTGACCATCACATACCTGCCCCTGCCCTTTGTTCAGAACCTGAGCACTGATGACTTAGAAAGATGAAAAGAAATGGGTACTTAAAGAAAGATCAGTGTTTGGTATAGTTGGAAGGGCCCTGAGTGAGTGGTTCCCATATGTGGATTCTTGTCACTGGCAGATGTGGTTTTAGGAAAGTTCTCTCCCCCTCTGGGCTTCAGGGTACCCACTTGTTTGGAATGCTGAGCTCTATGTATCAGTTAGCTATTGCTGTGTAACAAACCATCCTGAAACTTAGTGACGTAAAACAAAACCATGTTTTATTTCTCATGAGTATGTGGGTTTTGACTAGGCTAACTCATGCATCTGTAGTCAGCTGATAAGTCACCTGGGAGCCCTTAGGTCTAGGATGGCCTTGGTTGGATGACCTAGCTTTGCTACGTGTGGACCTGGACTTCTTCTCATAGCAGAGACAAGGGTCTAAAAGAACAAGTGGAAGCATGCGTATCCTCCTAAGACCAAGGCTCAGAAGGCACATTGTTACTTCCTTCACATTCTGTTGGCCAAGCAAGTTAAAAGGCCAGCCAGGATACAAGGGGTGAGGAGAAGGACTCCATCTCTTGATGAAAGCAGCTGCTGAGTCACATTGCCAAAGGCATGGATTCAGGGAAGGGTGGAGAATCAAGATGTTTTTGCAGTCCACCACGCTCAGATTCCTCCCTGCTCTAAAATCTCTAAAATCAAATAGTTCATGGATCAGAGTGAAAGAAGGAAGTTGAATTCCCATCATCTCAGGCCAAGGCTAGATATGCCTTTCCTGGATTTGGGATAAATTGCCCAAGTACCCAGTCAGTGTTGGTACTGAGCTCAGCTCCAAACGGACGAACTAAAGGACATGTTTTTACTCACTCTGCATTTATTGAGCACCACTGTGTGCCAGATACTGAGCTAAGCTCTGAGGAGGTAGACTAGCCAGTGCTCTCAAAGCACCCTCAGTCCTTCAGGATAACAGACGCATGAGGCATTATAACACAGCACACCGGTGTTCGTGGGGTCATGGAGAAGGCACCCCTGGGCTTGTTTTATCACCAGTGACCTCCCTATGGTTTGGGCTTCCTTCAGCAGATCCATGGGCCTCTTTTCAAACCACATATGAATCAGGAAGCCTTAGGGCCTGACAGTTCCATTTAAACTCCGTGGCTCCAGAGTTAGACAGCCCCGTCCAAACCCCTCCGGCACTGGGCAGCCAGGAAGTGGAAAAATAGAACTAGGTGTCCACAGCCGGCGTGTGAATTTGATTAGTCTCCTCCTGTGCTCTAGGATTATCTCTGTCTGCTATTTGTAGCCACAAAACAAAGCTACAGGTTACCCACGCACTTGCAAGCAACTGGGGCTTCAGAGGGAGTTATATAAACCTTCTCGTTTCCCGCAGCCCCTCCTCAAATAGACACCCAGCTGGCATTTTTTCTTAAACATCACTCATTTTTTAAAGGGGAAAAATGTTGGTGGCATTGAAATAGATCACACTTTAAAATGCAGAGTAGCAGAGAGACCGTTCAAATTATTCTCTTAATAGAGTTCTTCAGAATGAGGAAGTGACGAGGGAACATAATCACTTCTTTTGTCATCTGAGCAAAATCTAAGGACTGCAATCCATTTGTCTGCAAATGTGTGTCTTCGGTACAAATTGCAGCAAGCAATCCATTCCCAGGGTAAATGGTCTTTAATTAAAGTCAGTCTCGGTGGTGGAGGGAAGATGAGGGTTGTTTGAAGCCCAAACTAATATAAATCTCTTCCCCTTGAAAAATAAAAAACTATATATATATTTTTTAATTACATATTTTCCTTGATTTGATAATTAGGGAAAAGCTTTGTTTATAAGTGAGACTGTTCTGGCTCTTATTCATGAATAAAAATTTTGGTAGCGAGGCCTCTGAAAAGCAATGGGAAAAATTTCTGTAGCAGTCCTGGTAAAAACATATCCTCAAGCACTGATTTTTGTAGCTGAAGTGCATTATGTGTTTTGCATGAGCTTGTGAAAGCTTAGACAAATGAGATGGCTCAGAAAGCAGATAAAAAACCTGGGAGGAAATTATACCGATCCAAAAGAAGATAAATGTCCACTAATTCCCAGATTAACATTTTAGACTCCTGTGTTTTTATAGGGGAATTTTTGCAATGCTGATAATGTGAGATTGGTTTACAATGTCACATACCAGGAAGAATCAACAAGACCTTGTTTAAGTTCTCAGAGTCAGCTACAGTTGAAAGGAAATGGAGTTAATGCAGTAACTTGATAGTGCCCTGGTCCCTGTATTAGATGGCAGCACTGCTCCCAAGATGACATATTTTAAGGGTGACATTGACCTTAAGGTCAATTGTGTTAGCGTGTACTCTCTGGGTTGCAAGAGACAAAGACTCAAGCCCATTTGGTTTAGCCCCCCAAAACATTAATTAGATCACTTAGTTGAAATCACTAGGATTGGACTTCAGGCACAGCTTGATCCAGGCATCAAGTTGAAGTCACCAAGACTCAATTCCTCCTTCTCTGTCTCTGTGCTGTACTCTCTCTCAGTGGGCTTCATTCTCAGATCGGCTGTTCCTTGATGATAGCAATTTGGCTACAGCTACTTTATCTTCCATCTACTCAGTTTGTGTGTGGTATAAAAGAGCTAGTGCCACTTTCTTGATTGTTTCTAGATTGTTCACTTGAAGTCCCAAGATTAGCTCTGACAAGCTTTAATTGGGCATGTGGCTCTGTCTGTCCCTAACATATCTTTATGTCCAGAGGGATGAAAGGTATGGATTGGCTGAGGTCTAGATCACTCATCCCCACTGCGGGGCATCTAGACAGTCCCACCCCAAGAAGAACATAGACTAGAAGTGAGGGAGGAGGGGAGGTGCCCCAGAAAGCAGTTTGGGGACCTGTTAACCAAAAGGATAGGCAAATGCTGGCCTGTGAAACCTCGGACCTCTGTTACATCAGTCTTTCATTCTTTCCTTCAGCAAATACCTGAGACCCCACAACAAGCCTTCTGGAGCTAGGTGCAAGGATTATGGGGGTGAACAGGAGGGCTTAGGCATTGCCCTCAGAGAGCAAACACATAGTCTATCTTGTGTGTATTAGTCTGCTCAAGGGCCATAATAAAATGCCACAGGCCAGGTGGCTTAAACAACGGAAATTTCTTTCTCACAGCTCTGGAAGCTGGGAAGTCCTACATCAAGGTGCTGGCAAGGTGGGTTTCATCCTAAGGCCTCTTCTCTTGGTTTGTAGGCAGTCACCATCTTGCTGTGTGCTCACATCTTGAGCGACTTCTTTGTGTACTTGTGGAGCAAGAACGAGGGAGTGGAGGAGGAGGAGAGAGAGAGAGAATGCACCAGCTCTCTGGTGTCTCTTCGTATAAGGGCACTAATCCCATCAGAGGGCCCCACCCTCATGACCTCATCTAACTCTAATTATTTCCTAAAAGCCCCATCTCCAAATACTATTGCATTGGGGGGTTAGGGTTTCAACATATGAATTTTGGGGACACACAAACATTCATTCTGTAACATCATTCTGGGTCTTCAGCCATGCCATGGTCTTCCAGCCAACTCAGTGTTTTTCCTGAGCACCTGCTGAGTTCCAAGCCCTGGAAACAGAAAAACGAGGAACACCAGGGCCCTGCCCTCAAGCAGTACAGTCAAATCATGATGGTCGTGTCCAGGAGTCTCTGACACTGGGGACATGTTCATGTCACCTCTCTTTGCCTTTGCCCAATTTATTACTTAGGATTGGATTCTATTGGAGCTAATAGAAAATCCAAAATAGCAATAGCTTAAACAAGAGAGAAGGTTATTCCTTTCTCACTTACAAGTCCAGGTAGTTAGTCTAGGACTGGTGTGGTGACTCCACTTCATTAGGGACTCAGGGTCCACCCTTCATTCTCAGCAGTGGCTTCTACCTTGTGGTCCAAGGTGGCTGCTCTGGCTCTGGTCATCATGTCCACATTTCAGCCAGCAGAAAGGGAAAAGGGGGAAGAGAAGGAATGTCCCTTCACTTTAAACATACTCTCCAGAAGTTGCACACCCCACTTCCACTTACATCCCCTTGACCAGTACTTGTGCACATGCCTACTCCTAGCTGCAAGAGAGGCTGGGAAATATAGTCTTTATTCTCATGGCCATGTGCTCAGATAGAATTATGGCTTCTGTTTCTATAGATATCAAGAGAGAATGGATATTAGGGGGCAACTAGCAGTCTCAACCATACTTATACTGTTTGCTCTGCTTGACAGGTCCCTGCCTTTTCTTCCATATGTCTCTCAAGTTCATTTTTAAAAACCAAGCTTACACACTGCCTCCTCCATGAAACCTCCTTGATTTTAACCCCAGTTGAATCAATAGCACTATCTTTTTTTTTCACTTTCAAATCAACTGTATTGATGTATAATTTCTTACAATAAAAGGCACCCAGTTTTAAGTGTACCTTTCAATGCATTTTGAGAAATTAACCACCACCAAAATCAAGATACAGAATATTTTTACCTCTGAAAGTTCCCTCACGCCCCTTGACAGTTCATCCTTCTTCAACTGCTGGCCCAGACCATCACTGAGCTGCCTCCTATCACTCTAGATTAGTTTGAACCTTCTAGAGTCTCTTATAAATAGAATCACACAGTGTGTACTCTTGTGTCAGGTTCTTTCACTTAACATAATGTTTTTAAAGTTCATCCACATTGTCATATGTATAATAGTTTGTGCCTTTTTATTGCTGAGTAGTATTCCATTGTATAGCCATTTCACAGTTATTTTTTTTTCCATTTACCAGTTGATGGACATTTGGGTTGTTTCCAGTTTGGGGCTATTACAAATAATGCTGTTTTGTATGTCATGTACAAGTTTTTGTGTGGATGTATGTTTTCATTTCTCTTGTGTGTACACCCAGGAGTGAAACTGTTGGGTCATGTGTTAAGTGTATGGTTAACTTTGTAAGAAACTGCCAAACTGTCTTTTTCAAAGTGGATACACCATTCTCCATCCCCAGCAGCAGTGTTTGAGAGTTCCAGTTGCTCCACATCCTCATCTCTCTCTCTTTGGTTCTACTCTGGGAAATTTCCTCAAATTTATCATCCAGCTCTTCTGTAGGGTTTTTTGGGTTTTTTTTTCTGTCAGACTGTGTATTAATTAACAAGAGTTCTGTTTTACTTTGTGAATGTTCTTTTTTGAGCATCCTGATCTTATCTCATGGGTGCAACACGTTTTCTTTTGTCTCTCTGAGGATTTTTTTTTGTAGTTTCCTTCTTCCTTCAGAGCCTCTGTGTCCTCTAAATATACTTTTCCTGATTGTTTGGGTATATGTATGCCTATTGCACATGTGAGTCCCTCAAATGGCTGTGTGCATGTTAAATGGGGGCCAGAAAAGAAGATGGTTGGGGCTCCAGTGTGCCCCACACCCACTCACCCCACCCCCCAGTGTGGTGAGTGGATTTTGTTGGCTGATGCCTCACTGCAGGGTGATGCAACAGGGAACTCTGGATATATGCTGGTTTTTGCTTTCTACAGCTGGTCAGAGTCTGCATTGAAGATGTTTCCATTCTCCTATCTGAAAGTGAATTCCTGGCCTCTGCTTGTTGAGAGCCAGGTGGGCAGAGGGCTGGAGGACAATGTGGGGCAGTCCAGAAACCTTCCCCTAACCCCCACGCTCTCGGGATGGTGCCCCTGCCTCTGCCAGGTCTCCCACAGTCCAGAGGCCTTCTGTCTTACTCCCTTCCAAGTCTCAACCCCTAGTTTTCTGCCGGGACGAGAGGGAGACATTTTCGTGGCTGGGTAGACGTAAAAGAAAAGGGGTCTTACTGCCTTTAAGGCTGACTTTCAATAAATCCTTCCAGAGATGCCTGGTGTTGCCACCAATTCCAGACCCTGTGAGGTTCTCTGGTGTAGACCTGAATGCATGTGCTTTCAGCATCTTGGCTTAGATTCTGCTTTCCTGGCTTTGCTAAGTCAGTGCTACATGTCTCTCTCCTTAATAGAGGCCAAGACTGTTGCTCTTGCCTCTCCTCTGTTTGTTTTGTCCTTCTGAATTGATGCTTAAAAAAAATCTCATACTGTTGTTTCGGTGGAGTTTCGGGGTGGGGGGTAGAAATAGAGGCTACTGCATTCATCTAACTCACTCTCCTTAACCATAATCTCTTGCTCTTCTAATTGCTTGGTTCCCTGAGCCTTAGCATCATCATCTATAAAATGGGGCAAGTGATCCCTTTCCTGACAGCTGCCCAGGAGCCTTTGTGAGGATTAGATGAATTTTTTTACTCATCTAATATTTACTGTTCAAATATCAGGGTTCTAAGTGATGCTTGGCTGAGGGTAGAGGGTACCTTCTAGAGGCTGGGGCTGGAGGATAGGCCAACCCAGGCTGAGGGATACTTTATCAGTTATCTATTGCCACAATGATACAGCATAACACATACCCACAAACCTCACTGGCATGTAACACTAAGTTTTTATTTAGCCTGGGAGTCTTCAGGGTTTAGCAGCTCCAGGCTGGGTCGGCTAAGTGACTTTGCTGATCTTGACTGGGGGTGGCTGACTGTGAGCTGACCTAGGAGACCCTTGGACAACTGGTCAGTTCAGCTGTGCTCCACATGTCTCTCGTTTTCAGTGGTCTAGTCCCAGGATGTTCTCATGTTGATGGCAAAGGGGTAAGAAAGCCAGCCTCTGCTTACATCACATTTGCTGTCACTGGCTAAAGTTAGCCACATGGCTGAGCCCAGAGTAAGCGGACAGAGCAGGAAACCCTGCTCAGAGGGGCAGAGGGCATGGACACAGGGAGAAGTGAGAAACCAGGGCCGTCAATGCAACCTCTGTGCCGTGGGTGTGCAGGTGTGGCTCTGGAACAGAGCACGCCCCACCTTCAAGCTTTCTTCTACGAAACCCACAATACTTTGCCTAAACCAGGAAGCTGGGGTCCTGCTACCCTGATTTGTATTCAGTTGAAAGAGTCAGTCCTTTACTTACTACTCAGAGGAAATGCTCTCCATCTTTAAAACAATCAGAAATGATCTCTCCGATAGAGAAATGCACTCCCCAGGCTTGGGCTGCACTGTAGATCACAGGCAACTGATTTAATCTGCTTAATTATTTGATTCAATCAGGAGTTAGCTTAATTATTTTCTTGCTTCTCACCTCTTTTGAATCCATTCTGGAAACTGATTATGTCTTTAACACCAGCCCAGAGATAAGCATTTCAATTGGGAAATGTAATTAGCCAAGGAAGATGAATGTGGGTGCCGCCCTTTGTCAAAGCACCATTAAAATCCAACTCTGGTCAGTACCAACGTGGTGGAGGACAAAGGGTGCAGTTTGCATCTCTCGGGACTGGAGAGGAATGCCCAGCAGGAAGTGGGGAATTAGGCGTCTTGGCATCTTAGAGACAGAGGCTCATTCATTCATTCAGGAGGCATTTCTAGGCCAGTTCTGGGCTGATGCCAGAGATGCAAAGGTGAATTGGCCATGTCCCTTGGCCCAAAGAGTTCTCCTCCTAGAGGAAAGTATCCACGTGTAATTGTGAGACACGCGGTGCTGGAAATACAAGGGACGGAGCAGCTGACTCGACTCTGGAGCTTCACAGAGCAGGTGGTATCCAGCTGGGCCTTGAAGGATGAGCTGGAGCTGCCCAGGCAGAGAAGAGTAGAACTGCCTTCTAGGTGGAGGGCACAGCATGTGCAAGGGCACGGTGGAGTGAGAGCCCGGGAACTGTTGTAGAGGCAGATTAGGCAGATTAGAGCAAAGCCACCCGGGGCGTCCTAGGCCGTCCTGCGGCCCCCCAGAGCACAGGTATGCAGTGTGTCCTCAGGCCATCCCATCTCACCTTCCAGTGCCCCTCTCCCCCTCTCCCCCGCTGATCCTCCTTCTCCACCCCACTCTGCCTTTTAGAAGGAGTTCTAGAATTCTCCTGAAGTGTTTGTTTTTTGTTTTGGGGTTTTTTTGCGGTACGCGGGCCTCTCATTGTTGTGGCCTCTCCCGTTGCGGAGCACAGGCTCCGGACGCGCAGGCTCAGCGGCCATGGCTCACGGGCCCAGCCGCTCCGTGGCATGTGGGATCCTCCCGGACCGGGGCATGAACCCGTGTCCCCTGCATCGGCAGGCGGACTCCCAACCACTGCGCCACCAGGGAAGCCCTGAAGTGTTTGTTTTAACAGAAGTTTAAGATACATGACTTTGGTGGGAGACTATGAACAGTCTGAAAGCTGGGGGGTGGATTCAGGACAACTAAGAACAACAGACTTGGGTTCTAGAGCTGAAGAATAGTCAGGCGGAACGGGAGGGCCGACAGCCTGGGCAGAGGTATGGCGGTGGAGTATGCTGAACTGAGTGTGATGATAGCATGAAAGGAGAAGTGGCTACTGAGCTGCCCAGGAGGGCAGGGGCTACGTCACAAAGGGCCTTTTAGAGGGTAGTTGGAAACCAGCTCCTTGGCCTTGGCCTCTGTGGTGGGAGGACTGCAGGCATGGGGGCCTCTCTAACACTGCCTGGGCTATAGCTGCTGCTGCAGTCCCTCTCCTGCAAGTCCTCACTATTTCAAAAGCTGTACGTGCTCAGGGCAGTGGTCGCTGGTTTGCTTGGATCTCTGCCTGAGACTGAAGGCTGTCTGGAATGCGGTGGGGTGGAGAGGTTACCTGGCCAGGTGGCTCCTGCACCTGGAAGAGGGAGGGAGGACCCCGTGCTGCCAGGGCCAAGGAAACGATGAGCCACCACACCTGTGCCCACTTGGCTCCTATACACCTTTACCCTCAGGCATCGTTACAAGGAAAGATACAGCCAAGGAAGACCATGAGCTAACAGAAGTTGCCAGGCCCCGCCTCACTCTGAGACGCCACCCAGCTGTCTACCAGATCCCATCCCATCTGATTCATGCACACTTGAGTTTTTAATGGAGTGGTGACCAGCATGTGTGCAATTTTATCTGCTTCTTTTTCGCTTGATAGGATCTGGTAGCCTCTTTCCCTGCCCTCCCTAAGTGGGACCCTTGTTGCTGGTGAGGCAACTGGTATAGGGAGAGAGCACCAACACTGTAGGCATTAAGGCTATGGTTACTGCTTACTTGCTGTGTGACCTTGGGCAAGTTGCTTAACCTCTCTGAGCCTCCAGACGTCATCTGAAAATGGAAATACTATAACCTCTGCTGGAGAGTTGACAAAATGCTCAGTTTGGTGCTTGGTATGTAGGACCTACTAAACAAGTGACCGTGATTATTATGGGACGTTTATAGGGTGCAGCTCAGATTACTGCCTAGTGCACTAGCTGGGTTACCTTGAGCACCAATGGTTTAATCTCCATGAGCTTCAGTTTCCTCCTCAGTGGAATAAGGGTAATGGCACCCCTCAGGGTGGGTATAAGGCTCAGACAAGTTAATTATTGTGAGAAAGGCTGTGGAAATTGATGCTTTTTGTCCTTGTTGTTTTTGATTCTTCTCTGTCTCTCCATAGAGCCTGGCCCAGGGCGTTGATGGTTTTTACTGTCAGGTGATTTCAGAGCCCCTGTCATGTCCCCAGCTAGTGCTGGCAAGTGGACATTGGGCAAAGGTTAGAGCACAGGAGACAGGAGGTCGGTGTCTGCAACCACCTGCCTGAGAACGGGGCGGCGGGACCATGTGTACAGGATGAGGTGGCCCTGCCCCTGAATCCAGGCTCCAGAGGCTGAGGGTGGGGCATTCTCCATCCCTACCTCTAAGCTATGGGTGAGGAAACCCTCTCAGCAGAAGGACATGTAATGACCAGGATCCTGTTAAAGTTGTCATTGCTCAGATCCAGCTCGGCACTTCACATACCACTCAGGCCTTCCTCCTGTCTTCTTATGGGGTCTCAGCACCAGTCCTGGGCTGGGAGTGCAGGACTGCTTAGGGGTGGGGTGCAGGGTGAGCCTCAGCTACCAATGCAGGCTTCCATCCTGAACCCCTGCTCCCTGCCAGACTGGCTGGCGGAACGCTAAACTGCACGAGGTTCTCAAATCTCCAGAGAGAGCAAGCGTGTGCCCCGAGCACAGAACCTGGCAGGAGAACCCCAGAGCAGGAGGATGTGGGGCTATGCAGAGAAATGACAAGGTTTTGATAATAGTGTCTACCTGACATGTCTGAAAAATCAGACGTGCATCTTCCTGGCAGGGCATGCAATTTCCTGTTAATGAGTTGTGAGAGGCTGGAACAAGGTATCAGGGAGGCAGGGCCAACTCCTTCCCAGGGGAGCCACCAGGAGACAGAAGCCAGGCCCCAGTCCCTCCCTCAGGGGGCTCAGCCCTCTGGGGAGCATCTCTGCCAAGGGGCAGAACTAAAGTCTGGATTGAGGGTCTCCAATCTGGGTCAGGATCTGATGATAGATCTGGACCCCTTGCATGGAGCTTCTCCAAGACCTTGGCTGCACTCCCCCGCCTCATCAGGGGCTGTACAAAGTCCCCTCCCCTTCTGGCTCTCGGAGAGACCAAAGCCACAACACCAGCAGTGAATGGCATCTCTGTAGCCTTCCCTGCTTGCAAAGCACCACTCACATTTGTCATCTTATTAGCCCTTCACAAAAATCTGCATTAGAGAAACTGAGACCCAGAGAGGCGAAATAACATGCCCGAGGTCATTCTGTATAATGGGTGTATTTATTTAAGGTAATGCTAGATGCTATAACAGATAAACCCAGAGACCTTTTTATGGATTGAGAACAGACATTTACTTCTTGCTCATGTAAAGTCAAATTGATGGGAGGAGGAGGGACCTCTGCTCATCACAGTCACTCAGGGACCCAGGGTGATGGAGCTTCCATCATCTTCAGCTTGTGACTCCCAAGGTCACCTCAGCCTTGAAGGGTCCCACAGGGGGTTTCATGGACCAGGCCTCAATATGTATGTAAATTATACCCATATTCCATTGGCCAGAACTTGGTCATAGGGCCCCACCTAAATGCAAGGAGGGTGGGAAATGCAGTTCCTGACTAGGTATAGAAGTTTCCCCACAACGGCTCTGCCTTCCTTAGAAGGGGAACATGATCTTTGCTGGACCTAATAGAGGGTGTTTTCCTTAAACAAAGGCTGGGGACCCTGGATCAGAGTTTGATGGGAGGTGGTCACTTAGAAGTCAACAAGTGACCAACATGGACTAAGACCTGGAAGAAGACACAGGATGTTCCTGACCCTTTGAGGTCAGAAACACTGCCCCAGCCTTCAATAAAGTCCAAACTCCTCAGCCTGGCATTCACTGACCTTCACAGGAGGACTCCAGCTTAGCTTGCAGCATTCCCTCCCTCGTCCCCCTCCCCACGTACCCTGTGCTCCTCCCTGACCAACCCCTCACCTCAGGGCCTTTGCATGTGCTGTGCCCTCTGCCTGGAATGTCCTTCCTCCAACTCTCCACCCTGCAGACTCCTGGGTGTCCTTCTTGATCCCAATCAGAGGTCATCTGTGAGGCTTCCTTCAGCAGAATTAGCTGCTTAGCCAGCATTGACTGAGAGCTCAATGTGTACCAGGCACTACGTGAAAGGCTTTATAGGAATGAACTCATACATAACCCCCCAAGCCTATGAGCTGGCCATCCCACTTTATAGATGAGGAACCCAAGCCTCTGAGAGGTTCAGAAACCTGCGTGAGGTCACACAGTGGGTGGCAAAGACAAATTCCAAACCCAGGTCTGTATGTTCACAGCTGAGACTTAATCACGGGGTAAACTTCCACCTTTTATTAGCACCTGTCACAATACATCACAATTATTTGCTTACTTAATAGTGTGCTCTGAATTTGCTGTCATTCTGAGAAAGCAGCTGCAGACTCCCTGAGGGCAGAAGTCACAGCTGATCCATCCTGGAATTTCCCTCACCATTGCCACCATGCGGAGGTCTGGGTGGCAGTTTTCTCTCAGATAAACTCCTTATCCTCCGAGAACCAGAACCAGAAATTCCTCAGATTATCATCTATCATAATCCCCTCCCTGCTTGCCTGTCAGTTTTTGAAAGTTAACCTGAAACCCTTTGAAAATGATCTGAGAGGCATAGCCCAGCCTTCTCCATGCATGATTAAGTGCGATGGCTTTTTAATGATTTGAGCTGTGCCTTCCGTGGATTGACAAAAGTGGATTACCATATATTTCTGAAAACTGCTGCTGAAATCAGATTTTTTTTCATTTTCTCAGTCATCCTCACAAACCTTTGCTGAGAATGACAAATACTTGGGCTTTAATTGTTTAGTCGCATGAGGGTGGCACCTCCCAAGTTCTGAGAACTGCTCTCGCTAGGAAAGAAGTGAAAGGCTTCCTGGGGGTCGATCTTTAGGAAATTGAAACGTGTGTTTTCTCTGAAGCAGAGGGAGCTGTCTTCTGGGCCGCAGCACGTTTGCTACATTTGTGAATTGCATAGGCCCCCAGATCTAAAACAGAGGCAGTTCTCACCCAGGAAACGTGCTCAGAGCAGTCATGCTAGGGATGAGGAGTGGGTGGACGTGGGAAGGTGGGTGAGGGGCCTCTCCCTGTTCAGCCCATGCACAGACCCTTCCCTTCCTGCTCCCTCTTTCTGCCAGACTCTGTGCCACTTCCAAGCCACCCACACCTTCAGGCGGGGTGTTATTAGTCCCTTTTGAGAGATGCAGACTCATGGCTCAGAGAGCTTAAGCAACGTGGTTGTGACCACACAACTGGTAATGTGTAGAGCCAACAGTCAAACATTTTGACTAGAAGCCTGTGCTTTTTCCACTATCATGTCTGCCTATAAAAAAAAATCAAATAAAATTAAATGAAAGGTGACTCAGAGGCACCTCCTGCGACCCATTTACATTTAAAGAAAAAAAAACCACCTTCCCTATTCACCTATTATTGCATCTCTCTAGTAATATGCATTACCTGATATTATCCCCATTTCACAGATGAGGATGTTGAGGCTTATGTGGGTAAAGTAGCTAACCAGAGATCACACAGCTAGGAACAGTAAGGTAGGATTTTGTTCTACATCTCCCTGACTCCAAAATAAACTCCTCACCTCATCCTTTGTAGGAAATAAAAATCTGCCCAGAGATCCCCCATCTAAGTTAGGTTGTCAACACAGGTAGGTCTGCCAGTGGGAAGCCTGTGTTAGTTTCTGTGTAAAATGCATGCATGTGTCCTTTCAGTTAAGGGGAGGGTCGGGGTGACTTCTGTCAGTTTCTGGAAGAGGCCTATGCATTAAGGAAAGGGGAGGTCCCTGGTCTGTAGAGGAGGGCAAGTCACCCTCCTGCTCTTCCCTGCATTCCTAGGGTGAATCAGGTGGGGCCATCGTCGGCCTGATGGGGAGAGGGCCAGAGCTAGTCTGGCCTCTGCTCATGCTTGCTCAGGCTCCTTCTCAGTTCTCTCTCCAGATTAATTCCACATACGTTTACTCAGACCCTACTGAGCGCCCAGCATCGTAGATGATTCCAAGATGAATATGACAGGATCTCTACCTTCCAGGCTCCTGCCTGTGAGAGAGATAGAGCAACACAGACCCTCCTGTGAGTTGGCCTGGCCAAGTGATCAGCAGTGGGACCCAGAGTGGTGCAGGGAGGAAGCGTCACTCCTTTAAGGGGATCTGGGAAGGCTTCCTGGAGGCTGAGCATCACGGGCGGGGCTCCTGTGGGGAGAGGCACCAGCTCCTCTCACAGAGGTGGTACCTGCTATAGAGGGGCACTGCTCCAGCCCACAGGTGGGAGGTGCTGCCAGGCCCTGAGGAGATGGCCTGGGGGTCTTGTGGATGTGGCCACCTCCCTGGGGCCCTCTCAGACCCTCTGAACCTGGCCAAGTTCCCAGAAATTGCACAGGAGCAGGATGGCCCAGCAGTGAAATGCGGAGCCTCCGAGGCAGCCGGCCTGAGTTGAATCCTGGCTCCCCCATTCATCACCTTGGGAAATTTGCATGACCTCCCTCAGCTTCAGTTTCCCCATCTGGAAAAAAGCAACACAAATTGCACCCTCCTTATAGGGTTGTTGGGAAGCTTTTTAAAGAGGTGCCTCCATCTGCCTCCACACAGGCTCAATTGAGGCTGGCCTTGGAACGGCTGCTGCATCCACTGTGTGATCCCTAACCCTCAGGATGGGGTATGGTTGTCCCCATTGTACAGATAAGGAAACTGAGGTAGCTAGTAAGTGTGGCTCCAGGGCTCCACCCTTTCTGCTGGCCCATTCCCTGCAGCTCAGCCATCCCAGCGACTAGAAGGATCTTCCGCCGGGGCGCAGCTCTGTACCAGGCTCTCCCGGCACTGCCTCTGCCATCTCTTTATGTTTCTTGGGGTGAATAGGGCCTCTTTGATTTCCTTGCTTTTCCCCTTTCCAGTAATCATCAGTCATCTTGTTATCACAGCCACGCATCTGTGCCTCCTGGCTCTGGTCCACAGGCTCTGTTTGCCATGATCAATGCATAGCTCTGTGTGGCCACCATGTATATCCAAGATGACATTGTGACCTTGCATCCGTGGGCCTGGGAGGCCCTGGTGCTTCCAGAGGGCAGCTGGAGGCTCCCCCAACGGGGCTGAAGTGAGGTGACTGGCTGATGGTGCCCTGTGCTCTTGGTTAATTCTTCTTGCCCCTGGACTGGTAACCAGCTCCTCACCAGCTAGGGGCGCCTCCAGCCAACTTCAGGGGACCCCAAAGCACAGACCCAGGTGCTCCCTGCCTCCCTCCTACCCATCCTAAGTGACTAGTGGGCGCTCACCAACCCAGATGTGTAGCTCCCTGAATTACTCTACATGGGGTCTCCCTCCAGGACAGTTCACACAGCAGCTTGAGTATCACTTTAAAACACCAGGCAGGGCTTCCCTAGTGGCGCAGTGGTTGAGAGTCCGCCTGCCGATGCAGGGGACATGGGTTCGTGCCCTGGTTCGGGAAGATCCCACGTGCCGCGGAGCGGCTGGGCCTGTGAGCCGTGGCCGCTGAGCCTGCGTGTCCAGAGCCTGTGCTCCACAATGGGAGAGGCCACAACAGTGAGAGGCCTGCGTACCTCAAAAAAAGAAAAAAAAAACACCAGGCAGATGGGGATCTCCCTAAGCCCTCCACACAAGCCTCCCCGAGCCGCCAAGGCCCTGTGTGGTCTGCCTCCACACCCCGTCACCACCCACCATGTTCCCTCTTTCTCACCACCCCACACCACCTCTCTGCTCCACAAACAGGCCAAGACTTCCCCACTCCATTCCATTTGCTGTGCATCTGCCTGGCCCGACCCCCTCTTTCCTCCTGTGCTTCCTTCAGGCCTCAGCTCAAATGCCGCCCTCTCCTGACCGTACACCCGCTCTCTTTCCCTTTATCACATTTGGTCCTTTGTAACTCGGTGTCATCCGTGTGACACCTGGTTGGTGTCTTTCTCCCCCACCAGACCTTCCGCTCCTTGAGGGTGGGGACCAGGACTGTCCATTCTCCAGCATCAGGCACATCCTGAGCACTCCAAAATATTTTTTTGGGTAAATGAATAAATATTGAGCAAGTGACTTAATTCCTTGAAATTTCAATCTTCATCTGTAAACGAGGGACAATGATAGCGTTTTCACGAGGTTTAAAAAAGGTGTGTATGGGCTTCCCTGGCGCAGTGGTTGAGAGTCCGCCTGCCGATGCAGGGGACACGGGTTCGTGCCCCGGTCTGGGAAGATCCCACATGCCGCGGAGCGGCTGGGCCCGTGAGCCATGGCCGCTGAGCCTGCGCGTCCGGAGCCTGTGCTCCGCAACGGGAGAGGCCACAACAGTGAGAGGCCCGCGTAACGCAAAAAAAAAAAAAAGATGTGTATAAGACTGTGCCTGGCACAAAGCGCTATCTGCAGCTGTTCTTATTAACCTCTGTGGTTTGCATCTAGGAGAATCTCACATTCCACAAGTGAACTTCGGTTGGGTGTCTGCCCTGGGCCAGGATTTCAGAGCACCATGGAGTTGGTCTCTGCCCCCCTACACCCCACCCACACACCTCACACCACATTAGGAACAGCCTCTGGTGAGGTCACTGGCTCCTTGGAGGCTTCCTCATGTAGGTGTGAGGCAGTGGGCGGAGGGCATCGTTCAGTAGATCTCAAAGATGCCTTTGCTCTTCAGGCTTCGATTAAACAGGCTTAGATTCAGCCCTGAAGACACTCACTGCCTGGGATGGACTTGAGAAAAGGACACAGATGACACAGATTACTATAATGAAAGTTGAAAGCAATTCTTTTTTTTTTTTTTTTTTTTGCGTTACGCGGGCCTCTCACTGTTATGGCCTCTCCCATTGCGGAGCACAGTCTCCGGACGCGCAGGCTCAGCGGCCATGGCTCACGGACCTAGTCACTCCGCGGCATGCGGGATCTTCCCGGACCGGGGCACGAACCCACGTCCCCTGCATCGGCAGGCGGACTCTCAACCACTGAGCCACCAGGGAAGCCCAGCAATTCTTTTAATAAATGTTCAGAGGAGGGCAACCTCAGGTCCAGGTGGGGCGATCAGGGATGTCTTCATGGAGGAAGCAGCATTTTCTCCAAGACTTAAAATAGACATTGGATTTGGACATTTGTGGAGACATTTTGGGTTAGAGGAAGGCCTTCCAAGCAGAAGGAACAGCTTGAATAAAGGGCTGGAAGGCGAGAAAGAGTGGACCTCATAGAATCTGTAGTCCAGCTAGAGTATGGAAAACGTGACAAGACCATTAAGAAATAGGGCTGGGGGGCTTCCCTGGCAGTCCAGTGGTTAAGACTCCATGCTTCCACTGCAGGGGGCACAGGTTCAATCCCTGGTCGGGGAACTAAGATCCCACATGCCACACAGCCAGTGAGTGAGTGAGTGAATAAATAAATAAATAAATAAATAAATAAATAAGTGCTTTTGGATGAAAAAAGAAATAGAGCTGGAAGGGCATTATATCAGTCAGCTATTTCCAAAAATAATGCCATATAACAAATTACTCCACAGTGAGTGGCAGGCAACAGTGAGCATTTATTTCTCATTCATGTAGCTACAGATAGGCTGGGGTTTGGTTTATCTAGGCTGTGCTCAGCTGGTCCAGGTCTGCTCCACCTATCTCTCATCCTTCATGGACCTTCATGGCTATTTTAGACTTGCTCTTCTCCAGGTGAAAGGTGGACACACAGGAGGGCAACACCCCCCCATGCAAGCTTATTTCAAACCTCTGTTCAAGTCACATCCACTAATCCCATTGGCAAGTCTCATGGCTAAGCCTAAAGTCAGAGCCAGTTTTAATTCCCTACCCACCATGAGGCCAAAGCAGGTTACATGGACAAGACCAAGGTCGATGGGACAGGGATGTTTACCCTCCCCGTGGAAGTAGAGGGATAGTACTGGGCAATTATCTAATTTGCAGGTAGAAGCCAGAGTATGGGCGGACTCTGGGTCTGCCCTCAGGAGCTTCCCATAGCAGCAGTTGGATTTAGTGTCTCTTGGGGCGAGCAGCCAGGGCTCCGGCTTTTGCTCTTCTTCCCACTGAGGCAAGAAGTGTGTTAAAAATATCACAGTGCCTGCCCAGCTTGGTCCCGACTTCCTGAGAGCCCACACCTCCTGCCCGCCTAATCTGCAAGGGATCCTAGCTTTGCCTTCCTCTGCTGGAACTGAGCCTTATGGTAACAGCCCCGTGCATTGAGCACCTACTCTGTGCTGGGTGTATCGAATTCTCTTGTACTGAGTGCCTGCTGAGTGCTCTTTGTATACATTCATCTGAACTGGCCACGCCGTTCTGAAAAGGAGACCCCATTGTCCAATTTTTCTGAGGCCCAGAGATGTCAAGTCAGTTGCCCAAGATCACACAGCTGGGAAGGGACAAAGCTGGGATAACCAAAACCCATAAGGTCAAATGGTCTGGAAGGTGGTGTCTGGTTACAGCTCTGCCCTGAGCTGCTGTGCGACTTGGGAGGATCCTGGGTACTAATTTCTCCATCTGCCATTTCTTCTCTCAGAGATGCTCTGAGATAAAAGCACTTCAGAGCTTGCTACATAGCGCTGTCGCAGGGAATTTTTTTGAATACCAGTTTCCAGGTCCGACTGCACCCTCAGCTCTTATTTAAAAACAAACAAAACGTTAACTTTTTTTTGTGTGTGTTACGGGGGCCTCTCACTGTTGTGGCCTCTCCCGTTGCGGAGCACGCGCAGGCTCAGCGGCCATGGCTCACGGGCCCAGCCTCTCCGCGGCATGTGGGATCTTCCCAGACCGGGGCACAAACCCGCGTCCCCTGCATTGGCAGGCGGACTCTCAACCACTGCGCCACCAGGGAAGCCCCAAAACGTTAACATTTTTAAACATACCTGGTTTTCCATCAAGGAACCCTGTCCAGTAGACTGCTTCAGTGAACCGTATCTGGCCATTCGTCACAATGGACCTCATCCAGTGGTCGGCCACAACAAACATTCTCCATCTGGCTGTGGCTGCAAAGCGTGGCATCTGTTTGGGAAGAGTGGAGGAAGCCATTAGTTCCACCAGGGCCCTGACGTCTGCCGCTGTCCATCTTATTCCTCTGACGATGTTTTCCTTGGATAGCTGACCACTGCTCTGAGTGGTATGTTTTCTCCGAGGCCAAGCGGCCTTGTAAAGTGTTTGGAAATCCCTAAGAAAGCGCTGTGGGCATTTCCACCAGCCGTTTAATCATTCAACAGCCATTTGTCCTTGCCTTCTCAGTGCCTGGCCTGGGGATGGATGCTACGGCTCCTGGGAAGAGTCCGAGCCAGCCACTGCCCTTTGGGATTCACAGGCAAAATGTACGGTGTAGTGCGAACAGTGCTATGAACAGAGCACCTGCAGCAGAGCAGGGCAGGCTTGCAGAGGAGGGAGTGGTCAGCTCTGCCTGTGGTTCTGGAACATTTGAGAGAAGACACAATGCTGTTGCATCAGCAGACACTGCAGGGTGTTTAGGGACCTGCTAGTGGTCTGCTCTGCGTAGAGCATTGCATGCAAAGAGAGCAGGAGGGAGGTGAGACTAGAGAGGTTGCCAAGGCCTGGACCACAGGCACCCTGCATACTGTGCCCAGGACTTTGAACTTGGAGAACAGGAGGCTTTGAGCGCTTTTTTTAAGGGCAGTGACATGGTCAGACCTGATCACCTTTTATTAATCAGCCTCTAGTAAGAGCATTCTGTTGGGTTCCAAGAATAGTTTGTAAAAAATATCTTTAGTCCTTCTGGAGGCACCAAGAAACCTTTTTCTGGAAACACTCAGCCCCTGAACACAACTTTATGTGATCTAGGAAATAACCACCTTGGAAAGATTCAAGGAAAATATTCCTATTGGAGGAAAACAAACAAACAGATAACCCAGACCTGATAAAAATGGAGAGGTCCTAATCCCTAAAAAGATTTTATGCAGCCAGAAGACCTGATGTGGTTTTAAACAATGTACTTTGGGGTAGTGGGGATATCGCTTTAATTCATCTTCATAGAAACCCATGTGGCAGAGCATGCCAGCTGCTACTGCTGCATAACAAATTACTCCAAAATTTACTGGCTTAAAACAATTATTTTATTATGCTCACGGATCCAGTGGGCTAGGAATTCAGAAAGGTCACAATGGGGACAGCTTCCCTCTCTGCCAGGATATATGGGCCCTGACCTGGGAAGGCTTGAAGGCTGAGGGTGACTTGACACCTGGAAACTTCTGGAAGCTTTTTCATTCACATGTCTGGAATTGTTGCAGACTGTTGGCTGGAACCTCAGATGGGCTGTCAGTCAGAAAACATATGTATGGCTTCTCCATCTATTCTCTCCTTGTGGCCTACCTTGGGCTTCCTCACAATATGGTGGCTGGTCCCAAGAGCCAGCATTCCAAGAGACAGGAAGTAGAAACTGCCTGTTTCTTAAGGTCTGGGCCTGGGAACTAGCAAATCATCCATTTTGCTTTATTTTGTTATTCCAGGTAGTCACAAATTTCCACCCAGGTTCAAGGAGAGGAGAGTGGGAAGAGGTCCTCTTGTGGGATGGGATATCCTGCGGCATCCGTCTTTGGGAACTGTGACCTGCCCCACAGCCATATTGGTTTCTTTGGAAGCTGAGAAAAACATTTGTGTTGTTTTCTTTACAGATTAAGAAAAGTCTCTGTGGACTACATCATCAAATTAAATGCAACCCTTAGTATTTGGCTCTGGAGATACTGTGGTACTAGGCTACGCCTTGGGTGATTTTTGTTTCTATCTAAATGTTCTTCCTGGAGCTTATGTTTTCCAGCCTGACCCATTTCTCTTTGCTAATATAATGTCACATAAAAACCTCATCATCATTAATATGGCAGAGTCAGGAGAGGGGATACAAGCCACAGTCCAGCAGGGCAGGGTGGTTCCTGGCCAGGCAGCCCCCAGGAGAGGAGGTTATAGGAGCCCGGGGTCCATTCCCTTGTAGAGCCCGACACGCATGACAGATAGCTCTGTGCAGGGCACTGGTGTGGACACACACAGCCACCCTGGCCGATGTGGCCGCAGCCTGCTGGGAGGGTCTCCTCTGTCTACTGGCACCAGCCCCTAGAGCAGACAGCTGAGCTGCCCTGGTGACCTGGGTGGTCACAGAAGATGCCCGGGCAGTAGGTTCAGTCTGTTCAACTGACACGTTGACCTTTAATGCCTCTGGGTGCCAGACTGTAGCCAGGCACTGAGAGATATGAATGAGCCACGGTCCCCTCGAAGCCTTCCCTGCCCAGGAGGAGGTGGCCCTTTATTCCCAAATACTTGTCGGGCACCTGTGATGGGCAGGAAAGTGTTCTAGGCAGTGGAGGGCAGCAGTGCACAAAACAGAGCTCTCCCCGCCCGGAGTTTTACGCTCCATCAGGGAAGACAGTAAATAGGGAAGCAGACCTACGTGGAACGTTGCTAGGGATAAAGGCACTGGGAAAAAATAAAGAGGGAACAGGAAGAGTGATGGGGGTGCTATTTCAGCAGAGCGATCGCAAGTGCCAAGGCCAAGACTCTAAGGCTTGGAGGGCGCCAGGAGCAGCAAGGAACTGGAGTGGAGGGAGAGAAGCCAGGCAGGGAGAGGAGGCCAGGGCCAAATCACAACCTCCGAGACAGGGGGGAGCCCTGAGAGGGTTCTGAGCAGAGGAACGGCATGATAGGACTTGCATTTCTGAAGGCGGTAGCCCAGAGGAGGTGAGGAGTGAGCAGAGGCTGGAACCCTTGTGAAGACAGAGCCGCCAGGATTTGCTGTGGGACCAGATGTGGGGGCGAGAGACGCAAAGTCAAGGGCTTGGGGCCACAGCTCTTGGGAGGAGTGGGCTGGCATTCGCCGAGGTGGGAAGACTGCGGGAGGGACAGGTTTGGAGGGAGGCGCAGGATTTGCTTTCAGATGAGTTAGAGGTGAGATGTGTGTGGACCTCCGAAATGTGAGTAAGGAGTTATTGGATAGTGAGTCTGGGCTCCGAGGTCAAGGTCCTGGCTGGAAATTTAAATCTGGGAACCATCAGCATGTGGATGGTATTTAAGCTGTGAGACCAGATTGAATCACTAAAGGAAGGAAGGTGGACAGAGAAGAGGCCCAAGGATGGAGCCCCAGGCGCCCCGGTCTTTAGAGGCCTGGTAATGAGGAAGAACCAGCAGAGGAGACTGGGAAGAAGCAACCACAGGGTGAAAAGGAGAAGCAAGAGGAAGAGCGGCATCCTGAAGGCCAAGATCCAGCACAGAGTGAGCGTGGTGCCAAGGTGTCGGTACAGGTGCCGGAGACGGGCCAGCCTGGTCTCCTGCCCTCCAGCCTACCCACCCCCACTGGCAGCCATCTCTTGAGCGTGGAGACAACTCTGCTGCAGACTGTGCCCCCTACTATTTCGGAGGACAGGGCAGTAAATTGACGAACCCTTTAGAGTGATGAGAAAGGAGCACTTGTCGTGGCGATGGGGGTACACGGAGTAGGGGCATGGAGGGTGGGCCCTGAAGGGCTGGGGAAGACTTCTCAGGGAGGGTGAGACTTCATGCAGACTGTGGGGTGAGGATCACAGTGGCTTCCTGGGTGAGGAGGCACTGGGCAGGCTCTGGACCCCTCAGGAGCAGGTGGAATGGGGAAGGCAACTCCTAGCAAAGTTTGTAGAAGAGTCACAGAAGTCGGGGAATGTGCTGAAGCTGCAGGGAATAGGGAGGGGCCCATTAGGGTTGGGAGCTCTGGCCTTTGGGACTGCTTGGAGACAAGGCAGGGAAGGGGTGTGAGAGAAGCATGAGCCTCAAGGATCTCATGGTCTAGTTAAGGGGCGAGACAGAGCCCCACAGTGCAGGGCAGGAATGGAGGGTACCTGAGTGGGAAGCCCAAGAAAGTGCTACGGGAGGTCTCTGGGCGGGAGAAGGTTGTCTGGGTGCAATCAGGGAAGGCTGCCAGTGGGAAGTGACCTTGAAGAAAGTGCAGGCTTTGCCCAGAGGCACAGAAAAGCTTTCTTGTCAGAGGAGACCACACATGCAAAGGTAGGAAAGCCAGAGGATGCAGCCTGTGTCCAGGAAGCAGAGCTTGATGTGAGATATTAGCCAGATCCTTTAGATTCAGACCCAAAAGACTTTACGCACACACACACACGCACAACTCTTTATTGTATGGTTGTACTGTGAAGCCACTGCAGGTTCCTGAGCTGGGGATGGACACAATGGATCTGGTTTTCGGGAGACAGATCAGGCGACAAGATACAGGGTGAATCAGAGGGGAAGGAAGGGGTCCGGGAGGTAGGTAGACCCTTTTGGAGGCAGGTGCACACCCAGGTCAGGGGTGGGAAGCAGCAGACACAGGTGGAACCCATATGACACTTTTCCTTTAAGTTGGGTCAAGGCTTTTGCAAGCCACATCTTGTGCCTACACTGCCCAACAGGGTGGTGAGAGGCCAGTAAGGCAGGAGGGTCACAAGGCCTCAGTGACCCCAGAAGACTTTGTGGCGGGGCTGCGCAGGGCCAGCTGGGGACAAGGAGGGCCACACTTCTGTTTGTGGGGACAAGCACATGTGTACCCAACATCATGCCAACTCCTTTCCATCCACCCCCCCACTTAACCCTCCCAGCAGCCTTACGAGGTTGGTCCTACTGTAATCTCCATTTTTTCAGATGAGAAAAATGAGGCTCAGTGAGGTACGGTGACTTGCCCTGCACACAGCTAGTACATAGTGGAGCCAGGATTTGAACCAACATCTCCCTGGCCAGGCCAATGTTTCAAGGTGAGCTAAGGGACCCCAGAAATAAGAACAATGAACTGATTTGTCAAGCCCTTACACCGTGCCAGGCATGTACAGATGTCTTTATCAGGTGTATCTAGGCTGAGCAGTATATGATACCTTTGTCCCAGCTCAGGAACCTTCAGTGGCTCCTCGGTACCCCAGCCCAGGGGTCTTCACCTCATTTTACAGATGAGAACTTTGACACTTAGAGCAGATGTGTTGCTGGCCCAGGCTGGGATGTGAACCCAGAGCTGTGTCCTTTTCACAGAAGAACACAGGAAGGGGAGACAGCAGGGGCCTTGTGAACAGCAACAGTTCAGAGCTAGAGCCGGGAGGGTGGGCCGCCCAGGAGGGTGGGCCGCCCAGGCCCAGGGAAGCTTCCAAGCTGGCCACCTGACTCTTTGTGCCCCGCTGGCTCTTTACATACAAGTTGTGGGCCTGCTGACTGAATAGGCGGCTGTCTTTTTCCCTGGAGAGCTGCCCCAGGTCGGCTGCAGGTGCAGATAGAGTTGAATTCGGGATAGGGCCTTCTCTCTTGCCCGGCCTGGCCGCCAGGTAACCTCTGGCCTGAAACGGAAAGCTTTCCAATAAGTGCCTTGCTGGCCTGCAGCCCAGCTGTGTGGTAGGTGGGAGCGGAGGGGGAGGAGGACTGGGACACCCGAGAGCAGGGGCGGAACCTTGCCAACAAATCTCTTAGTGAGTCGCCTCTTCAGCCGGCTGCCTCGGGAGTGTTCCGGAAGGACAGCTGGTCACGAGGAGCCCTGGCTGCCCTCCCGGCCCAGCCAAGGCCCTGGGGCCTTGGGACTCAGGGTTGGCCCAGGAGACGGAGGCCCTCTGGGGTGAAAACACCAGGCAGCCCGGGGCAGGATCCAGAAATCGGGTACCCTGGGACGCCTCTCCCTTGACCTTGAAGGACACACAGCTTGGGCCTCTCTTCTCTTCACACGTCAGAGCAGCCTCCTGCCCCCGCAGGGGAGGGGGACTTAGCAAGCAGATCCGAAATTGTTTTCCCAGGGAATTGAGAGGCCCTCTCATGGAAAACACACTACACGTGGCCCGGCCTGGGGCTCCACTCCTCCCTTGGGCTAATCTTGGGCGAGACCTCTCTGGGGTCCTCATCTATGAAATCTAGGGGTGAGGCAGCCGCATCTCAAAAATCCCTCCAGGCCCTTAAGAAGTCAGGTTTGAGGCCCTGTGGTTAACAGGAAGGGACCCAGGCATCAGAGCCTGGAGTGTGGACCCCAGGCCTGTGCCCTTTGGCCTGGGCATGTCTCAGTCCCTCTCTGTCCATGTGTGGCCCATCTGTGTCCCAAGGCCTGAGCACCTCAGGAGGGTAAAGAGTCCCATGAACGAATCGTGCTCAGCCTTGGACACCTACAGGGGAAGCAGCCAGGATAAACCAGAAAAAGATCAACTTTATTTGGCTTTGAGTATGTTTTCCTACTAATCCTTAAGTGTAGGAGGGGTTGACATTCTGGAAATTCCCTTC
Organism: Mesoplodon bidens; assembly: GCF_964165515.1. Classification (NCBI taxonomy): domain Eukaryota; kingdom Metazoa; phylum Chordata; class Mammalia; order Artiodactyla; family Ziphiidae; genus Mesoplodon; species Mesoplodon bidens. Next base: position 166,894,681 of record NC_138177.1, on the reverse strand, counting down.
AACTCAAATGCCGTCCCAGGACACAGTGTCTCTGGATTGGGAAACGCCTGCATCCCCCAGCCCTCCCCTCCCTCCACTCTTCCTTGCAAACCCTCCCTTCTGGAAATGTGTCTTTAACCTCCAGACTTAACTTTCTCCCAACTTCTCCCAGATCTCCCTCCCATCCTTTTCCAAGCCGTGCCCTTTATCTGACCTTGCCCAGCCTAGAGAGGTGGTTAAGTGTTTGAGTTTCACAAGGATTCTCTGCCTGCGAAGTCAACACAAGTGAGCAGTTAAGGAAGCACTAATTAAGGAGATTAGACGCTAGCTCTGAATGCAGGAGTGCCCCCAAAGCCGTGCTTCAGACTCAAGTGGGGCTCAGCACCTGTCAGCGAGCTCTAGTGTCCGCTAGGGGAAGGTGGAGTCTGTGAGTCTCAGTGCTTTGAGCCTCTGCAAGGAGGACATTGAAGGAACAATTACTCCTCTGAAGTTACCCTCTAGTCCCTAAAGGAAAATGCTGCTGCCTGCGATGACTAAAGTTGTAAGGAGCTGATGGGAGGCCACCATCTCTTCCAGGAAGCCCTCCAGATGGCCCCAGGCACATCTCTTCCTCCCTCCTTTCCGCCTTTACCGTCCTCTAGAAGGCAGGCTCTGGTTGTCCCATGTGGGAAGTTCTTCCTCATCGCTCTGCTGTCCAGTCTGTGATGTGGAAAGCTGCACAATTTTCTCCGCCTTTACTCCCAGGACAAGAGTCTAAGGCCCAGTGGCAGGGGCCAGGCCTCAAAGCTCACGCTTTGTGTACCCACTGGCCTAGAGCAAAAGTGGCCACGGAATCTTTGGTTTGTGCACTTGTTTAGTTTCTTTGTCCAAACTGTCTTTCCGGGTTTTTTTTAAACAGAAATAAATTTCTGGTTATAAAAATAATCCATGAGCTGAAGAAATCAAAAAGCACCTGTAATCCCAGCACTCAGCAATAAGCACTGAATCACTTCCTGCCAGACTTAATTCTGTTCAGGCTCATCCACATTGGCAAACAGTAAAGAAATTATGTTGTGCTTTTTTTTTTTTCGCAATCTACTATTTTTTAGCTTAACAGATCCCATGCGTATCTCCCCAACTATCATAGGTCTTTCTCAGTTGTGTGAATGTCTGCATAGTGTCCTATTTTATACATGAGCCACAATTTGTATAACTACCCTCCTATTATTGGACTTGGAGGGTTTTTTCCCAACTTTGACCCATTATATATTATACGGCAATAAATACCTTCCTGGATAAATATTTATGAAAATGGTTTTGTTCTTAGAATAAAATAAAGAATGGCATTGAAGAGTCAGCGGACTGGCACATTTGTTAAGATTTTGTGGACCAAATGGCAGTTCACCCACCCACCCGCCACCCCTAGCATGACAGAGAAGTGGTGGGCGCTCAACTGGCCCTGATGGTTGATTTGCTGGCAGATGTAAGAGTGGACCAAGGTCTGGGAAGCAGCTCATCCCTTGAACTCAGTCTTTCCAACCCCCCACCCACTGTCTGCTGCCCTGAGGAAGAAGCAGCCCATGGGGGGACTCTGGGTCCTAGATGTGGCTTCAAAGGCTGGTCGCCCTGGAGTCTCCCTGGATCATGCCTGGGAGCCTGCCCAGGCATTTAGAGGAGGCCCGAGGAATGGTGGCTCGTGTGATTGGGGTGGAAAGGACGAGACTGACCCATCCTCTGTGCCTGCAGGAGGCCTCAGCGGGGCAACGGTCATTGATTCCCTCGACACCCTCTACCTCATGGAGCTGAAGGAGGAGTTCCAGGAGGCCAAGGCCTGGGTGGAAGAGAGCTTCCACCTGAACGTGGTGAGTCAAAGACCTCCGGGGTATTAGAGCCAGAAGGGGCCCAAGAGGTCAGTGACCCGCTCCTCCCAGGCTGCCCAGCAGAGCATTCTTGGAAGCAGGGTTCCACACACCCTGTGCCAAGGCCCCTCTCCTCAGACCAGCCTTGAGGTGGGGGATATCCCCCCATCCCTGGCCGGCCCATGAGTATTTACCAGCCGGAACTCCCTAGGGTGGAAGACAGCCATTCTTGCCCTCCCTAGGGTGCCAGGCACATTGCTTCCACCCAGGAAGCCCCTCCTGGGACTGAATCTGTCAGACAGAACAGCAGCAACAGGGGAAGCGACTCTGGGAAGGGAGAAGTGGTTATCTGCTCGGAGCTGCCCTCACCTAGAGGTCCCCATCCACCCCCGTGCTGCCCTCTTGAGAGTGAGAGGGGCAGGGGGAGCTGTCTGGTTTGAGGCCATGACCAGGTTTGGGACCCTCTTGGTTTCCAGTCTTGCAGGCATCCCTGGTCAGAGACCAGGGCCTTGGGGCGGGGATGCTCATGTATATGGATGGTACAAAAGCCTTAAATACCAGATGCCTCTCCCTCTGATCTCTCAGCCCAGACTAAAGTAACAGATCCATCCTGGAGGTCTCAGCTCCCCACAGGGAGGCTGTTTAGGTGGTTTGGGGGAGCAAGACATGGAGACAGATGGGTAGGGGGAAGGGTCACATCAAAACACACTGTCGGGCTCCATCTGGGGCTCCACAAGTGACAGATCCTGCTATGAACCGGGACAGCTCCTGGCAGAATGGAGGCCTCTGCTGCTGGAGAGGCCCATGTCAGAGCAGAGCAGGGCAGAGAGACAAAGTGGGGAAAGTCCAGGAAGGCAACGCTACAGGAGAGCCTCTGGCTCAGCTCGCAGCCTGGGAAAAGTCATTTAACCTTCCTGGGCCTTACTTTCCCAACCAATAGATGGTACAATGATAGTGCCTAATTCACAGGCTTGTGAGGATTAACCACCACGGAGGGTTGTAAAAAGCATTTTATGACACTATAAAGTCCAATACAGATAAAGTGGTGCCATCATCACTGTGATGATTTTGAGGCTTGTTATGACTTCTGCTAGTCCGTGTGAGGCGAGGAAGTTCAGAATCCTCCCATTTCCTACAGTATCAGAGGCAGGAGAAGGAAGGAGTGTCTCCATAGCCCACCTTGACCCCTCTGCAGATGGTGGGTAGACAGCGGGCCTCAGGCAGCTGCCTGAGGAGCCAGGTGGTGGCAGGGCTGGGCAAGCCTAGGGACATTCACACAGGCTGGGACACATTGGGAGTGTCCCTGGAAGAAAGCAAGATGGGGTCTCTCCACCTCTCTGAGCCTGGGCTTTCTCATCTGAAAAGTGGGAATGATGACTTCACCAAGGACTGTAAGGCAAAAGAGAGTAGCTTTGCAAGTGCCCTGTTAATGGAAAAGCTCTCCCAGATAAAAAGATGACCACTGTTGTCATCAATAACAAAAGACCGTGATGTGGGAAGTATGCCAAGGGGAGCCCTTGGGGGGCAGGGGGGTTATAACAGGCACCTTTATGAAGCCATGCCCAGCACTGGGAAGGCACCGGGCAGGCATCTCACCTGCCCCACTCAGGATCTCATATCCACCCTGCTCGGGATGAAGAAACTCAGGCAGGGAAAAGCGAAATATCTTGCCCAAAGTTCGAAAGCCCATTGAGTGACTCAGGTGGGATTTTAACCCAGATCTGGTCCTTGGCATGGTGCCTCAGTACCCCTGCTTTGCAGTCCACACTTCAGAAAGAAAACAACCATGATTAAGGCAAGTGTGGGTGTGCCCTGAGGGCTACAGAGCTGAGGCTGAGAAACTGCTGGTTTCCTACTAGGATCTGCCTGGCACCCCTCCTTTCTGCCTCAGAACCTCCTGTGAGAACCTTCCACTTGCCCTGTCACCCCAAAGAAGGACCACACCATCCTCCTGCTAAGCCAGGAGGCTCTCTCGGGGAGGAGGGGGCCAGACAGGAGCAGGATTTGCTTCTCCTCAGGCTAAGCTTCAGCCAGCAGCTCCCCACACTAGTTCCTGAGCTCCTTGGAGAGCAGCCAGGCATAACTTTGCTCCGATGGCCTCCAGCAAAGGCTGGGGAAGGAAGCCAAACCCAGTGTTTATTTGGAACTCTGTAAATGTTCAGTAGCTGCCCGCCAGGCAGGTGCTGATCCCTCTCACATTTTGCTCTGAAAACCACCACCAAAGGTAGCCTGGCCCGCTGGGCAAGGGCTTGGAGCCCGGTGCAGGTGTGGCCAGGTCAGTGGCGCAGGGGCAGTGGCAGGTGTGACCTGTCTCAAGGGCTTGGCTGCCTCAGGAAGCCCTGTGGCCATCTCACGAATGTCCCCACTGCCCTCCCTGTCTTTCTGCCCCGCAGAGTGGAGAAGCATCCTTGTTCGAAGTGAACATCCGGTACATCGGAGGACTTCTCTCAGCCTTCTACCTGACGGGAGAGGAGGTAAGCTGGCCTTTCAAAGCCCCTGGACCATCCAGGCTGGAAAGGGCTTAGGAGAACATCCAATCCCACCCCCTCATTTTACCAATGAGGAAACAGGGATTCGAGGGGATCTGAATCCCATCTCCATGGTGCCACCCACAGATTCTTCCTTCGATTTTGCTGCCCAGGGGAGCCCAGGTGGCTCCCACAGTTGCTAGTAAATTCTCCAAGGGCAGTAGTTAGGGCTGCCCACCATCCTCACAGCTCCCCATAGGGCACCTGCGATATCTGTGCTCCGTCCAGGCTTGTGCTGCTGCTGGACTGGTTTTCGCACATGTTGGTTCTCAGGACTGATAAAGCCAAGACCGTTGTTTCACCCTTTCCTCCTCGGGCCCCTTGGCCTTGGCCTGCTCCACAGCCATCCCCTTGCCCTCTGCTCCCGGGCCAGACACCAGCCAAACCCCAGCTCCAGGTCTCAAGGGGGCGACCGGGGAGGTGGGCAGCCTCTGCCGGCCACTCGGCCCAGGCGAACTGCGCTGGCTTCCGGAAGGAGGGCCGTGAAGGGCGGCGAGAATGCAGAGCCCTGGACACAGAGTCAGAAAACCTGCGTCTCATCCCTACGCGGCACCTGCCTGTGGCCTTGAGCAAGTCCCTTCTCCCGCCCCTAGACCTCATGCCTTCCCCACAGTGGGGTGGTCCTAACCCCCGGGGGTCAGAGAGCTCTTGTGAAATGGGACGAGTGGGAAAGGGTTTGGCCCCAGGGCTGAAGGGCTCCAAAGCCCATGTTCTCTGCACTGCAAGGAATCCTGAGAACCACAGAAATGGGAGACCTCATCCCTCGTGAGCGCCTGGGAAAGCACAGCCTGAGGATCTGGGGGGAGGCTGGCAGAATCCCCAGCGCATGGGGCACCCGTCAGTTGTGTGGCCCCTACTTAGAGCGGCTGCACTGCTCGGCACAGCCGCTGCTCTGTCCGCTTGGAGACATAATTATCCTGCCCCCTGCTGGTGGGGAGCCTCTGCCGCTGCTGTCAGAGAAAGCCCTGCCGCTTCCCTTGCAGCAAGTGGCGCGGACGGGCGGAGGCCACGTGGGCGGAGGCAGTGGGCGGCGAGCACTTGATCTCTCCGGCCACTCGGGGCCCCTCTCCATCAAGCCTAATCTCCTCAGCAGAGATTACCGCTTGTACCAATTTGTCCCCAAATGACTGTCCGTGGGAACCCTGCGAGCCCTGCGAGCCACCCAAGGCCTGAATTTCATTTGAAAACACCAGGACAGGAAAATGATGTGGAGCAGAAAAAGGCGCCATGCTCTGCACGGGCACCAGCCAGCCTCCCGTCCAGGATGGGGGTGGAGCCATGCAGCTCAGGGCTCACAGGGGTGGGTGTGGGGCCAGCGATTTCTGGGGGGGGCAGACCAGGCAGTGGGGTGTAGTAGGAGTACCTGTGTCCAGAAGGCCCAAGGGGAGCCCGAGTGGTTCAGAACCCCTGGGCAGGCAGGCTTCGGGGTTATGGGCGCAGCCCCGTCCTCCAGCCACGCCTCCCTGACCCCTCCGTGCCCAGCACCTCCCCGCGCGGAGACCGGCGTACATGCAGCCGCGGAGACTGAGATTTAGGAAAGGGAGCCGGTGCGGGTCACACAGGCTCCTGTGTCTTTCCACCGTGGGCCTGGGTTCTAGCCCTTGTTCAGCCTGGCCCAGCATCACTGCTTGTCACCAGGACTCGGCCACACCAGACTGAGGCCTCCCTCCTCTCTCCATCCTCCATCTCGCATACAGGGGGTGCCTGTGGAGTGGGTCTTTCCCACGGTGTTTGTGGAATGAACGGTGAAGGAGATCCCACACCCCTTCCTGGGCTGAGGCCTTTCTTGCTTCAGAGGGAACCTGCAGGAGGCGGATCCCCTGCTGGGTAGGACGGGAGGTGGGGGGCCCCACAGAGACTCCGCTTCCATGAGAATATTCCACGAGAATAACAGGAACAACCACAGCTGCACCAGGTGACATTTGCAAAGCACTTTACAGTTTTGTGTGTGTGTGTGTGGTACGCGGGCCTCTCACTGTCGTGGCCTCTCCCATTGCGGAGCACAGGCTCCGGAAGCGCAGGCTCAGCGGCCATGGCTCACGGGCCCAGCCGCTCCACAGCATGTGGGATCCTCCCGGACTGGGGCACGAACCCGTGTCCCCTGCATCGGCAGGCAGACTCTCAACCACTGCGCCACCAGGGAAGCCCACTTTACAGTTTTTATAGCATATTCATTTATGTACATCCTCTCATCTGATTTCTAGAAGACCCCTTTGAAGAAGCCAGGGCACACGTCACTGTTCCTTTGTGCACACGAGGCTCAGAGACAGTACCTGGCTCACACAGGGTCGCACAGCTGCTGAGTGGGGAGATCTGAACCTGGGCTCTGACTCCCAGTCAAGAGCCCTTTCCACTCTACAGGATGTAATTTTTGCTGGTCTCTCTCACCTCTGTTCTGGAACCACTAGGCCACCTCCCATTGCATGCCATGGCTGTGTGAGGCCATATCTCTCTGTGTTGGTGAGGCGGCTTGGTGTCCTGGAAAAGAGCCACTTAATAGCTCCATAACCTTGGACAACTTGCTTCTCTGAGACTCAGTTTTGTTTTCCTCAAAGTGGGTCAACACCTTCCCCACAAGCCTGTTGCAAGGATCAAAGGTGACGTAGATAAGACACATCATTTCCAAATGATAAGGAGGACAGGTGTTCTGTTCCGCATGGTACCACTCCTGTCCAGTCACACCTGCAGTGTCCTCCCTGGGATGGTTGAGGCTCTGCCACGCCAGCCTGCATCAGGGCCTTCCAAAGGAGGAGACGTGGTTTGCTGGCAGAGAGGAGCATTTCAGAGGAGTTAGCTTGGCGTCCTCAGGCAGAGGGCAGGCTGGAGCCCCAGCCCTGGGTCAGGTTCCCTTGGGTTCCTGCGTTCTTTCGTGCCTCTGTGCTCAGCCTCCCCGGGGGGCAAATGAAGAGATCAGGACCTTCAAACGACAGCCCCTTGTTGTTGCTAAACCAGTAGCTTCTGGGGTGACTCGAGTCTTTGGTATTTGAATTCTAGACAAGCTCCCTCAGGATTCTGCTGTGGCTGCCCCAGTGCCCACTTCTAGGACCCACTGTCTGGCACTGGTCGTTATCATCTTCTGTCACCCATCACTACCAGGCCCCAGGTGCAATTCTTCCCTCTCCCTCCCACCCTCCCTCCTTCCTAAACAAGAACTGCACCCGCCCCACAGAGGCCTCCAATCCACAGCCCAGGTAGTGTTCACGAACTCCTGTCCACTGCAGTCCCCAGACAGCTGCCTCAGAGCCTTTAAATTGCACATGTTAGAAGGAGAGACCTCAAGAAGACTTCATTTTGCAACAACACATGGGCGGTCAGCACACTGAGTCTCCCTGGAGCCCCAGAAGTGAAAGGAAACGCTTGTTGTCCCACCAGGAGTGGTTGCTTAGGGACTTGCTTCTCAGCTTTTCAAAAATAAATAAGGTTATTGTGGGTTTGCTTTTATTGTAAAAATAGCACAGAAAATAGAGTTAAGCCAAAAGAAGGAAATAAAAATCTTCCATGAGCCTAGTCCTCTGAGAAGACCATGGTTAATAGTTCAGTGTATTCCCAACCTTTCCTCAGGCATCCACTTGTATATAATTTTTACAAAAGTTGAATTACACCATTGTGAAATATTTTCTCTTAATAGATTATAAACCGTTTTTTGCTATGGAATAAACTTCTCCAACATCACTTCAGTGGCTGCATGGTATTCCATTGCATGGATAAGCCATAATTTTTTAATTTTTATTTATTTATTTATTTATTTGCATTATGCTGGCCTCTCACTGCTGTGGCCTCTCCCGTTGTGGAGCACAGGCTCCAGACGCGCAGGCTCAGCGGCCATGGCTCACGGGCCCAGCCGCTCCGTGGCATGTGGGATCCTCCCGGGCCGGGGCACGAACCTGTGTCCCCTGCATCAGCAGGTGGACTCTCAATCACTGCGCCAACAGGGAAGCCCTAATGTATGTTTTTTTGTGTTTTTTTTGTTTTTTTAAGTTTGTTTATTTATTTTTGGCTGCGTTGGGTCTTCGTTGCTGTGCGTGGGCTTTCTCTGCGGGCCTCTCATTGTGGTGGCCTCTCCTGTGGCGGAGCATGGGCTCTAGGTGCAAGGGATTCAGTAGTTGTGGCACACGGGCTTAGTTGCTCCTCAGCCTGTGGGATCCTCCCGGACCAGGGCTCTAACCCGTGTCCCCTGCATTGGCAGGCAGATTCTTAACCACTGCGCCACCAGGGAAGTGATAAGCCATAATTTCACCACTTCCCTGTGGCTTGATATTTAGAGTATTTCCAGTTTTTCTATACTATTCTAAACAACACTGGAATAAATAGCCATAAAGTTAAGTCTTTGCAACATCCTTGATGATTTATTCCCTTAGAATAAATTCCTAGGAGCCAGAAGGTCACAGGTGCTTTTGAATTACCCAGAAGAACAGTTTGAGGGGCTGAGAGCCTCGTGCAAGGGCCCTGACACCTGGGACCTCCCTGTGGCTCCCCGACCATCACATCACCGGTTTAGCCATTCACCTTTGCCGCTGTAAACTAGGAACAATGGGCAGAATCAGAATGTCAGAGGGGAAAGGCCCTTCCCCTGGGTTTACAGGTGGGAAGGCAGAGGTTTGCTGAGAAGCAAACGGAAGCCAGGTTGGGAAGCAAGGCCGGGAGCTCCCCATCCCATGCTCGTTACACTCTATCCGAATGTGTTTCTCACGCACTCAGCTTGGGGTGCACTGGTCCCGCCGTGCAGGCAGGCACTGACCATTGGTGACCCGCTGCCCTGACCGCTCCGTCTTCCCAGCACAGCATAATCACTGAGCCTTCATCCTAGTCCTGACCCTGCAGTAAGGGCTTTACAACTATTACCTAATTTTCATTCCTCCAGCAACCCTCTGAGGAAGGCAATATTGCCCTGGATTTATAAACAAGGGAGGAAATTGAGCCAGGAATTCATGGACTCAGGTTCACGTCCAGGCCTGTCTGACCCCAGAGCCTAATGCACCTCCCACTCTGGGCCCAGCAGCCTTGGCAGGTTTATCCGCCAAGATTCACAGTGCCCTTTGACCCTTCCTTGCAGGTGTTCCGAATAAAGGCCATCAAGCTGGGAGAGAAACTCCTGCCGGCCTTCGATACCCCCACAGGAATCCCAAAAGGCGTGGTGAACTTCAAAAGGTAGGATGCCGTCTGGTTTCCCACTTGTGGCTTCGGCTGCATCTGCGTGGAAATTGAGACACAGGGTGGGATGATGCCGCCGCAGGAATCATGGGGGTCAGTGGCACAGTGACACCTAGCCTCAGCCAGGGGCTCTCCTGAGCTGGCTTTGGTCACTAAACCTGGTTCTCGGGTTTAGGCCACGCAAGACCTGATCTTTCTGGCATGGAGATGGGGCCGCCGTTCCTCTGTGATCATCTCGTAACACTGCCATGACTCACAGCCCCGCTGCTGTGCCCCAACTGCCCTCCCTTCCCAGCTGGGATCCCGGGCTGGGAGGCACATCACACCTCCCACCACGAGCAGGAACCCAAAGCTGCTGGGGAGTCAGGACCCTGGGCAGAGGGACCCTGGTTTGCTGACCCCTCAGCCCCCGTCAGGGCTGGGTCTCAGGAGCCCAGAGGGGCTGTCAGAACCCAGAGGGGCTTCTGGGAGCATCAGGCCCATGGAGGCTCAGACTCCGAGGAGGAAAGACCCTGGCCGAGGTCACATAAGCCAGTAACGGACCATCCAGGACATGAGCCCAGGACTTCCAACTCCATTTTCAATAATATTTATTATGATTCCTTCCTATAAAAATAAATCCTCATTGCAAAAAAAATGTGGATTATACCAGAAGTGTTGGATAAGACCCAGAAAATCACCTGTGCCTCCACTAATCAAGAAACCACTGGTATGTTTCTTTCTACCGACTGTTTTAAAACATTGGTTTTTATTGGCCACTTGCATCGTTTCCCCTCCTGATAGGTTGCGTAATTCGGCGTGTGAACTAGAGTCTTTCTGGACATTCACCAAGTCACAGAGCGAGAGCACAAGGGACCCGGGGTGACACAGCTAGAGCAGGTGGGGCCAGGGCCACAGCTCCGTCCCACTCCAAAGTCCCCAGGGACTTACCTGCCCCGCTGCTTCCCTCTGTGAGGGTGGGAGCCAGATGTGGCACTGAGACCCAGAGGGGAAAGGACGGGCTCGAAGTCAGGGGAATAGTGGCCAGCCAGCTTTAGGATCCACTGAGGAGCATGAATCTTGCTCCTGGAGACCCCAGTGCACCCCACTGTCTTGCCTCCCCTCGCTCTCTTCCTCCCCTGGGCTGCCATTTCTCACCATTTCCCTAGCTATCAGAGCTCAGCTCAGATGCCACCTTCTCCAGAAGCCAAAGGTGTCCTTGCCTCTCCTGGCCTCCAGGCACTTTTTCTGCCTCCTGTGGCCCTTGTCACACTCAGTCTTCATGTTCCCCCACCGGCCCCGGAGCTTCCTGAGGGCAGGACCCATGTCCCCGTCTTTCTTTGTTCATTCCTTCAACAAATGTTCACGTGAGGCCGTGTGTGCAGCATGAGAGACCGACTCTGATGACTGCTGACCTTACCATTTACTGAGCGATCCCTCTGCGCCTGGCATTATGCTAAGGGTTTCACTCAACGCCTCAGAACACACTCCTCACAGCAGGCCTTTAGGGTGGGTACTTATGTGATGCCCATTGCCCAAGGTCTTCTAGCTCACAGGCAGTGGGGCCAAGTTTTAACCCATTTTGTTAGAGATCAAAAGCTCTGCTCCCAACACCCACCTGGCCCTCCCTCAGGCAGGAACCCTGCCACCCTTGCGATGCATGGAGCAGACCTGGAGACCTGGTAGAAGGCACGTGCCGGTCCCCAGGCACCCAGGGAGCCCTCTGGGGCCATTCTTGAGACCATCCTACAACCTGAGCCTGGGGGGAGGGCTGTAATATGTCCATCACACTGGACTTTCTGTTCCATCTCCTGAAGCGATTTCTTATCTCAGGGATCTCAGTCCAACAGGGGAGGGGAGGCAGGGGCCCTGGGCTCGGGTGGAGTGCCCAAGGCCCCCTTTCTTCCTGGGGAGGTCACACCCTCTAGGGCCTTACAAAGAAGGGAGGACTCGGCCTGCTCAGCATCTTCACCTTCTTCATCTTCACCTCCGTGGTCAGAAAGGATTCCTGGGGTGTGATGTCACTTAAATCTCACTGCAGGCCAGGGAGGGGCCCTCAGGGCCCATCCAACCCCCATCTCGGTGCCAGGGTTGATTCCTCAGACCCTGACACTTTGATCCCTGCTCAGATTCCTTTCCCACCAACACTGATCTTGGAGAAACACAGCCAGACGTCTTGGAGCCAAGACACAAACACCCCCTCTTTCTGGATCCCTGTCCCGGGTCCAGCTTCTCAGGCCTCACTGCCTGGGGTCTGGGATAAAACCTTAGCTCAGGCACCCCTCCCTCCTCCATGCGTGGCACCCCCTGATTCCAAGCAAGCCCCACAAGCTGCAGCCTTGGTTGCCTGCCTTACCCGTGTCCTGTAGAGCCCAGACCTGATCCCCCACAGATCCTGACATTTCTGATTAAGAAAGCGCATTTATTTTTAGGCTGTTTGCATGCTGCCAGTGCCGTATACATATGTATGTGTATGCATATTTCCTGGCAACACCTCCCTCTCATTTTCTGGGTAAGAGAGTCTATTGCTAAAAATGCCTCCCCATTCCACCAGGGAAAACGTCAGGGATGTATACAGCCCGCGTGGCGCTGAGTGTTCCCTTTGGAGAGGGCCTGCTGGTGGGAGCTGGGTCCACGCTGCTGCCCCTGCTCAGAGCAGGGCTGGCTGTGAGCAGCTCGGACCTGGGCCCTAGTAGGAGGGGCAGTAACTAGGCCCTGTCCCCAAACTGCCCGGTGAGGAGGACCCTGAAGGGAGGTGGTCTCCAAGTGAGTGTGACCACTCCCCCTCCCTGGTGGCAGGCCTGGGAGGCAGAGGCAGGGGCAACCATGACCTGTGACCTGCAGGACCACTGAACTCTGGGAGAGGGGAGGTGGCCAGTCCAAGGGCCTCTGCAGCTGAATCAATCTCACTGGCTCTCTCACACACCCAGCCTCACACACACCTATGCACCCAACTGCCACTCACCCAAATCATGAGGACTCAGATATGCAGGCTCACCTTTGTCACACGCACTCTCCCACCTCTATATATGTGCACAGATTCACACACAAAGATGCGTTTACATGTGCACGTTTCTGCTACACACTTACATACACATCGTAATAATTGTGCATGTTTTTGAATGTTCACCGTGTCCCAGGCACAATGACGTGGGTTCTCTCTTTTCAGCACACAACAACCACTTGGACCCCATTTTAACAGTGAAGAAACAGACTCAGAGAGGTGAGGTAACTTACCCAGGTGACACAGCAGCAAAGCAAAGTCAGAATTAGAATCGTGGTCTGTCTGGCTCCAGAGTTAACGATTTCACCATACACATGTGTGCACACACAGGCACACACATGTAGAAGCTTCCACCAGGCTGGGGAGGGGCATTGTGGAGCAGCCCCTCCCACCAGGGGAGAGTCCACTTGGAGACTTAAAAGGCAAAGATGGGAGCAGAGGGCAGAGCTTCCATCAGCCCATTGCCTCATGAGGCTGATCAGAAGACCTCCTGGTCTCTGGATGCTGCCCAGAACAGATGCATTTGGGGCACAAAGTACCTAGGATTTGGATTTGAGATCAGCTCTACCAGCACTGTCACTTACTGTGTGACCTTGGAAAAGTGTCTTCCCCTCTCTGAGTCTGAGTATCCTAACCTATGAAATAAGAATCTTGGTATCTACCTCTGAAGTTGGATGTGAAGGTAAAATAAGATACCGCTGCTGCCTGGCACATATTAGGAACTTAACTCTAACAAACAACACATAATTTAGGTTGCGTAATTACATAATGTTAACAATGACAGTCATCTCGTGCATAATTTATACCTCACAATGGCTCTATGAGGTGTGGGTACTGTCATTTAACAGATGAGGAGACTGGGGTCTAGAGAATTCACTGACCCTTCACTGACCCGCCTGAGGTCTCCTAAGCTGGGAACTGGGGGAGCCAGCATTTGAAGCCAGGCAGGAGAGAAGAAGGTGCCTGGCCTACCGCCCGCCTCTGCCCAGGGCGGCTCAACCACAGGAGGCCCACTTGGCAGGGTGAGCATTGAGAGGGAGGGGAGAGGAGGGAGAGGCTCCTGTGGGGGAAAATGAGAGCAAAAGATGGCTGGTGGCTGGGGGGGGGGGTTGGTGGCTGGGGGGGGGGTTTACCTTGAATTTCTCTGCGAGGGCAGGAAGCATCCATTATTCAGGAAGCCCTCTGTGGGTACCTGCAGCTCCCACTGAGATCACAGGCTGGAGAGAGAGGTCTCTTGGCGTGGGGGGAAGAGGGACAGAGAAGGGTCAGCTTCCCCTTCCCTCGAGGTGGATATGGGGCCATCTGGGGGACCCCTTAGGGAAGTGCCCTCTGAGGTTTGAATCCTGCCTCCACCACCTACCAGCTCTGAGCTTCTGAAGGCAACTCACTTCCCTTTCTGAGCCTATTTCCTCAGGGTTTAATGATGCTTTGCCTTGTGGGCTTTAAATGAGGTCATGATGCAAACGCCTGCCCCCAGTGCCTGCATCTGGAAGCTGTTTTATTTACCATCTAGGAGCCAAGTTTCCCCTCTCTGTGCAACCCATCCCTCCCCACCTGCCCCCAAGTCGGGAAAATACCCAAGGAAGCAGGGATGTTTACTGAGATCACCTGCTCCAGAAGATCCTAAAACTCAATTCCATCTGTTTCTGGAAGCTGGAAGAGTTTCCTGACTTTCCTGAAACCACATCAGAGAGGAGAAGAGCAGCCTTAGGGGAGCCCCAGCCCACCCCAGATAAAGCGGTGCCCCTCAGCTGGCAAACTGTGACCTCCCAGACCCACGCCTGCCTTCCTAGGTCCTGTCCCTGGGAGACAGAGGGATGACAGAGGCCAGTTCCCAGGGAGCCAGAGCTACCACAGCAAGGAAGCAGAGGGGCTTCCAGAGGCCCCGGCAGAGCCAGCCCCCCAGCCTGCCACACACTGACCGCACCTTGGAGGCCCTACAGAGAGGGGGCACTCACTCCACCCCGCTCTGTGCCCACTCACTGTCCCCCACAACCTCCCTGCAGAGGGAGGTTGACCCTTGTCTCCCTGGTTGTCCTAAATGTCCCACAGGAAAGAGCATCACGATACACATGAGGACTCAGATCAGGGAGAGGAAGCAGCTTACCCAAGGCCACCCCCATTCTGCATCTTCCTCTTCTCTCTCAATCCCCGCAAAGCCCTAGGAGCGGAGATGGGGACGCATTATCCTTACTCAGTCTGACGGATGCAGAAACTAAGGTACACGGGAAGAAATGGTTTGCCCAAGACCTCGCTGCTAACAGACTTGAACCTGCGCCTCCTGGCTGCAGGTCCCAGGGAGATTTTAAGTGACAGCTCCTGGAAAGGCAGCGTCCTGGCCTCTTATCATGTAATGAGACGACAGACCAGCAGCTGCACAGTGACTGGGACAAGCTCTGGCGTCAGAGCAGCCTTGGGTCCCCACTGTTCCATTTACTGTGTGATCTCGGGCAGTGATTTCACTGTCCTGTGCCTTGTTTTCCTCATCTGTGAAAGGGGCAGATGGGAGGGTTACTCGAGGCCCTGCCCCTGCACTCTTCCTCCTTGAAAGCACCCAGTACTTTCAAGGAAAGGGAGGAAGCGGTTAGTTGACAGCCTTCTCCGGCGGGGTCGTAGGGTCATGCTTGTGATCCATCTAAGGTGTCCGTGAGACATGTACATGCTCAGCGAGTGAGGAGACCTTTGCTCCGAGAGCCCCTGCTGCTTTCATCCCTAACCTCGGACTTCCCAGGGTCCAGCAGCCCCAGGTGTGTGGTCTTAGCAGGGCCACCCAGCCTTCAGGTGTGGGTTCCACGAAGTTCCAGGCGGGGGCCATTGTGTGTCCATGAGCAGCACTGGCTGAGAGGGGAGGGAGGGGGCCAGATGGGATCCCTGCTCTCTTCATCTGCCCTCTTTGGACCCCAGCCATGCACCGTTTACCCTCCACAAACAGCAACAATGATTATGAGCCATTGACAAGTGGATAGAAATAGAGTGTTCTGTGTGTGTGTGGGGGGGGGGTCTTTGTGGCCCCTGACGGCATTATTGGTATCACCTGTAAATTTAACATCATGTGTGTGCCAGGTCTTGGCCACCAAGGCAGCTCTGCTAATATTCTTCTGGAGCCTACAGGTCTTGCAGAAGCTGCTTGACCATAGAAACAAAGCATATTACCTGTCAGACAGGCCTGGGTGATCTTCGGCAAGTTTCTCACCAACCTCGGTGTCCTCATCAGCTAAATGGGGCTATGAATAGCACCGACCCCCAGGGAGGGTTAACTGGGATTGCATGGCGAAGCTCCTAGTCCAGTGCCTGGCACATAGTAGGTGCTCCCCAACGGACAGAGGAGCCAGCCCTGCTGACAGAGGGTGACCGAGGCCACTTCTGTCTTTCAGCGGCTCCAACAGGAGCTGGGGCTGGGCCGTGGCAGGGAGCAGCAGCATCCTGGCGGAGTTTGGATCCCTGCACTTGGAGTTCTTACACCTCACCCAGCTCTCTGGCAACCAGGTCTTCGCAGAAAAGGCAAGTCTTCTCCCCTGCTCCCTCTTCTCCACATGGAGAGCGAAGGGTGGGCACTCGGCCCGTGACAGGGAAATGGACCACGGGCCAGCTGGAGGGTGTGTGGGGAGCCCGACGGCCTCCAGCCACTGCCAGCATAGCAGATAGTTGCCTAATCGTAACCGATGCCAGGCGCCAGGGAAGGTGAGTGCAGGGAGTCAGCAGCATTCTACAGAGGGCACGGCAGAAACATAGCTGCCAGCGAGAAGGTTTTCCCTGGTACATGTGCGCTCGCTGGCAACCACACATGTGTGAAATCTGGAGAAAGTGCAACAACGGAAATCCAGGCACCAGTTTGCGTTGGCAGGAATTGGCCACCCGGCACAAAAGTCCCCTTCCAGAGACATTTAACTTCTTTGTGTGAGATCTGCCTGCCTTTCCCCTTCCAGATGCCCATCTAGCTCATGCTGTCAGCAGGCTGGCAAAGCAATTTCACTCCACAGCAGAGGCTCACGTCTGTTCCTTCTCATCGTTACCAGGCTGGCGAAGGCCACAGGGGGTTCAGAGCGCCAGCACCCAGGCCTTCGTCCATCCTGACACCTGCCCATCCCTGCCCCCCTGTGAAGCCCTCCAGAAGGAGCAGTTCCTCAATGTCACAGCCCTTGGCAGTCCTACTGTCTGGAAGTGTCTCCGTAGGTCTAACCCTCAACCCAAGGAAGAGAAGTGGACACACACCACCCTCAGATGGTGCTTGTCCCTTCCTGAGTCCTGCCCCTATAGGGAGATGAAGCCCTGCCCTCCAGGAAGAAGGAGACCCCCACTCCCAAAGCCTTCTCTTCCCCCCAAATGTTAGTCTCTTGGAATGCCAAGGGAGCTGGGAGGTCACAGAGTCACACCTCTACCCAGTGGCTCTCAGTCTTTTGTCAGCCAACCAGCCCCAAAGCATCATCTAGCATGCTGGTGAAGAAGCGGATTTCTGAGTGTCGCCCCAGGCCCAGGAGTCTGCATTTTAAATAAGCACCCATGTGCTTTTTGATGCCAGGTTTAGGACCACTGCTTGCTCAGTGTGGGAATCCACCCGAGCTTTCTTGAGAAGCTCAAAGAAGAGCTTTCAACCCCTTGATTGCTTCCTCTGCACTGGGGCTCACTACCAGCCTCAAACAGCCCCTCATGTTGTCAGACCTCCCTTCAGAAGCTTTTCCTTATATTGAGAGGACTCTGCCTCCCTGGGATACCCCACCTCAAGAGCTCCTGGAATAAATTCAATCCCACTTCCAATGGGTCTTCTCCTCTGGTCTTTTTTCCTGCCTCCAGGCCCTCCCTGCCCCCAGCCTCCCTATTTCCACTGCTCTTGAGCCAGACCCCTCTAGGAACACCACGGCCGGCTCAGAGCGGAGTGAGACGAGCAGCTTGCTCTAGTTCCTGCTAGTCTGGAGATACCACTGCCTGAGCACCTACGATGTGCTGGGTACCGTATAGTAGCTCTGGTTTTCCCACCAACCCTATGAGGTGTGTCTTCTGTCATCCCCATTCTACAGAGGAGGAAACTGAGACTCAGAGAGGTTAAATCACTTGTCCTGGGTCATCCAGCTGGTAAGTGATAAAGCCGAGACTCAAACCCAGGACTTTCTGGCTCTGAAACCCATGCTCTTCAAGACCAGATCAGTTCAGCAGGCTTCCGGATTTTTCTCAAGTGTCCATCCACCTCATTGTCTCTCTGTGTCTCTTTACATTTACATTCTCCAGCTACTTTCATCCGCCAGTCATGCCTCCCACAGAGGCGATTATTGGCAGTCAACAAATTGGCCCAAATTCTAGAAGCGCCCGCACCCTCCGGGGGAGCTAATTTAGCCCGTTTCACTGCTCACCACCAGGACAGTCGAGAATAACTCAGGTACAAGCACATTCCTGTCCCCCATAATGGGCTCCGTTAACATAAATGGATATGAGATCTGATGTGGCAAAGCAAAGTGCCTTCCCCCGGAAAGAAAGGTCTGACAGCTAAAAAGGCTGCTTTCCCTGCTCCTTACCTGGTAGATAAATCTGCGAGCATGCTACAGCTCCATCCCCGAGGGCCCTTCTGTCCTGCAGAGTCTGTACTGGGAGGATTTCGTGTACCGCCAGACAGCAGACCCTGATGGATCAAGCCTTCCTGAATCCCGCATGGTGCCCTTTGTAGCCCAAATGGTTGCAGATCCAGCCTCCTGATCCAGCGGGTGTGGCCTCTGCTACTCGTTTGCTGCGTGGTCCCTGCCCTGATCCATGTTGGAGCCGGGGCTGCTCCCAGTGGTCAGAGAGGCCTGACTCACGTCCTGGCTCTGCCACTTACAAATCCCATGACCATGGGCAAGTGACTGACGCTCTCTGAGATCCGGTTTTCTCGTCTGTTAGACTGAGATAATAATACCGTATAGGTTGTTATGAGGGTTGGAGGTAATGTATCTAATGGGTCCGGCTCACAGCAACTGAGAAACGTTGACAGCGTTGTAGCGTTGTAGCTGTTGTTACTAAAACCCCGAGATGCCTATTAGGGCACAGGGATGTTGAGGGGCGCAGGCCTCCCCTCTGGAACGGTTCCCACAGTATCTGATAACATAACATGTTACCAAGCTGAACCGTGTGAAATTGCCAATATAACCGTTTCTGACCTGTTAAACAGACAGTTCTGTCGAGCACTTACAAATGAGTTACTGTCACTTATACGAACGCCCTCCTAAAAAGACCCGTCCCCAAAATCCACACGCAATGAGGAAGGGGGGAGGTGGGGGAGGGGAAACTGGCAGGGCCCCGGGCAGAGCAGTCAGCGCAGAGGTGGAGGGTCAGGCCCCACTGTGGCCGCACCCCGCTCTGGAACACAGGGGCAGGACTGACTCACACCTCCGGGTTGGAGCCGGCTGCTAGTTACGCAGCTCTGCCTTCCTGCCTCGTCGGAATGGTTTCCTCTCTGGACCCGAACCAGCTGCCTCAGTGCTCAGTGGGCTGGGACTCGGCTGGCTTCTTGGAGAAAATGAAGACGTGCCTGGTGTCCATCTCTTGGCAGGTCAGGAACATCCGAAAGGTCCTTAGGGATATTGACAAGCCCTTCGGCCTCTACCCCAACTTCCTCAGCCCGGTGAGCGGGAACTGGATGCAACGTGAGTACAGGGGCGCCGCTGCCCCTCCTCCAGCGGATTCCTGCCCAGCTTCCCCGCCTGGCTGGGCGAGGCACCCGGCTGAGTGAGGAGCGATGCACTTATTGGAGCCACGTACCAGCAAGGCATTGGCTCGGAGCTCCTGGATACCACCCTCCTGCCACCCTCCTCCACCCTCGGGGCATCGTGGGGAGTGTTCATTTCTGTTGCCATTGCCCTTGTGACGGATGTGATGGCTGCTGGCTAGTGAGGCCCTGCCCTGTGCATCCCCCGCATGCTAGCTGTCTCCAGCCTCCATCTCTTACAGTGCCCACCGAAGCCTCCTTCATCCTCCCCCAAACTTGCAGGGGTGCTCCCGTTAGAAGTTTACTCCAAAAGCGGCTCTAAGAAAGGCCATGCATCCTCTCCCAGCCCCTTTCATCTGGTTCCCTACCTCCAAGTTTAATTTCTTAAAAAATGTGTAAGCAGGGCTTCCCTGGTGGCGCAGTGGTTGAGAGTCTGCCTGCTGATGCAGGGGATGCAGGTTCGTGCCCCGGTCCGGGAGGATCCCACATGCCACGGAGCGGCTGGGCCCGTGAGCCATGGCCGCTGGGCCTGTGCGTCCGGAGCCTGTGCTCCGCAACAGGAGAGGCCACAGCAGTGAGAGGCCCGCGTACCGCAAAAAAAAAAAAAAAATTGTTTAAGCAGATCCTAACTGTACAGCAATATAAAAATCATGAGTTCATCACTGGTATCTTACACCTGTTAGAATTGGCCCTAGGATTTCCTGCTGTTTATGTTCAGAGGTTTTTTTTTTCAGCCAGACAGTTGTGGGTCACCTGTGGAGCCTCATTCACAGCCCCCAGCTCCACCCACTGAAACAATGGGATTTGAAGGTCTCTCAGTCAGGGGAGTGTTAAAGTCTTCCAGCTCCCGGGCTTGCACCCCTATCGAGAAGCACCGCTCTGCCTTGCCCTTCTGTCCAAGGCCCTGGTCGTGTGATCACAGTCAGCACAAATTGGGGGCAACAGGTTCCATGGGCCCTGCCTCTAGGGGCTTCCCAAGACTTGCCCAGAGCCCCTACCTCCACTGCCTCCACCCAAACAAGGACCCCTCTCCCTTTCCCTGCCTCCAGCCCCAATTGTTATGGCATTAGCAAGGGCTCAGCGACAAAGTAGACCTGAGTCTAATTACTGCATGCCTGCGGGGAATTCACTTCATCCCTTTGAGCTTTGGTTTCCTCTCCTGCAAAATGGGAGAAGAGCTGGAGATGTGTTCTTTGTGCACCGTGGAGGGGCGTGGGAGCAATGGTCAGGAGCTGCAGGAAACAGACTTCAGTTCATCTTCCAAAGATGACATGGGTTGTCCCAAATGGTCATAAGCGCCCATCACCAAAAGTATGCAAGCGGGGCCTGGAGGGCCAGCTGGCCAGCCAGCAGGGATACTGTGAGGAAACTGCAGAGGCCTGTCCTTCCATCCCAGAGCCTCCATGATCCACATCCAGGAGACCCAGAAAATTCGACCCGGGAATTTTCCTTGGGGATGACCTCACTCCCAAGGAGCCTCCTGCAAAAACCACTTATAAAAATGCAAAGTATTTTTAACCAAAACACACTGCCAAGTTCAAAAGTGCCGGGAGAAAATGAAGGTTTGAATTACAGATTATGGCCATGGGAAGAGACAGTTCAATAACCGTTACTGCCTTTAATTGCAAGGCCTGACTGTGTAAAGAGAGAAACTAAGCAGCTGCCCGCCTTAGCTGCTCCAGGACAATGCAGCAAAACCCATAAAAAGGAGAGGGGTGTGGCTTCCCAGCCTGAACAGCTACCTTGGCAAATTACAGGGGAGCCGCCCCCCTCTTCCCCTGCCCCGCTGAGAAGCATAATTTTCTTTTCAGGCTGCCCCTGGGGTCGCAAGGCTGGGCAGAGTCAGTCACATATGGAAAATTGTCTCATATTAATAAAATATGAATCCAAGGCCTGCCAAATTTCAGAGGGAAGGTTATAAAGAAAGCCCTGATCATGGGGTGCCTGCTTTCCTCCTCCCCTCGCTTTGGCACCTGGGGTCATCCCAGGTTTTCTGTGGTTTTCTTGGGTGTTTTGGTCCGTCTTTGTCTTTTTAGGTTTTTCTTCTTGTTTTTTGATGATTGTGTAATTTTCCAGCAAATGATAACATTCCCAACTTGCATAAGCTAAGTTCACATTATTTTCTCTCCTTGAATCCTCTGCGTAACCCATTGCAACCAGAGAAATTGCAGCTTAAAGAGACAAAGGGCTAATTAGGGCTGCATCCCAGTCCCAGACCTCTGCTCTTGCCTGCTCCCCACTCCTGCCTGAAGATGAGCTTCAGGGTAGCAAGGGAGGCTGAGACCCTCCTGCCGCTAGGACTTCACAGCCAGGATAGGTCCAGCAGGCTCCTGCTGGCACCAAGCACAGAAGAGACCAGTCCTAGCAGAGCCGCTGAGAGCTCGAAGAGCTGCCAGCCCTTTGGCTTGGCCCCTGGGGTGGCTTGTCTTCCTTGTCCACTGCCTGAATCCCACAGTTTCCTCAGTGGGAGGGAAGTGGCAAGTCCAGGTTCTCTCCCGTGGCTGTGGGAGTGTGAGCTGCCCGCCAGCTCCAGCCCGGCCACCTCCCCCAGCTTCATACCACTTTCCCGCCAGCGATTCCTAGGCGTATAGGGTGGCTGCCTCCCGCTGCCAAGTGTGATGGGAGCGTTGCTGACACGATCAGGAAGCAGCAGAGCCCACCTCTGCTCACGCACACCAACTCTCCCTTCTACATTTTACAGATCAGGAGACAGGCCCAGGGGCGTCTGGCTTGCCCTGAGCTAATGGTGGAGCCACGTCTCTAATTCCCACTCCTGCACTTCTCCCCACGTGCCCCTCGGTGCGGGGAAGACATCCCCCACCTGTGCACTGCAGCTGAGGCCCCGGGAGACTATACACATGTCCCCAAGAGGGTGTCCTATCTCAAACACCTGTGGAACTCCTGCTGACCTGGCTCCCCTCTCCCGCGCACACCTGCCAGGTGAAGCCCTTGACCTTGTCCCCCCCACACACTCTGCAATCACATGGTGAAGTCCAGTCTCTTAGGCTTTGACGTTCAAGGCTCTTCTGAGCACAGCCCCCACATGCCTGCCTTTCTCTCATTCAGGACTTACTGGGCATCTGCAGTGTGCCACACAGGTATTGGGCATAGATGCGAGTCATACAGGGCTCCTCCCCACACAGCCCACAGCCTAGCGGGGCAGGTAGACCCACAGACAGGTACCGATGACACAGCGCTGGGAGCAGCCGAGGGCAAGGCTCGCACCTAGCGACGGTGGGACGGCTACACCAAGCACTTCCCGCAGGAGGGCGCCGGGCCAGAGGGTGCAGGTGCCTTATTTCCCTCACTCCTCACATCACCCTGCGGGGACCTCAGTGTTATGGGGACACGGAGGAAAGCCCTTCTGAGCTGAGGTGAAGCAGTGAGGGGGTGTCAGCCGCATGAGGTGGGGAAGGGTATTCCTGGCAGAGGGATCATCACAAGTGACACAGAGTGGGCAGGGGGCTAGCAGTGTTTGGGGTGGCAGAGGAACCGTGAGAGGAGGTAAGCCCAGGAGACGAGCGTGGAGGTGCCCGTGCCCCCAGCTGACTGCCGTGAGCGGGGGCCCCTTCTGTACAGGCTGACCCGGTCTGACTTCCGGCCTCCCCACCCCTGCCTTGCACAGACCTCGCGCCCCGGCCGTGGACACGCCATCCACATGCCGGGCCTGGCACAGCCCCGCCCTCCCTCTGGGCTTGCCCAGCTGTGTCCTCCCCCTGGGAACAGGGGCAAGGGGGACGCTGTGCTGGTTCCGTCTTTTCAGGTAACAAAGTCCAGCTCACGCTGGCCGCCCCCACCCCCAACGCCTCCCTAAGCCTCAGGCTTTACCTGGTCTGTTCGCATTTTCACAAGTGCTCCTTCCTTTCCTGAAACCTTGCTGGGCCAGGGTTTGTTTATGGAGGGGGCTGGACGGGGCCCCTGTTTACTGTGGGAGCCTCCTGTCAGCCCCCTTTCCTGGCTCCCAGCTGTCTGACCCTCCGATTTTTTATCTGACCCTCCCTCTTCCCACTTGCCCTTTCTTTCTCTCTGCGTCTTTGTTTTCATTCTCTGGTTGACTGTGTAAATCTGCCGAAAGTGAGAGCTCTTCCAGCTCGGCGGCTTTGGCCAAGCTATTTAGGCTCACTCTCAGTTTTCCCATCTGGGAAATGGGGTTCGTAGTGCTTACCTTACAGGGTTCTTGGGAAGATTGTTATAAATGATACAGTAAAGCTCCCGGCCCACGGTAGACTCTCGATAAAGGGTGGCTGTTGCTGTATTCTCTATTTCTTTCTCTCTCCCTCCACCCACTTCCCCTCCCCTCTCTTTTTCTAACCCCTCTTTCTCCAGAGGAGCTGAAAACCCTCTTCCCATTCCCCCGCACCCCACCTTCATCCACCCCCTTCCCTTCTTCACTGTCTTGCTGCTTAACAGGGAACCGCAGTTTCCTCCTTGTTTTATCTATTAAACGCCTTTATGTTTCCCTGTTGTTAATTGTGAGTGAAGCATTGCCGTGTCTTGCTTCTGTAATTAAGTGCTCCTCTGTCAGCCATCCCTCTCCTGGGGTAGCCCTGGGTGCAGACCCCCGCCCGCTCAGCCGCACCTGGAGTTCCTGCTCCACCAGGGCGGACGGAGGGGTCCTCAAACCCGGTTTTCCTTCCCTCTGCTCCTTTGAACCCCATTTATCCCAATTTGCTAAATTTAAACTTGGCTTTCCCAGAACAGCTTTGTGCTCTGACCAACTAAATTAAGCCTCTCATTGCTCCTTTCCGTGGCCTTTTATGAGCCTGCCCAGCATTAATTACCATGTTTGTCACCAGGTAATAAAAATCTCTGAACTCCCTGCCACCAGATTATCTTTTTCAAGAAATGCAACTCATTTACGGTTAATAACCAGAGGCCCTGCCCCGTCCTCCGCCTGCAAAAACAACACGATGACATGATTTATAGCAGCCGAAGGAGCCCCTGCATTTCCATGAGGGACGATGGTGCTCAAGCTGGCCCTGGTTCCCCCGGTCGCAGGCCATGCCTTCCTCCCAGCCCCCATTCTGTTGGGGGCTCCGAGGCTGCGGATTAAATGCTCTCTCCCCACCGAGTCGCGGTGGCCTCGGCAGGTGGAGATAATGTTCCTGTCCTCTCTCCCCTCACAGACCATGTCTCGGTTGGAGGACTCGGGGACAGTTTTTACGAATATTTGATCAAATCCTGGCTGATGTCGGCCAAGACAGATATGGAGGCTAAAGATATGTACTACGAAGCCTTGGAGGTAAGACAGGCGCCTGATTCTTCATGGGTGGTCAGTCACTCGCCACCAGTTCCCACGCGGGTCCCTGAGAGCCGGAGGGCTTGCTCCCCACCCCACCCCTACAGTGAACTGGCCAGAGGGAGGACAAGACAGTCCCCTCCCCAGCCTGTTGCTTGACGCTTCTCAAACACCTTGAAATTAGGGCCATGTGAGCATCCTCATTTCACAAATGCAAAACCCAAGCTCAAGGAGGTGAAGTCATTTGTCCGAGGTCTCACAGGAAGCAGCAGGCAGTCTGATTCAGAAACCACAGTGTCTGTGTTTCTGTTGATGTGTCAGAGCCCAGAACACAGCCAGACTAGGAGCCCCCAAGTGAGGCTGCCAAAGCAAGACCCTCGGCCATCTTCCTGTGGAACCAAGGAGGTGAAGTCATTTGTCCGAGGTCTCACAGGAAGCAGCAGGCAGTCTGATTCAGAAACCACAGTGTCTGTGTTTCTGTTGATGTGTCAGAGCCCAGAACACAGCCAGACTAGGAGCCCCCAAGTGAGGCTGCCAAAGCAAGACCCTCGGCCATCTTCCTGTGGAACCAGAGGTGACATACTTAGCACATCCCGGCTGGGAGGGGCCCCCCTCAGTGGAGCATCCACTTCTCTTCCTTCTCTTTATGTGGATGGAAACCAAGGCCCAGAGAGGGGAAGGCACTTGCTCAAAGCCACACAGCGCAGAACTGGCAGAGCTGGAGCTAGAGCCAGGTCTCCAAAGCCAGCCTCCAGGTTCTCCCCACTGTCCCTCAGCTCTGCCGGTCTGTCCACAGGGCATGGAGTGAACAGGGTTGCTAAGCTCAGATGGATCCCTCCAAAGAGGCAGAGACTGTAGGACAGAGGGGGAGTCAGTTAGCCTGGGCTCTTGGGAAGGGGGTTAAGGAATCCCAGCAGCCCCATCGACAGATACCTTTGAGCCCAACTAAAGAAAAGGCACTGGGCAGGCTCCGGGCCTCAGTTTCCTCATCAAGTACGTTGAGCAGGCTGGATCTATTCTGCTGCCACCGTGGTCTAAGCTAACTGGATTCCTTGCTCCACCCCTCCCCACTCTAAGTCAGTTCTTCCGCAGCAGCCAGAATAGCTGTAAACGCATGTCCCTCCGCTCAGGACTCCCTTAGTGCTCGGAATAAACCAGACTCCTCACCTTTGCCCACAGTCCCTGATCTGGGACTGCCGGTCACTCTGAGCTCTCTCCCCTTTGCCCTCTGAGCTCTCGTTCCCAACCTTCCTCAGATACACCAGACTCGTTCCCACCTCAGGGCTTTTGTACCTGCTGTTCCTTCTACCTGGAATATCATCCAGGTGGCTGGGTCCCGCTTATTGGTCAACTCAGATGCCCCTGAATTAGCCTTCCCCAGCTTCTCTTTCTCTCGCATACCTGAGGCTTATTATTATTAGTCATCTTCACCTTTATCAGCATCTAAAATGATCACATGTGTGTATTTGTTTACTTATTTATTGTCTATCTTCCTGAGCTGTCTAGAGCAAGGATCTTGTCTACTCATTCACTGTATACTTCACTCCCAAAACAGTGCTTGGTACCTGGGAGGCATACAGTCACTATTTTGTGAACAAATAAATGGATGAGGGGAAGGCAGGGAGGGAGGGAGGGAGAAGGGAAGGAAAGGAAAGATGAGTGGGTGGGTGAACAGATGGATGATTGGATGGATGGGTGGGTGGGTGGAAGGATGGATGGGTAGGTGGATGTGGGTGGATAGGTGGGTAGAAATGGGTAGATGGATGGGTGTGGGCAGCAGACTGGATGGAGGAATGATATCTAGCTACACTCTGATCACATGAATCCGGCCAGGAATGGTAGTCCTTAAAGGAAGCACATTGGAACAGGCCTCCAGAGCCATGGATCCTTTAAACTGTGGGCTCAGTGATGAGTTTTCCCTGCCCAGCTCCCTGGCACCAAGACCTGAGTCATGAAGCAGGTCCCAGGATTCCAGTCCCAGCTCAGTCTGGCTCAGCCCCGTCCACTCCAGGCTTCTGAGCTGAGCTTCCGCTGCAGCCTGCAGCTCCTGTCAGGGATTAGCAGTCAGGTTCAGCGGTGGCCATGTGTGCTGCCTGGAGAGGCCCTTTCTGCCCTTTCTGCCTTCCTTGCAAAGTAAACATAAAGTTCACAAGCAGCCCAGTTCCCAGCCCTCAGGGAACACTGTAGTTGAGGGTTCAAGGGAAGAAATGGCCATAAATTATTTAAGCAAACGGGGAGTTTTGTAGAAGTACTCGATTGAACAGGCTAGAACTCAGCTTTGCTCCCACGTTTGATCTCCCCAGTGAAGAGCCTGAAGTGTCTCTGACCCTGGGTAAAGGCTGGACCTCTGGCGAGTTTGGGGCTTTGAAGAATGTTCTGGTGGTTGTCCGCCTTGTTGGCATGTTAAAAATCACCTGGGGGGCTTCCCTGGTGGCGCAGTGGTTGAGAGTCCGCCTGCCGATGCAGGGGACGCGGGTTCGTGCCCCGGTCTGGGAAGATCCCACATGCCGCGGAGCGGCTGGGCCCGTGAGCCATGGCCGCTGAGCCTGCGCAGCCGGAGCCTGTGCTCCGCAATGGGAGAGGCCACAACAGTGAGAGGCCCACGTACAGCAAAAAAAAAAAAATCACCTGGGGAGCTGTAAAACCCCAATGCCCAGGCTGCACCCCAACAAGGTGACATCAGAACCTCTGGGCTGGGGCCCAGGCAATAGCCTTGAAAGCTGCCCTGGGGGCTCCAGTATGTGGGTTAGACCAGTGTCCAGCTAGGGTGGGTGTGAGGGCTTCAGACAGATCAGCTGGACACACCCCGGGGTCACAGAGGAGGGGCAGCAAGAAGAACAGGGAGCTTCTGTCCCTGTGGCCTCCTCCAGGCAGGTGCGCTGGGTGCCTGGCCTTATTTAGCCCCTTCTTGCAGATGATGAAACTGAGGCTCAGAAAGGCCCAAGGTCACCCAGCAACATGGCAGAGCCAGGACACAAACACGGGTCTTGCTGACTCCGGATCCAGGGCCCCTGCCTCTACTCACCAACTGCCGAATTGCAGGGGAGCCTGGCTGGCCTGAAGGCCCTCTCAGAAGTGCGCAGATGGGGTGCCCTCCAGGAGGCAGAGGAAGGAACCGTCAGTGCCAGGTGCTAAGCCAGCATCTTTGAGTAGCTTCATAACCATCCCAGGAATTATCATTCCCATTTTACAGTTGAGGAAAGGGAGTCTTCAGCAAAGGGAAGTAACTTGCCCAAAGTCACCCAACTCTCAAATTGCAGAACTGGGATTCAAACTCAGCTCTCTACTATGTCTCTTGCTATGATTTTAGCCTTTTTACCAGTCGGTGGCCCGACTGTGCTATCTTGTGTTTTCCTGAGGGTTTTAGAAAGCCTTGGGGTTTTTATTTTTTACCTTTGCATTTGCTTGTCTAAATTATATCCTCAAAGAGAGACTGGCCTATCATTTCCTCTTTACCACAACTACTTAGCTTGGGGTTAACCCCAAATAGAAATAACCAGTGGGAGACAGTCTTGAACGTACAGATTTCCAGCTACAGTGTGAAGCTTCCTGGGATCTCCCCGGATGTCTGTGTCCTCTCCCCAGTGCTGGCAGTGATAACTGAACCAGGTTTCTGTGCCCGGGACTAGCCCTGCCACCCCTCCCGCACCAGCACCCTTAGCGACGCAGAGCAACTACTGTGGACCAGCTCTGCCCAGGAGCCAGGGCCCGGCCCGGACGCGGCAGCCCTCCAGGCTGCCTCGGTGCTTCTCCCCACAGGGAGCAGGTGCCCTGGCGCGCCAGTCGCTTCATCAGAGCTTCCCCATCTGCTGCTCAGTGAGGGTCCTGCAGGCAGCCCACCGGCCTGGGCCTTACAGCAGAGGGCAAAGGACAAGACAGATCGAGGGATGAATGTTGTTTGAGCACCTCCCACCTGCCAGGCACTGGCTGGAGGATGGTAGTGGTGGCTTCTGCCGTCACCTGGCACTCAGAGTCCTGGGAGAAAGGCAGACGTTCCACAGAAATGTATACAAATAGGCGCACACACGTGGGAATTGCACCTCATAGAAAGATAACAGGGTAGTAGCGTAATGGGGCCACAGTGGTTTAGACTCTGGAGTATTTTCACCAAGGAAGAGGCATCCTGGAGGGGCCCAAACGCAGAGCTAGAGGTAGTAGAGTTGGAATGGGAGCTTGGGGGAGAAGCAATGGTTGCCGCAAAGCACCTGAGGCAGGAAGAAAAGGTCTTCATGGAGGTCACCAGCGCAGAGACCTTCTCTGGCCTCACTCCGCAAAGTAGGACCTCCTCCCTGAGCTTTTTTCTTCCTCGTCCCTTTAATTTGTTTCATTCAGAATGTTGATCACAAATGGGGATTCTCGGCTGTATTTGCTTTTGTTGGGATGTCTCTGTGCCCATGGGTGAGCTCCCTGAGTCCAGGTCCAGACCCATCTCCAGGGCTGTATTCCCTGCACGGAGCACAGTGCTGGCACCGAGAGGCGCTCAGGAAATGTTCCCTGGGGGAGGGGGCACAGGAATGAAATGAGGCCTGCGGCATGGCTGGAGCGGGGACGGGGCGGGGGCAGGCTGGAGAGGAATCAGAATAGCCAGCACTTACTGAGGCCTCTCTGTGCGAAGAAATATACGCTAAGCTCTGCATACGCAGCCCGTTGAATCCTCACAATCCTGTGAAGTGGTTCATGCTCTCATCCCCATATTATACATGAGGAAATTGAGGCACAGAGAGAACATAGAACCTGCGCAATGTCACACAGCTCGGAACTGGTGGAGGTGGGGTTTGAAACAGAGTCTACACCCGGGAGCCGTGTCCGTGGCATCAGGTTAAACCTCAGGGTGTACATCAGGGAGTCTCAGAGGCCCTGCTGGACTTTCGTCTGAGGGCACTTGGAAACCATGAGAGGGCATTAAACAGGCCCAAGACGCAGTCAGGTCCACTATATACAGAGTGCACCCCACCGCCCGCCCACCCCAGAGAATAGACGGGAGGGCAAGAGTGGAGGCAGAGGCCTGGCCAGGGCCCCAGGGGCTCCGCCCTGGATTAGGACCCATCGAGTCCAGCCTTGCAGCTGTGTGGGTGGATGCCGCCATCGCCTCAGTCTTCAGGGCTCCCAAGGGACTAACGGCAGGCAGTCAGGGGCACGATGGCCTGACACCTACACCCCCCAACACCCTGGGAGTCTTTCCCAACAGCACCACCTATTGGGGGACCAGGGAGGGCTCTGAAAGTCCCTTGCCACCAAAAGGAGCAGCCATTGGGTAATGGAAGGAGCCGGGCTTGGGCATCTGGGGGTCCTTGTCCTGATCATGGTGTGGTGGGTGACCTGGGACACACCACTCAACCCCTGTGTCTAGAGAGGGCACTACAGCCCATGTGCCGGGCTTTTTGTGAGCATTAAATGTGGAAGCCTGTGATAAGGGCCTGTAGAGGGCAGCTGTTATTTTCTGTGGTCCTTTTTGAGAATCTGATCAAATATTACTGACCCTCTTCCCATGAAAATGCCCTCAAGTGTCACATACAAGTTTAGGGGCATTCTGGACTCCTTCCAGCCCATCCACAGGCCAACTGGGCTTCAGGTTAAGATTCCCTAACAGAGGATATAATGGAGATTGATAATTTTTAAAGGTATTTTTTCCAAAAATTTTTGAATGTAGAAGTTTTTAAAAAGTCTGTGTAAGAGACTGGCCCTGGGGAGCTGCCTTGTGTCCAAGCCCCCCAGCAAGCACCAGGCCTCAGCTGGGTGAGTGGCAGAACCTCCCACCAGCCCCATCAGGGACCGCCCCCAGCCAAGGTCAGCAGGCCTCCTTTGTCTGGGATGGAGGGCTCGACAGAGCTGCACTTGCTGCCGTCTCCAAAATGTTCATTTTCCGTCCTCTCCCTTCCCTTCTCTGTACCCTCCCATGCCCTTCCTCCCTGCCCAATTCCCACCTTGCTCCCAGGCAATAGAGACCCACTTGCTGAATGTCTCTCCCGGGGGGCTGACCTACATTGCTGAGTGGCGAGGGGGGATTCTGGACCACAAGATGGGGCACCTGGCCTGTTTCTCCGGGGGCATGATCGCCCTCGGCGCTGAGGATGCCAAGGAAGAAAAGAGGGCCCACTACCGAGAGCTCGCAGCCCAGATCACCAAGACGTGCCACGAATCGTACGCCCGCTCAGGTAACCCTGCAAGGGGAAGGGGCAGCAGGAAAGACTGAGGCTAGACACCAGGAAGAACTGGAAAGACCAGGAGAGGGGCAGTGAGTGAAGGGAACACGTGGACTTAGGGAAGCCTCACCTTGGAGGTTACCCGGAATTTGAATGAGGGGCGTGCTATCCACACACAGAGATTGTGCCCTAAGTTAAAGGGAATACGGTGCTGTGTTAGCACTTTGTGTGTGCCGGGTGTCCTTCAGCACTTGACATACATCATCGCTGACCCTCACAACACAGATGAGGAAACTGAGGCTCAGAGATGACCCGGCCAAGTTCCCCTGTGAGGGGCTCAGAGCAGAGGGTCCTCCAGCCCCTGAGGCAGAAACATTGGCTTCCTGAGCCTTTAGCAAATTCCTTCTCCCTGAGCCCCTACCCCTAAACGTATCTCTGCCTTTCCTCCCTGGAGTGCTCCCATTCAGAGGGTCTCACCACCTCCTGGCACCACCCCATAATCACCCTCTGATCCAAGACCCCTGGAAAGCTTGAGAGCTTCTACACCATCCCTGCCAGCACTCACCGCAGAACTGTCAAACACTAGACTCAGAAGCCACATGAGAGAATGTGAACCCAACTCCTCATTTTACACGCAGGGAAACTGAGTCAGCCCAGAGCGGGGACCTGGCTTAGCCAAAGCCACACCGTGTATGAGTAGCTAAGCCGGGGCTAGAACCCAGGTCTCCCGATGCCCAGCCCCATCTTGTGTGCTACCTTTCTAAACAACACCCCTCAGAAAAAGCCCCAGGCCCCCCGTGACCCCAGAAGGGGCCCACTGCTCTGAGTTGTAAGCCCAGCCTTGGTTGGAGGAGAGGACCTAAGATCTGCAGTAAAAGATCCTGGCTCAAATGCCACTCTGCCGCTCAGCAGCTGGTGGCCTCTGTTTTCTCATCTGTTCAGTGGGAACAATAACACAGGTCTCCTGGGCCCCACAGGAAGTACTTGGTCCGCGCCTTCAGCCAGCAGCATGGGAGGCGTTTGTTAGCAGTCCACCGAAAACGTGTCTGTGAGTGCGCCAGTGGAATCCAGAGCTCCTGGAGCTGTTTTCAGGAAGCCAGCCATTCGCAGTGGGTCCTTAAAACTGGTCTTCAATTCCCTTCAAAGAGCCATCTCTGCCAGCACCATAAACAAATAGGAAATCTCAGGAATAATAAAAAGCTTGCTATTTGTCGGGGACAATCAGCCCAGACCATAAAAGACAGTCCGCTTAGTAGAGCATGTGGTTACAACCAGCCCGGCTGGTCCATGGATGGCTGCAGCAGTCGCTCTTGCCCTCACCCCGTTAGCAGCTTGGCGGAACGGCTGTGTTCTGATGGCCAAGAGAAGCTGTGCCATCTGAGAGGATCAGAGGAGCCAGGATCTGCCTAATTCCTCTTCCATGAAGCCCTCCGTGAATGAGCAGGATGTCCTGCAAAGCTCCAATATGTCTCTGAGAAAAAGCAGCCCAGGGCCTCTTGGGGTCCTGAGCCCTAATGGGAGGTGGGGGCCCACATTAGGACCAGAGTTGGGCCCTCTGCTGACTGACAGGATATGCAGGCATTAAAGGGAGGATGATCTGACCCACATACCATAAATTTTGGACCTAGAGAGTCAGACCCAGGGGAGAAAGAGAGAGAGGACAGCCTGGGAAAAGGGCATCAGACAGATCCAGGGTCACATCCCAGCTCGGCCACAACTTGCTGTGTTACCTTGGACAAATTACATAGCCTCTCTGATCCTCAGTTTCCACATGCGCGAGGGGCAGATAATAGTATCTGCCTCACCAAAACAACATTTTTTAAGGTTTGAAATCAGTGTATGTAAAGCACCCAGCACAGCCCTTGAACTCATAAATGGTGGCTGCAGTGGTGGTTATAATGGTGGTCATCCAGAAAACAGGAACAGCAACAAACTGACCAAAACCAAACAATGACAACAAAACCCAGACCTCATCAGACTTTCTTTATTCAGCTCCCTCTGCCTGAATATGTGCCTTCTGGGCGAATCTTCCCTCATCCCCACCTCAGCAGTGTCCCAAACTGTCAGCTCTGGAAGGCTGGCTCTGGGAAGTGTCAAAAGCAGTTCCCAGAGAAAGGGGGTCTGTGGAGAAGCATCATTGCATATTAGCAAATTAAAGGGTCTGGTAAGTCCTGTAGACAGGAGGCTTTCACTTTGTTTAACCCGCTGTTCCCCGAATGTGCTTAAACCTACAACCCTTTCTTGGCCGAGCACCGGTTAACATCCTGCAGGGCTAATGTCTCAAAATACACAGTTGGGGAGCACCACCCAAACTTTTGTCTCCCCGGACTGCTGGGAAGTTCATGTGGATTCTCAGGGTCTAAACTGCAAATGTTTCGAGGCCTAAGGGCGTTGCTTTGGCCAGCCCATGCCAGCCCATCACCAGCCGGCCCCGGCCAGGGCTACCACGCCACTTCTGTCTCTCCTGGGGCACTGGGATCCTGAAGAGCAGGAGGTGGGAAGTCTGACCCAGGCACCCTGGTTGGTCATTCCTGCAGATACCAAACTGGGGCCCGAAGCCTTCTGGTTTAACTCAGGCAGAGAAGCTGTGGCCACACAGACGAGCGAGAGCTACTACATCCTGCGGCCCGAGGTGGTGGAGAGTTACATGTACCTGTGGCGGCAGACCCACGACCCCATCTACAGGGAGTGGGGCTGGGAGGTGGTGATGGTGAGTGGCGGGGCGCAGGGGGAGGGTGGAGAACTGGTGGCAGGTGCCCTTGAGAATTCACAGTCAGGGTCCAAACCCAAGAGGAAGGGCAAGCCAGGCTGGCATCTGGCTAAAGTTGAGAGTGCAAAGGGTCAGGGTTTGGTTGCAGAGCCCAGAGTCCCCAGCCAGCCAGGAACTTGTGAAGAGTGTTCTGAGTGCCCAATAATGTCAGCAAACGGAGAGGGGCGAACGCAGCGCAGCAGTCAGAGGTGGCCCAGCACATGCGTGGTCACTGCCCTCTGATGCTGAAGCCTGGACAGGTGACTTTAGATTTCTACTCTCAAACAGGAGCAGGCTGCCAGCTCACCTCCCTCCTCTGCCCGAAGCTAGCCCAGCCCTGGGCAGCCCCCTCTCTGGGCTCTGCTTCCCCAGTCCCCTTCCTTCTTTGGGGCAGGTATCAAAGGCAGGGGTGGGGATTCCAGAAGGTTCTTGGATGGATGCCAAGCTTTCTCTGCTGTTCTCCCCCAGGCCCACTGCTCTCGGAGGCACAGACTTGGTGGGGAGAGCCACACTCCCAGAGCACATGCTCAGCTGGGGCGTAGGCCCTGCTCAGGCTCCCTGACATGCTTCATTGGCCAGAGTGCCCCTGCTTTCCTGAAGACCCTGGTTCTTGACCTTTGAAAGCCAAGTGTTTTGTGCTCCTGGGCCCCACCCACAGACCCTCAGTGGGTAAAACTTGCATTTCTGTACAAAAGGCAGGCACAGCCTCTGGCCCAGGGACTACATCTCTACAGGGAATCCCTGGGGTGTGCCAAGTCCAGTCCCCAAATCCCAGCCCGAAAACACCACCAGCCCCTTCCCTGGCCTCTGTCCACCACTGTGGGTGAGTCTGTCAGGTCAGTCTAGTTCCCCGAGAGGCAGAGAAGCTTCCTCTAAGTTCACACCAGGTGAAGCGCTCAGGCCGGGCAGGGACGACGTTCTCCGCGTGGGCCCAGGCAGCGTGCCCCCACCAATGCTGGGGTCCCCAGCCAAGGGGTGGGAGGGCCTGCCTGTTCGAGAGCTGGGCAGGCGTGAATCTTGGGGGGGGCCTCTCTTCTCCCCACACCAAGGCTGCCTTCCTTTCCTTCAGGCTTTGGAGAAATACTGTCGGACGGAAGCCGGGTTCTCTGGGATCCAAGACGTATACAGTAAGGTTCCCAACCACGACAACAAGCAGCAGACTTTCTTTCTAGCGGAGACACTAAAGTGAGTTGGGGGCTCGGCCGGTGTTCTTCCCAGAGGGCAACTCGGGTTTTTCTTAGGGAAGGGGGAGGGGGCAGAGAGGAGGGGCGGGGGCAGCAGTCCCTTCCTTCACCATCAGTCAGGTTCTGCCGTCCCAGGAGGGGGGCCCGAGAGGGATGGAGGCTTGGGATCCAGGGGCGGGCCTTGGGCCAGGCCAGTTTCTCCACGCAGAGTGAGGCTGGGCTGGACTGCACCCCCCCTAAGCATTAGCTATGTGAGAAGTTAACTTCTTTAACCTGCCTCCTCAAGTGACGTAAGTTCTCTGAAACTGTGCCCTTCTGTAAAATGGGCAGAATAATAACCATGATGGTGTCAATCCCGGTCACTGCTGCAGTTCTGCTGCTGTGCTGTTGCCCTCCTTTCTTGGGGCGAAAGTTGGCCTCCTCGTTTCCTCGCTGTTCCCTAAAGCAAGTCCCCTTGTGCTTTAGCTGTTTAGGACGGATTGGATGGTCTGTTCCTTCCATTAAAAACCCCCATGGCTTGGAAACCTGCAGTTCTGGAGTCACGACTCCCTGTGCGTTTTAGCGCCCGGACATCTACTTGAGTGTCGAGTCTCCTGGTACATAAGGAAGCAGGCCGAGTCCTGGGGTAGCCCTCAGGCCTCCCTGCAAAAAAAAAGAGAATCTAGGCCACACGGGGTCCTAGGAGGGCCAGGTGGGGAAAGCAGCTGCGGGAAGCTGGTTGCGGGGGGAGGTACAGAGCGGGGGCTGGACCAGAGCCAGGATGAACCGGCTCTGCCTGACCTAAAGCTCAGGGCTCCCCTCCGCGTCCACAGCTCCTTCCCGGGGACGAGCCCTCTGGGCAGATTTGGGGTCTCCGACCTCCCTGCGCCCTTGGGCACAGGCCTGTCTCAGAGGCCCCTGAGATTCCTTCCCAGTGGGTGCCCCCTTCCCCAGAGCGCTGACAGGCTGTGTCTTGTTCCCCTCCCTGCCGGGGCACAGGTATCTCTATCTTCTGTTCTCTGAAGATGACATGCTCTCCCTGGAAGACTGGGTGTTCAACACGGAGGCCCACCCGCTCCCCGTGAACCACTCAGACAGCTCTGGCGGGGGCGGGGCCTGACTCCCACCCGTCGCCCTGCGGCTCCGGGACCACCTCTACGGGATCTGGGGCTGTTCTCAAACGGATTGGAGATGTGGGCCCCTGCCTGGCGGACCCGGCAGATGTGTTGGACGAGCAACTTCTTTTCCTCTGTGAGGAGACAGGACTCGGAGACACAGCGATATCACACCAGGCCCAGACGTTCCTTTCCACGGAGAATGTCTGTGAAACCTGCTCACTTGCCATTCCAGGGCCAAAGCACCGGAGGTTTGCATTGCAGCCTCGTGTATTTGATTCACTTCCTTTCGTTTTGGAGGTTTTTTGGTTTTTGCTTGATTTTGCCTTTTCTCTACAGTTGTGTTTTCTCACAGATTTTAAGTATAGTTTTCAAAATCATGTGCTTTCAAAAATGGTGTCCTCCCAATAAACTAAACCTTAAAGTGTTTGCACACACACACACAAAATCTTGACCCCATTTTCTATATTTTGAATTCCTTTTGCCCAACGTTTACTATATGTTCAATTATGTGTCATTTACCTTATAATTTGAGGAGGGGTTCCCCTTTGATTTGGGCCTAAGTGTTACGAATCACTAGTGCTGTTTTCAGTATTGTAATGGAAAAATCTGTAAAGTTACAATAAAGGAGTTTATTGAATAAGAAATACAATTGGGTTCATCGCACATCAGTGACTCCTGGGGAGACCATTGCAATGCTATCATCAGAAAGAATAACCAACCAGCAATTGATTTAAGGTATAAAGATGCCAACTTCTATTACCTTCCCTTGAATTGGTCCTAATATATTCAGGAAAGGTGAGGGCAACCCTTTAAATGAAGTTGGATATTTATACTTACATCAAGGCTTGGAAGAGGCCCAGAGAGGAGCAGCAACTTGCCTGAGGTCCCACAGCCAGTAAAGGCAGAGGTGAAACCCCTAGGGTTTGCTCACCACCCCAGTCCAGGGTTCATCTATTCCGTCATTCAGCAGATACTTGGTAAGTGCCTCCAGGGGACCAGACATGGGGACACAGCTGTGAGCGGGACAGTCATAAGCCCCGCCCTCAGGGAGCATACAGCCAAGCAGGGACACACAGACCATGAAGGAGAATGACTGCAAGTTACGTGAAGTGCTCCAAAGGAGACAAGCAGGCTGAGGCACTAATGTCTGGACCTGCCTCAGAGGGTCAAGGGGAGGCTCTCTGAGCAGATGACCTTCAAGCTGAGACCTGGAAGGTAAGACTATCCCACAGATCCACTCTCCTCCTGACTGTCACCCCTGGGAGGAGGCCGTTCTGCAGGGCAAGGAGGTCAGGCCCCAACACTGAGCAGAGAGCTTCCCCTCCCTCACCCCCACCCATTAGCAGCGTGTCCACACAGCTGACTTCACAGGACAATCCCGAGTCCTTCCCCAGGCTCAGCCACTTCATTTTGGCTGTTAGTGAACTTGAGTAGCCCCTGGGGTGTTGGGGCCCTGGGCCAGGTGACCTGGCTTTAAACCCTCACTGTGGGAACCTGGGCAGGTCACCTGTCTCCCTGAGCCACTCTTTTCCACCAGGCAGAGAGCAGACCCTCCACCTCACAAGGTTCTCATAAGTGGGATGCCGTTGGTGCCCTGGAGCTGTGGGAAGTGTTGCTTCCTTGTTCTGGAGACTCAGATGCTTCCGGCATGTTCTTAAGCAGTAGTTAGAGCTACAGGGAAGCTGTGGCTATAGCAGGAGCCCGGGCATTTGGTAAATAAGTTGCTGCCTGAACCCAGAAAATCACTTCACTCTTGACAGGCACCAAGATAGTATGGCTCCAGTGGCCCATTTTTTAAAAAGCAAAACAAAAAATTGATGACACAGATATCATAGAAAGGTTAGAAAGCTTATCTTTATGATAAGCTGAAAGAAAAATCTTTCACCTTCCTACCCTCCAGAATAAATACTGTTACGTTTTCTTCTAGATCTTTTTCTATGCAGGTACAGAGTCTATTTTGCAAACATGGTGTCATACTGAGGTGTCATCCTGTGTTGTTACAATCTGCTCTGCACCAAATGCTATATTATGAACATCTTTCCACGTCAACATACATTTACCTCATTGCTGTACCTGATTGTGTAGTATTCCATCATGGGCTGTATCACACTTTCTGGATCTGGGCCCCAATTGCTGGGCCTTTGGGTTTGTGTCAGTTTGGATTCTTAGCTACAAATAACAGAAACCAACTCTAACTTAAGCAAAAAAAAAAAAAAAAAAAAAAAAGAATTAAAATGCCTTGGAGTGTCTCATGGAATCTCAGGAGAGTGAACAGTCAGACATCAAGGAGGACTAGGCAGGGCTTCCCTGGTGGCGCAGTGGTTGAGAGTCCGCCTGGCGGTGCAGGGGACAGGGGTTCGTGCCCCGGTCCGAGAGGATCCCACATGCCGCGGAGCGGCTGGGCCCGTGAGCCATGGCCGCTGAGCCCGCGCGTCCGGAGCCTGTGCTCCGCAACGGGAGAGGCCACAACAGTGAGAGGCCCGCGTACGGCAAAAAAAAAAAAAAAACCTAATGAACCTGGGTTCAGCTCCACCCTGCCCTTTCTCTGGGCTGTGTGTCCTTGGACAAGCCCCTTAACCTCCCTGAGCCTCTGCTTTTCCATCTGTGGAAAGGGAGGGTGGTTTCAAGGGTGAATTGAGCTCCTTAGTGTAGGAACTTCAATACATATAGTGATGATTGTTATTGTTATTATGTGAACACTCTTCTTAAACTATAAACCTTGTGTAAATGTGAGGCAAAACACTGCTGTCAAAAATTAGTATTTTTTTTTAACAAAATGCTATGAAACTTGGAGGAAACCACATCAACCAGGCCCAAGAGACAGACCAAACTCTCAAAGCAATAAATCTGAACATTTTCTGTTTTTCGCATAGAACAAGCACATTGCCGTTAGCCCTGAATCTGGGAAATTGGGAAATTGGGATGAAGATTTGTAGGCTGTCCAAGGGCTTCCAGGGACCAGCTTGCTTGTGAAGGATGCTCAGGCAGGGGTGGAGGGCTGGAGGAAGATGCTGAGAGCTTGCCCAGGATGCTGGCAGAGTGGTGTCTCTGCTTTGGAGGGTGTTTGAGGTCCTTTTCGTCTTTCCTCTTCATGGAGACCCTGAATCCTTCCTACAGCTTTGGAAGGGAGGCGAGGCCTGCAGCTATTTACGGAGGAGGAAACTGATTTGATTAGTCCACCTCTCATCCCATGGAGAGAGTGGGGAGACAGGCCAGAGCTGCTTATCACTCTCCACGTGGGGATGTCCCCAATCTGGGGGCTGAGATGAGAGCATGCCGAGTAGAGGGAAAGGTTTCACACACACATGCTCACATACACACATACGTACGCATGCATTCGCATGCACACACATACACACTCACACACGTACACCCTCACATGCAAACACACACATTCACACATATACACTTGCATAAACACACAATCACACCCACTCACGTGCACACACACACACAAACACACCCCTTGACTTCCCTCTCCTAAGCCTTAGGATTTATTGGCCAACGTGGCAGTCATCAGGGGTTGGCTGTCTCCCGGTGGGGGTGTGTGTGTGGGGAGATGACCCAGATTGTCCCAGCTCCATCAGGAGCCCCTCACCGCCAGTCCCCTGAGACCTGGAAGGTGGTGGTGGGGGGTGCGGATTCTGCGCTGGCCCACAGAACGATTCAGAACTGGACAGTCATTAGATCCATGGCTCCCAGAGTGTGGAACTGGGTCGCAGCACCAGGAGCACCTGGCAGCTTGTTAGAAATGCACATTCTCAGGCCCCGCCCCAGACCTGCTGAATCAGTAGCTCTGGGGGCGCCCAGCACCCTGTTTGTAACAAGCCCTCTGGTGACTCTCACTCAGGCAGAGGTGGGAGAACCGATGCTGGCTGAACTCCAAGGCCACCCGACACCCCAGAGCAAAACCTATGCCTGGTCAGTCTCCATCCCATATCACTCCTGCCTCAATTCTGCATGTGTGGCTTATCAGAGGTTCTGCCATAAACCAAAGAAGAAGAAGCCTGCCCCCCCTTTGAACAACAGGAACACCCTCCGATCACTTAATTCTCTCCTCAAAAAAATAAATAAAATAAAATTCACAATGAAATCTCTTTGTCACTGAAACTGAAATCCAAGGAAATTGAAGACCAAGCACCTCCTTCTCCAATTTTTATTCTGCATAGTCTTGACCAGAATAAAAATTCTGCTCTCAGTTTTTTTCCTTAGATGTCAGGCCCTCTCAGATGTTGGGGTTCCTACAGCTGCAGCTGAGGAACCATCTCCTACATCACTGGGGGTGGCCCTGTCACCTCCTCCAATGTTGAATTAACCTGACCATGAGTTTCTGGAGCATCTTGCTTTTCTGGGGTCAGACTCAGTAGGACGTGAAGAATCCCAGCAACAGCCAGAGGTTAGAATCTACAAGCAAACTCCTCTTTCTCTGACTATCATCCCTGCAAGATGATGCTCCAGAGCCCTGCTAATCCAGACCCATGATGCCCTCATCATGCAGGGGCTGGAACAGTGACAGAAAGTCCCAGGTGGAGAAAAGCCTCAGCCCTTCCAGGGGCCAGGTGGTGTACCATTGGGGGCCACTTCCTCTAACCTGGAGGAGAAACCCTGTACATGCTTGGCCTCCTCCCAAGGACAGAGGCATTAGGGATGCTTCCGTCTTCTGAAATTCTTTAGAGAATTTCAACTGTGGCAGTCCTAGACCTTAGGACCTGCCTGGGACCCTCTCCAGGCACGATTCTGCATATTTTTAATGACTAGGTACCTTTGCTCCTGGTTGCTGGCGCCCAGTGCTGATTGGAGTGTGGGCTCTGCCTGGGTCACATTCTCCACCCTTCCTATGCGCAGGGGACCCCACGTTTGTAACAGGTCCATTCCCTACCAGGCCATCTGTGCTTTTCTCTCTGCATTTCTCTATCCAGTAAGTTCTTAAGGTTGGGTTATGGGGCTCATTGTTGCTGCGCTGAGCACTGTTCTGGAATGCTCCAGGCTTTGTAATTCAACAAGTAACCATTAACCATCTCTGCTGCGAAATGAGCAAGGTGCTAAAACTGCAGCTGAGAACAAGACAGACAAGGTGGCTCTTTCCACGGGGCTTCTAGACTAGTGACTGAGATGTAAACATATCTGCAAGGTGAGTGCAGGTGGAGGCCACAGACAGGGGACATGTGAGAGTAACGGGGGGGGGACACAGATGGGGAGGTCAGGGACGCCCCGGGGAGCTGACACGTGTGACAGAGCATCTCAGGCAGAGGGAACAGCGAGTGCAAAGGCTCAGGGGTGGGAAGTTCTAGTGTGTCTGAGGAGCGGGAAGCCAGCAAGCCAGCGGGAGGCGCTGTGCTACCGGCTGGAAGAGGTCGGACAGACCAGGCTCCACCCTGCAGGCCTCTAGAACTGGGCGGAGTTTGATTTTAACCTGAGAGCAGCAAGAAGCTAGGAAGGGTTTGAAGCTGGGGCGTGAGATGACCTACTTTCCGTTTTGAAAGTTTCCTCTCACTTCTGAGTAGAGAGGCCTAAGAATTCTTTTTTTCCCCTTACATCTGTCTCAGTGGAAAACCATTCTTGGGTTCCTAAGCAGAAGCTTCTGGAACCAGTGCCCCCAGGAGCACAAAGAGAGGCCAGTGCCCTCTGCCATGTGTTCCTGCGGCCCGTCCTCAGCCTCTGGACTCGTCCGATCTCGGGCCTGGGAGACTTCAAGCCACCAGAGCCGTCCTTTGACCTTCGTTCCTGCGGCTTCCACTCCACTCTGTTCCCCCGCCCCGCTCCTTTCAAGCAAGCCCAGTTTTTTAAAAATAGAAGCCTCTTCCTAAGATGGCTCTTCTCCTTCCCTTGTACATGCGGAACCAAGGCTGTTTGTGGGGTCCAATGCCCTCCTCTCTTTTCTGTTTGGAACCTTCTGCGTTTGTGGCAGGTACCAAGTCAAGCTGGGTTCTGGGTCTCAAACATAATACTCTGTCTGCCTTCACCCCCTCCCCGTGGGGAATGCCGGCCAGGAGACAGCCTGTCATGGGCGTCCCCCACAGGCCTGGATTCCACCCACCTGCCCACACCATCCCCCGACCCCACTCTGCCTTGGAGTCCTCCCAGCACTTCCCGGAGGGTCCTGACTCCGCACATTTCCAGGGCTTTCCCTCTGCCACATGGCTCCCCACCTACAGTCACCGTGTGGCCTCCACACCTTCTCTGCCCAATGCTCACCTGCTGGCCAAGGGGTCCACCCTGACTGCTGCCGCCCACCGTGGCTTTAAGGGCCCGCGGAGGGGTGCCTTGCCCCCGGCTCTCCGGGGAACACCTGACAGCGCTCTCTGAGATCCTGCCTCTGTCTCTGTTAAATCTCTCCAGGATCCCTCCCATTGGGGAGCACTTCCAATGCCTCCAACCCCTTGCTCCCATCTTGAGAGACTGGCAGCCCCCTCTTCCCTTTTCATCTTTGTCTCTGCGCTCACGCTGCCCTTAAGGAAATCCCTCCCTTGCTCCATCTCAGTCACCATGTCTTCCTTCATTTTACTTTCATTTTTCTGCTTTAAACTAGTCCTATTTCTCCTTGAGTTTTTAAATGAAACTTTTTAAAAAAAACCTTTTTTTTGGGGGGGTGGTAATTTCTTATTTTTTATTTAGCGCCCCCAAACTGAAAATAGAGTGAAAAACAGTTGAAAATTGAAAATCGCCTAATGTCATAGGAATGTTTACTAAAATAAAAATAATAAAACCTTTTCGATTGAGGTTTAATGTAATCCAGTAACACGTGTAAAGGACAGTAATTTTAAATTCACAGCTCAGGAAATGTTGACCCGTGTACAGCTCTTATGACCACCTCCCCCATCAAGACAGAACATTCCCAGCCCCCGGAAAACTCCCTCCTGCTGCTTCCTGTCAATACCTGCCATCCCCAGAGTGAATCCTATGCTGACCTCGTCCACCTCTAATTTCAGCACAAAATCTTTTAATTCCCTTCTTGGTCTTTGAATTATAAAAATTCCACTGAGTTTTCCTCTGTCTCAATTTGTAAGAGACAATGCATAACGATCTATCTCCTATATAATAAGGGCCCTCACACTTCTTGTCTGGCCATCATAAAGCCCTTTTCTATCCTTTGTGGTTAAAACCTCTGAAGTACACAACTAAGATCAGAGCTTATGAAATAAAGCATCCTGGAGGCACCTAAGATATGTCCGTCCCTTGTAGGGCGGCCGGCTCATCCCAGCTGGCCTGGGACTTTGCAGCTGTTCATAGTGAGTGACCCTCAGTCCTGGGCAAACCGGGAGGTTGACCCCAACCCCTAGCTCTCTCCGTGGCCACAGTTCAAAACAGACACGAGGAGCAAAGCGTGGGGCTGTTAACCCTGCACCATCTTCCTGTGCCTGACGCTGTTTAAAGGCCCCCAAATGTCAGATTCATTGTTCGTAGCTTGTGTGGAACTTGGCTGTCTTTGCATTTGAAACTCTCAGCTTCCATTCCTGAATGAGCAACAGGATCGCGGGGAGGGTGGTTTTATAAAAAGGAAAAATTCTTCTGGATTTGACATTCAATGCTTAGCACTCCGAAAATCCCACAGAGGAAAACTCAGCTAATGCTCGCTGCAGCCCAGTGATTCTCAACCCTGACTGTGCATCAGAATCGCTGGTGCACTTGGGAAAACGCTCCAAACCCACTGGGGTGGGGGTCAGGCTGGGCTCTGGTCTCTATTCAAAGGCCCCAGGCGACGCTGGTGGCAGCCAGGCTAGTGATGCTGAGAATAAAGCAGTGCTTGTGGGCAGAGTCCCAGGGGCCGTTCTGACCCCAGGAAACAAATCTCTCTCTGCCTGGACAGCATGAGAGTCTAGCCAAAGGCTGTCGTGACCCCTACAATCAATCTATTTTC
Source organism: Mesoplodon bidens (assembly GCF_964165515.1). Taxonomy (NCBI): domain Eukaryota; kingdom Metazoa; phylum Chordata; class Mammalia; order Artiodactyla; family Ziphiidae; genus Mesoplodon; species Mesoplodon bidens. The sequence continues at coordinate 166,851,259 of NC_138177.1, read as the reverse complement.
TGGCTAATCACAGCCTCAGCCCCGCGCCTGTGAGTCCAGCCAAAGCCACTCAGCATTCCAAGACTCAGCCACATTTGTGGCCACATACAGCTGCTCTGGCCACACAGGCCAAAGGCCTCTTCTCTCTCCTTTGAGATCTCATTGAATCTGGTGGCTTTAGATGTCATCCAGAGGCTGGGGACTCCCAAGTCTCTAGCCCAGGCATTGCCCCCCTGCAGCTCCAGACTCCCTGACAGCTTCATGCTTTGCTCCACACGGGCAGCTCAGGCATTTCCACACTGCAGCCCCGACCCAGCTCCCCCCAGCCCGGGCCTCTCAGGCTTGCCCGCCTCGGGAATGGCACCACCATCTACCCGAGCTCAAGCCCAAACCGTTGCTTGTCTTTGCCCTCACTGCCCTCCTCTGACCCATCAGCAAGCTCTGTCTCTCATCAGCTGCCACATCGTTGGCTGCATCCTCCCACCTCTCTCCAGGAGCCCAGGCCCTGACATCTAAGGGCTGGGAGCTGAATGAGCCTCCTATCTCCCTCTTTCCACTCTTGCTCCCCTCAGTCTATCCTTTACCCAGAAACCAGAAAGGTCTTTTTAAAAATGCTTTACCGGGGACTTCCCTGGTGGCGCAGTGGCTAAGAATCCGCCTGCCAATGCAGCGAACACAGGTTCTGAGGCCTGGTCCGGGAAGATCTCACATGCCGCAGAGCAACTAAGCCTGTGTGCCACAACTACTGAGCCTGCACACCACAACAACTGAAGCCCATGTGCCTAGAGCCCATGCTCCACAACAAGAGAAGCCACCGCAGTGAGAAGCACGGGCACCGCAACGAAGAGTAGCCCCCGCTCGCCGCAACTAGAGAAAGCCCGCGCGCAGCAGCGAAGACCCAATGCAGCCAAAAATAAATTAATTAAATAAATAAAATTTTTTAAAATGCTCTATATTGGTTTATAATTTATATGCCATAAACTTCACCCATTTAGAGCAGACAATTCATGTGTTTTAGTATATTCACAGAGTTGTACAACCATCACCATGATCTAATTTTAGAACACTTCATACCCCCGAAGAAGCCTTGTAACCCTCAGCTGACACTCCCCGTCCTCTCCTCCCCCTCCCCACTCCAGCCCCAGGCAACCACTAATGTACTTTCTGTCTCTGTAGATCTACCCATTCTGGACGTTTCACATAAATGGAATCGTACAGTATGTGGTCCCTGGCCACATACTTCTGGCTTCTTTCACTCAGTTCTTTCGTTCAGTGTAATGTTTTTGAGGTTTGTTCACACTGTAACACACATCAGCACTTCAGTTCTTTTCATTGAATAATACCCATTATATGGCTATACCACATTGTGTTTATCCACTCATGAATCGAAATCTGGGTTGTTCCTCTTTTTTGGCTACTAGAAAGGTCTTTTTAAAAACAAGTCACATGTCACTCCCCTGCTTAAAACCTTATGATGGTCTCCCATCAAATCTAAGTGAAACTTGTTGCCACGGCCTGCAAGCTCCTTGATGACATGGCCCCAGCCTCTGTCACCAAGCTTTTCTCCTGTCACTCTCCCAATAACTCACTCTGCCTTCTTCATGTTTCTTGAACACACCAAGCTTGTTTCTACCCCTGGGCTTTTGCCCAGAAGAGGAAGGGGGCATCCCAGGCAGGAGGAGGGAACTTGTTTCCTCTTCCCTCTGCCTGGGATGCCCTTTCCTCCGTTCTCCACCGAGCTGGCCCCTTCTTTTCACTCAGGTTGCAGTGTGTTACCTCCTAGCTGAAGTCACCTACCCCAACCTGTGTCACTCTGTAGCACCTTGTTTTACCCCTTCGTGCTCACCAGTATCTGAAATTATCTTCTCTGTATGTTCATCACCTCTCTCCTCCTACTAGAATATTTAGCTCCAAGGGAGGAAGTACCCTGTCTGTCTTCTTCGCTACTGTGCTCCTGGGATGTGCTTTGCATAGCTGCCAGCACAGAGTAGATACTGAGTTTGTTGAGAGGCCCATGGGGTCCAGACAGGTAAAGCCACTCCTGCAATGGCACCAGAAGCCTCAGTTTTCCCAAGTGACACTTTGCTCCCATTCGGAATGCCGGTCCTACTACTGACTGCCAAGATGTTAGTGTTGGGTCTGAGGCGAATCACCCCTCTGACTCTCCAAGGACTCAGACGACAGGGGAGAAACACGGAGCCACAAGGCTCTCACTACCCCCAACCTCACTCCCACCCCCACCGGTTTATTATCTCAGTAGAGCTAGTGTAGAAAATCCTAATTTCGTCTTACTGCCTGGAGAGTGGCAGAGCCTCCTGCCGGAGAGAGACCCGTTCCTGGCGAGCTAACCCCTGGAGACAGGAAGCAGAAAAAAAGAGGATGCTTCCAGAAGGCAGGCAGGTGTGGTTGTGTGTGTGAGAGACAAAGAACCACGGCCAGGGTTTGAGGCAGTGATCCTGCCACCAAGGCTACAGCAAGGCCCGGCCCTCCCTCCTCTTCCAGTGGGCGGGTGGAGTTTGGGGAGTATTTACACCGACCCCCCACTCATGGAAGCGGAACTCCTGTGCCTCGAGGCTGAAGCAGGGACACCGTGGGCAGGGAGCCGCCCTCAGCAGTCTGAAGGTGCCTGGTGGTGCAACGTCCCTCCCTTCTGGTGACTGCATTGTCTCCAGGATGAAGTCCAAGATTGCCACACGCTGGGTGGAGCCCAGCCTGTCTTTCCTGCATCCTCTCCCTTCACACCACCCTCAGTCCCTCTGCCCAGAACCACTGGACTACGTCCTCACAATCCCATGGACGTGCCCCCAGGCCTTTGCCTCTGTTCTTCCAGTCCCTGGAATGCTCTTCCCAGGGCTCCAGCTGGTGACCTCCTGAACTCAGGCCCGCCTGGACTTCTGCTCCGTGAAGCCTCTCCTGACCCCTCCCGACAGGCAGGGGGACCCTCCCCTGCGTACATCCCTCTTGCCGAGCACTCACCTCCAGGGAGTCAGCGTATCCCTGGAGGATACTTGTCTAGAAGACCAGACTCCACTTTCTCCTCCGATGGATCCCCAGTGCCAGAACAGAGCACAGAAGACCCTCAATAACTATGTGTTGAATGGGTGAATGAGTGATGCCCCTGCTAACCGGCGAGCTCCTCAAGGACATGGCCAACGTGCCACTTACCTTGGTGCAGTTTCCAATTGCTGCTACTACCAAATACCACCCTTGCCCTCTCGGGGGCCAGAGACAAGGTGCCAAAGAGCTCCTGTAGGGCGCTGGCCACAACTGCCCCGCTGGCCCAATCTTTCAAGGCTCTGCCCTGCTGTGCCCTGGCCCTTGGTTTGGAGGCAAGCCCTCCTGGGAACAGAAGAACACCCAGCCCTGCTCCAGTGCCAAGGCCCAAAGCTGACGTCTCCCCAGAGCTGAGTCCCAAGATTGACCCTTTTCCCAGAGGCTCACTGACCTGATTCAAATCCTGCAAGCCCACCCCTCCCCTCCTGAAACCCCTTGAGCTTTGAGACACACGCCCCTCCCAATCTCAGCTGCATCTCTCCAGCCCTGGGCCACTGAGACCAGTGGGGTGTCTGTGTCTTTAACAAAAAGCAAGTGTAACAAGTAAAAGTAGCCTGGCAAAGAAAACTTCCCTCATTTATTTTCCAGGGGCCTTGGCTCATCAATCTTCCCGCCTAACCTGCTCTGTGCTCTGTTAGCTTTGCTTCCTGATAGAATGGAATTTGGTTTTCTAATAGCATCTGTCATATGCAAGGTGTCCCCAAACATTAGCGGTAATGAGTTGGAAGTGGCACAGTTGGACGCCTTCGGAAGCCAACACTAGATGTCAGGCCCTCAATGGGTCCCTTCGAGGATATGGGGCCAGAGCTGGGCCCAGGGCCCACAACTCTTGGTCCCTGGGAGGCAAATCACCCAAAAGACATGGGAGTGCCCATGATGTGCTGGGTCACCCATGGGCACTGGGAAGGCAGGGCTCTGCCCACATGGCACTGTCATGGCTGTTTGCCCATGAAGGATAGAAGTGGTGGTAGAGATCAGCCCCTCCCCACACTCAGTCGTTTGGACCATCCCCTGGGAGGCAGCATGGCAAGAGATTTGGACTCAGATAAACCTGAGTGCCAGGGCTAAGCCTCCTCAATTTTATTTTATTATGATGATGATGATGGTGATGATGATGATGATGTCCTTGCCTCACAGCTTGCAGGATCTTAGTTCCCCGATCAGGGATCGAACCTGGGCCCCAGCAGTGAAAACGCGGAGTCCTAACCACTGGACCGCCAGAGAATTCCCAGGCTCCTCAATTTTAAAATGAGACAAACAAACCTCACGTCACTGTGTGGCTTCAGGACAAAATGAGATGGCATGAATCTCCCAGCACCAAGTCCAGCACATAATGGGTGCTCAGTACCTTTTAAATCCCCCCTGACATCCCAGACCTGGGAGGTGCACGTGCAGCACCGCGGCTCCCCTAGGCTCGGGGTTCTTGTCTAGAGGCTTTGGCAGCTGCTGCCCTCTTGTGGGAAATGCAGGCAAAGCCATCCCCGGCCTCCTGGGTCCTTGATATAACGGAAGAGAGGCCCAGTGGAACCAAGGTTTCTGGGGACTTGAAAGAACTTCCTCAGACTCCACTCGCCTCTATTCCCAAGGCCCTCCTCCAAGTGTTGTTCTCCGGAAAAACCACTCCTGTGGCCAGGGCAGGTCCAGCAGGGGAGAGCGGGTAACTCACAGCCGGTCTTGCCTTGCGCCTGGGAATTACCACCCCTGCCAACCTGGGTATTTCATCTTCACCACAACCCACAGAAGGGCCTCTTTGAATCCGCCTTATAGGCGAGGAAACTTTGGCCCCGCGGGTGAGGTTTCAGGGCTGCACCACCTGTGTTGGCCTTCATCAGGTAGTTCCCATCCCTGATGAACCGGCAGCGGTGGCCTTCCAGCCGGACCATGAAGGGAATAGGGAGGGTTGAACTTCGGAGCTTTTCTGTTTCTAGATGACTGAAGACCTTTTAGCAAGCAGGTGGGATAAGGGTGCAGAGTGGGGTGCCCGGCGGCCGCTGGAGGACTGCAGTGCCCTTCTCTGGCCTCCCTCACCTCTGCCAAGAAAGGTGGACACAGGCCTGGCGGCCCCTGAGCCCCCTCCCAGGGAAAGCTTCGGCTGTGCGGGTCCTCCCCACCCCCGCCCAGCCCCTCCTTCTCCCAGCCCTCCGCCTGGAAGGGCTCCCGGCTCCGCCAGGCAAGATGAGACGCGGAGGCCCGGTTTCGTTTTGGGAGACCAAGTACAAGAAGGAGGCACCGACTGGCAGGAAGGGGCCTGTGGAGCAGGGGCCCCGGCGCCCCCTTACGGACTCGCGCGCCCACTGAACCCGCTATGAGCCGGACCCTGCGCCCCAGCCCGCCCCGCCCCGGCGCCCAGGCCCGCCCTCGGCCCCGCCCGCGCCCGCGCCCGCGCCGCCGCGGGTCAGCGTCCCCGGCCGCCCGTCCGGAGCCGCCGGGAGCCGCCGCCATGGGCCGGGCCCGGCCGGGCGAGCGCGAGCCGTCCAGCCCCGGCCCCGCCGCGCCGCCCGCGGCCCCGCCGCGCCGCGCCCGCGCCCTGGCGCTGCTCGGAGCGCTCCTCGCCGCCGCCGCCGCGGCCGCCGCCGCCCGGGCCTTCGCTCGCCACTCCGAGGCCCAGGCGGCCGCGCGGCAGGTCCGAGCTGGCGGGGAGGGCGCGGCGGCCAGGAGACTCGGGTGGGCCGGGGAAGCGGTGGGGCTCGCAGAGGGACCGGGCTCCGAGGGGCGGGGGGCGGGGGGCGGGTGGGGGCCGGAGGGCCGGGAGGGCGGCAGGGAAGGGATAGGAAAACGGGGCTCCAGGAGTCGGGCAGACTTGGAAGGACTGATGGGGGAGGTGAGAGGACTGGCCCAGTGTGAGGCAGGAGCTGGGACAGGCTGCAGGGGGACAGTGCAGATGGGTGACTAGGACAGTGCAGACAAAGCGTAGAGCAAAGGTGGGACCCGAGCATCTGGACGGGCTGGCAGTGCTGGGACGGTGAGGAGGGGAGACCGGAGAGGACAATGGGTGGACCAAGAGGGTGACACGAGATGGGCGGGATGGGCCCAGATAGAAAGGGCGCACTTAGAGAGTGGACAGTGGATGAAGGCTCAGAGTGAAGCAGGGACCAGGAGGGATGGGAAGGGGGCCTGGGGCTCTGGGGCGTGCAGAGGTGGCGTTTGGACAGATGGGCTGGGAGATGGGCTGAGAGAACCCAGGAAGGTGTGGCGGGAGCAGCTCCCTCCGCCCATTTGGGATGCCAGTTGGGTGTACAACTGCTCAGCCCAGCCACCTCCTCCCAAGCAGGACTCGGCGCTGAAAGCCCTGGGGACAGAAGGCCTCTTCCTCTTTTCCTCTCTGGACACTGACGGGGACATGTACCTCAGCCCCGAGGAGTTCAAGCCCATTGCTGAGAAGCTGACAGGTACCGGGAGAGGCTGGGGACTAGGCAGGAGGGAGCCGGGGCACCGCCCTCGACTTCTTGGTCTGTGTCTTCTGTGTCTGCTCTGAACAGAAGGGCTGCCTGGAGTAGGGGGAGGACGGTGCTTCCTGGCAGCCCTGGGGTCCTCCCAGCTCTGACACTTTCCGGCTGGTGGTTTGGACAAGCTGCTTCAACATGGGCACCCACACATACTCGCACACCCAAGCCTGTTCTCACGTGTGACTAAAACTAGTTAACGTTCCCTGACCACCTTCTCAGGACCAGACATCGCTCTAAGCGCCTCCTGTGAGTCATCTCTTTAATCTTCACAGTGCCTGTGAGATGGACATTGTCCTGATCCTCATGTGTATGGTTTAGGAGACGGAGGCGCAGGAAGGCTCTCCAGCTTGTGCAGGCTGGACGGGTGCAGAGCCAGGGTTAGGGGCCTTCTGTCTTCAGGTCCTGCACTGGCTCATTTGAAACTTAGAGAAAAATGTCTGCAAAGTGCCCACCATGCAGTAGATAGTCAATAGACAGGAGCTATTACCATTACTGCTAAATATTAACCTCTGCTCGGGAGCTGTCAGATTCCTATCCCACCTTGTTACCCATTTCTGCCTGGTTGTAATCAGTGATTTTTATTGTAAAGATGAGGGGCTGCAGCATTCTAATGAATTATAAGATGCCTCTCTCACTGCTCCATCACCACCCTAGCCTCTGTGTCCATATCTTGGGACGTTTCTTGAACTTATGATCTTGGGCATCTACTTGTTACCCAAATTGCCTGGTGTAAGTAGGTCAATAGATGGGAAAGGCTAGAAAGAGACACCGGCTGCTCTCAGGCAGGTAAGCGCTAAAGGACCGTGATGGGCTTTCTGTGTCTCAGGATGGGTCAGGTAGGTCAGCCACGTGCTGACCCGCTGGCCTTTGGTCACTGCCAGAGGAGGAGGGTCAGATGAAAAATGCTAATTTGCTGGAGCGGATGTGTCAGTGCCTCCCAGGGGCAGTCAGTACTGTCATGAAAGCAGATGGGCAGATACACAGCTCAGCCCTGTGTGGATTTGCTTTGACTTCTTATTTTGCACACACTTCTCCGAGCAGCCACACAGCCACCTCCTTGTCCTTTTTTATGGCCAAAGAGCAAGAGTTCCCTCATAATGACATGTTGGCCAAGCTTGCTGGGCTTGGGGGTGCTTTTAATTTTTTCACACAAATCTTTTTCTCCATCAGGGGAAAAGAGTCTCTCCCTCAATTACCTCCTAGGCCACTGTGAGTACAAAAAACAAAAACAAAACCAGAAAAACACCAAATCTAAGCAGGAAATAGAGGCAAACAGTCCTCTCTAGTTGGTACAGTTATGTGTGTTCAATTTTCTGCTTTATACCTTAAAAGTTTTACAAGTTGTCAATAGTGAGCAAAATTTACTTGTAAGTCAGGTAATAAAACTTTTTATTAAAAAACCAAAGAGCCATAAAATGCTGGGCATTATTACTCATAATTATCTATGATAACAGTTAAGTAATTGGATAAGCAAGCCAACCAGTAACGCTGCACATTCCCATTGTTCCCTTGCTCTGAGGTTTCCAGATTGCTGTTCTGAAATTTTGTTGCCTTGACTTACAAATGCAGAAGTACCCGTGATTCTTTAGAAAAGGGATTTGCATCAGGAGCCGCTGGGGAGCATTAATCGGGAGCACGTTTTCCAGATTCTAGCCCCTGAAGACTCTGACTCAGTAGGTCTGAGGCGGGTTCTGGGCATCGGTAGTTTAAAAAGGCATCCTGGTGATTCTGACGATTCCTGATTAAGAATGCACTCATTTTTTTTTTTTTTTTTTTTTTGCGTTACACGGGCCTCTCATTGTTGTGGCCTCTCCCGTTGCGGAGCACAGGCTCCGGACGCGAAGGCTCAGCGGCCATGGCTCACGGGCCCAGCCGCTCCGTGGCATGTGGGATCCTCCCGGAGCGGGGCACAAACCCGTGTCCCCTGCATCGGCAGGCAGACTCTCAACCACTGCGCCACCAGGGAAGCCCCAAGAATGCACCCATTTTAATGCACCCATTCAGTCTGTCAGTCCAGTCTGTCAACAAATGCCAGGCGTGGTCTCTACCAGCAAGAGAGCAGTCGTAACAGGACCCAACCGTGCTTCATTCCATTATCTGTGTCATGGGACCCCACCCTGCTGTTAGTCGCCCCTTCTGCAGTAGGCGTCATGCCTCCCTTAAGCCTTCATCGTGACTCCCTCCACCCTCGAAAGACTACAGACTTGGCAGGTCTCTGAGCAGGAAGAGATCTGACAAATCAAGTTCAGCCACTGCCAGTCCAGCCCCTCGTACTGATGGGGAAATGGGCCACCCAGGAAACAGGGAGAAGCAGGTATCCTCACTTCTGGAACAGTGCTCTTTCTGTGACACCAAAGATGACCTGATTCCACGTCCCCTGACCTCTCTGAGCAGCCTTTGCTCTCCATGAGCCCCTCATGATGGGACAGGCACGGTAGCATGGGCTCCATCTCTAATGTGGGAAAACCGGAGAGGAGGAGTGATTTGCCCCAAATTGTCCAGGAAATGGAGCCAACCTCACCCGGAGCTGGGCTGAGGGAAGGGAGACAGTGAGAATGGCCTTTCTGCAGCCAGCCTGGCCTGGTGGAGAGAGCACACGTTAGAGTCAGAATGAGGTTTGAGCCCTAGCCCTGTGGCTCCCCCACCATGAAACCACCGGTAATAGCAATACAGCTGACATTTATTACGGGTTTACTGTGTACCAGGCCTGGATTATCTCATTTAATCGTCATAACGAGCCACTGGGCCAACCACACACAAGCTGGTGAGGAGTGGGGCTAGGATTTGAACCCGGGTCGTCTGGTTACTAAGCCTTTGAGGAAATTTTTGAGATCTTAATGCCCCCGGAAGAGGGTTGTGGTCGATCCTAGGTTTAGAGTAAAACAGGCCTGGATTTGAATCCTGATTCACACACTACCTTGCTGTGTGTCCTTGGGGAAGTGAGTTCACCTCTCTGAGCCCCCAGTTTCTCATTTGTAAAATGGAATTGATAATACTGCCTTCACAGGGTTACTGTGAAACTAAAATGTGATATACATTGGAGAAAATGTGTATGTGTGATAATACCATGTGGTATACATATGTACACATTATATATCATACATATACAATTTGTGGTTGTTTGATAAACGATGTGATCTATATTGTTACTTTGTTGATTGTTACCTGTTCCAGCCCCACCCCCACCCCCATCCCTGCCAGGCCTGGCTCCCTTAATCACTGGCCAGTGTGGACATCCTGAGAGAAGTGAGGCCCTGCCACCTAAGGCAGGACCCCTCTCCAGCGACCTGTGTCTCACAGGGTCAACTCCTTCGGCCAGCTATGAGGAGGAGGATCTGCCCCCTGACCCCAGCGAGGAGACACTCACCATAGAAGCCCGATTCCAGCCTCTGCTGCCAGAGTCCATGACCAAGAGCAAAGATGGGTTCCTAGGGGTAAGTTGGGGCAGGAGTGGCAGGGGGTCCCCCACAGGTGGGACCAGAGACAGAGGGACCATCTGTGTGCACTCACCTCCTGAGAATGGGTCTGTGCTCTGCTCATCTTGCCTTCTTTCTGTCTTTCCTCCCATCTTTTATCAGCACCCTCTGTGCACCCAGTGCGCCAGGCCCTGGGGGTCCAGAAGTGGGTGCGATGCTGTCCCTGCTGTCCAGGCACACAGTCTGGTAGGGGAGGTAGGAGGGATAAGCACGAGCCTCTGACCCAGAGTGGGGATCTGGATGGCTTCCTGGACAGAATGACATTTGACAGTGACTGCAAGGGACGAGGCCTCAGCCCATTGTCAGCAGGGGTAGGAAAAGGATCCGGCTGGAGGAAACAGCAAGTGCACTGGAGACTGTGCTGATGCAGCTGCCTCCCTTGTAATCATTACTTTCTGCAAATCAGTCTTTCCCCCCAGGCTGTGAGTTTCCTCAGGGCAAGGCCGGTGACTCACACATTTGTGCCTCCCCAGGTCCCTAGCACAGTGCCTGGAGCCTGACAGGTGCTCCACTGAGCTCCGATGAACCCACCCGGACCTGAGGTTCAGCCCCTGGCAACGGCTGTAGGGTGGGGATGACCCTGACAAGCGCCATCCTAACCAGCCCTGTGGTTAGGACCCAAGGCCCTGTGGACAAGGTCTCAATCCCTCCCAGGACCTAGGCATCCCCAGGCCCTGCCCGCCTTTCCCGCTCTCTCCCCTGCGCTCTCCTCTCAGCTTTCCACTACTCCAGATGTCCAGGCTTTCTTCCAGCTGAGAGCCTTCTCATATGCTGGTCCCTCAGCCAGGAACAACCTTTTCTCTTTGCCTCACTCACAGCTACTCAGCTTTTACAGCTCAGCTGCACTGTCATTTCAGCAGGAGATGCCAGGCAGGCCACTGAGGGCAGAGAGAAGGGGTGGCTGGACCCAGGGCATGGGGGACACGTGTGGGGGCATCCTGGTCAGTGGGACTGGAAGAGAAGTTGCCAGATGGCAAAGGGCCTCAGCTGCCTAACTTTGGCCTTCGTTCTGCGGCAGCAAAATACCATAGCAGATTTTGAAAGAGGAGAATTCTCTCATCAGATCTAGGCTCTCCAAACTGGCAGCTGGGGAGAAAAGGGAGGCAAGAAGACCAGTTCCCAGGAGGGAGGGAGAGACAGGTGGGGGGAGGCCATGGTGATGGAGAGGAAAGGCAGCCCGGGGGATGCTGGGAAAGGAAGAAAGGCAGGGTGTGGCTACTAATGGAAAGGGAGGGAGGGGGAGTTGAGGTGACTCAGGCTTCTGGCTGGTGGCCAGGTGCATGGGGGCCCATTGCCCGATGGGGGTTGGAGGAGGGGAGCAGGTCTGGTAGGGAGGGTATGAGGTCAGTTTGGACTGTTGAAGTTGAGTTCCCTGAGAGATGTCCAGTGGGGGGAGTCCAGTAAGATCTGGGTGGAGAAAGGTCTGGCATTGATGGGCTGAAGTGATGTCTGAGCAGATGAGTCCCTCCTACAGGGCAGAGACACAGGGTGGGGCAGGTGCAGGGGGCCCACCTGCACTTACAGGGGAGATGGGTCTGGAGCAGCACCCCAGCCCTGCGTCCCTAGCTCAGCCCCCTTTTGCGGGTCGCTCCGCTAAGAGCTCGCCAGCCTGTGAGCAGGACCCAGCAGGCGGGCAGGCTCTGCCTGGCCCTGCAAGCCAGCCCCGCTTTGAGAACTTGCCTGTGAAACGCCTCTCCTCCCACCTCAGCTTCCCACTGAGCCCGGGTCCCATCACCAGGGAGGTCAAAGGTGGGGCAGCTCCCTGGTGGCTGAGCACCCTGAGGGGGGCCAGGCACTCACTGTCCTGGTGGCCACTGATGGTGGCCCAGAAGGGCAGGGAGGAGCTACTGAAGGTGCAGCTTTGACCTGGGGACCTGCATGTTCCGAGGTCCCGCCTCTGCTCCAGGCAGATGTGCAGAGAGGCCTGCAGAGCGTCTGACCCTCATTCTCTCCCGCCCTTCAGCTCATCAGACAGCAGTGGGGTGGATTACTGATGAGGAAATGGCTCAGGGAGGGCCTTTTGCCAGGGGTGCCCAGCCAGCGTGGCCCAGGGTGCTCTCTGGGGGTGCCCTTCCTTCCCCTTCTCTGTGGCCTCATCCTGCTCTTGGCCCTAGAGGTTTCACCCAAAGGTGGCTCCCGCCTCCCTCCACAGACTTAACTCCAAACCTAAATTCTGACTCGTCAGCGGGACATTAGCTGCAGGGAGGAGACTTGGCAGGGGGTGGGGGGGGGTATTAGAGAGCAGAAAGCAAGGCCGGCAGACGGGGAGAGGAAGCCCAGGGCAGGGCGGGGCACCCGGGGTTGGTCTGCTGGCTTATGTACAAGAGGCAGGCAGGACTGTGTGAGGCCCGGGACCTGGGCTTGGAGAGGGAGGGAAGAGGCCGTGAGAAGCCCCCTCACAGAGCCCCCCGTTCCAGTCCTGGGGGGCCCCTTCAGCTGCCTCTGCTCCCCTGCCCTCGAGCGAGCTGTTCCTGCCTGGGCTGGACCTGAGGGGCCACAGGGGCACCACTTCTCTGGGCAAGGGGCCGGGGAAGATGAGATGAGCCTCAGCTCTGGCAGGAGAGTGCCAGGCTCGTGGCCGTGAGCAGGCAGGAGCCTCCCGGGTCCCTCTGCTTCCTGGGCTTGTGGGTTGGCTCAGGGCTCGAGGAGACCTCCGCACATGCCTGGGACGTTCTCAGTGCCCCAGAGCTTCGACTTTCCTCTGCCCCAGGTCTCCCGCCTGGCCCTGTCCGGCCTCCGCAACTGGACGACCGCAGCCTCGCCAAGCGCGGTGTTTGCCGCCCGCCACTTCCGGCCCTTTCTTCCCCCTCGGGGCCACGCGGAGCTCGGCGAGCCCTGGTGGATCATCCCCAGTGAGCTGAGCGTCTTCACCGGCTATCTGTCCAACAACCGCTTCTACCCACCACCCCCCAAGGGCAAGGAGGTGAGGGTAGCCCGTGGCAAGCCCCGGGGCCCTGCCCCCCAGCCCCAGCACGGCCCCTCCCCATCGGCAACCGGACCCCCAGGGCCACGCCTACCCCACCTGCTCTCTGGCCTGCCTCTGGCCCCACCCCCACCTGGGCCCCAGGTCCAGAGCTGACCCTCACCCAGAGGAGCTGGGCCCAGCAAGCCAGCCCAGGTCCCACTGCCCTCCCCCCAGGTCATCATCCACCGGCTCCTGAGCATGTTCCACCCTCGGCCCTTCGTGAAGACACGCTTTGCCCCTCAGGGGGCCATCGCCTGCCTGACCGCCACCAGCGACTTCTACTACACTGTGATGTTCCGGTGAGGGGTCCTGGCAGCCCCATCCCTGCCTCCCACCTGGGCCTGGGACTCCAGGGAAGCACAGATGGGCTGAGCACCAGCAGGCAGGGCCTGACTCAAAGCCCCCAGCCCCACCGCTTACCACCCTGTGGCCCCGGGGAAGCAGCTTTGGCTCTCTGAGCCTCCCTTTCCTCATTGTGCATCAGGGCGGTGGTGACTTCCTGCAGGAGGAAGAGAAAAGGTGTTGAATGTGCTTAGCATGGGGCTGTTGGCTGTGATTGTCATCCACACAGAAGGGGGTGCGTAAGAGCTGTGACACCAGGTCACACACACCCTGGAGGGCTCAGAGGAGACTCGGGCAAGGCTTCCGGGGAAGGCAGCACATGAACTGGGCCCTGGAGGACGGGCAGCGCTTGGAGGGCGTCCTTTCTGCCTGCCCCACACACTTCTTCCTCCCCTGCCCAGCCCTCTGCCCCGCACAGAGTCTGGCCAAGGGTTCCAGGCTTTGGGGCAGAAGTGAGAGGGCAGGTGGGCAGGCTCTGCTCAGCAGGGAACCTGCTCCCAGCCGGGCCCTTTCCCTCCAGCATCCACGCCGAGTTCCAGCTCAGCGAGCCGCCCGACTTCCCCTTCTGGTTCTCACCCGGCCAGTTCACGGGCCACATCATCCTCTCCAAAGACGCCACCCACGTCCGTGACTTCCGGCTGTTCGTGCCCAACCACAGGTGAGAGCCTTGGCCCCGGCACCCTGCTCCCGTTTGCCCCCCACCAGCTCCAGGAGCTCAGATGCAGGGGCCCAGAGGCCCCCTCAGTCTCTCCCCAGAGCTACTTCTCTTGGGAGGGGCCTAGAGCTGACCCAGGAGGAGTTAGCTTGAGGTGGGCTGAGGGGGGTCATTCCATCATCTGATAGGTGCGTCCCAGGCGCTTTGTGGGCCTGGCCTGCCAGCTCAGTGCTGGGACCCAACGCAGCGGCCAACAGCCCCTCCCTAAAGATGGAACTGCTCCCCCCGCCCCATACTGCTGACAGACCTCCAACAGACCCGTAGCCACAGCCTGCTCACGCCACCCTAGGCGAAGGCCAGCAGGTGGGGAGGGACCCGGCTGGTCAGGGTCCAGGAAGGCCTCCCAAAGGAAGGGACGTCTGTGCAGCGACCTGGGGGCTGAGGAGAGTTTAGCCAGGCAGAGGGAAGGGCACATACAAAAGAAGCAGGCCCTCCATGCCTGCAGTTGCTACCACAAACCCTGGGGGGCCAGGGGGCGGCTCAATGCCAGTCACCTGCCTGCTTGCCCGCCTGACCTGCTCAGGGGCAGCCTCTTGTCAGGGAAGCAGGGGACGCAGAGAGTCTTTCTAGATTCCTCCCTGATAGCACGCAGCCGCTTAGTGACTCTGTGCAGAGACAAGACCTGGGCTGAGAGATGAGGGACCCAGAGCGAAGTCTCAGCCGTGGCACCCGTGGGCTCCGTGGCTGTGGGCAAGGCCCTGGACCCCTCCAGGCCTCAGTTTCCTCATCTGCTAGATGGGAGGCTGGCTCCTGGGCAGGAGTGAGGGGGTCATTGGGACAGCCTGGGAAGAGAAAGTTGCCCCCAGGACCAGGAGCGGTTTCATCTCAGTCCCCCGAGGGAGGGAGCATCCCGGGCCACGGGGAAAATGAGGAGGAAGGACGCGTTCTCCTCCTCCTTCCTCGCTCATCAGGCAAGCCCCTGTGCTGCAGGGGCTCAGCCCAGGGTTGGAGGTGGGGTCCTGGACTGAATGAAACAGAAGGAGGGGGCAACTGCTCCTGAGCCTGTGTCTCAGGCCTAGACCACGGGACCACTGACCAGCTCTGAGGGCACCCAGCTCACCCTGACTGCTTCACCTGCCCAAGGTGGTTGGTTGCCTGTCCTGGGGCGCCCTCGTGTGGCGGATCTGCAGGTTGCACATGCTCAGGCCCGACTTCCCGCTGGGGGAGGCGCTGATGAGCGCTGCCTCAAAGAGTCATGGATCATGGACAGTGCGTGAGCCATGGGTATGGAAGCCCTTCATGAACTGTAAAGGGCTGGGCCAGTGGAGGGTGGTATGGTGGCAGTGCCTTCCGAAGAGGCGGCCTGGGGAGAGGAAAGGGCCCAGGCTCTGCCGTCAGAACTCCAGTGGCTCTGAGACCTTGGGTTCACCCTGCCAAGTCTCAGCATCCTCACCTATAAAATAGGGTCAGCTGCATGCTTTCAGTGAGATAAAGTCCGACGTCTGGCTAATGGGCCTTGACGACGGTGGTGTTCTGCCCTGGCCGCCCTCTCACCTGTCCCCAGGTCTCTGAATGTGGACATGGAGTGGCTGTACGGGGCCAGCGAGAGCAGCAACATGGAGGTGGACATTGGCTACATACCCCAGGTGAGCTCATAGGTGGTCCCTACCCAGGTAGGAAGGCGGGACTCGGCCGCAGGGCCCTGCCACAGGGCCTCTCAGCCTGGCTGCAGGGAGGCCCAGCTGGCTAGGAGCCTTGGGGCAGTGAAGGACAGAGCTCCTGCAGGCTGAAGCCACTGTCCCCAAAGCAGGATCCTAGGAAGCCACCTGTTCTTCCTAGCCAGCGTCTGCCATGGGCCCTCAGATGGCTTCACACTGGCTGGACACTGGCTCTGTCCTGGACTCACTGCACAGCCTTGACCAGGCCCTGCCCTTCCCTGGGCCTGTCTCCCCACCCCTGCAATGAGTGGCGTATCTTTGAGGGTCTCTCGGGGCCCCTGGAGGACTCAGGCCCCTCGCTGAGACGTCCCTCAGTGACATCATCCCTCGCTGACCTCCGGCCCAGATGGAGCTGGAGGCCACGGGCCCCTCAGTGCCCTCTGTGATCCTGGACGAGGATGGCAACATGATCGACAGCCGCCTGCCCTCGGGGGAGCCCCTGCAGTTTGTGTTTGAGGAGATCACGTGGCAGCAGGAGCTGAGCTGGGAGGAGGCCGCCCGGCGCCTGGAGGTAGCCATGTACCCCTTCAAGAAGGTGAGGCCAGACGGGGGTAAGGCGGGGGGTTGGGATCCCTGGGGCTGGGTCCGGAGCTGTGGGAGCAGCAGGTGGGCACTGGGCGTGGGATGCCGTGCAGGGCTTGCTGCTGAGGCTGCCTCCCTGTGGGGCCCAGCCTGGGCCGGGGAGCCTCCCCTTTGCCCTTTAGAACTTGGAGGAGGCATCGCCTGGCTCAGCATCACCCCTTCACACAGGTACACAGACACACACAAACACTCACACTGCAAACATACATGCATATGTACACACACACGTATATACACTACAGACACACACTACATGCACATCACACACTCAGCCCCTGAGTGGGACCCTGGCAGCACACAATAGCTTCTCTCTGTCTCACCTTGGCCCCAGGTCACCTACCTGCCGTTCACCAAGGCCTTTGAGCAAGCCAAGGCCGAGAACAAGCTGGTGCACTCAGTCCTGCTGTGGGGGGCCCTGGACGACCAGTCCTGCTGAGGTGAGGGAGACCCTTCCAGTCTGAGGGGAGAAAGGGGGGCAGACTTCGTACCTTGTGGGTGCAGGAGGCCCTGAGACCAATGGGCCTCTCCTGTCGCAGTATAAGGGACTCAGGGACGACATGGGGCGGGGTGTGGGGTGAGGGCTCGCAGGGTTCTGTGCTAAGCCCAGAGGAAGCTGCTGGACACAATAGAAAGAGCCCAGCTCAGCCATTTTCAGCCTGGAGACCTTGGCCAAGTGACTCCTTCCCTGAGCCTCAGTTTTCTCAGCAGTAAGAGGGTAATGTACTTACCTCCCAGAGTTGTGAAAACAGACGTGCCTGTACTCTGTGCAGTGTTGCACACAAGTGAGAGAAGGTAGTGCCAGAGCCTGGGCTGCATTCACTTATTCAGAAAATTCAGTGAAGACCCGCTGGTGCAAAGTTCTTTGGGTGCCTGACATTGGGTACAAGATGAGCAAACAGTGGCCCTGCCCCCATCCAGCCAATCGACGAACCTCCTGGGCCCCTCCTGTGCCAAGCCATAGGCTAGGCGTTGGGCACCTTGCACTGAGCAAGTCAGAATCAGCCCCAGTCCTCAGGGAGCACGCAGTGTGTGCAGAAGGCAGACAGTGAATGAACAAGTACAAGCGTGGTGAATTTACACGAGGCATGGTCCAGAGCAGCACAAGAGTGTGTAACGGGGGGTGGCGGGGTCAGGGAAGGCTTCTTTAGAGAAAGTGACATAGAACCTGAGACTTTGAAGGATGAGGAGGATGAGTTTTCCAAGTGACAGGGGAAGTGTTTTAGGTAGAAGAATTGTCTGTGCAAAGGCCCTGGGACACAGTGTAGTGGATTTAAGAAGCTGTCACTGTCTAGAAGCCCCTGGGCCAGGTAGGCCCCCAGCCAAGTCTCAGACCAGGATGCCAGTACGTTACTGATGTTAGTTACAGCTGCCCTTTATTCCGCACCTCCTCTGTGGTAGATTCTTTGAATCTGTTATTTCACCTGGGTGCACTGACCGTTCTACAGTTTATGAGGTTAACTGCTGATAGAAAACCCAGTGAGACAGGCAGGGTGCCTCACCCACCTGGCCTTGCCTCTCCCGGAACAGGTTCAGGGCGAACTCTCCGGGAAACTGTCCTGGAAAGTTCGCCCATCCTCGCCCTCCTCAACGAGAGCTTCATCAGCACCTGGTCCCTAGTGAAGGAACTGGAGGACCTGCAGGTGAGTGGTAGGTGGGCGGGAAGAGCCCCATGACAGCCCCTGGGACAGTGCTGGGAGCCGAGGTGTCAGGAGCGTGCCCAACTGTCCCCATAGAACAACCAGGAGAACCCATCCCACCAGAAGCTGGCCAGCCTGCACCTGGAGAAGTACAGCTTCCCCGTGGAGATGATGATCTGCCTGCCCAATGGCACTGTGGTAGGTCCCCCACCACTCATCCCCGGCCCCGGGCCAGGCACCATGGGGCAGAGGAAGTGGCAAACAAGGGGCATGGCTTACAGACCTCATCAGGCCCCAGGTCTGGTTCTACCACTTCCTGGGTGGTGTCTTAGCCAGTCCGAGCCTCAGTTATCCCCTGATGTCCCCTCGGCCTGCCTCGTGCAGGTGTCGGGACACTCCCTCAGAAAGGGAACCTCAACAGCACTTTGGGGACCTGGCAGCAGTGGGTATGGTCTAGCAGCAGAGTGGACAGGAACGTGACCTGGAAGGGAAGGCTCACCTCAGACCATTGCGGCCAGTCCTGGGATGGAAGGGAGGGAGGGACAGGCCTCGTGACAGGCAGAGAGGACCTGGGGACGCCCCAGGCTGAGCCAGGCTTCAAGACCCTATCTCTCCCTAAGAGCCCCTTACATGGCACTCACATCGTCACGTTGGGTTCTCACGGGAGCTTTGGGAGAGAGATGAGCACAAATGCCGATCTCACAAACAAGGAAACTGAGGCTCAGAAAGCTTCAGAGACTTGGCAAAAGCTGCATAATTAAGAAGTACAGCTGCCGGGAACTCCCTGCGGTCCAGTGGTTAAGACTTGGCGCCTTCACTGCTGTGGGCCTGGGTTCAGTCCCTGGTGGGGGAATTAAGATTCCACAAGCCGTGCAGCGCAGCCAAAAAAGAAAGAAAGTGAAAAAAAAGAAATAGAGCTGACTTTCAAAACAGGCGCCCTCCTGTGAGCCTCAGCATCACCCGCTCTTCTGAGCAGAGCTGCCCCTTATCCTTTAAGTCCCAAGGGATGGTTAGTGTGGGACTGAGGGATGGAAGCGGGTGGGGAACAGTGCAGGAGCAAGAGCTGGGGCTGGCCTGGAATGGGGGCATCCAGTGAGGGCTTGGTGGCGAGGAGGAGGGTGCCAGCCAAGGGCCTTCTATCTGAAGTTCGGAAGAGGAAAGGCCCAGGGGAGCCGGCCAGCTCGCGCCCGTCCACAGGCGCCCATTGTGGTGGACTCGGCCCAGCCAGGGCCCGGGGTGGCGAAGCTGGGCGGACAGGACTCTGCCTGGGCTGCGGGTGGCCTGTGCTCTCCCGCTCGCTCGATTTGTTTGTTCGTTTACCCGGCACCTGCCCTTAAGGTGCGCCTACCTGGAACAGGAGGCAGATGGGGACACAGGCGTGTGGGCGTTAAGGCAGAAGTGAGTGCGGAGTTCAGGGCTTCTGGGAACAGAGGAGAGAGGTCATGGGGCGCGGAGGCAGGGGAGGGAAAGGTGATGCCGAAGGCGTTAGGTTTCACCTGGTGGACGAGGTGTGGAGCCCTGGAGTCAGAGGGCCCTGTGAGCAGAGGAGGAGGGGGAACGGGTTGCTCCTGCTGTCGGCCATCTGCCTCAGCGAGAACAGTTGAGGCCGCGGGGGCCCTGAGCCCGGCTGGGCCCCCGCTCTCCTCACCCCACCCTTCTCCCAGGTCCACCACATCAACGCCAACTACTTCTTGGACATCACCTCTGTGAAGCCTGAGGACATTGAGAACAATGTCTTCAGCTTCTCATCCACGTTTGAAGACCCGTCCACAGCCACCTACATGCAGTTCCTGAAGGAGGGCCTCCGGCGCGGCCTGCCCCTCCTCCAGGCCTAGTGCGCCTGCTGGGCAGTGAGAAGCCCCCTGGACGGGGAGCTGGACAGGCCCCTCTGCCCCGGAGCTAGAGCAGCCCTCGCACATTTCACCTTCCACCTCTCAGGCTGCCCGTGGGGTCTGCGGCCATCCGAGCTTTGCCTCAGTGAAGGGTGGACGGGGTCCTTGGCTGACCAGGTGGATGAACCTCGAGCTCCAGCTGCCACCATCAGCCTTTTACTACCTACCTGGCTCCGGAAACCTCTTGGGACCCCAGAAGAGGGCCCAGGGTCATCTCCCTGGACCTCACTCACTCAGGCACATAGTCCCGGCCCTTGCAGGGCGAGTAGTAGGGAAGAGTGGGTGCTAGGAAGACAGGGCCACCCCTCTCTCCTTACCTTCACCCCCTCCCAAAGGAAACATTAAGAAGCCCTGGCCTGAGGGTGTGGGCAGGCTGCCAGGGAAGCCCTCCTGTTTGTCTGGAGCCTTCTTCCTCGCGTAGCCCTGCCTGCCCTCCTGTGCTTGGTGTCCCCAGTGGAGTCAGTCTCAGCTGGAGACAGCCTTCTGGAAGCTCTGGGTAGGACCCTCCTTCAGAAGCGGAAATCGTACTGTACCCCTGCTGCTCCCCAGACCACTCAATCCAACCTAACGATAGGACCCTGCATCCTATTTCAGGACTTACTGGGAGCCAGCTCTCTAGGGAGGTTTACCATGAAGTAAGCTTCTGCCCTTGGCAAGGAGTCCGCTGAGGCCCAGGACCATGGCACCCCTACCGCCTACCCCAGCACAGGCCACAGCAGGACTGCTGGAGTCAGCGTCCCTGTAACACCTCCTGCCCCTCAGACCTCCGCTCCACGGAGGTGTAGCCCAGTCAGAGAACACAGCGTCCCCCAGAGCTGGCACTGTCCCAGCCATCAGGCAGCCCAGACCAGCCTGTCCACCACTGGGTGGCCACTGATTCTCCTTGGCCACTCTTAGGGCCTTGGTCCACATCCTGAGCCACTGACCACGGCCAGTCTCCTTTTTTTTTTTTTTTTTTTTTTTTTTTTTTTTTTTTGCGGTACGCGGGCCTCTCACCGCTGCAGCCTCTCCCGTTGCGGAGCACAGGCTCCGGACGCACAGGCTCAGCGGCCATGGCCCGCGGGCCCAGCCGCTCCGCGGCATGTGGGATCCTCCTGGACTGGGGCACGAACCCGTGTCCCCTGCATCGGCAGGCGGACTCTCAACCACTGCGCCACCAGGGAAGCCCCAGTCTCTTTTTTATACACGCAGGAAAAGTGTTTTTATGTGAACTTTCTCACAGTTTATATGTATTTTTGATAGCCCCAGCACTGAGGAGAAAGGAGGGGGCAGTGGTACCCCCCAGCAGCCGCCCCATGATGGCTGGATCTGAAAGCCTAGGTGGATCCAGCTTGATGTCTTTGCAGTTGCTGCTGTGGGAAGAAACACCCCTCTCTTCCTTCTCCTCTTCCAACTGTTTAAAAATAGTCCTCAGAGGGTCAGTATACCCCCTGCTCTATCCTTGTCCTCCGCTCAGGCCCATGAGGGGCCCTTGGGCTTTCCTAAAGCCCCCTCCGCTGCCCACCCCTGCCCTCGCTTATGCCCCCTCCACCACCCCACAGGGGGGCTCCCTCCTGAACCTGGAAGAGGAAGGAAGGCAAACATTTCCTCAGATGCACTCCCAGGCCTCCCACCTGCCACTGGAGCTTCCACACTGAGTCTTCCTCTCAGACTGTCGTGTTCTCAGTGTTGTATCAAGTATCGTAATAATGGCCAGTTACCAAGAGCTTTCTCTACCTAAGGCACTTGGTTAAGATCACATGCATTTCCTTACTTAATCCTCACAACAGACGTGAGGCGGATATTAATCATTCCCATTTTGCAGATGAAGGAATTGGGTCTCAGGAAAGAAGTGACTTACCCGAGGTCACTCAGTGGTAGGGTTGAGATTCAGCCTGTGTCTTGATGTTGGAGTGTTTTGCCTTGCATTACACATGCCACCCCCCACCCCGCCCCCTCTCTCCCCTGTCTGTTTTCACTGAGGTGAGAAACAAAGCCTTTCAAACCAAAATGTCTTATTCCCCTCTGTTCTCCAAAGCAAATGAGGCGTGAGCCAACAAGCTCAGCCCAGTTCTTTGTGTCCCTTCTGGAAGGCGGTGCTTCCATGCCGCTTACAGGGAGGGAGGGCACCGAGCCTGTCTCAGTGCTTCCAGGCATGGGTGGCAGTAGCCTGTCCCGTGAGCCACCCAGTGTCAGCAGAGGCTCAGCCCTCCCACCTAGCAGGCTCTTCCCCTCACTCTGGTCTGGGAAGGCCGGCGCCGTGATGAGCGACCTGTACCCCGTGAAAGGTAAAGCTTGCTTGGGCTGTCTGCATCCTCACCTGATGCCTCTGCCTGACCCCCCACCTGAGCCCTGAGGCTCGTGGTGGGGGAGGGCCCCAGCTGCCCTCTTTTGTCACCCCTCTGCCACTTCCCTCCCCTGTCCCCAATGTGTCCTATAATAAAATTGGAGATTAGGGTGGTTCTAAGTGCCTTTCCTTTGAGCTGGATGTTGTTCAGCTCTGTCCTCGGTCTCATTCCTCTGCTGGGATTGGCTTGGCAGGTGGACAAGGGAGCATGGCTGGAATGCCTTTGGGGACTATCTTATTTGTCACCAGAAGGCTTGAGTGATTTGCTTAAAATAAATTTGTGATAGACCTAGAGGAAGAACTTACTATTTTTAGAATCTGGTGCTCTGTGTTGAAAAAGATTCTGAATTTTAACCCATCATCTTAGAAGCAGGGCCTGAGACAGGCATTAGGTAAATTTCTTTGAGGGTGTGAACTTCAGGAAAAACCTGTAAAAGAAGGATTGAAGCAGAAGGGGGAAAGGAAGAACCTTGAGCAGGGATAGAGTCTCAAAGCCAAGCCTTGGCCAGATTGCAGGAGCAGGGCTCTAGAGCACAAACCACACTGCCAAGTTGAACTGGCCTCTTGTACCCTGTATCAGTCAGTCAGTGGTTTAGTGAGTAGGGTAACTTACCAGGTTAGGGCTTCCATTCTGAGAATGGGGCAGCTGCTGGGGGATGGATTCACAGGTTGGGTAAAAGGGATCTTTGGGGAGAACCAAGGAAAGGCAACTAGAGTGGATTTGCAAGATCTGCCATTGCCCAGGATGGGAAAGCAATGATTAAAGCAACAATTTGTCATCCTGGAAAGAGGGCTGGACCTGAAAGTCAAATTTCATCATTTGAAATATGGTGGGGATCAGGGTGGACACAGTCTCTGACTAGGACCAGCTACATAGTTTGCAGGATCCAGTGCAAAATGAAAATGCAGGGCTCTGTTGAAGAAAACTATTTTGCTATTTCAAGAGGTCAACAATAGGGCATTAAAGCAAGAACGAGTCAGTTTGAGCATGAGGCCTGTGTGACTGCACAGGTTCTCCCCGCCATGAAGCCCATCTGTCCCTGGCAGCTAGGACTTGCAAGCTTTGAGCCCGAAAAACTGCAGCCTGGGAGCCAGGCACAGCCACGTGCTGAAGTCAGAGGAGGGCATGTGACCCAGGCCTGGATGCTGTGGAGACAGGACCCTGGAGGTTTGAGCACGAAGAGGGAGTGGGTGAGTGAGACTGGAAGGAATGTGGGTCTCTTTCGCAATGCCTCTGGTGTCTTTCCCCATCAATCTACCCATCTGATCAACCAACTCACTGAATGTACCGTGTGTGTGTGTGTGTGTGTGTGTGTGTGTGTGTGTGTGTGTGTGTGTGTGTGTGAGAGAGAGAGAGAGAGAGAGAGAGAAATACATAAAGCCTAAAATAAAAGAAAGCTACAAAGCACTGGAGGGCAGGAGGCAGAGGAGAAAGAGGCCCATTCTTGCTGCAGAGAAGACTGTAGAGGGTCTTGGCTGGGAAGCATGAACTGTGAAGGCACGAGGGAGAGATGAGGAACCAAGCACTAAGTCTGGGGCCTTGAACGCCAGAGGGAGGATTCTGAAGTTTGCACTAGGGGTGGGGACAGCAGTCACCGATCAATTGGGGGGCCGAATAGCAACACAGACCCCTTCCAGAAGTCGTTTCAGGACTAAGCGCGGAGAGCGGCAAGGAGGCCGAGACCAGCGGCGGATGAGACCGGGCATTCCTCAGGGATCTCCAAGCGCAATCAGCTTTTCCCCAGGGCTTTGACAGGCGGGGCCGTGGCCTCGGGTGGGCGTGCCTCCTCCCTCGGGATCGGCAAGTGCGCCGCCCCTTCCCCGCAGAGCCCTCGCTCGCCCCGCCCCCAGCAGGGCCCTCCTTCCGAGGGCGCGCGCCGCCGCGGCTCGGTGCGCAGCTGCTAGGGATCGCTTCCGGGGGGCGGGTCAGCGGAAGTGAGAGCGGTTGAGGCTGGGCGGCCCGCTGTGGTAGGAGGGGCCGTGAGGTGAGTGAGTCCGGAGCTGCAGTGTGAGGTGAGACTAGGTCCGAGCGCCGCCCGGCAGCGGGAGCGTGGCCTTCCGGCCCGGCCGTCGCGCGGCCTAGTGCCGGGCGCTGTGCGGTGCCCGCGGCTGCTGTGCCCGCGCCGGTTCTCGCGGGAGCCTGTGTCGTCCGCCTCACTATGTCAGGGGGGAAACTGAGTCCCCAGGGGCAGTTGCTCGCCCGAGTCACCCAGCTGCACCAGAGGCTTCTCGTTTCGGCCGCCTCCTCGCTCCTTCCGGGACCCGGCCCCGGGCCTGTGGGTCCAAGGGCCGCCCGAGCCGCGGCGAAAACTTGGCCGACCTTGGCCCTGTCGGGTCGGGCTGTTGCGGGGGAGGGGAGGCGTGTCCCGGGCAAGGTTCCCGCGGCGGCTCCCCCGGCGCAGAACTGCGCTGAGCGCGGCGACCTCGGCGGGGACCGGGGTGATGCGTCCAGGCCCTGCTCGGGAGGCGCTGCGTCTCCGGCGGGGGACCGCGTGTAAGCACTGGGGCAGCAGCCTTGGAAGGGGCAGTGCGCGCCCAGAGGTGGTAGGAACCAGCCGGCGCGGCCAGCGAGCTGGGGGCGTCTTCTAGCCAGACGCTTGTGGAGGGTTCAAGGCTAAGTCGGCGTTCTCGTTGGTCCGTGTCTTAATTGAACAAATGCTCGAGTGCCTGCTGTGTACTGAGCGAGCGCTGGGCTGTGCCTGGGAAGTCCCCGCCCTTCGGACAAACTGCACAGCACACCGTTACCTAGTTACTGCTGCTCGAAGGAAACGCGGGGTGCCAGTCGGGGAAGGGGAGGCGATGCTTGAGTTGCGCTCCAGGAATGATTAAGGATGAGCTTGGAGAAGAGGGTGCTGGTGTTTCGAGCAGAGGCAATACTGTGGACAAGGCCATCGAGGGGCTGAAAGGCCAGCGTGGCTGGAGGGCAAGGGGAAAGCAGGTGTGGCTGTGAAGTGTGCAGGGACCAGAGTGGACAGGCCTTGTAGGCTGCGGGGAGTTGGGTACACAGGGCAGAGAAAGATGAGGTTGGGCCTGATTGGGGACGGCCTGCTGGCCATGCTGAGGAGTCTAGACGTTATCCTCTTGGCTCTAGCAAGCATAGGGGGTTTGAAGCATGGCAGGGATATGATTAGCACTGTGTTCTAGAAAGGTTCCCCTGGCTGTCGTGTGAGGGTTAGGCCCAACTGAGTTTGGAGGTAAGTTTGGAGAGGAAGTGGCTGCAGTGACTAAAGTGAGAAACACAGGGAAACACAGTGTTGTGTGGAGCTTGTGGCAGCCACTGAAATTCAGCAAAGAGCCTGGCACACAAAAGGACTTTGATAAAAGGCTTGAATTTGCTGAGAAGATGAAGCCCGTGCAGGAGGCAGCAGGGTCTGCAGACTTTCTACTGCCGTGACCACTGAGTGACCTTAAACCAGTCCCTTCCTCTCTCTCGCGTCTTTTCCTCATGTATCGTAAAGTGAGTGATACCTCCTCTCCTAGCGGTAGAAGAGAGACCCTCCAAGGGAGGTTTCCAGAAAGAGCTGCTTCGGTCAGCGCAGCCCAGCCCCTCTTCAGAGGCTGCCCTTGGCTCCCCAGTGACTTCTTACCCAGGGCATTCCCAGCCCTTGTGACTTGAACCACCCCCACCCCCCCGCCCCCGCTATCTACCTTTGCGGCCTTACCATACTCTGCTCTTTACATATCTCTTCACATTCCTTTTCTAGACCTGTGGTGGTGTTGCTGTTTTCCTTCCCTTCTTACCCCCTCTGAACTCACCTTGGGGCCGGGGACTGAACTCACCTGGCCACCTGCCTGGTGTGCCTTTCTTAAGCAGTGATATTCAGCCTCTGCTAGAATTATGTAATCAAGTCCTATCTCTCGTCTAGATTATGAGTTCCCTGAGAGCATGGCTGTGTCTTACTCCTTCCATAGCCCCTACAGTGCCCAGCACAGGGCCTGGCACAGAGTGAGTATTGTTAGTGTTTGATGAACAAGGGACTGAATGAGCTCATTGACTGCAACATGCAAGGACAGCTGTGAGGAATCCAGTCAGCGGCAACTCCACCCATCTGTGTCTTGCTTTAACAGTTCATTAAGTACTTTAAAATCCCGTTTCACTAATTGACTCTTAAGGTAACTTAGAGTGGCAGCTCTTCCTGTCATCTTTTTACAGATGGAGAAACCAACATTCAGAAAGGTCAAGTGACTTGCCTATGGCTACTAAGCCAGTAGATGGCTGGGCCAGGATGAACACTTTTGGCTCTTCCTCCCTGTAGCCCAGTAGACTGAGTTTGGCTACCGGTCGCTGGCTGTTCTTTGTACTGTTGTCTGTTTTACCTCTTCCCCTTATGGGGGCCCAGCAGCGCTAGGCTGGGTGGCACATGGTGGCCTTTTTACATCTTATCCCCAGGAATGAATGTTGGGCTTGGATGGTACCTACACTCTGGCTTTCCCATGAGCTTTTTTAGCTACCAAAGGGTTCTGTTTACATCTTAAGAAGTTTGCTTGTTGTTTTATCTTTCTTATCAACTTAAAAAAATTTTTTTAATTGAAGTATAGTTGATTTACAATGTCATGTTTCTGGTGTACAGCACAGTGATTCAGTTATACATATATATTCTTTAGAAGTTTTGCCTCAGGAAACCTAAGGGCTCAGGAAGGCTCCCAGGGTTGGCCAAGCTCATATAGCGAATCTGAAATAGAACCTTTAAGGGTCTGGATTTGTTGAAGCCGTTGTTGGGTGAGGGCAGCCTCTTCGGCTGGTTTTCTCCCCCTGTGAAATGTCAGAGAAGCCTCAGCGTTAGTCATGGCTCTGCAGGGCCTGGTTTTGTGGGGCTTGTGTGGTGGCCACTGAGACTCCTGTGGGGGCTCTTTCACAGGAAGAGGAGTCTGGTTCCTTAAGATGGCCTGATATGAAGGCGTCACGCCTCTTGCGTCCCCAAGCCTCCAGAGCTACCCTGTGGCTGCCTTGTCCTTCAAGTGCAGGAGCCAGTCGAAATGTCGGGAATGGAAGCCAATGTGGTAAGGGGCATTCCCAGGGCAAGGGTGTGGTGGGGAAGGTTAAGCACTGGACCTGTTGCAGTTCTGAGATTCTCAAGTTAATTCTTCCCCCACCCAGGCCTGGAATTGAAGGGTCCTCCCTTCCATCCCCTCCCCCAAGGCAGAACCAGCTATGATCTTGGGGCAGTTAAGGAGCCAATGTGTTTCCATCATTCTGTGCAGAGGGAAGGGAGGGCAGCCTGGCTGATCCCTACACCCGGCTAATTCCTCACCCTTTCACTGGACCCTCCCAGCATTGACTGTGCCTCGACAGCAGCAGGTGTCCCCTTAGGTGGCTGGCCAAGGTGAAGGTTGGCCCCTGCTAAAAGGGACAGGGAGAGAGTATGGGGACAGTAGTTGGATGTTCTCTGAGGTTGTGGCCGTCCCTGTCTCTTTCTGCTCTAGACCATCCCGATCTGGCAAAACAAGCCGCATGGGGCTGCTCGAAGTGTAGTGAGAAGAATCGGGACCAACCTGCCCCTGAAGCCATGTCCCCGGGCATCCTTTGAGGTAAGTGAGCTGGAAGGGCAGGCAGAGTAGAGGCTCAGAGTGTATGGGAGGCTGGTGCTGCTTCTGTTCCCCAGACTCCTTGGCGTTGCCAAGGCAGGTTGCTTTCCTGGTCACTTCTTCTAGCTACCTATTTTCAGTGTTTCCCTGAGGCCATTACGCCCCATCCTCTTCCTTCTGGCCAAGTCTAGCCATTCCTTTACTGGGCTATTTCAGTCTCACCTCTGTGCCTAGGGGGCCGTTAGTACCCACTCTGCAGCACAGATTCTTGTCTGGCCCAAGTGAGTAAGACCCCCTTGTGCAGTGGAAAGCTAAGTAACGCTTATTAGTCCCAGCTGCCTCCCTCTGAGAGCTAATGGTTAAGCATCAGCTCCAGGCTAGATGGTTAAGGTGTGTGCATTTGGGGAGCTGGGACACAAAAGA
The DNA here is from genome assembly GCF_964165515.1 of Mesoplodon bidens. Taxonomy (NCBI): domain Eukaryota; kingdom Metazoa; phylum Chordata; class Mammalia; order Artiodactyla; family Ziphiidae; genus Mesoplodon; species Mesoplodon bidens. The sequence continues at coordinate 166,823,238 of NC_138177.1, read as the reverse complement.
GATACTTCAGCTTTCTGCCTACACAAGGGAGACAGAAATACATGCCTGGAAAGATGTGGGCCCAGGGCGAAACAAAAATGAAGGAGCTGAGTTTGTATGTCACATGGCTGAGCTGCAAAGTCTGTGTAGGAGCTTGATCTGGAGTCTGAATTGGTGTCAGGGTTGGTATTAGTGAGGAATGGGTTGCGGGGGTGTTGTCCCTTGACCCAGATTGCCAGTCACTGTGTAGGGCAGGAAGTGGCCCTAGCTGCCTCAAGCATCAGGAGCAAAGGGAAGGACAGCTAGGGAGTGTGAGTCTGTCAGGGTTGCCCCCACGCTCGGCTGTAGCCCCTCCAGTCCTTTGCCTGCACGCTGCTGGGCAGAGATGGTCAAGGGCACGGGCTCCCACGGAGCAGGAGTAGTATTAGTAATACTAGCTAACATTTACTGAGCCCATACAATGTGCCAGGCTCTGTGCTAAGTACTTTATATATGTTAACTCATTTAATTGCCAATAGCAGAGGAGCACTCTGGCTAATCAAGGAAAGCAAATGGAGGCTTCCCCCAAATGGCCCATCTTAGCATCAGCTCCTGGGTCAGTGGAAGTCCTCCTCTGTAACCCTGGAGTATCACTTCACTCCTGTGAGACCCAGGTTCCCTATCAAAAAGCCAGAGTTATCAACTCCTGATCTACCTACCAAACAGTCTGTAACAGAAACATCTGAATTTAACTCATGTATAGGTGGATTTTTGAGAAATTATCTCTAGATTTGTTGTAAATTGATTACTTTAAATATTTGAAGGGAATCTTGCTGATTTATTATTCTTTAATTTACCCATATAAGAATATTAAATTATGAAAAGTAAACAAGGAGAAAGGGAAACAGATTACCTATAATCACACAGTCATGACACAATAACTGTTAATGTTTTAGTGTAGTTCTTTTCCATCTTTTTCTAAACGCATGGTTCTTTCTTTGTTGTAATTAGTAAGTACATAATTGAACCTTCCTAATTTTTCATTTAACATGGTGTCACTCAGTCTCTCTGTTCCCTAGTTGTTCATTTGGGTGAAGGAGCTATTTTAAGGAGTTACATTATGATTCCTTTTGTATAATTGTTTTTTTATTTAAATCTAAATAGTCAGATTATCAAGTTTGCTTCTAACAGTGTTTGTTGCTGTAACATGTAGATCCCAGTTAGCTACAAAGGTGTTGTAAAGAGCTTGCCAGGAGAAATTTCCTGTTGCTATTAACAGATTGTCCATGTCCTTGCACCTGTATTCTCACAACCAGAAGGCAAGACACTCTTAGGCTGTGGGCATCTCTGTTAAAAAGTAACTCTGGGGCCTCCCTGGTGGCGCAGTGGTTGAGAGTCCGCCTGCCGATGCAGGGGATACGGGTTCGTGCCCCGGTCCGGGAGGATCCCATATGCCGCGGAGCGGCTGGGCCCGTGAGCCATGGCCGCTGAGCCTGCGCATCCGGAGCCTGTGCTCCGCAACGGGAGAGGCCACAACAGTGAGAGGCCCGCATACCGCAAAAAAAAAAAAAAAAAAAAAAAAAAAGTAACTCTGGCCAGTACCACTGAAGACCCCTTTGCTCTAGCCAGGGGTCAGCAGAGGGCCAGAGAGTAAATATTAGTTTGGCCAAAAAGTTCGTTGGGTTAGTGAATACATTCAACTAAGCCCGTGCGCCACAACTACTGAGCCTGCACTGTAGAGCCTGTGAGCCACAGCTGCTGAGCCCACGTGCCACAACTACTGAAGCCCGCACGCCTAGAGCCCATGCTCTGCAACAAGAGAACCCAAGACAATGAGGAACCCGCGCACCACAACGAAGAGTAGCCCCCACTCACCACAACAAGAGAAAGCCCAGGCAAAGCAACAAAGACCCAACACAGCCAAAAAATAAATAATTTTTTTAACCGAACTAACTTTTTGGCCAACCCAGTATTTTAGGCTCTGAGCCATACTGCTCTCCATTACAACTACTTACTTCTGCAGTTATAGCTTAAAAACCACCACAGATGATACTGAAACAAATGGGTATGACCATTTTTCCAGTAAAATATTGTATATAAAAACAGATCCCATCCCTGCTCTCAGCCACCATGTTTTGCTTAGAGGATACAACAGGCTCATGACTGGTGTTTGCACCTTCCCATCCAGTAGCCAGAGTAATCTTTTATTTATTTATTTATTTATTTTTTGCGGTACGCGGGCCTCTCACTGTTGTGGCCTCTCCTGCTGACGGGCCCAGCCGCTCCGCGGCATGTGGGATCCTCCCGGACAGGGGCACGAACCCGCGTCCCCTGCATCGGCAGGCGGACTCTCAACCACTGCGCCACCGGGGAAGCCCCAGAGTAATCTTTTAAAACCTCAAATCTGATCCGTACTTACTCAGAATCTTCCAGTGGCTCATTATTGATCTTAGAATCAAAGCTCCTAATTCACTTTCCAGTCTCTCCCAACTCCCCACCCCACCAATCCTGTTGCAGCCATGCTGAATTACTTGTAATTTCAGACTCTTGCTTCTGGCCTCTTATTCAAGCTATTTCCAACTGGGACCTCCTCTACGAAGACTTCCCTACACATTAGGTGTTCCTCCTTTGTATTTTGCCCAGTCTCCAGTTGTTTAATCATGAAGGCAGTAAATGTTGATGGATTTTGCTTCCCTACAGACCCTGCCCAACATCTCTGACCTCTGTCTGAGGGATGTGCCCCCAGTCCCTACTCTGGCTGACATCGCCTGGATTGCTGCAGATGAAGAGGAGACTTATGCCCGGGTCAGGTAGCGGAGGCAATAGCCTGCCGGCTGGGGAATGAAAAGCTTCTTCCCAGATGAGGTGGTAGGCAGCAGGAAGAGAGAGAGGTGGAGGGCAGCAGGAATGAGAGCTGTGGGCTCAGGGTGGGAGCAGAACCTGGCTGTATTACTCTTGTAGGAGTGGATGAAGGAATTTTGGAAGCAGTGCAGTGGCCCGCTCTCTGACACACTGTCTTTCCCTGGTCTAGGAGCGATACACGCCCCCTGAGGCACACGTGGAAGCCCAGCCCTCTGATCGTCATTCAGCGCAATGCCTCAGTGCCCAACCTCCGTGGGTCGGAGGAGAGGCTCCTGGCCTTGAAGAAGCCAGCCCTGCCGGCCCTCAGCCGCACCACAGAGCTGCAGGAGGAGCTGAGCCACCTGCGCAGCCAGATTGCTAAAATAGTGGCAGCTGATGCAGGTAAGAGCCCCTGAGCTAGGACCAGGATATAGCAGGCTGTTCCTCTTTGCTTAGCTTTTGGACAGGATAGGGATAAGGATGGTCCTTGCTTCGGGGGTGCTCGGGCCTAGGGCTCTGAGGTTGCCATGAGGCCTGGCTAGTCTGTTATAATCTTTGGATGGTTTCCGTCAGCCATTTTGGGGCTGACTGGTTGGGTTAGGAACAAAATCTTCACTTAACCTGGGGCCCCAGGCAGATTCCCCGCCTTGGCCACAGAAACCAACACTCTCTCCCAAGTGTCTTTAAGACCATGTCTTCCATGAGCGCTCATGGCTTTCCTTTTCAATATGAAAATAAGCATTCCCCCCCACTAAGAGACATCCCCCTTTGTAAGCACCTATCTCCCCTTTCCTTGCCTTTTCCAGCAGAGACCCTCCACCCATTCCTCCACCTTTCTGTCTGCAGTTAAGGCAGAACCACTGGAAATGAATGGGATGACCAGATGCAGGAAATACTAACAGGTGGATCTCTCCCAAGGTGTTCAGTGTTTAACCCTCATATTCCTCCCATGCTCACTGTTTTGGTCCTCACTGACTCAGTCATAGCTCCCATACCTTGTCAGTTGGTAGCACACATAAAAATCACGGTGTTCTCTTTGAAATCTTCATGTATTTAATTCCCTCATATGCCAGTTTTATAGAGGAAATGGACCTGAATTTTCCATTTATATTTGGTTGGCTACTTTTTTGTCCCTAGAATGTTCCCTAGAAACTTAGAAATTGAGGAAATTCTATCCATTAAACTCTGGGCACTAGGAGGACCATCACCATTCTGGTTTTTTGCTTCAGAACAATTCTTTCAGTCACAGATAGCTGGATTCAAAGGAGCACAGTCAGAAGCACTGGCCTAGTTAGAGAAAAGGACAAATACTGTTGCTTCAGTCTAAAGAGTGCCGTCACTCCACAGCCCACTGCAGAATGGGAGCTTTTAGGAGGCAAGGCCCTTGTGGGGTGGTTTTTTCCTGCGCTCCTGGAACACTGGAAGAGCCCAGTGCTGCTACATCTTCTTGAGATCCTGAGAGGGGAAGGTAGTGGAGGAACCCAGGATGTCATGGTGTCAGCCTAGGAAATGAATGTTTGGTAGGCAGTGCTTGCAGGGAGATGTAACTGCTGTATTTTAGCCCCAATGTCCATCCATGCCTATTGTTTTCTCTTTCAGCTTCGGCTTCATTAACGCCAGATTTCTTATCTCCAGGAAGTTCAAATGTCTCTTCTCCCTTACCTTGTTTTGGATCCTCATTCCACTCTACAACTTCCTTTGTCATTAGTGACATCACCGAGGAGACCGAGGTAGAGGTCCCTGAGCTTCCATCAGTCCCCCTGCTTTGTTCTGCCAGCCCTGAATGTTGCAAACCAGAACACAAGGCTACCTGCAGCTCGTCTGAAGAAGATGACTGCGTCTCTCTGTCCAAGGCCAGCAGCTTTGCAGATATGATGGGTATCCTAAAGGACTTTCACCGGGTGAAGCAGAGCCAAGATCTGTAAGTATATTATACGGGGCTGTGCTGATCTGTTTATTGTTTAAGTTGCCTGTGGCCAGTTATCTAATAGAAAGGACTTACATAGTAAGTCCTCAATAGCAGTCATGTGTTATTTCATTCACAAAGCTTGCTGCCTGCTTGCTAGTGCCTGGGTCCCCAGTTTGAGGAAAGAGCAACACTTGGTTGGGGTGATCTAACCCAACCAAATGTTGTTAGACTAATAGGGATTTTACAAGAAGGCTCATCTAATCCAGCTTCTGTCCCCCAGAGGGGCTTCACCACTTCAGTTTTCATACTGCTAGTGACAAGTGTCCCCATGCCCCACCCTTCAAAACATAATTGCGTAATAGTTATTTTAGTATCTCAAAAAAGTAGACTGACTTGGTGAAAGGAACATTTCCTTTAAACACAGTGGTCCATTATTCAAACCAGCCCTGCAAATTCAGAGATTTACGAACAAGGCTTTTGAGACTCCTAGGTAGTTCCTAAACCTGGCTGCCTATCAGAATTGCTCAGATTTGTTAAAAAATATATATATACCTTAAACTTACCAAAGCAGAACCCCCAAGGAGCAGCGCTCTAGGTGTTTCTGATGTCAGTGTAAGGGGATGTGGGAAATACCTACCATGAGAAACTCATCTAGCAGAGAAGCCCTAGAGCTCCAGCCTGAGGGAGTCACCACCTTGCGGTGTTTCCCTACCGCACAGGACATACCAGAAGAGCTTATTCAAATGCAGTTTCCTGGGCATTGAAATATTTGACATCCAGACCTCAAAATCCAGAGGCCAGATGTGCAGCTGTTTTGTTAATGCAGTTAAAAAGCTGTTTTGGGGGGTGGGGAGGTGAGGGCTGTCTCCTGAGATGATGAAGTTCCTCTTAAAGGAATAGTGACTCACCTCGCACAAGGATCCCTTTGTGTTTTCTGGCCCCATTTTCTTCTGAAAACTAGACAAGGGTCCTGGTAGTCGATTCTGTAGGAAAGTTACTTTTACCTTCCTTTTCTGGCCATACGGACCCGCAGTTCTTTGGTCTCCTGCATTCCCAAATTCAGCTGCTGCTGCTGCCGCTTTGGGGCCACACTGAGCCTTTTTCTTCTGGTCAATGTTTTATAGATTGGACTCTCCAACTTTCTTATACCTGCCTCTTGTACCATATTAGATCTGTGACCCCCTACTGCCAAGCCCTTCCTCACTTGTGTCCTGGGCCCTTTCCTCCTTGGTTGATAGAAGGAGCTGGGGGTTGATGACTAAGGAGCTGGGTTGATGACTAAGAACAGGAAAGTAGCCCCATCATCAGGGTTCAGAAATGTGACAGACTGAAGGCAGTTGCTCTTGTTTTTGTTTTCAAGGTTTAATAATCAATCTTGGCCTTTACATCTAGCATAATGACCAATAAAATGCTTTCATGAGGATGTATGTATTGTAAGAGTTCACTAGAATTTCAAGCAACTGTTTTCCAGGAAAGTACCTGATGTTATCAGGTAATTTGAACCTACCCTAATCTGAAACTGGTTTTGTTCCCAGGGGTCCCTTATGATGTGAACATTTTACTGTAAATTCTGGATTGCTTATAAAAAACCTCTCAGTTTCCCTGACAGGGAGACGAGGTAATAGTAAATCCTCAGCACACCTTTTCCCTAAAATGAATAAATGTCAAAAAAGGCAAGAGTCATCAGTCACTTCCCCTGCTGACCTGGGGAAATGCTACTAAGAAAAGATAGGGCCAGAAGGTGGGAGCAGAAGCTTAGCCACCACAGGCCAATACCAACAGGTTTGCCCACATTTTGTAGCCATTTCAGGAAATAGTAAAGCCATGTCTAGTTAAGAGATGAGATTTGTAACCAGCAAGCTTGGTTTTGAACTGTGGATTCACCACTTACTGAGTGACTAATGACTTCGGGTAAATTCATAACCTCAATGGGCTTCAGTTTCCTCATCTGTAAAAGGATTGTAGTAGCTCCTACCTCATAAGAGTGTTGTGAGCATTAAATGAGGTTGTATTCCAACACACAAAACACTGCCCAGGGCAGAGTAAGTACTCAATAAATATAAGCTATTATTGTGTCTCTAGGAACCGGAGTTTATTGAAGGAGGAAGACCCAGCCGTCCTTATCTCTGAGGTCCTAAGGAGGAAGTTTGCACTGAAGGAAGAAGATACCAGTAGAAAAGGAAACTGATGGCACTCAGCTCTGCAAACTCAGTCTCATGCTCCTGGAATTCTTTCAATAGCTGCCTTCCTCACTGCAGATGTTTCTGCCTCTCAGTAAGAAATCTTCTGCAACAGTCTGGCTGAAAGCTAGAGCTTGGACTAAGAGAAGAGCTGCATTATATGTTTTTCCATACTTCAAACCTTAGCAGAAGCTGCCTGTTTTGAGCTGAGACACGTTACAGGTAATTGTGTAGGTTGGAATGTCCCAGTTTAAAGGGTGAGATAGAAGTTTCTGGTTTTTCCTTGCCCCTGTGTGAAAATAGGTCCTAAATGAATGACTGACTTCACTGCACTAGACCCCATAACTGGTCTCACTGAACACTTTGTGCCCAGCTGTCACTTACTCTCAGCCAGTTCCTTGCAGCAGAGCAGGGCTGAGGGGAGGGGGCTATGTTTATGTACATGTTCACAGGGCAGGGAAAATCTTATGCTGCTCCATCATGAACTGACACCAGTGCCCAGCAATCACTCTCTCCCCCTTCCCTGTCCAACACCTACATGTAGAGGTCGAGCCACTGGACCAGCTGACACTTGGGCTGCTGGGAGGCCTGGGCTGTTTTTTCTTAAATATATTTTGTAATACTGTACAACCAAATCTACCCTCCAAAGCCCTGGGCCCTCATTGGTTCCACTAATTGAAAGCTCTTTCTCTTCCATGGACTTTAGTTTAAGCCCAGTAGGAAAGAGAAATGGAGATGGGAAAGAGAGTACCATCCTTCTTCCAGGCCCTTGACTGCTCCTTTGCATTGGGCCAAGGTTTGTACCTACCACACCATGCATGACTCAGATGCCCTCAGGTCCCTTTTCTCTATGGTATGTATCCTGTGTGTGTTTGGGTTCAAGCACTACCTGACATTAAAGGAAGGATTTGGAGAGATATTGCATTTGCTGTGTCCATCTCTGAGTCGTGATCACCCAGTATCTCCCACAGGTATAGAATTTCTATTAATTTTAAGGTATATGAACTTCTGTAAACAGGTTCCTGGCTTCCCCTTGCCTTTAGAAGAGAAAGCTTCCCTAGAGAGCTTCTTATCTCTTTCTTTACAGAGAGATTTTGCCCTAACCTTTCAAAGCCGATCCTGTCTTATAACTTGCAAGCTTGCCCCCCAGAGGCTTATTTTTAAGCCTCTTAGGTACCACACCTGCAACATGGGAAACTGCCACCTAGTGGATGTCTTGAGTAGAACCCAAGTCAAATTAGACTTGTGTTCAGATCAGACCCATGGCAATGACAGCAGAGTTGCATTTCCAAAAATAAAATTGGTAATGTTTTAATTACCAGCAGAGCCAGCTTTGTAAACAGTCATTTATTTGGATTCATAGTTTTACAAAGGGAGTTCTCTCCCACCTTTAGTAGAAGAATGCTATAGTCCCATTTAGATTGTTATATAGGTCAGCCTTTTTTAGGGAGATGTTTAAACATATAGTATATAACTTTAAAATGCTGTAAAGTTACCACAAGAATAAAATAACAAAACTACCTAATCATTCTACCTCTCTCTCTATCCTCCCTGCCCCTGTACACCTGGGTCTGGGAGATTTGCCTGATCACTCAAAAAAGTGTCAAGAATAATGGTCACAGCTTAGGTCGCATGGGTACGATTACAGCCAGAGATGAAAAGACCACACATCCATAAGAAGCAGTATCCCAGTCAGGCATCTGAAAGGGCAAAGAGGTGGCTCTGTGCAGGCTGAGTAGCAGGCTCTTCAGTGGAGAGATGAGCACCTGCCGTCCCTCCTGAGTGTTCACCATAGACTCATACAGGGAATATACCAGCCACCCTCCTCCTCAGGGAGGGGCATGATGCCAATCATACTGTCTCAACAAGCGGCACCACCTGCTTTATTTACACAAAGAAAATGCTCAGTAATAACAGCATCATCCCATGCCTCCCTCCCACCCAAGATCATTCTCCTGAATGACCTTTCTAAAACAAAGATCTTACATTCCCCTACTGCAATATACTCACCCGCTGAAGATACTTTCTTATATGTCATTTCAAGGTACTTTTAGAACCAAACCCTCACAAAGACATTTAGACTTGGTGCCTGATAACTTGATTACCTTCAGAGTCCTGGGTAAAGAGCAAATCAGTCTGCAGATTTAACTGGGTGGTCCTATCCTGGCACTGAGCCCAAGGGCTGTTAGGAAGCTGTCCTAAGCCCTGATTCCGGTCATTGGTTACATCTCGGAAAGGAGCTCTAGAGTTGTGGGCAATGACCCTCTGGCCCTGAGAATCCTCGGTGAAAAGCTGACTCCAGGAGTCCTTGTCGTTCTTTTCGCTGTCCCAGGAAAACACAGGAATAGGACAAGGGCTTTGTTTCACTGCTGCTTTGTTTGCTCCACTCCAGGAATCCTCGTATGTTTGAAGGAGGATGGGGGCCTGCCTGTTTCTTTTGGCAGACACCTTTTCCAAGTTAGTCTTACCCAAGAGCTGATGGCCCTTGTGCCCAGGTGTTTTACTGTGTCTCTCCACATTCTGAGAGTTCTTTTTCTTAGATCCATGAGGCCATTCCCTTTTCCAGGAAGAACCCTCTTCCTCCTTTTGGTCCAGTAAGCAAGAACTCTCCAGGTCTTGGGTGAAGGAACAGGCCAGTGAGGCTTTACTCTCTCCAGCACAGACAAAGGTATCAGGCTGGAAAAAAGACAGCACAGTCACGCATGGGCTTCCTATTCCATGGTGGTAAGAAGCCTGGAAGGACTGAGGAGAGAGTCTAGCTTCCTGGATGTCTGCAGGGGTTGAAGTGGCTAAAGGGGGTGCCATGCAATCATCCCCCAAGCCCTGGATCAGATGGTCTAGCTGGGTTGCATCTTCCTTAGACTCTTTGTTGGTCTGACTTTCTATATGAGATGAAGCACTCCTCTGGTCACCACCATTTGTCTTTCCTAGTAAAAACAAGATGAACAAATATTACTCTGCAGGAAGACTCCACCTGAGTAGGATTTAGGTGGCTTTTTCTGAAATCAGTATCAGCTACCGTAACTACTAGTGCAGGGGTCTTAGGACTCTTCACAGATCTTTGTAGCTGATCTTCCTGCTTTCAATCTCTTTTCTTTCCTGAGTGATCTAAAACACAGCTCTTATAGTCCCCTACTCAAATATATGGATGCTTCCCATGACCTACCTAATCAAGTCAATCATGTTATAGAGTCAGACCACAGCCTACTTTTCCAGTTGAGTGGGGTTTGTTTAACATAGGCCACATCAGTTTTGCTTTTGTATTTTATTTAACATAGTTTCTGCTAAATAGTGATCCTGGCCAAATATCACCCCTGGATATTATCCTTTGAGAAACATGTTCAATATACACCATTTTTGTAAAGTCTCAAAGATCACATTGACCAGCCAATGCTGAAAAACCTTCTGGTGACAGTGAGAAAGAATGTGGGTCGGGTCTCCTGCTCCCCAAACATTTCATGGGAAAGGGAGTAAAGACACAATTAGATGCTAAGTCCATCAGTAGAAAGGACAATTAAAAAAACTATTAGTGTCCAGCCTGTCCACTTTATCAGGTGTGGAATGGATCCTGTCTGCCTTAAAGATAGATGACATGGAATTCCTACTCCCCAACACCAAATTATGCCAAGATCTAATTACAAACAAGGCTGAATGACTGATTCCTTCTTTCCTTTCCAAGAAATATACTACAGAAATTGTTTTGTAAAAGCGTTCTCAACTGGCCTAAGACTTCAATACAGACTATGTAGAAAATATCAGAATTTTGAAATGGAAAGTGGTTTTGAGGAAATCTGCCCTTGTTACTTAAAGCAAAAGAGTTTAAGTTTTTGTTTGTGGTAGGGAGAAGGTATTTTGAAGGTTTATGCAAAGCAATCCTGGGAACAGCACCAAGAGTTAGAGCTCTCTTCCCAGCACCCTTCAACTGGCAAGAACCCTGCTCTGTAAGCCCCAGCCTGGTCTAAGGCAGCTGGTCCCATGAAGAGGAACATGCAAACAGAGAATTGCCAAAGGATGATGAAACACAAGCCAACTTTATGCCAAGCTTTCTAAGAAAAAAGCGCTTTTGAACTTTAATTTGAGAAGCTTCATACAGACATATCAATTATCAATTAATCTTATACAGACTGCTAATTGTGGCCAATCCAAGACATACATCTTACTAATGGCACATCAGCTCCCCTCTGCACCCCCAACTCCCAAGTATACCTTTCCTCCCTGCTCTGTCAGGGAATACCAATATTTTTCTAGTTCTGTTTAGACTGAGATAAACAGAAAAGTATGTTTGTAAAAGTATGTATATATTGCTTTCCAAAAGACGATGCTTTCTTGTGTTTTAAAACATCTTCTAATAGGTCAGCTAAGTTCAACACAATGCACTTATGGCACCACTTCTCATAGATATTCCGGCATGGAAAAATGAATGCACTCCCTTTTGTTCCCTAGTTGCTTCCAGTCCAGTCACCATACCTGGCTGCAGGGTGAAGAAGGAAGCAATGCTGGTCTGCCGAGTGCCTGCAGGTGGACGACTTCTTTGAGCAAAAGAAATGTTAGCCTTTCTCTCTCCAGGAAAGAGTGTTAGCATTTTGGTACTTGACTTGATTAAATGTGTCTGAGAAAGGGGAGAAAAAGAATAAGAGAAACCTATTAATATCAAAACAGCTGCCAGACAGGATTCAGTAAACACCAGTTACCCTCTTGGAAACACACTAGACCTCTAGGACTGGACTCATATCCTCTACTCTAGTCTTGCTGTACATCACCTTCCACCATTTTCTACCAACTGATGGTGTTTGTTTTTCCTCAAGAATCACATATTCCAACCATAGCCCATTCTTTCTGCTTCCCCATGGAAATCAGGGAGGCTGACTGACAAACAGGAAGGGATTCCACAGGTGATATTCTCCCTTTATATTTAAAGATAATTAATGCAACTAGGGACCTCTCTGGCAGTCCAGTAGTTAAGACTCTGTGCACCCAATGCAGGGAGCCCAGGTTCGATCCCTAGTCAGGGAACTAGATCCTGCATGCCACAACTAAAAAAAAAGATCCCGCATGCCGCAACTGAAGATTGTGCACACGGCAACGAAGATCCCGTGTGCAACTAAGACCCGGTACAGCCAAATACATAAATAAGTAAATAACTATTTTTTTAAATAATAGATAATTAATGATTCTACATGAGTAGCAGTTGATACATTTTTAATAATTTTCAAATAGTCACACAGTGGTTAACAGCATGGCTCCTGAGTCACACACCTTCTGTTCAAACCAGTACCAATTCTGCCACTGCCAATTACCAGCTACATGACCCTCTAGAAGTTGTCTGATCTCTATCTCATTCTCATGTGTGAAATGGGGACAATAATAGTACCAAGCCCATAGGGCAGTTACGAGGATTTGGTGAGTTAATTCACATAAAAGGCTTACAAAGTTTTAGCACATATACAGCATTTAATAATAGTTGGCTATTATTCAGAGGAGGAGCAATGAAACAGCAACAGTCTTACTACATTTTCATCTCCCCGCCCTTTATACTTTGAGTATGAACTGGAAGATGAGCCAGAGAGGTTTGGGATGTGTCAACTTTTATACCTCATCCTTATTTAATGTAATTTGGTTTTGTTTCCATTTGCTTGTTACGGAGTGCTGGAGAAGTAGGGAGAATAGGATTATATTCAATTCAATTTGGCTGTGAAAGCCACAGAAGAAATGAGATTTGCCAATATCCATGTACCAAGTTGGAAGTAGCCCTGAAACTTGAACGCCAATTATTAATTCTAGCCCAAAGTTGACTTCATTTCATTTTTACATTTGGAAACTAAAATGTACTTTAAGTGGTTAAAAGATGGAAGAAATTCTGGACGTAAAATTCATACTTTGACTTGTAGTACTGGTATGGAACATTCTCTTCCACCATACAAAACTAGAAAACTGGATAAGATACATGAAACAACTGATTTTAGACAATGGATAACAGGCAGTGCAGAACTGTGATCCCAAGAGCAGGAAAACAAATGAGGTGAACCCTAGGACACCCTAGCTTTCTGCTTGGAAGCACTTGTCAGAATGCAAGGTATAGAGAGAGTACTCAGGCAAAGCACTGCAGTCTTGATAAATTGAGTAGACTGAGATTGGAATTTGGGGAAGATGAGGTGGCTGGGATTTGCAGTGCAGAGAAATACATCCAGAAATCTACATAGAGATCCCTTCAGTCCATTACTGAATACTAACCTACAAGTGTGTTAGGCGAAACCCCGTGAGGCCAGACAAAGGAACTAGGAACTGCAAGATGAACAATTCCCAGAGCTCACACAGGGCTGGGAGAGTTCCCACTAGCCAAAGTGGAAAGACCTTTTTAATACCAGTGGCATTCAACAGAATTAGCAGAAGGATCACCCCTTAGCAGTAGAGCTAAACTAGCTGCAGAGCAAAAACTTCCAAACCTGTCCTAACAAAGCTTAAAAGCAAGCTTGATTAGCAAGTAACTACCTGCCAAAACAAATTTCAGCATTCTTTAAAGACAGTAAAATCCAGATACCCAGCAATATAGCACACAACAAAAAATTGCTAGATATGTGAAACAGCAGGAAAACAATCCATAATGGGGGGTGGGGGGTGGCGTGGGGGATCGGTTAAACGGAAACAGAGTCAGAAATAGCAGGGATGACAGAATTAGCAGACAAACTTTACAATAAATGTGCTCAAGGATTTTAAGGAAAACGTGAAAATACTGAGAAAAAGAACATACAAAAAATTCACTAGATGGGCTTAACAACAGATTAGAGACTACAGGAAAAAAGTAACAGTGGACCTGAAGTCACAGCAATACAAACTATCCAAAATGAAGCAGAGAGAGAAACAAACTGAAAATAAACAAATTCTTAATGGTCTGTGGGGTATCAAGCATACATATAATGAGAATTGCAAAAAACAAGGTGAAAGTGGACAGAAAATATACTTAAAGAAATAATGGCCCAAACTTTTCCAAATTTGATGAAAACTACAAACAACTGTGATTGTCTTTTTCAAAGGCAATCAAAGACCAAAGGGATTGTCTTTTTCAAAGACAATCAAAGACCAAAGGCAATTCAAAGACCAATACAAGATCTCCCATGTCACATGCTTTTCTTATAATTTGACCTTGCTACTCTTCCCATCAAGTGGTGAGAGTCATATTCCCTTACCTTGAACTGGTGAAGAACTTTGTGACTGCCTGACCAATAAAGTATGATAGAAGCAACACTACATGATTTCCAAGACTGGGTCATAAAAATGCCATGCACTTCTCTGCCTTGCTTTCTTGAGATGCTCACTCTTGGAACCAGGCCCCCATGCTATGAGGAAACCCAAGCGGGCACACGGCTCTCTAAATTGTATGGGAGACATCCTAGATATGTGAAATAATGTGAGTTAGTATGCCAACAAGCATCTGAGCACCTATAGGCTAGGTACTAGGAAACAGTGATGAACAAAACAAGTGTTTCTGCCCTGATAAAGCTTACAGCTTAAGGGGGAAAACAGACAAACTAGTAATAGTTATTTAAATTACATGTATGCTAAATCCTATAATGACAACTTATAGAAAACTACAGATTATCAGAAAACAGTTAAGACCTCAATTAGCAAAACATCTGGGAATAAGCTTTTTACCAAATTGGCCATACTTAGCAGGATTAGACTCCATCCTTGGGTCAGAGTGATGTCAGGAGTAATACTGCCCCAGATAAAGACCTCTTAGAAAATCCATGGCTTCAAGTATTTACATTTATCTCAGTAGAATGTTAAGACTCTGTGAGTGAGAGGAGGTAATCTGGAACTGAGGAGGGCCCAGGTACAAAGTCCTTCAGCTGATTATCCCTACCTCAAAATAAAGGCAGCCCCTGTATGTACATAGTATAAGAAGGCCTATCTAATAGGCATCGGGTTCCTACAGGACCAAACCCCATGGTAAGCCACAGCCTACATATTGACAACTTTTACCCTACAAGAATGCCCTGAAGAACCTAACTTCAAGAGACACATTCCCTCCAAAACTAAAGAATCTCTAATCCTTTGGTATATGACATTCATGGCCCAATCGTTTTCTTCTTTCATAGTGGTAGAAGGAAAAACTGACTTCCTACAACTATGGAGCTCCTGCTACTCTTGCTATATTACAAGGATCCCCTATGATGTGTTCCTACAGAGAATGATGCTTTGGAGGGGGGGGCAAGGATTACCCCAAAAGTGATCCTTTCTTATACTCACAACTCTAGTAGCAAAGCAAATCTGGGATCATATACATCACCTCTCTATTAGAAAATGTTTTCATGCCCCCATAGCATTTAAATTCTGTTTAGCCCCCATTCTATCCTTATCTCTTCTGATAATTTATCTGCAAGTTTGTCTTAAAGCTCTACTTTTAAACCAATTCCATTTTTTTTGATTCATATGGTCTTCAAGCCTGGTATATAATTTGATCCAACTTCCTTTTTTTCATAATGGTTACTCTGGTCTTGAATCTGTGTATGAAGTATCACTTTCCATACAAAGTGACAGCTTTGAAATACACGAATGTGTGTAATTAGTTCTTTTTGCCATGCTACCTCTTTATGCTTCCCAGGGCCCATACTCATCTTTTCCCACTTCTAGAATCACAGAAAGCAACATCATCAAGCCCCCGCTTCCTCTTTAGTCTCTCACAGCACTAATTTGATGACATTCTGAATGAAAACCTTTTCCCATTAGTCACTATCATGCCTCATTCAAGTCAGGCTGAAAGGATGATGCCACCTAATAAGAATGCCCTAAGGAGGATTGTTCAAGGAGTCTGACCAAGGAAAGCTGTCTGAATTCTCATCATCGCCAACAATAAAAATCACCTCTGTTGAATTAGTAAGAAAGTATTAATTCAAAACTTGCTTCAAACTTTCCAAACCCTCAAAACAAATAATACACTACCCTAGTTCAGAATTTCATAAACTCTGCATAGTCCTAGACTATTAGAATAACGGTCTCTTGACTGGTTAGGCCCCCATTTACTACCTGTTTCAATCAGTCCCATACCCAACATCTAGATAAACCTTAAAGCACAACTGTGATCATACCATCTTGTTCTGGCAAGAACCTATAGCATAAAATGTAGACTCTTAGACTGCACACACTGATACAATTTCAGCTTCCTTCTTCTCCATTACCAAAAACCCTTTATGCACACTCTAACATAATACTCAACTAGATACCAGTGCCTATTATGGACTTCACCTTCCTCACTTCTGTGCCTCACATAAAAGGGCCTTTTTCACACCCAACTCTGAAATGTTACCTATTCTTCAACTTAACAGCCAAGTATTCCTAATTCTCACAGCTACATGTGACCTCTTCCTCTTCTGAACTTGACATTTATCACTTGGTATTTCAAGACTTACACCACAAAATCCTGGGATCAACATTTGATTCACATACCTTTTTCCTATCCTCCACACAACCAGCTTAATACACACTAGGTACTCAATTCAACAAATATTTTAGGAAGAAAGTGTACATACCGGAAGGATACATTCCAGTTTCTGTTTATTATATACCTACTCATTACATTTTCAACATCAACAAAGCTGTCAGAAAAAAACTAAAGCATTTCTAATACTGTGATCAAGGTTAAGATGAGCTCCTGTCACTGTAGTTGATGTCACACATATAGACCAAAAAACAATGCAGAAGGCTGCAAGTAAGAAAAGAGTTTTTTTGGGGGGGGGGGATCTTAAGAATTGCAATTTGGGAGACACAGATTCTGGTAAAACCTAGAGTGTTCCAGAGAAGAGAAAGAGGGGCTTATAAAGACAAAAAGCCATGAGGTGGTTCAAAGTTGCCTGGCGAGAACTGTGGTTGACTCTGACGTGAGTCAGGCAATATTTGTCCTTAAGGAATCACAAATTATTTTAGGGTAAGGATCCACTAAGTATCTTGAGTCTCTGGCAGATGTTCTGGATGTCTTCATTACGACAATAAGTGGTCAAAAGGTCAGATTCCATCCAGGCTGAGATGTGCATAAGTCACACTTCCTTAGTGGCCTCCCAGCTCCATTTTAGAGAGTTCTCTTAGCAATACCAACTCCATTTTGATTTTCCTTTCACACACATAAGGTCTAGAACACAGCAGCATACACCCATTGAAAACTGTGAAGATTTTCCTCCCAAAGTAATCTAACACTAGAAAATTATTGCAAGAATCTTCTCTAGAATGACCTGGCACTGGTTTTTCACCTAAACCTAATGAAAATTCAGCAATGATAAGAGAAAAGCAATTTCTTCTAAGTTTCACAACTCCTAAACTAGAGACCTGATATGTCTACACCCATGAGCAACACTAAGTCTCATACAAGTCTCATACAAAGGTGCTTCTCGCTAATGAGATTTTTCTCACTTAAAGGATGTCATGCATGTCAGAGTTCACTGTAGTACAATGTTTAGTACATTTATCATCAGTTTTGCCCTAATAAAGACTATTTATTGAAGATCTGTTTAAACATCCTGCTTTAACTACTTCCAAAATAGGAATGGCCACATGTGACCCTCTCAGTAGTAGAGATGACAGTCCCATGAAAGAAAGAAGAGCACTGTGCTCACTTAAATGGGAAAGTAGGTGCCTCAACTGAAACACAATGGAGGGGGAATCCGCATTCTGGGACAACTCTGCAAATCCACCTCGATGTCAACTTTGTGAATAGAAGCTGTGTGTGTGTGTGTGTGTGTGTGTGTGTGTGTGTGTGTGTGTGTGTGTGTGTGTGTGTGTGTGTGTGTGTGTGTGTGTGTGTGTGTGTGTGTGTGTGTGTGTGTGTGTGTGTGTAACACAGATGATACAGATATAGATGCAGATATAGATATATATATAGATATACTGAAGGAGAGCAGAATTTGTCACCCCAAAATATGCCTCCTTGGCATAAGGATTATTTTAGGCTGATTATTTTTAAGAAAAAGCAGACATAGGAAAAGCTCTGAGTATAAGCTACCCTTTTGTAAGAGACATTTTTATTAAGGGAAATCTCCATTTGTAAGGCTGTCTTCCTCTCTGTCCCAGGAAGAGGACTCTAAATCTCTTGAAATTCTCATCAATGGAGAAGGCAACAACTTACATCTGCATAACAACCTTACCCTTGTTTACTGTGCTTTTCCCGGTAACCTCTCGTAACTGACTCTCCACCCCCAACATCTTCTTTTGTCTTTAGCTGAAAATGGTATTTAAGGTGATAGCTTTAGCCATTTCTGAGAGTTAGGTTTTCCTGCGTTTCTCTCATCTATGCAGGAGATATACGTTATTAAACTTTTGTTTGATTTTTCTTTTGTTAATCTGTCTTATATCAATTTAATTATTAGACAAGTCAAAGAACCCAGAAGGGAACAAGGGAAATTTTTTCCGCCTCTACAATACACACACACACACATACACACACACAAATCAGCCTATACTGTTTCTCCCAATTTCCAATCACTATTTCAAGTTATATTTTTAACTTTTTTCTCTATAACCCTCCTCTACTTACTCAGGTACCAATTTCTGGCTCCTAAATGTAAACAGAACCGAAGGGAAGATGCAAAGGTCCTTTAAAAGGTGAGAGACACTGAGGGCTGCAGATAACTGGACCAAAGTCACAGCTTAAAAAAAACATATTTAAGGGCTTCCCTGGTGGCACAGTGTTTAAGAATCCGCCTGCCAACGCAGGGGACGCAGGTTCGAGCCCTGGTCCGGGAAGATCCCACATGCCACGGAGCAACTAAGCCCGTGCGCCACAACTACTGAAGCCCACGTGCCTAGAGCCCATGCTCCGCAACAAGAGAAGCCAACGCAATTAGAAGCTCATGCACTGCAATGAAGGGTAGCCCCCACTCGCCACAACTAGAGAAAGCCCACATGCAGTAACAAAGACCCAACGCAGCCAAAGATAAATAGAAATAAAATAAATAAATTTAATTAAAAAAAAAAAACATTTAAGCAACACCTCTCTCCCCTCACCAAAGCCCACATTTAGGTCCTTCTTGAGCATAGCTATATTTTATTTTATTTTAGATATATACTCAAGAAACAAAGGGTAGTCATCAGTTAGCTCTTTTAAACTATAACTTGCTTAATAAATAATATCATGTAACCTGCCTTTACTGACCAAGCTTGCTTTAACTATTCTTGCAAACTGCATACCCTCCAAGCTTCAAGTAGCTTAGACAACATAACACAAGACTCCTTTAACCACTTCCTATAGATAACACCTCTGACATATGGGTCACTATACTAATGGTTGCTTAAGTTGTAATTCAGGAGCATGGAGCTAGTCTTGCTCAATTTAAACCAGTCGAGACCACCAACCATTCAACTAGGCCTGCTCGAGTGTCAGATAGATGACTTTTTGATGTCAGAGGGCCAAAAATTCCACCCTCAGATCATGCTAACACTGCCATTTTCTGAACATGCGTCCCATGATAGAAGCATGTAACTCAGATATGCCTGCACAGAACACCCATTACTCCACCTTTTTCTTGCCTCCAATCATCTTTCCCTGAGACAGGAGGGAATGGGGCAGGGCACAACCTTTAAAAGAATGGCACAGATGTTGAGGATATGTCAAAAACTGGTTAGAACCTACTAGGCCCAGAATGGTGGAAGATTTGACTTCCAGTAGACCTTGAGCCTCATTATGTGCTCACTGAATACATGAGCATGCTGTGACACACCCACAGGTGCCATGACAGTTCTGAGGCTGACCATAATAGGCCAGAAGTGGGGGGTGGCCCAATTCCTGGAAATCCCTGCCCCTTCCCCAAAATAGTTGGAAAAATCCTCCCACTTATTAGCCTATGAAATTACCCAGCCCATAAAAGCTAACGAGCCCCATCACACCTTGGGGCCGCTTCTTGCCTTCTGAGAATGACCGCATTCTGCCTATGCAATGTGTATCTCTCTAAATAAAATGCTTTCACACTACTACGGGTCGCTCTTGAATTCTTTCCTTCGTGAAGCCAAGGACCCTCACTTGGTGGCATATCCCAGGAATTCATCCAAGACCTGGGACATGACCACTCTCTCACACCCCATTCTCCTGCAACATCCCCAACACCTCAGACTACCCTGCCTCTTTTTTTTTTTTTTTTTTTTTTTTTTTGCGGTACGCGGGCCTCTCACTGTTGTGGCCTCTCCCGCTGCGGAGCACAGGCTCCGTGGCCATGGCTCACGGGCCCAGCCGCTCCGCGGCATGTGGGATCTTCCCGGACTGGGGCACGAACCCGCGTCCCCTGCATCAGCAGGCGGACTCCCAACCACTGCGCCACCAGGGGAGCCCCTACCCTGCCTCTTTATCTCATAAATATCCCAAGCCCCTCGCCTTCAGGGAGGCAGATATGAGATTTGTTCTCTCATCTCCTTGATTGGCTACCTTGTAAATAAACCCTTTCTCTACTGCAAACCTCAGCATCTCAATATTCGGCTTGCTGCACATCAGGCAAACAAACCTGGTTCAATAACACTCACTTTTAGAGATCAATAATCCAAAAAAACAAAACAAAACAAAAAACTTCAACTTCTACTATCCTGGATTGGGCCCAGTTATTTCTTGCCTTAACTTCTGCAATATATTCCTACAGCCTACATTTCACTGTACCACTTACTTTCCTATAACCACTGTTGACTTTCCTATAACCACTGTTGGGTTTATCTTCTTAGAGACACCTCCCATTATGTCAAACACCTTCCATGAATTTCCAACAACATGGCAAGAGTTTACTCTCCTAATCTCACCTTCAACTCCTCTACGTATACCCTACACATTAGCCAAACTGAATTACTCCCATGTAGGAAAGTATCTTACCCAAAGAGAGGTCTGGCCTTTGCCCTCAGCTAATAGGAAGCAATCTCTAATGTCCTGACAGGAGTGTCTTTGTTTACCCTGAGGCCTTGGGCCACACCAGATAGTCCGTACTAACAATGTGATCTTTGGCAAGAGCTCTGGGCCGAACAGTATCAGCTTGACCTGAACAGGGAGTAGAAACTAAGGTCAGGCGCACAAGTATCAACCACATCTACAAGACTAAGCCCCAGTAAAAGCTCCAAGGCTCAGTGAGCTTCCATGACTGGCTATACTCTGTGTGTACTGTCACTGGTAGAGGACACTGGGAGTAATGAGTGCTGTCCAATATGCCACTGGAAGGACAGTGGAAATGTCATGCTTGCAATCCTCCTAGACTCTGTCCTATGTGCTTGAAACTCACCTAGAATCTGCCCCTTTAATCTTTAATCTGTATCTCTTTGTTGTAATAAACTGTAACCATGAAGAGACTCCACTCTCAAAGGGTGCACACACTGGCACTCAGGGCAGAAGCAGTAATTTGAAAGAAGCCTGGGTCAGACGTACCTGCTGATCTTGGAAAGTCTCCTGGAGAGGCAGGAGGCAACTAGAGATCACCCTGGGGATACAGACACTGGGGCTGGCAAGCCTATTTTGGAATCCCCCCTCTCGCTTATTATTAGCTTCAACACCCAGCCCCACCCCTGCCCACCAGCCTATAGGCACCAGTACTGGGATGCCTCAGGCCAAGTAACTAACTGGGTGGGGACACAGCCCCACCCACCAGCAGACAGGCTGCCTTAAGACCCCCTGCTAAGCCTACAATCACCCCTGAACACGGCCCTCCCCACCAAAGGGGCCAGGACCCAGCCCCAAACACCAGCACACAGGCACTTGACCCAGGACCCCTAGGGTTCTGCAGCCAGAGAAGCTGGGACCCAACTCCACCCATCAGTGGGCAGACACCAGCCCCAAAACCCACTGGGCTCCAGCCCCCTCACCAGCAAACCTGTTCTAGCCTCCAGACCAGCCTTACCCACCAGGAGGAGGACACGAGCCCCAAGACAACCACGGCCCTGCTGCCTGCTATGACAGGACCCAACTCATCCACCAGCAAGCCAGCATCAGGCCTGGGACCCTGGGCCCTGCAGCCAGATATCAGGACCTTGTTCTGTCTGCCAGTGACCGGGCACAAGCCCCAGGATCTGGCTTCACCAACAGGGCACTGTAATAGGGAAGAACAAATCTGACTCCATATTAGATGTTTCTTTTACTTTAACCTTTGTATTCTACTGCTTTTGCTACAAGAATGTTGCCTGTAGTCCGAAATATACAGGATAGCCCATTATCAAGGCTCTGACCTTTAAAGTTACAACACTTTTCCATTTACATGGAGAAAAAAAGTTGCAGAAGAGAAAATAACCTTTGTCTCAGTTGGAAGTTTATGGGAACATTGTGACCTGACCTATGTGGACAGCTGCAAGAACAAAGGATTCCAGCATCAAGAAGTTTGCAACAACCAACCACACCCCCTCCCCCTTTGGTATAAAAAAAGCCTGAATTCTAACTTGGGTAAAATGGTTCTTTGGGACACTAGTCCACCATCTTCTCAGTTTGCTGGCTTTCCAAATAAAGTCACTATTCCTTGCCCTAACAAGGCTTTCCAAATAAAGTCACTATTCCTTGCCCTAACAACTCATCTCTTGATTTATCGAGAGGGGGCCAGCCACACCTACCAGACAGCTAATAGTAGTCAGCCTGCCACAACAGAAGGAACCTCACAGCCCACACAAGGGGCACTCGGACCAGAGGGGAGTGCACTGCTGGGACACACAGAATGTCTCCTACAAAAGGCCACTTCTCCAAGGCAGGGAAATATAACCAACCTACCAGATACAAAGAAATAAAAACAGCAAGTCAGGTAAAATGAGGCAACAGAGGAATATGTTCCAAATGAAGAAACAAGATAAAATCTCAGAAGAACTAAGTGAAGTGGCGATAGCCAATCTACCCGAAAAAGAGTTTAAGACAATGATCATAAAGATGACCAAAGAACTCAGGAGTAGAATGGATGAACAGCATGGGAAGTTAGAAGTTTTTAACAAACAGAAAATATAAAGAACAGCGAAATAGAGGTGAAGAATACAATAACTAAAATTAAAAATACACTAGAAGGAATCAACAGTAGACTAAGTAATATAGAGGAATGGATGAGCAAGCTGGAAGACAGAGCAGTGGAAATCACTGAAGCTGAACAGAAAAAGAGAATAAAAAGAAATGAGGACAGTTTAACACATTATTGACCAGAGACATATTAATAAGTCTTTGCTACCTGAATGTTATTGACCGGAGATGTTTCAATATTCACTTACATAACAAATTGCCAGCCACAGGCATTAGTTTCTGCAAAAATCCCCTGGTCAATAATGAGTTAAGAGACCTCTGGAACAACATCAAGCACACTAATATTCACATTACAGGGGTACCAGAAGGAGAAGAGAGAGAAAGGGGCAGAGAACATATTTGAAGACATAATAGCTGAAAACTTCCTTAACTTGGGAAAGGAAAAGTACACCTAAATCCTGGAAGCACAGAGAGTCCCAAACAGGATCAACCTAAAGAGGACCATACCAAGACATACTGCAACTAAAATGGCAAAAATTAAAGATAAAGAGAGAATATTAAAAGCAGCAAGGGGAAAGCAACAAGTTACATACAAGGGAACTCCCATAAGGATGTCAGCTGACTTTTCAGCAGAAACTCTACAGGCCAGAAGAGAGCGGCACAATATATTTAAAGTGATGAAAGGGAAAAACCTACAAACAAGAATACTCTACCTGGCAAGGCTCTCATTCAGATTTGATGGCGAGATCAAAAGTTTTAAGGCAAGCAAAAGCTGAGAGTTAAGCACCACCAAACCAGCTTTACAAGAAATGTTTAACGGACTTCTCTAAGCAAAAAAAAAAAAAAGGCCATAACTAGAAACATGAAAATTATGAAAGGAAAAAGCTTATTG
Organism: Mesoplodon bidens; assembly: GCF_964165515.1. Classification (NCBI taxonomy): domain Eukaryota; kingdom Metazoa; phylum Chordata; class Mammalia; order Artiodactyla; family Ziphiidae; genus Mesoplodon; species Mesoplodon bidens. Next base: position 166,799,524 of record NC_138177.1, on the reverse strand, counting down.
ATAAAGGCAAATATACAGTAAAGGTAATAAGTCATCCATACAAAGTCAGTAGTAGGGAAATTAAAAGACAAAAGTAGTAAAATCATCTATATGCACAATAAGCAGTTAAGGGATACACAAAGCAAACAGAAAAAGACTGACAAAATTCAACATCCATTTATGATAAAGCTCTCCAGAAAATGTGAATAGAGGAAAAATACCTCAATATAATAAAGGCCATATATGATAAGTCCATAACCAACATCATACTCAATGGTGAAAAGCTGAAAGCATTTTCTCTAAGATCACGAACAAGACAAGGATGCCCACTCTAGACACTTTTATTCAACACAGTACTGGAAGTCTTAGCCACAGCAATCAGATAAGAAAAAGAAATAAAAGGTATCCAAATTAGAAAGGAAGAAGTAAAACTGTCACTGTTTGTAGATATCATGATATCTTACATAGAAAATTTTAAAATCGCTACCAAAAATAAAAATACAAGAGCTCATCAATGAATTTGGGTAAAGTTGTAGGATACAAAATTAAGAAACAGAAATCTGTTGCATTTCTATACACTAACAGTGAACTATCAGAAAGAGAAATTAAGGAAACACTTACAATCACATCAAAAATAATAAAATATCTAGGACTTCCCTGGTGGCGCAGTGGTTAAGAATCCACCTGCCAATGCAGGGGACATGGGTTCGAGCCCTGGTCCGGGAAGATCCCACATGCCGCGGAGCAACTAAGCTCATGCACCACAACTACTGAGCCTGCGCTCTAGAGCCCACAAGCCACAACTACTGAAGCCCACATGCCTAGAGCCCATGTTCCGCAACGAGAAGCCACAGCAATGAGAAGCCCATGCACTGCAACAAAGAGTAGCCCCTGCTTACCACAACCAGAGAAAGCCTGCGTGCAGCAACAAGGACCCAATGCAGCCAAGAATAAATACACTGATTAAAAAAACAAAAAAGACCACAAATAACAAATGTTGGCAAGGATGTGGAGAAAAGGAAACCCCTGTACACTACTGGAGGAAATATAAATTGATGCAGCCATAATGGAAAACAGTATGGAGGCTCCTTAAGAAAACTAAAACTAGAGCTACCATATGATCCAGCAATCCCAATCCTGGGCATATATCTGGAAAAGATGAAAACTCTAATTCAAAAACATACATGCACCCAAATGTTCAGAGTAGCATTATTTACAACTACCAAGATATGGAAGCAACCTAACTGTCCATCAACAGAGGAATGGATAAAGAAGATGTGGGGTGTATATATATATACACATACACATATACATATACATACAGTGGAGTAGTTCCCTGGCGGTCCAGTTGTTATGACTCAGCGCTTTCACTGCCATGGCCCCAAGTTCAATCCCTGGTTGGGGAACTAAGATCCCGCAAGCCACGTGGCACAGCCAAAATACACACACACACACACACACACACACACACACACACACACAGGAACACTACTCAGCCATAAAAAAGAATGAAATTTTGCCATCTGCAACAGGAATGGACCTGGAGGGTATTATGCTTAGTGAAATAAGTAAGACAGAGAAAGGCAAATACTGTTTTCTATCACTTACATGTGGAATCTAAAAAGTAAAACAAACTAGTGAATATAACAACAACAACAACAAAACAGACTCACAGATAAAGAGAAGAAACTAGTGGTTACCAGTGGGGAGAGGGAAGGAGGGAGTGGCAAGATAGGGGTGAAGGATTAAGAAATACAAACTACTATGTATAAAATATGCTACAAGGGTATATTGTACAGTACAGGGAATATAGCAAATATTTTAAAATAACTATAAATAGAGTATAATCTATAAAAATTTTGAATCACTGTTGTACACCTGAAACTAATATAATATTGTAAATCAACTACACCTCAATTAAAAATAACAATTTAAAAAACTGTAACCATGAGTATAACAGCTTTCAGTGAGTTCTGTGAGTCCTTCTAAGTAAATTATCAAACCTGTCAATGGTTTGGGGGACCCCTGAAGGGGAGCAAAATTTGCCACCCTGAAGTATGTCTGTTTGGCATAAGGATTATTTTAGGCTGATTATTTTTTAAATTAATTTATTTATTTTTGGCTACGTTGGGTCTTTGTTGCTGTGCATGGGCTTTCTCTAGTTGTGGCAAGCGGGGGCCACTCTTCATTGCAGTGCGCAGGCTCCTCACTGCAGTGGCTTCTCTTGTTGCAGAGCACGGGCTCTAGATGCACAGGCTTCATTAGTTGTGGCTCACGGGCTCAGTAGTTGTGGCTCGTGGGCTCTAGAACACAGGCTCAGCAGTTGTGGCCCACAGGCTTAGTTGCTCCGCAGCATGTGGGGTCTTCCTGGACCACGGCTCAAACCCGTGTCCCCTGCATTGGCAGGCGGATTCTTAACCACTGCGCCACCAGGGAAGTCCTAGGCTGATTATTTTTAAGAAACAGCATACACAGGAGAAGCTCTGAAAACCAAGAAGTTACCCTTTTGTAATAAAAGAAATTTACATTTATAAGGGAAATCTCCATTTGTAAGGGTGTCCTCCTCTCTGTACCTGGAAGAGAAGGATGACTCTACATCTCTAGAAACTCTTATCAACAGAGAAGGCAAAGGCTTAAATCTGTATAACAACCTTACCTTTGTTTACTGTGCTTTTCCTAATAACCTCCCATAACTGGCCTTCCCCAACCCCCCAACATCTTTTGTCTTTAGTTGGAGATGTTATTTAAAGTGATGGCTTGGGCCATTTACGGTAGTTACTCAGTTTTCCTGGGTATCTCCCAGTATAAAGGAGACATATGTTATTAAACTTGTTTGTTTTTCTCCCATTAATTTGTCTTTTATTACAGGGGTGTCTCAGCCAAGAACCTAGGAGGGCAGATGGAATATTATTTTTCCTCCCCCATGAAACAGAGGGCTAACCTGATTAGGCCTGCCAAACCTAACCTGCCTCTCCTGCTTTTAATCCCTTGCTTTTAGTTCATTTAAAAACCCATACAGCTGGGTTTCCCTGGTGGCGCAGTGGTTGAGAGTCCGCCTGCCGATGCAGGGGACACGGGTTCGTGCCCCGGTCCGGGAGGATCCCACATGCCGCAGAGCGGCTGGGCCCGTGAGCCATGGCTGCTGGGCCTGCGCGTCCGGAGCCTGTGCTCCGCAGTGGGAGAGGCCACAACAGTGAGAGGCCCGCGTACCGCCAAAAAAAAAAAAAAAAAAAAAAAACCCATATAGCTAATAGTCAGTAGCCAAGATAGATAAATAGATAAAAAGATAGACATAAATTCCCACTAGCTTCCTTACAGATAACACCTCTGACGTATGAATCACTACACTAACAGTTGCTTAAGTTGTTTTTCAGGTACTTGGAGCTAGTTCTTGCCCAGTTCAGGCCAGTTGAAACCACTGACCATTCAACTGGGCCTGTGTGAGTGTCCAATGGATGACCTTTTGATGCCAGAGGGCCAAAAACTCCACCCTCAGAACATGCCACAATTTTCTGAACATGCATCCTATGAAGAGCCACGAAGCTTGACTACACCTGCACAGACCACTGATTACCTTACTTCTCTTACCTCCAATCACCTTTCCCCACACCTCGAACTACCCTGCCTCTTTATCCCATAAATATCCCTAAACCCTATCTTCGGGGAGGTGGACATGAGATTTGTTCTCCCAGTCTCCTAGCTTGGCTGCCTCCTGAATAAACATTTTCTCTGCTGCAAACCTTGGTGTCTCAGTGTTTGACTTGCTGTGCACTGGGCAAACGAACATGATTTGGTAAAACCTATACCCGCAAACATGGAGTTGGGTGTCAGAAGTGAGGGTGGTCCTGGGGACTCTCTAACTTTCACCCACTGTTTCACAAACATCTCTTATATTTCCTGCCACTATGCCACTATTCATAATGTCCCTAGAATAGCTACTTCACCTCCACTGCTTTCCAACAATATCTAACCCCTGCTTTAAGGTCTGCCTCAAATGCCACCTTCCACAAAGCCTTTCTATTTTAACAGCTTTATTGAGATATAATTCAGTTACCATAAAATTCACCCATTTAAGTATACAGTTAAGTGTTTTTTAGTATATTCACAGAGTTATGTAAACATCACCGCAATCTAATTTTAGAATATTTTTCATTACCCCCAAAAGAAACCCTGTATCCATTAGCAGTCATTCCCCATTCTCATCCTACCCCAGCCCCGAGAAACCACTGACTTACTTTCTGTCTCTTAAGGATTTACCAATTCTGGACCTTTCACATATCATACAATATTGGTCTTTTGTGACTGGCTTCTTTCACTGAACACGTTTTGGAGGTTCATCCATGTTTTAGCATGTATAGGTACTTCATTCCCCTTTTATTGACAAATAATATTCCATTGTATAGATACACCATTTTATCTATCCATTCATCAATTAATGGACAATTGGGTTGTTTCTACTCTTTCGCTATTATGAGAAATGCTGCTGTGAACATTCATGTACAAGTTTCTGTGTGGACATATGTCTTCATGTTCGCTGGGTATATACCTAGGAGTAAAACTGTTGGGTCATATGGTAACTATGTTTAACATTTTGAGGAATTGCCAAACTATTTTCCAAACTGCCTAAACCATTTTATGTGCACCAGCAATTTATGAGAGTTCCAATTTGTCCACATGCTTGTCAACACTTGATATTATGTCTTTTTCATTACAGCCAACCTAGCACGTGTGAAGTGGTATCTCGTTCTGTTTGTGTGTGTGTGTGTGTGTGTGTGTGTGTGTGTGTGTGTGTGTGTGTGTGTGTTATGCGGGCCTCTCACTGTTGTGGCCTCTCCCGTTGCGGAGCACAGGCTCCGGATGCGCAGGCTCAGCGGCCATGGCCCACGGGCCCAGCCGCTCCGCGGCATGTGGGATCCTCCCAGACCAGGGCACGGACCCGTGTCCCCTGCATCGGCAGGCAGACTCCCAACCACTGCGCCACCAGGGAAGCCCTCATTCTGGTTTTTATTTGCATTTCCCTAATGACTAAAAATGTTGAGTATCTTTTCAAGTCTCTACCTGAAGAGATAAAGAGACTGAACTAGTAATTTTAAAACTTCCTGCAAAAAAAAAAAAAAAAAAGCCCACCGTTCCATTGACAGATGAATGGATAAAGACATGGTATGTACGATGTATGTATACATACATACATACATACTGTGGAATACTGCTCAGCCATAAAAAAGAATGAAATTTTGCCATTTGCAGCAACAACTTGGAGGGCATTATGCTAAGTGAAACAAGTCAGACAGAGAAAGACAAATACTGTATGAAATCACTTATATGTGGAATCTAAAAAATACAACAAACTAGTGAATGCAACAAAAAAGAAGCAGACTAAGAGAACTAGTGGCTACCAATGGCGGGGGAGGATGGGTAATACAGGGGTAGGGGCTTAAGAGGTACAAACTATTAGATATAAAATAAACTACAGAAGGCAGAGTGAAGATGGAGGTGTGGGAAGACACCGAGTTAGCGTCTCCCCACAACTAGGGTGGCTGCCGGCCGTTGGTGGGAAACCCTGACACCCAATGAGATGGGAGGAACCCCCAAGTGAACCAGTAGGACGTGGGGGGACAGATCGGGGAGGAGAAGTGGAGGCCAGACAGGATTGGCGCCCCTGAGGCCAGGGAGATCAGGAGAGGTAGGCAGGAGGGGCCCTCCGGGAGGAGTGACAAAGGAGCAGAGGGCTTTTGCCCTGCCCACTCAGGCCCAGGAGCCCGCTGAGCTCCCAGGCCGGTCCCCTGCCCTCCAAAGCCCTCTCCAGGCCACATGGGTCCTGGGGGCATAGGAAGAAGGCCAAGGGGAGAACAGGAGAGGCAGGCGGGAGGGGACCTCCAAGACGGGAGGAGCCCTCCAGGACAGGAGGAGCAGGAGGAGCAGGAGAGGAGAGGAGAGGAGACCGTTTTTCCCACCCACTCAAGACCAGGAAGGCTGCTAGGCTCCCAGGTGAGGTCCCCTGCCCTCTGAGTCCAGGTGTGGGGGGGGACGCCTGTGCCCCTTCTGTTCCTTGAGCCTAAGCCCACCCCCCACAGCCCCCAGGGCCTTTTCCAGCCCCGTGGGTCCTAAGCATAGGCCCCGCCCACCACCCAAACCTCACCCTTGCTTAGGTCCCACCCTCCACAGCCAAGGCCTTTTCCCCAGCTTTCTTTTTTTTTGTACTTTTCTCTTTTCCCTCCTCCTCTTTTTTTACTATTGTGGTACTGTTGTACCTTCCGGTTGTTGATTCACCTATATTTTTACTTTTATATTCTTTCTAACATGTCTGTTAGCTTCCGAGTGTAATTTTATTTTTAACTTTGTTATTGCTCTCTCTCTCTTTTTTTTTTTTTTTTTTTGCCACCCCACGCAGTTTGTGGGATCTTGGTTCACGAGCCAGGGGTCAGGTCAAAGCTCCTGCAGTGGGAGCTCCATGTCGGAACCACTGGACTAACAGAGAACCTCAGACCCCAGGGATTATTCATCAGAGTGAGGTCTCACAGAGGTCCTCATCTCAGCACCAAGACCCAGCTCTACCCAACAGCCTACAAACTCCAGTGTTGGAAGCCTCAGGCCAAACAACCAGTAAGTCAGGAACATATTCCCATACATTAAAAAAAAAGAGAGACAGCAAAAATATATGTCACAGATGAAGGAGCAAGGTAAAAACCTACAAGACCAAATAAATGAAGAGGAAACAGGCAATCTACCTGAAAAAGAATGCAGAGTAATGACAGTAGAGATGATCCAGAATCTCGGAAATAGAATGGAGAAAATACAAGAAATGTTTAACAAAGATCTAGAAGAACTAAAGAACAAACAAACAGAGATGAACAACACAATAACTGAAATGAAAAATACACTAGAAGGAAACAATAACAGAATAACTGAGGCAGAAGAACGAATAAGTGAGCTGGAAGACAAAATGGTGGAAATAACTGCCGAGGAGCAGAATAAAGAAAAAAGAATGAAAAGAATTGAAGACAATCTCAGAGACCCCTGGGATAACACTAAAAGCACCAACATTTGAATTATAGGGGTCCCAGAAGAAGAAGAGAAAAAGAAAGGGCATGAGAAAATATTTGAGGAGATTATAGTCGAAAACTTCCCTAATGGGAAAGGAAATAGTCACCCAAGTCCAGGAATCACAGAGAGTCCCATACAGGATAAACCCGAGGAAAAACACACCAAGACACATATTAACCAAACTAACAAAAATTAAATTCAAAGAAAAAATATTAAAAGCAGCAAGGGGAAAAAAATAACGTACAAAGGAATCCCCATAAGGTTATCAGCTGAATTTTCAGCAGGAATTCTGCAGGCCAGAAGGGAGTGGCAGGATATACTGAAAGTGATGAAAGAGAAAAACCTACAACCAAGATTACTCTACCCAGCAAGGATCTCATTCAGATTTGATGGAGAAGTCAAAAGCTTCTCAGACAAGCAAAAACTAAGAGAATTCAGCACCACCAAACCAGCTTTACAACAAATACTAAAGAAACTTCTCTAGGTGGGAAACAGAAGCGAAGAAAAAGACCCACAAAAACCCAAAACAATTAAGAAAACAGCAATAGGAACATACATATCAATAATAATCTTGAATGTAAATGGATTAAATGCTCCAACCAAAAGACACAGACTGGCTGAATGGATACAAAAACAAGACCCATATATATGCTGTCTACAAGAGACCCACTTCAGACCTAGGGACACATACAGACTGAAGGTGAAGGGATGGAAAAAGATATTCCATGCAAATGGAAATCAAAAGAAAGCTGGAGTAGCAATACTCATATCCGATAAAATAGACTCTAAAATAAAGACTATTACAAGAGACAAAAAAGGACACTACATAATGATCAAAGGATCAATCCGAGAAGAAGATATAACAATTATAAGTGTTTATGGACCCAACATAGGAGCACCTCAATACATAAGGTAAATGCTAACAACCATGAAAGGAGAAATCGACAGTAACACAATAATAGTAGGGGATTTTAACACGCCACTTACACCAATGGACAGATCATCCAAACAGAAAATAAATAAGGAAACACAAGCTTTAAATGACACAATGGACCAGACAGATTTAATTGATATTTATAAAACATTCCAGAAAGTGGCAGAATACACTTTCTTCTCAAGTGCACACAGAACATTCTCCAGGACGTATCACATCTTGGGTAACAAATCAAGCCTTGGAAAATTTAAGAAAACTGAAATCATATCAAGCATCTTTTCTGACCACAACATTATGAGACTGGAAATCAATTACAGAAAAAAAACTGTAAAAAACACAAATACATGGAGGCTAAACAATGCGTTACTAAATAACGAAGAGATCACTGAAGAAATCAAAGAAGAAATTTAAAAATACATAGAAACAAGTGATAACGAAAACACGACGACCCAAAACCTATGGGACGCAGCAAAAGCAGTTCTAAGAGGGAAGTTTATAGCAATTCAATCTCACCTCAAGAAACAAGAAAAATCTCAAATAAACAATCTAACCCTACACTTAAAACAACTAGAGGGCTTCCCTGGTGGCGCAGTGGTTGAGAGTCCACCTGCCGATGCAGGGGACACTGGTTTGTGCCCCGGTCCGGGAAGATACCACATGCCGTGGAGCAGCTGGGCCCGTGAGCCATGGCCGCTGAGCCTGCGCGTCCAGAGCCTGTGCTCTGCAATGGGAGAGGCCACAACAGTGAGAGGCCTGCGTACCGCAAAAAAAAAAAAAAAAACTTGAGAAAGAAGAACAAAGAAAACCCAAAGTCAGTAGAAGGAAAGAAATCATAAAAGTCAGAGCAGAAATAAATGAAATAGAAACAAAGAAAACAATAGCAAAGATCAATAAAACTAAAAGCTGGTTCCTTGAGATGATAAACCCTTAGCCAGACTCATCAAGAAAAAAAGGGAGAGGACACAAATCAATAAAATTTGAAATGAAAAAGGAGAAATCACACTGACACTGCAGAAATACAAAGGATTGTAAGAGACTACTACAAACAACTATATGCCAATAAAATGGACAACCACGAAGAAACGGACAAATTCTTGGAAAGGTACAATTTTCCAAGACTGAACCAGGAAGAATTAGAAAATATAAACAGACCTATCACAAGTAATGAAGTTGAAACCATAATTAAAAATCTTCCAACAAACGAAAGTCCAGGACCAGATGGCTTCACAGAATTCTATCAAACATTTAGAGAAGAGCAAACACCGGTCCTTCTCAAACTCTTCCAAAAAATTGCAGAGGGAGAAACACTCCCAAAATCATTCTACGAAGCCACCATCACCCTGATACCAAAACCAGAAAAAGATATCAGAAAAAAATAAAATTATAGACCAATATCACTGATGAACACAGATGCAAAAATCCTGAACAAAATACTAGCAAAAGAAATCCAACAACACATTAAAAGGATCATACACCATGATCAAGTGGGATTTTATCCCAGGTGTGCAAGGATTCTTCAATATACACAAATCAATCAATGTGATATACCACATTAACAAATTGAATAGAAACCATATGATCCTCTCAATAGATGCAGAAAAAACTTTTGACAAAATTCAACACCAATTTATGATAAAAGCTCTCCAGAAAATGGGCACAGAGGGTACCTACCTCAACATAATAAAGGCCATATACGACAAACCCACAGCTAGCATCATACTCAATGGTGACAAACTGAAAGCATCTCCACTAAGATCAGGAACAAGACAAGGATGTCCACTCTCACCACTCTTATTCAACATAGTTTTGGAAGTCCTAGCCACGGCAATCAGAGAAGAAAAAGAAATGAAAGGAATACAAATTGGAAAAGAAGAAGTAAAACTGTCACTGTTTGCATCACTGTATACATAGAAAATCCTAAATATGCCACCAGAAAACTACTAGAACTAATCAATGAATTTGGTAAGGCTGCAGGATACAAAATTAATGCACAGAAATCACCAGCATGCCTATACACCAACAATGAAAAATCAGAAAGAGAAATTAAGGAAACAATCCCATTTACCATCACAACAAAAAGAATAAAATACCTGGGAATAAACCTGCCTCAGGAGGCAAAAGACTTGTACTCAGAAAACTATAAAACACTGATGAAAGAAATCAAAGATGACGTAAACAGATGGAGAAATAGACCATGTTCTTAGATTGGAAGAATCAATATTGTGAAAATGATTATGCTACCCAAAGCAATCTACAGATTCAGTACAATCCCTATCAAACTACCAATGGCATTCTTCACAGAATTAGAACAAAAAATTTTACAATTCATATGGAAACATAAAAGACCCCAAATAGCCAAAGCAATCTTGAGAAAGAAAAACAGAGTTGGAGGAATCAGGCTCCCCGACTTCAAACTATACCACAAAGTTACAGTAATCAAGACAGTATGGTACTGGCACAAAAACAGAAATATAGATCAATGGCACAGGATAGAATGCCCAGAGATAAACCCACGCACATATGGTCACCTAATTTACGACAAAGGAGGCAAGAACATACAATGGAGAAAGGACAGCCTCTTCAATAAGTGGTGCTGGGAAAACTGGACAACTACATGTAAAAGAATGATATTAGAACACCATCTAACACCATACAGAAAAATAAACTCCGAATGGATTAAAGACTTAAATGTAAGACCAGACACTCTAAAACTCTTAGAGGAAAACATAGGAAAAACACTCTGACATAAACCACAGCAAGGTCTTTTTTGACCCACCTCCTACAGTAACGGAAATAAAAACAAAAATAAACAAATGGGACTTAATCAAACTTAAAAGCTTTTGCACAGCAAAGGAAACCATAAACAAGACAAAAAGACAACTCTGAGAATGGGAGAAAATATTTGCAAATGAAACAATGGACAAAGGATTAATTTCCAAAATATACAAACTGCTCATGGAGCTCAATATCAAAAAAAACAAACAATCCAATTAAAAAATGGGCGGGGGGCTTCCCTGGTGGCGCAGTGGTTGAGAGTCCGCCTGCCGATGCAGGGGACACGGGTTCGTGCCCCGGTCCGGGAAGATCCCATGTGCAGCGGAGCGGCTAGGCCCGTGAGCCATGGCCGCTGAGCCTGCGCGTTCAGAGCCTGTGCTCCGCAACGGGAGAGGCCACAACAGTGAGAGGCCCGCGTACCGCAAAAAAAATGGGCCGAAGACCTAAATAGACATTTCACCAAGGAAGACATACAGATGGCCGAGAGGCACATGAAAAGATGCTCAACATCACTAATTATTAGAGAGATGCAAATCAAAACCACAATGAGGTATCACCTCACGCCAGTCATGATGGCTATTATCAAAAAATCTAGAAACAATAAATGCTGAAAAGGATGTGGTGAAAAGGGAACCCTCCTGCACTGTTGGTGGGAATGTAAATTGATATAACCATTATGGAAAACAGTATGGAGGTTCCTTAAAAAACTAAAAATAGAACTACCATATGACCCAGCAATCCCACTACTGGGCATATACCCTGAGAAAACCATAACTCAAAAAGAGACATGTGGGCTTCCCTGCTGGCGCAGTGGTTAAGAATCCACCTGCCAATGCAGGGGACACGGGTTCGAGCCCTGGTCCAGAAAGATCCCACATGTCGCGGAGCAACTACACCAGTGGGCCACAACTACTTAGCCTGTGCTCTAGAGCCCATGAGCCACAACTACTGAGCCCACATGCCACAGCTACTGAAGCCTGCACGCCTAAAGCTCGTGCTCCACAACAAAGAGAAGCCACCACAATGAGAAGCCCATACACCCCAATAAAGAGTGGCCCCCGCTCACTGCAACTAGAGAAAGCTCACGCGCAGCAACAAAGACCCAACGCAGCCAAAAATAAATAAATTTTAAAAAGAGAGACACGTACCACAATGTTCACTGCAGCACTACTTACAACAGCCAGGACATGGCACCAACCTAAGTGTCCATCGACAGATGAATGGATAAAGAAGATGTGGCACATATATATAATGAAACATTACTCAGCCATAAAAAGAAACGAAATTGAGTTATTTGTAGTGAGGTGGATGGACCTAGAGTCTGTCATACAGAGAGAGTGAAGTAAGTCAGAAAGAGAAAAACAAATACCGTATACTTACACATATATATGGAATCTAAAAAAAAAGAAAAAAATGGTACTGATGAACCTAGTTGCAGGGCAGGAATAAAGATGTAGACGTACAGAATGGACCTGAGGACATAGGGTGGGAGGGGGAAGCTGGGGCAAAGTGAGAGTAGCATCGACATATATACATTACTGAATGTAAAATAGCTAGTGGGAATAGCAGCATAGCACAGGGAGATCAACTCTGTGCTTTGCAATGACCTAGATGGGTGGGATAGGGAGGATGGGAGGGAGGCTCAAGAGGGAGGGGATATGGGGACACATGTATGCATATGGCTGATTCACTTTGGTGTACAACAGAAACTAACACGGTATTGTGAAGCAATTATACTCCAATAAAGATCTATTAAAAAAATAAATAAAATAAAATAAGCTACAAGGATACATTGTACAACAAAGGGAATATAGCCAGTATTTTATAACTATAAATGAAGTATAACCTTTAAAAACTGTGAATCACTATATTGTACACCTTTAACTTATATAATATTGTACAGCAACTATACTTCAATTTTTTTTAGTTTAATATAAGTAAATAAATAAATCAATAAATAAATCCCACTGTGTGCTGCCTGGAGAGGCTGGGAATTTTCAAAAACCAGCTAGGCTATACTTCTTTTTAACAGACATTCCTTCAGCTTTCTCTCTGTCCTCTAGCTTTCTGCTATAACCAGCCAAAAAAAAAAAAAAAACCCAGCTAGCACCTTTAACACTCTGCCTGGAAATCTCCTTAGCTACATCATCCAGTTCATTAGGTACATTTTCTACCTTCCCCTTTACTACAGCCAACAGTGTTGCTACACTTTGTCGACGCATAACCAGTTTCCAAGATTTTTCTCACTTTCCTTTAAACCCTCACCCACAGCCTCCTCAAAGGTCATCAGACTTCTAGAAACAGTTCCTTAAAAGCTCTTCAAGCTTTCACTAGCATTCCCTTCAAAGTCCTTCCAGCTGCCACCCACTGCTCCATTCCATTTGCATTTCTGAAAGCCAAGCCCACCAGATAGATTCACTCATTCACTCATTTGCTCATTCAATAAATATTTACTGAGTACCTATTACATGCCAGAAAGTTTCTGAAGGACTGCTTAATGGAACTTTCATTCTAGTAGGGGAAGAAAGACAATAAATGAAAAAGTAAATATGCAGCATATAATATGTCTGATGGTGAAAAGTGCTATGGAGAAAAACAAAGCAAGATTAAAGGTAGTAGAGGGTAAGGGAAAGGATGGTTAAGAAAAAACTCAGTTAAGCTGACATTTGAACAAATGAAGGAGCAGAGCAATGTGGCTCTCTAAGCCCTTTACACTTCAGGCACAAGTATCTAAAAGTCCCAAGCACAGATGTGCTTGCCTTGAAAGACAGCAAGCAGGCCAGTATGGTTGGAGCAGAGGCAGAGTGAAGAGCAGATGAGGTCTAAAAGGCATAAGAGGGCACACAAGATCAGATGGTGTCTTACAGGCATTAAAAAGATTTTGGTTTTTACTAGAAGGTAAGAAACCACTAGATGGTTTTAAACTTAACAGTGAGCAAAGGGTCACTCTGGCTCAGGTGGTAGCAGTAGAAACAGTAGGAAATGATGACATTCTAAATACATTTGAAGGCACAGTCCATAGCATTTGCTGGTGGACTGAAAGTTAATAAAGTTGCAGAATGTCAGTGGCATTCAGTGTTCCTCCAAGGCTGGTGGAGAAACCAGTGATGACTCAGCCAAGATTTCTGATATCTTTGCATTTCCGTCTCCCTCTTAGTTATGTCCACTTCCCCTTCTCTGCTACATATCTCAAGGGTAGGGAACTAAACTGCATCATAGATGAAGAAACAGAAATTATTTTCTAAGTTATAATGACATTTTAAATATAATACACTTAAGAGACAGCATATATACAAATCAGATGCTAAATCTTTTTACCTCTTTAATGTACAGGAAAACCTTTGTTAAATTTTCTCCAGGGCTTCCCTGGTGGCACAGTGGTTGAGAGTCCGCCTGCCGATGCAGGGGACACGGGTTCGTGGTCCGGGAAGATCCCACATGCCGCGGAGTGGCTAGGCCCGTGAGCCATGGCCGCTGAGCCTGCGCATCCGGAGCCTGTGCTCCGCAACGGGAGAGGTCACAACAGTGAGAGGCCCGCGTACCACAAAAAAAAAAAAATTTTTTTCTCCAATATTTTAATATAGAGGCAACAAAGTTAAAACACCACATTTGAAAATCACGTAAATTAAAATGGTCTTTCTTTTTAAAATATTTATCTATTTGGCTGCACCGAGTCTTAGTTGCAGCACAAGGGATCTTCGTTGTGGCATGTGGGATCTTTAGTTGAGGCCTGCGAACTCTTAGCTGCGGCACATGGGATCTAGTTCTTTGACCAGGGATTGAACCCAGGCCCTCTGCACTGGGAGCGCTGAGCCTTAGCCACTGGACCACCAGGGACGTCCCAAAATGGTCTTTTTAAAAACCCATACTAGGCACTTCCCCGGTGGCGCAGTGGTTGAGAGTCCGCCTGCTGATGCAGGGACACCAGTTCCTGCCCCGGTCCGGGAAGATCCCACATGCCGCGGAGCGGCTAGGCCCGTGAGCCATGGCCGCTGAGCCTGCGCGTCCGGAGCCTGTGCTCCGCAACAGGAGAGGCCACAACAGTGAGAGGCCCGTGTACCGCCAAAAAGAAAAAAAAAAAAAAAAAAAAAACCATACTGAAATCATATATTTAGTGAAAGGTGAGCAGCAGAACAAACTGATATAATCTCATTTGTGGGGGAAATACATCCATATATTTATCTATCTATCTATTACCTGTGCTTTATCTATCTATCTATTACCTGTGCTTCTGACCAATTGGCTATAGATTAGGGGTTCCAACAACCTCCTCCTAATCAGGATGCCAATCCCAAGTCCAGGTTATTAACTAAACTTCAGACCAGCTGGCTATAGATCAGAGGTCCCCACAACCCCCTCCTTGGGTTCAACTGCTAGAGTGGCTCACAGAATTCACAGAAACATTTTACTTGCTCGATCACCCGTTTATTATAAAAGGATATAACTCAGGAACAGCCAGATAGAAGAGATGCATAGGGCAAGGTATGTGGGAAGGGGTACGGAGCTTCCATGCCCTCTCCAGGCGCGCCACTCTCCCTGCACCTCCACATGTTCACCAACCTGGAAACTCTCTGAACCCTGTCCATTTGGGTTTTTAATGGAGGCTTTATTACACAGACATGATTGATTTAAGCAATGGCCATTGGTAACTGAATTCAATCTCCAGCCCTTCTCTCCTTAGAGGTAGGGGAATGGAGGGAGTCAAAGTTCCAACCCTCTAATCACATGGACGGCTTTCCTGGCAACCAGCTCATCCTTAGGTTACCTAAGGGCTTTCCAAAAGTCACCTCATTAAATATAAAAGACACCATTATCACTCATAACACAGGAAATTCCAAGGGTTTTAGGAGCTGTGAGCCAAGAACCAAAGACAAAGACCAAATATATATGAGAAATATAAAACAGAGATAATGAGAGTACCTACTTCATTGAATTTTGAGTACCTGCCACTGATAAGACATGTAAAGTCCCAGCAAAGTGCCTGACACGTAGAAAGTAATCAATAAATTATATATTACTATTATCTGTACATCTTTTCTTCCCCACATGACTGTAAGCAACTTAAGAGCAAGAACTCTACCGTTACTGTCTGCTTTGAGCCTGTTTTTCATGTGTAAAATGGGTATCACTATATTACTACTACATAGAATTGCACCAAATAAGATAACTCAACAAATTCTCAGCACAGTGTCCAGCTTAAAATGCTCAATAAACATTAACTGTTATTATCCCATACTTTTGTTTCTTTGTAATGACTAACAGAGAATCTCGCATATGTGCCAAACCTGGGTGGGCTTCCCACTTCTAGTTGGGCGAACCCGGGTTCATTACCTCACCTCAGTTTCCTCATTTCCATAAGGGTGATGACACATATAACACATATTAAATACTTAATACAGTATGTGGCACCCAGCGGATGCTTAATAAATATTAGGCCAGCTCCCCTCCCCGTCTCTTCTACTTTTTCCCCTAAAGTTACATGTTCTGGGCAGGTAGATGGCCGGCAACCTGACAAGTAGGGAAGAAACGGACCTCGGGGCGAGAACTTCCGAAGTTTGCATATGCACCCACCCCTCCGTATTTCAGCCTCTGCTACCTTCTTTTTTTTTTTTTTTTTGCGGTACGCGGGCCTCTCACTGTTGTGGCCTCTCCCGTTGCGGAGCACAGGCTCCGGACGCGCAGGCTCAGCGGCCATGGCTCACGGGCCCAGCCGCTCCGCGGCATGTGGGATCCTCCCGGACCGGAGCACGAACCCGTGTCCCCTGCATCGGCAGGCGGACTCTCAACCACTGCGCCACCAGGGAAGCCCTCTGCTACCTTCTTGAAGGGACTCCGAGTTAAGGGGTCTGCTGCATTACGCTCCTCGGAGCAAATTTTCTCTCCACCCTCTTCCCTCACCTCGAAATCTCGCTGCCCCAGTCTCTCCACACACACCCCACCCCACCCCACCACCCCCGCCAGCCTGCCTGCCTGCCGCCCCCATTTTCTCTCCACCCTTTCCAAACCCCATTTTTCAACCTTCTTCAGACTCCAGCCCCTCTCTCCCCTGAATAGCCAAAGCTATTCGTTCTCGGTCCCCGACTCTATCTCCACATCACATCCAGGTGCTCCCAAACTCCTCCCTTCTCACGCCTCCGGGCCTCTAACCCCTCCCCCAACACCCTCTCTCGCCTCAACGCCCTACCTGCGCTTTCCGCCTCTTCAGCGCCGCCGCGTCCAGCCACACGCCGCAGGCCTCCTCCTCCTCCGGGCCTCTGCGCCTCATGGCCGCTGAGGAGACTAAGACAACGTGATAACGGAGTCGGGGTCCGGCCGCCTCAGGGAACCGCCATAACTGACTCCGCCGACGTTCGAATCTCGCGCCAACGCTGGGAGCGGAGCTACGCCGCGGCCGCCCCCGCTCAGGCACCGCCCCCAGCGTCAGCTCCGCCCCGGCCCAAGCCCCGCCCCTTCCCTAAACCCTGCCAGCCTGACCCCTTAATGTTACCAAGGCCACGTTCTTGCTGGTTTTTTCATTCAGTTGTATTCCAGAACTGTGTTGTGTGAACGCGTTCGCGACACTGCACAAGGAATGCACATTTTCTTTTTGCTGAGTGAGTTGCACTTTCGTACTGATAACTATCGGGGCTCAGGGTTTTCCTTGTCTTATCGCTGAATCCTCACGAAGATCTCAAAAGGAAGAGGAGAGGAGGCTCTGGTCCGCCAACTGCAAAGCTGGGGTCCTCAACGCTACCTTAAATGGATTACTTTTGTAATTCAAAACAAGAAACAAAAAGCTAAGTATAACTATGAAACCTCATGGGAGAGGATTTAGAAAACGTTAAGTAGAATGAAAATTAAAAATTTGCAGTCAAGAATTAGCTTTCAGTATTGCTTTTCTCGCTGTGTGGCCTTGGATTTTAAAGAGGATCAAATAAGGTTTGTGAAAGTACTTTGTAAATTCTGAGAGCCCCTCAGAGATGCAAAAATGCTGGCAACCATAACCACAATCTCCATAGATGTACTATATGTATAACAGGATATTTTAGCAGTGGAGTGATATTTCTTATTCATTCAGGGTTTTTTTGTTTTTCTTACCTGTACTTCCTAATTTTCCTTCACTGTACATATATTACCATACATTGCTTATGTACTGTGGAAAAGGCAATACTGTAAACGTTAACATATAACAATATCATAAAAGTTAACATATAAGATCCTCCTTGATTGAAAAACCAAAAAGTGAAATATCTGTCAAATTATATATTTTTAAACACATTCTTTTAACTTCTAAAACTTATTTAGTAATAAAACTGCCCCACCTTTCCTACCAAAAAAAAAAAAAGTTCACGTATATAGTGAATAAGACCCCAACCCCAACCCCAGGCAAAGATAAGACAGGATCTGTCCCCTCCTCCCTATGCCCACCCCCAGCCTCCCCCTGAAAACCTCCTCCAACACAGTGAACAGATTCAAGGGGGACCAGGGCTCCCTCTCTAGGATAGGAGACAAAAAGCAAAGAGGCAGCTCTTATCACAGTCACTTTATTGCATCCAGGACATCAGAGTCCAGACCACTCCTAACTCCAGCCGCAGTGAACTCCTTCTTCCATACCTCTTGGCCTTTGGACAGGTTTTTCCCTCTACCTGGAATGCCCTTCCTCTTCTCCATCTGTAAACTCCTATTCACCCTTCCCAACCCAAGACCCTGAGGGTCCCAGGCAACACTAATTATTCCCTCCTCAGTGCTTCCCCTGACAGTTCATTCCAATATTAAAGCCTTTACCATCCTGCATTGATCCACGGAGCCCAGTCAGTGGCCTGCCTCCGAGCAGAGGCCCAAGAAATACTGAATGGATAAACACTGAATCATGAACAAGGGAACCAGGAAAGACACTGGGAACAGGATGTGTGGGACATAGAGGCCAGAGCTAGGAGGGTCAGGGCTCACTGTCTGGGACAGTGACTGAAGAGGTATGGGGCACTGGATGGGATCTATTTCTACCTGGCACAATCTTCTATCTTTGGGGGCTCTCTGCAGCACCAAAACTTCAGGCTGGGGTTCAAGAATGGTAAGATCCTGCACACATTTTGGGCCTGTCCTTTCCCTATCCACCAGTGAAATCTGGGTAGAGGACAGTTGCTGATGCTTCCCCTATCTCTCAGCTCAGATCTGACTCTGACCTAAATCCCAACTTCACCCCCTCCCAGATAATCTGGAAGGCCCAGGCCAGTGTCTTGGCCCCAGCTGATCCTCCATCCTCACCCCTAAGTGAGAGGCAATGGGGGGAGGCAAACCAGGGTGGCCCACATCTTTCTTTTTCCCTCTCCCAGGGCAGGGAGCTGGGGCAGGCCCTGAAGTGGACCCCAGCAGCTCCAGCCAATCCTCAAATCCAAGGACTGGCCAGTGCCCCACTTGGCAGCTGAGGCGTGCACAGAGAAGTCACCGCGGGCCAGACACAAGCAATTTTACCAGGCCTTGTTCCCATCTGGAGCCAAGCCCGGACCCTTGGGCCCCCACTATACCTCCCTCCCTAAAATCTGCCACCCCCCTTCACTGGGTCTTCCGATCGATATTGAGTTTGCGCCGTACCAGCTGGCTCAGAAGGAATGCAGTGAGGATGCTGCTGCCTACAGTAAGCAAGAAGAGGCCGGAGAAGTTGTGGGGCCAGCGGGTGTGCAGAGGCTCATAGATGGGCCGCCGGGCCTCGTAGTCCAGCGCCACGGCCTCCAGCTGAGCCAGCGTGCACAGCACCAAGAAGACATGGAAGAGCTGGTGGCCCTGCCCAAAGACGTGGCAGCTGCCAGGGAACCAGCGCTCAGGCATGAAGGCAGAGAAGAAAGTGGCAGCCAGCAGAAAGAAGACCACCTGGCATTTGTGATAGAGAAGAGCCGGGTCATCCGTGGCAGGGTTGGGGGACACGAGGATGCGGTGCACCACGGGGCTGATGTCCAGTGCGTAGGCCAGTGCTGAAGGCACCTCCTGGCAAGTGCGGCCCAGCAGGCCGGGCTTCTGGATGTACTTGTTGTAGCAGGAGCCAGCGCAGGAAAGCCAGGCGAGAAAGGCAGCCATGGGCAGGTAAAAGGTCTGCACCTGGGCATGCCAGGCGGGCTCAATAGCGTAGTAGAAGTGTGCCAGGGCACTGCCAAACTGGTACACAGCCACACCCACGTAGTCCAGGAAGAAGAAGCTGTAATGCCAGAACTCGGACTTGGCCTGCAGGAGGTGAGCCAAGGCACTGAGGGAGAGGTAGGTGACGGAGGCGAGGACAATGATGAAGAGGGGCAGGGCGTGCAGGTCTCCCTGGAAGTCCACGGTCCCCACAAAGATGGCCAGCCGCAGCAGCAGCACCAGGGCCGCCAGCAGGTGGGTCCAGACGTTCACCGCCTCGTTGTGCTGCTGGAACAGTGTGCGGAAGTAGAAGCGCCAGGTCCTATGCAGCGGCCGGTAGCCCACATAGATGTATGGCTTCCAGAAGAGGGGCGGCACCTCGGTTCGGTCCACTGTGAACACAGGCTCTGGCTGCACAGACGGCCGAGGCATCTGGTGGACCTGCCGCAAACTGGGCAGGAGGTGGCTGAGCTTCTGGGCCACCATTGTGGCCATGGCTGTGGACGGGGCGAGGAGCTGGGAGAGAGGCCCGAGCAAGGTCAGGGGGCTGGTGTCCTCACCCTCCTGCCCCATGAGCAGCAGCTGGGGGGCTGTGCTCTTCCCCACCCCCTTATCCCTACACTGAGTTTAAGAGGAGGGGAGTTGCCCTAAGGGAGAGCTCAGCTCTGACTCATGATTGTTCTTCTCCTTGATGTATCTCAAGTGCCTAGAACAGTGCCTGGCACATAGTAGGTGTTCAGTAAATGTTTGAGGCATGTGTTAAAGAGGCTCACTATGTCATCCTACTTCTTTCCAGTCCAGGCTCCATACAGCAACCCTCACTGTTTTCTCCTGTGTTCATGTTGCCATCAGTGTTTACCTGACAATGACCTTGCTAACAGACCTGCTGCCTCTACCTTTAACTCCTTCAGAGTGGCCAGGGTCTGCCATTGACCCTCCATCACCCTACATGATCTGGTCCCTACTAACTTTCCTAGCCTTATTACTCAACCACAGTGCACTTCACATCCAGCCACAGCCTCATCAAAACCGTGGGCCTGCTGTTTCACATGTCTATAGCTCTGCACAAGCTGTTCCCTCCATCTGAGCCATTTACCTCATCTTGCCCATCTGGCAAACTCCTATTCATCCCTCAAAACCCATTTCTTCTGTGACACTTTCCCTGGAGGTCCTCCGATGATGACCCCTCTAACTTGAGTGCCTACAATCCTTTGACCATTATAATACTTCTCACGGGCATTAAATTGTTAATGCAAGCTCCTCCAGGGTAGGCAGTTTGTCTTATTTTGTGAACCCCTGGTGCTTAGCAGGTAGCTGGTGCTCAATGTTTGTTGAATGAAAAAAACAACATAATAGCATCCTGATAATACTTCATAGCCCTCAAGGCCCAACTCGAAAAGCCACTTTTTCCCCAAAAGACCCTAGTAACAACTGATCCTATAAAAAAAAACCCTTACCCTCAGCCACACCCTCACTCAAAAGTTCCCCCCTCCAGCCCTTCCACCATTGCTAATTGCAAATAAATCCAATCTAACCCCTCACCTGGCATTCAAGACCCCATGACCTGCTCCCACCCTCATTTCCCACCTAACCCAAATGTCAGACCCTGTGCCAACTTCCTTTCCCTCTACTGAAATCCTTTAAAACCAGTACAAGCTGCCACCTCCCTGTGGGAGATCTATAATGGGTTATACAATTTAGCATTTAAAACACATTCATTCATTTAGCAAACACTTACTGAGCCCCTTCTCTGCCTCATGTCCTGTGCCGGGTCCCAAAGGTGGTGGTGGGCAGGACAGTGGAAAAGAATTGGATCCCTGCCTTCAGGAACTTCATGATATGGTAGAGGTTATAGAGAGGAAAACAAAGCATAGCAAATGCTTACACAGCATGTGCTATGTGTCAGTGTCTTAATCACTTTATGCATATTTGACTCATTTAAGCATCATAGCACCCTATCAGATAGGTATTATCATTATGCCCATTTTTCAGATAAGGAAACTGAGGCACAGAGAAGTTAAGTACCCTGCCTAGGAAGTGGCAGAGGCATGATGTAAACTCAGTTTGCAATCTTTTTTTTTTTCTTGTGATACATGGGCCTCTCACTGTTGTGGCCTCTCCTGTTGCGGAGCACAGGCTCAGGACGCGCAGGCTCAGCGGCCATGGCTCACGGGCCCAGCCGCTCCGCGGCATGTGGGATCTTCCCGGACCGGGGCACGAACCCGTGTCCCCTGCATCGGCAGGCGGACTCTCAACCACTGCGCCACCAGGGACGCCCTCAGTTTGCAATCTTAACCACTTCCTTAAACTGCCCTTTGCAAAACAAGGTGGCAAGTACTATTAATCATTTCATAATTATATACTGCTTTTGCCTGGTACCAATTGCTTAATTCAGGCTTATCATTATTCACTGTTTCATTCATTAAATCAAATATCTGTTGAAAAACTAGCCAGACAACTAGCTAGACAGACAACTCCCCTCCCTCAGATTCTCCCCCAAGAAGCTTATTGGACTCAGCAGCCAGATGTACTCTGTCCATCATTCATCAGATATTTGTTGCAAGTTCCTTTGCACCAGTCATTCTAAGAGGCAAGAAGATCTGCACTCAAGTTCCCCGCCACCAGCAGCACCGTGATCACCCCCAAAGCCACCCAATAATTCACACATGGTCCAAGTAAATGCAATGTGCTTGCTATGCAAAGGCGACATCAAGACAAGCCCCCAGCCCACACTTCTCCACGCCCCAGCCTGATTTGCATCCCTGAGCTCCTCCTGCATTACATTCTGGAGTCAGCTCTGGTCTCTGGCCTTTCCTTGTCTGGTAGGGAGGAAAGAATTAAATGTCATTACAGCACTACTTTCTATTCCCAGACAGCCTGGCAGGTTTAGGAAGCAGACCTTGCTGATAAACTAATTAGTGGGGCCACTTCTGTCCAGAGCACAAGAACTCCCTTGGTCCACTTGCTGGTTGAGGAGCCAGCACTGGATTTCTTCTCCTCCCCAAGAGACAGGACTTTAGCCTCAACAGTCTGGCCTCTACCCTTGTCTTCCCAACTAAGAACTTCAGGGGACCAGAAAAGGCCTCTGAAAGCATCTCGCAGCTCTTTTGTTTTACATTGAGAAAACAAGAGCCCAGAGACAGCAAGGCCTTCTCCAGAGTTGCCCAATCCAGCCACGTTTCCATTCCACCATGAGGGCAAAGACCAGGGAATGATGACATTCGATGGTGCATTAGTTCCTGAGTCCCTGTGATCTGTTAAGTCCAGTCCAATGCTCCACATCCCACTCTTAGAACTTCCCAAGTAATAACAGCATATTAAAGGCTCGGAGAAGGTCTGCACCAAAGAAGCCTGCTTCACTTTGTTGAACCTACATTTGCCAAGCTTACATGACCAAGGATTCCTTTCCCAGTAATGATTATATTATAAAGCTAGCTGAAATGTTGGAAGTGTTTACTATATGCTCACTCTTCATAGCCTTTTTGCAATTAATTCTCATAACTAGCCTGTGAAGTAGGTATTACTATGCCCATTTTGTTGTTGGGTGAAATTCAGAGAGGTTGGGAGCTCCTTAGCCAAGGCCATACAGAGAGAGGGAGAGAGAGGGAGAGAGAGAGATGGAGCCAGGATCTGAACCCAGCTCCCCGACTGCATAGCACAGATACTCTCAGCCACTCCTGCTGCCCTGCTTCTTGTCATACCTAACTGCATCCCAAAGAACTACTTTGGAAAACACTGGTCTAAAGCAGGCAACCAGGTCCTTTCCCATAAATTATTTCCTTAGGCTTCTAGCAACTGACTTGCATCCAGGGACCTCAGACTCACCCAGTTACCAGCTACCCACTCTCTCTGCACCAATGAAGCCCTGGCTCACAGCTACCTCCTCAGGTGGGCAATAGCTCACTTGCAGCCCTTCCCCTCCCCCAGACACAGTGGGCCCTAAGCACAGAACCCAGAGGCTGCATACTGGGATGACAGAGGTCAAGTTGCCCTATTTCCTTTAGACCTTTAGACCAGTGGCCCCATTCCATTTGAATAGCTCTATTTTCAGGGTTAGTTCCCATCTCCTGGCTCCATGGAAAGGGGCACTGGATCCAGGGGAAAGAAGCAGGGGCAGGAGTCTAGCAAGAGCCAGAAGGATGAGGGTGAGTATTCAGAGGACACCCTCAGGGCATCCTTTGAGTAGTCTACCTACCAGGCTGCCAGAATCTGGCTGTTCCAGGCATCCCACCCCAATCCAGTACACCTCCATGGCCCCCCTCCAAGTCTCCCTAATTGCACTGGTTACCTAAGGATTTCTCTTGAACCCAGGGGCTGATGACTTCTGCTGTGGAACAGGGCAAATTTGCCAGATGCCAAGCACTGGCTGGCACTTCCACAGGTGAGGGTCACTAAGGGTGGGGCTTCCAGGGACTGTAGGGGTCTTGTGTGATGTCACCAGAGGGTGTGATGTCACCAGAGGATGGGGCTAAAGACAACCTCCACCCTCTCCCCTCCCCCGATCACCACTCCCACATTGGTCAAGTCCAGGCTAAACTCTGCATCCCTAGCCAGGCCTCAGCTGCAGAAGGAAGCTTGTGGTTAACCTTGGCATGAAACAGTTGGGGAAACCGAGGGCTAGCTGAAATGTTGTGACTTACCCAAGATCACACAGCAAGGCGGGCAAAGCTGGGCTGAGACCAGGTGTCCAGGGCCTGGTTCATGGATGTGAGGCAAACTTGACTGGCTTCTGTCCTCTACTCAGTGGGAATCACAATGAAAGGAAGTTAGGAACCAAGGAGAAAAGAGACACTATAAAGGCTCGTGAAGGAGATGGACTTCAGATTTGGACAAACCAGGTTTGACTCCTCCCTAACTGTGTGACCTAAGACAAGTGTGTCACCTTCTCTGATCCTCAGCTCCCACATAAGAATTATACCTACCTCATAGACTGCTACAAAGATTAAATTTATGAGAACAGTTTTAGCACTGTTTAGGGATTCAATAAATGATTCCTATTATTAGTATTAATTACTAATAGTAGTAGTAATTATTATTATTAAGAGTAGTAGTATTTGAAATATTCCCAGCCTGAGTATTAGTATTCAAAATATTCCCAGCTTGAAAAATTTACTTGGGGTTCTCTAAAAAACTCGGTCCTCTTTTAGCCCGTGATAGCTGGTTCCACTGGGTTTGGAGGCCTTAGAAAGTTAACTGTCTCTTTAAATCTTTACCTTTCTCTGAGGATGCATTTAGGGACCAGGGGAATTTGGTTGGAGTTTAATAATTAAAGTGTAATAAAGCAGAAACTAATAAAAAAATAATAAATAATAATAATAATTAAAGTGTGCTCAACAAAGACCATTCAGAGTAACCTCTCTGGATTCACAGGGCTCTGAAGATTTGCACTTGCCCACTGATCCAAGAGAAGTGGCTGGGAAGTGAAATCCCCAGAGAAAAGGGCCTCAAGTTCAGCAGCCCCAGGAGCCCCATCCTGGAGCAGGAGGGTAGCTGGGATAGACCGTGCTAGCAGGTAATGCAAAAGGACTGTGGCCTGGTTGGGGCATGTCTTGCAGGTTTGGGCAGCTCCTGGGTTGGCTGAACTTCAGAACTGGGATCTCCAGGGCCCAGGTGGGAATTCTTCTGTCAATCTGAGCAGCACCTTCCTCTTCTCCTCTCCTACCTCCCCAGCCCTCCCAATTCACATTCCCCTTTTCTAAACTCAAGGTCAACCTCCTCACCTCCTTCCTCAACCAAGGCTTGCCACCCCTAGTTCCTCCTGGTCTCTCCCTGATACCTCTGGGAGCGAAACAGCAGACCAAGTTGTGGGGATGGGGTAGTGAATAGGCTTTGGAGTGGGAGAGCCCTGGGTTATACCCATCCCACAGATTTTACTCAGTGCTTACTATATGCCAGGCACAAGGCTGGGGCACATGGTGAACGAGGCAGACAGGCTCCCTGCCCTGACAGGGCTCACCCACACAAATGAAATGCCCTTGGGCCCAGGAAAATCCAGCCCAGCAAGAAGCCACCCTGATGGTAACCATGGAGAACTGGAGAGAGCTGCTCCCCCCAGGGAGGGCACCTACCACTCACCTCGGGCAGATATTTCAAGAGAACCCAGGTCCCCATTTTTCTGTGAGGGTGGGATTTCAGGTCTGGAACTTACCAGCTGTGTGACTTTGCTAAAGTTCCTTTACCTCTCTGGGCCTGTTTCTTCATTTGAAATCGGAGGATAATAATAGCTACCTCAAGCAAAACAAAGTCACAGATGCTAGCTAGGTGTTGGCTCTGGCACAGCATGGGCTCCACTATCTTTGTTGGATTCTAGTCCTGACTCAGCCACTCAATCCCAGTGTGACCCTGGACAAGTCCCTTCCGCTCTTGGCCCTGTTTCTCCAAATGTCAAAGGCCATTGTAAATTCACCAATGATTTCAAAGGGCCCTTCAGTCCCTGAGACATTCCAGCAATATTTGTTTTAGGCTTACTGTGTGTCAAGATCTGAAGCTTCCCACAGTGAACAAAGCAGTTAAAACACCGCCCTCATAGAACTAATAGTCCAGCTAATTAACAGCTAAGGGTAACCCCTAAGGGTATTAATACCCTGCTCATTTGAAGCTTAATAACCTAACTAAATAGCACCTAACTCTTTTAAGTATCATATGATTATAATTCTACTTCCTCTTTTGCCTCCTTCCTGGCATGCAAAGTATTCATTGTTGCTTCTCTGGGCCCTGATGTTTCAGCAACTCCCTTAAAGACAACTTTATCTTGCCATGAAAGGCAAAGTTTAGCCTCATTAGATAAAAATAACAGAAAAGCCAGACCAGTGTTAACAATGGGGCGGTCAGAGGTAAACCCTTTTGAGGGGTCCTGACAAGGATGACACAATAGGGCAGAGCCTGAAATATTATTAATAAGACTAGAGGGCTTCCCTGGTGGCGCAGTGGTTGAGAGTCCGCCTGCCGATGCAGGGGACACGGGTTCGTGCCCCGGTCCGGGAAGATCCCACATGCCGCGGAGTGGCTGGGCCCGTGAGCCATGGCCGCTGAGCCTGCGCGTCCGGAGCCTGTGCTCCGCAGCAGGAGAGGCCACAACAGTGAGAGGCACGGGTACCGCAAAAAAAAAAAAAAAGACTAGGCACTAACATTAATAATTTACAGTGGCTTGCTGCTTACAAAGAACTTTTACACGCATTTCACCTCTCCCTCTGAGCAACTCTTGGAACCTGTGGCTAAGCTGTTGTCACAGCCCCAGACTGAGGCAGGATGGCAGAGCACATCTTACTCCGAAACCAGTGCTCTTGCCCTTCACCTGCTGTGGTCAACTCCCAGGCACCCAGTGGGTGGCCACGGATTGTACAAGCAAAATTTTCATCCCTGGCTGGCTTCTTGATATCTCAGCAACTGGGTCACCTCCCTCAATGCAAACCAATTCCCCAGTTCTGCCCAACGTGTTTAAAGAAAAAGTTCCTCCATGTCTTCCAAAACCGAACAGAAAACGCTTTTGTTTTTGTAACTGCACTTTGGGCTTCCATTTGTACTGAAAAGTGTGATCAGCATGAAATAAATCACTCTTAAAGGAATTCCTAGGATCTCAGACTCAGAACTGCTCTGAGGAATAGGAAGCACCTGGTGGAGGAAAGCAGGCCCAGAGAGGGTGGGTGAGCTAGCTACAGTTTCCAGCCCAGGGGGACAGAAAAGGGACCTGGGTTTTACCACTGACAAGTTTCACCACTGATCTCTTGGCAGGGAAACTGAGGCTGGGGAAAAGCAGCCTCTACTAAGGGGCTCAGCGGTGGCACAAACCACATGCTGGGAGGCTGAGTCCGTCTCTAATGGGATATCCACCTAGGAGCACCCAGCCAGGCCCTGAGAATACATCTAACTCTTAAACTCCCCAGCCTTGGCCTGACCTGACCTCTCACTCCCGCCAGGCTTGGGGCGGAGTGGAGGGGGGGGGGCGGTGGCATGCCCCAGGGAAACCTCTAGAGGTCCTCAAAGCCTATAGTCTTGAGGCAAGTGCTTCCCTCACTGAGTGGGAGGAAACCTCATGCTCTCCCGACCCCAAAGGAGACTTCCCCCTCCCACGGGACCTAAGCTGCTTTGGAGCAAGAGCCCCTCTGAGCCCCAGCAGCGCTCTTTCCACGGTTTCCGGTTTCCCAACTGGGAGGCCCTCACATCACCCAGTTCCAGGTACTCACGCCCCTTTTTTGCCCCCGGAATCTCACTAGATTCCTCCTTCAGTGGAAGGAGCGTGCTCCGTGCCTATTCTCTTCCTAGACACCACGGCACTCCCAGGCCAGCTCGCGCCTCTGCTCGCTCCCTCACAGATGCGCTTCCCTCCGGCTCTGATGGCCCCTCTCCCCCAGTCTCCTCCCACTCCTCCCTGAGACTCTCCGCCTCCAGCTCCGCTCCTTCCTGCTCCAGTCCCTCCTCAGTGGCGCCCCACTCCAGCTGATCCCCGCTGTCAGCCTCCCACTCCCTCCCCACGTGCCCCCAACTCACCTAGCTCCGAGTTTCGGCTGCACACAGCTCCCCGCTCTCCGCCCCGCGGGAAGCGCCCCCTCTGCCCGCCGCCCGCCCCCCGCCCCTCCCACTCTTCCCCCAGCCGTACCTGCGACCGAACCGAGTTGCAAAAGGAGGCCCAACTGCAATCCGGCGGCCCTCGGCGGCCCTCTGCATCCCGGCGGCAAGCGGGCAGATAAAGGGGCGGCCAGGCGGAGGCTCCGCCCCGAGCCGGGGGAGGGCGGGGCGGCGGCGGACAGCAGCGGGCCTTCGCTCGGGGCTTCGGGCCCAGGACTAGGCCGCCGCCCGCCCACCGCGCCCGCCTGGCCGGGCGCCAGCAGCCTCTACCCAATGGCGTCCACGTGTTGCACGCGGAGCCGAGAGTGGTCACCCACACCGGTGACGACAGTCTTGGGAGTTCCTGTGGTTTTTGTGCTGATGGGAACTCCGAGGCCCAAAGAGCAGAAGTCTTTGCTCAGCAGGCACTCCAGCTGAGCGGTTTCCACTTCCGGCGCCTTGAGCCACAAGCTTCGCAGTCTGGAACTGGCTGACCTGAGAGGGAGAGGGCAAGTTGTAGCAGGAGCACCCGAGTTTCCCAGCGAGAGCGTGCGGCCCAACCCTGAAGGCACTTAAACCCACACAGCCCACCTCTCTAGGATGCTTCTGGTCGGGACACACCTGACCTTCCCCATCTTCATCTCTCTGGGGAGCTCCACCCCACCTCTGCTCCCCTAACTTATTTAAGTTCCCACCGAAAGCCCTTTCTTCGGGGAGCTTCGCCTGATATGCCCAACCCAAGGCACATAGTTAGGACTTCTGTTGAAACACCTTTCTACTCCTAGTGTAACATCTCCCTACAGGAGTGGGAGCACCTGAAGGGTGAGGAATCCCTGCACATAGTAGGCCCTCAGTAAATATTGGACCAACAATGGTAGGGGTTGGTTGTCAGCTCCTCAGGTGTGCAAAGACCTGGACCAGGCAGAGTGGGGAGACACCCCAACCCTTCTTGGAAGCATCAGCCTGATGGATGGACCGCTGAGAGAAGACAGTCTAGGAGGGACACCCCTTTGCCCTCAGGGAGCTCTGAGCCCATTCAGAGAGACAGCTGTGGGGCACAGGCCTGATGACAGGATCCAAGTCCTGGTGGTGTTACCCCAACTCACCATGTGACTTTGGGCAAGGCTCCTCCTTGTTCTCTCTGGGCCTCAGTTTTGGGGGGGGTTTCCTTTTTATTTTTATTTTATTTTTTATTTTTAAATTTAATTTTATTTATTTTTTTATACAGCACGTTCTTATTAGCTATCTATTTTATACATATTAGTGTATATATGTCAATCCCAATCTCCCAATTCATCACACCACCACCCCCGCCAGTTTCCCCCCTTGGTGTCAGTACGTTTGTTCTCTACACCTGTGTCTCTATTTCTGCCCTGCAAACCGGTTCATCTGTACCATTTTTCTAGGTTCCACATATATGCGTTAATATACGATATTTGTTTTTCTCTTTCTGACTTACTTCACTCTGTATGACAGTCTCAAGATCCATCCACGTCTCTACAAATGACCCAATTCCGTTCCTTTTTATGGCTGAGTAATATTCCATTGTATATATGTACCACATCTTCTGTATCCATTCGTCTGTCGATGGGCATTTAGGGTGCTTCCATGATCTGGATATTGTAAATAGTGCTGCAATGAACACTGGGGTCCATGAGTCTTTTTGAATTATGGTTTTTCTGGGTATATGCCCAGTAGTGGGATTGCTGGGTCATATGGTAATTCTATTTTTAGTTTTTTAAGGAACCTCCATACTGTTCTCCATAGTGGCTGTATCAATTTACATTGCCACCAACAGTGCAGGAGGGTTCCCTTTTCTCCACACCCTCTCCAGCATTTGTTGTTTGTAGATTTTCTGATGATGCCCATTCTAACTGGTGTGAGGTAATACCTCATTGTAGTTTTGATTTGCATTTCCCTAATAATTAGTGATGTTGAGCACCTTTTCATGTGTTTCTTGGCTATCTGTAAGTCTTCTTTGGAGAAATGTCTATTTAGGTCTTCTGCCCATTTTTGGATTGAATTGTTTTTTTAATATTGAGCTGCATGAGCTGTTTATATATTTTGGAGATTAATCCTTTTCTGTTGATTCATTTGCAAATGTTTTCTCCCATTCTGAGGGTTGTCTTTTCGTCTTGTTTGTAGTTTCCTTTGCTTTGCAAAAGCTTTTAAGTTTCGTTAGGTCCCATTTGTTTATTTTTGTTTTTATTTCCATTACTCTAGGAGGTGGATCAAAAAAGATCTTGCTGTGATTTATGTCAAAGAGTGTTCTTCCTATGTTTTCCTCTAAGAGTTTTATAGTGTCCAGTCTTACATTTAGGTCTCTAATCCATTTTGAGTTTATTTTTGTGTATGGTGTTAGGGAGTGTTCTTTTACATGTACCTGTCCAGTTTTCCCAGCACCACTTATTGAAGAGACTGTCTTTTCTCCATTGTATATCTTTGCCTCCCTTGTCATAGATTAGTTGACCATAGGTGCATGAGTTTATCTCTGAGCTTTCTATCCTGTTCCATTGATCTATATTTCTGTTTTGCGCCAGTACCATATTGTCTTGATTACTGTAGCTTTGTAGTATAGTCTGAAGTCAGGGAGTCCGATTCCTCCAGCTCCATTTTTTCCCTCAAGACTGCTTTGGCTATTCGGAGTCTTTTGTGTTTCCATACAAATTTTAAGATATTTTGTTCTAGTTCTGTAAAAAATGCCACTGGTAGTTTGATAGGGATTGCACTGAATCTGTAGATTGCTTTGGGTAGTGTAGTCATTTTCACAATATTGATTCTTCCAATCCAAGAACATGGTATATCTCTCCATCTGTTTGTATCATCTTTGATTTCTTTCATCAGTGTCTTATAGTTTTCTGCATACAGATCTTTTGTGTCCTTAGGTAGGTTTATTCCTAGGTATTTTATTCTTTTTGTTGCAGTGGTGAATGGGATTGTTTCCTTAATTTCTCTTTCTGATCTTTTGTTGTTAGTGTATAGGAATGCAAGAGATTTCTGTGCATTAATTTTGCATCCTGCAACTTTACCAAATTCATTGATTAGCTCTAGCAATTTTCTGGTGGCATCTTTAGGTTTCACTATGTATAGTATCATGTCATCTGCAAACAGGGACAGTTTTACTTCTTGTTTTCCAATTTGTATTCCTTTTATTTCTTTTTCTTCTCTGATTGCCGTGGCTAGGACTTCCAAAACTATGTAGAATAATAGTGGTGAGAGTGGACATCCTAGTCTTGTTCCCGATCTTAGAGGAAATGGTTTCAGGTTTTTCAACATTGAGAAGGATGTTTGCTGTGGGTTTGTCATATATGGCCTTTATTATGTTAAGGTAGGTTCCCTCTGTGCCCACTTTCTGGAGAGTTTTTATCATAAATGGGTGTTGAATTTTGTCAAAAGCTTTTTCTGCATCTATTGAGGGATCATATGGGTTTTTTTGTTTGTTTGTTTGTTTGTTTTTTGCAGCACGCAGGCCTCTCATTGTTGTGGCCTCTCCCGTTGCAGAGCACAGGCTCCGGACACGCAGGCTCAGTGGCCATGGCTCACAGGCCCAACTGCTCTGCGGCATGTGGGATCCTCCCGGACTGGGGCACAAACCCATGTCCCCTGCATCGGCAGGTGGACTATCAACCACTGTGCCACCAGGGAGGCCCTCTTAGCTTTTGCTTGTCTGTAAATCTTTTGATTTCTCCATTGAATCTGAATGAGATCCTTGCCAGGTAGAGTAATCTTGGTTGTAGGTTCTGCCCTTTCATCACTTTAAATATATTGTGTCACTCCCTTCTGGCTTGTAGAGTTTCTGCTGAGAAATCAGCTGTTAACCTTATGGGAGTTCCCTTGTATATTATTTGTCATTTTTCCCTGTTGCTTTCAATAATTTTTCTTTGTCTTTAATTTTGTCAATTTGATTACTGTGTGTCTTGGCATGTTTCTCCTTGGGTTTATCCTGCCTGGGACTCTCTGCGCTTCCTGGACTTGGGTGGCTATTTCCTTTCCCATGTTAGGGAAGTTTTCGACTATAATCTCTTCAAATATTTTTTCAGGTCCCTTCTCTCTCTCTTCTCCTTCTGGGACCCCTATAATATGAATGTTGGTGCATTTAACGTTGTCCCAGAGGTCTCTTAGGCTGTCTTCATTTCTTTTCATTCTTTTTTCTTTATTCTGTTCCATGGCAGTGAATTCCACCATTCTGTCTTCCAGGTCACTTATCCGTCTTCTGCCTCAGTTATTCTGCTATTGATTTCTTCTAGTGTATTTTTCATTTCAGTTATTGTATTGTTCATCTCTGTTTGTTTGTTCTTTAATTCTTCTAGGTCTTTTTTAAACATTTCTTGCATCTTTTTGTTGTTGTTGTTATTTATTTATTTATTTATTTATTTTGCTGTTTTGGGTCTTCATTTCTGTGCGAGGGCTTTCTCTAGTTGCGGCAAGCGGGGGCCACTCTTCATTGCGGTGCGCGGGTCTCTCACTATCGCAGCCTCTCTTTTTGCGGAGCACAGGCTCCAGACGCACAGGCTCAGTAGTTGTGGCTTACGGACTCAGTTGCTCCACAGCATGTGGGATCCTCCCAGACCAGGGCTCGAACCCATGTCCCCTGCATTGGCAGGCAGATTCTCAACCACTCCGCCACCAGGGAAGCCGTCTTGCATCTTCTTGATCTTTGCCTCTATTCTTTTTCCGAGGTCCTGGATCATCTTCACTATCATTATTCTGAATTCTTTTTCTGGAATGTTGCCTATCTCCACTTCATTTAGTTGTTTTTCTGGGGTTTTATCTTGTTCCTTCATCTGGTACAAAGTCCTCTGCCTTTCCATTTTGTCTATCTTTCTGTGAATGTGGTTTTCCTTCCACAGGTTCCAGAATTGTAGTTCTTCTTGCTTCTGCTGTCTGGGCCTGAGTTTTTTTTACCTGTAAGATGGAGATAATAATACCAACCTGACAGAGGTGTTAGGAGAAGTAAATAAAACAGTGGATATGAAGGTTGTTTGTCAACTGCAATGTACTAGAGGAACATACATTTCTTTACTATATTATAACAAAATGTATATAATCATAATGTAATAGGATGAAACAGGTCTTTACTTCAACATGTTCAGACAAACATACAAGAATTACGTAAATCCCCATTACCCTTATACTTAGGAAAAGTGGCATAGAAAATCCAATCATTCAGAACAGGTAAGCTCTAGGAAATGAAAACAAGTAAGGACAATATGGAGATTATATTCTACGTAATGAAATATATCCTATCATAGTGAATAAAAACTTGAAAGGTGTCTTGGATTCAGCTTCCGTTTTTGAAACACATGCTCTGTCCTAGACTTGTTTTTTTTTTTTTTTTTTTTTTTTTTTTTTTTTTTTGCGGTACGCGGGCCTCTCACTGTTGTGGCCTCTCCTGTTGCGGAGCACAGGCTCCGGACGCGCAGGCTCAGCGGCCATGGCTCACGGGCCTAGCCGCTCCGCGGCATGTGGGATCTTCCCAGACTGGGGCACGAACCCGTGTCCCCTGCATCGGCAGGCGGACTCTCAACCACTGTGCCACCAGGGAAGCCCCTTAGACTTGTTTTTAAAGCTCTAGTTTATTAAGCTCTTGCAGAGCCATGTGCTAAACAGTTGCCATGACTACCTCCTTTGATCCAGATAACCCTATTAACCCTTTACAAATTGGGAAACTGAGGCTCAGCAAGGGGACACAGCACTGCTAAATTATCTCATTTGGGACTTCCCTGGTGGTCCAATGGGTCAGATTCTGCACTCCCAATGCAGGGAGCCTGGGTTCAATCCCTGGTCAGGGAGCTAAATCCCTCATGCATGCCACAACGGAGTCTGCATGCCACAGCTGAGAAGCCCACAAATAAATAAAATAAATATATATTTTTTAAATCGCAAAAAAAAAAATCTCACTCGGCCTCATGCATTCCTGCATGTTGAGTGTGTTGGTCCCCATTTTATGGATAGAAAACCTGAAGCCGAGTGAAGAGAAATGACATATTCCCGGTCATGAAGCTCCCGATGTATCCAGGCTCTGGGAAATGAACCTGGAGGTGTGCTTGGGGGAGAAAAGCCACTTAACCATGAAACTTGGTTGTGGATACTTGAGAGCTGAATGATAAAAATAAAAAAAGTAAGAACAGTGATCCATCATGGAGCACTTGCCATGTGCAAAGTCCATTACATACACTGTATGCCATAATAGGGTTCTGTCATTATCTCTGTTTGTGGATGAGGAAACAGGCTCAGGAGGATCCTACTTGTCCAAGGCCACCCAGCTGTCTAGTGTTAGACCTTAATCAAAGGCCAGTTCTTATCTCCTACACAGTACTGGTATCAAAGAACGAAGCTATGGGGCTAGGACACTTCATTCCCTGCCCTGCTCCGCTCCAACTCCTTCCAGCCCAGGGAGGGTGAGAGCAGGCCCAGGACAGCCAAGGTCGCTTTCCTTCCCTGCCCTCCCACAGCTCAGCCCACCTGGTTGAGGCCCAGTGACTCCACTGTTCCAGGATCCCAGAGCCCTATAAGACTTTGAGTCCAGTCCCTGGAAAGGGGAACCTATCTGGTAAACTGTGCATCATCCATCTGCCCTCCCAGGTGCCAGGCTCGGCCCTTGAAGGAACAGGGAGACTGGATTCCTGGGCAGGCCTAAGGAGCCAAAGGCCTCAGAAGTCAGGCTCTGAGCTGGGAGACCATCAGGAAGGGCTTCAGCAGACTCAAAGTAAGAGAAAGAATGAATGGGGGTGCCTGAGCTGTCTGGAACACAGTCTTGTCTTTTCCCCAAAACAAGTGCTTCCATTCACTGGAGGCAGCAAAGCAGTGAGACACATGAGTGTATTTTGCCTGGGTTCACATCTTAGTTCTACCACTTACCAGCAAGTTATGTAACCTCTCTGGACATCTATCTCCTCCACTCTAAAACAGGTTAATAATACCCATCATATAGGGTTGGTATAAGGAGTAAATGAAATAATACATGTGACATGCTCACAGAGCCTGGCATAGAATGACTGCTTGATAAATGCCAACTATCACTCAATTTCAACTCTTTACTCCCTCCCTTTGCCAATAGGTGAGGAAAATAAAGGCCTGTGGTAAGCCCCCAAATTTTGAGATGGTTTGTTACACAGCATCATTGAAGCAATTCCTGACTCATACACATAGTGAAGCCAGAATTCAAACCCAGGGAATCTGACTCCAGACCACAATCTCAACCATGCCTGGTGCATTGGGAGTGCAATGCAGGAGGGACTGATTTCCTACAGAGATTCACTGTCACTTGGGGTGAGTCTTAGAGGATGAGGAGGAGTTCACCAAGCCATGAGGAGGGGAGAGAACTTTCCAAGCAGAGGGAACAGCATGTGCAAAGGTGCAGAGGTGTGAGTGGTGGGGTAAGTTTAAAGAATCAGGTTCTAGGCCTGAAATATAGGAGACCTGGTGGCATACCGCAAAAACAAAACAAAACAAAACAAAACATTGTGATGTTGTGATTTATTTTAAGAAATATATGTTTGGTCTTTGGCCCTGTTTCTGGCACCGAGCTCCTGAAACCCTTGTAATTTCCTATGTTATAAGAACACTAATAGCATCTCTTGTTGTAATATTTGTCTTTGACCCTGTTCCTGACACAGGGCCCCTAAAACCCTCATAAATTCCTAAGTGATAAGAGCCCTAGGAGCACCTTTTGTTCTGTTAAGGTGACTCTGGGTGGGCCCCTGGATGGCTCCTGGATGGGGGCTTGTAGCCAGAAAAACCAAACAATGATTAGAAGCTTAGAATTTTCAGTTTTCACTCTGTGTATCTCTTCGTCTAGCTGTTCATCTGTATCCTTTATCATATCCTTTAATAAACTGGTAAATGTCAGTAAGTATTTCCCTGAGTTCTGTGATCCACCCTAGCAAATTAATCAGATCCAAGGAGGGGGTCAGAAGCACAGGTGATAACCTGAGTTTGCAACTGGCATCTGAAGTGGGGGAAGGGGTTAGTCTTGTGGGACTGAGCTCTTAAACCTTCGGAATCTCACATTGTCTCTGGGTAGAAAGTGTCAAAATTGAGTTGAATTCTCAGAAGCCCTGCTGGGTCTGAGAATTGTGTGGGAAGTTCCCCCCGCCCCCAGCTCAGACATTGGAATCAGGTC
Source organism: Mesoplodon bidens (assembly GCF_964165515.1). NCBI lineage: Eukaryota > Metazoa > Chordata > Mammalia > Artiodactyla > Ziphiidae > Mesoplodon > Mesoplodon bidens. The sequence continues at coordinate 166,763,033 of NC_138177.1, read as the reverse complement.
CAGGAATCCAAAAAACACATTTAAAAGAGAAACAGTTCACCCCAAATCCCCTCCTCTAACACTCTAGCTGACTTTAATTTCCCTAAGTTTACAGCCCATTTTCAGACATTGTTTTTCACAGTTCTAGAGAAGACAGAATTTAATGTTCTGCCCTTTAGTTTCATTCATCTTTTTCAACAAACATTTATCCATATACTAGTCAGGATGAGCTAGGTTATGCCACAGTAACAACAACAATATCTCAGCAGCGTAAAGCAGGTTGTATTTCTTGTTTACTCTACATGTCCATTGGCAGTGTCTCTACTCCTTATCCTCATTCCAGGGCCAGGCTGATGGAGCAGCCTTGAGGTGCATTCGGCCACCTCTGCAGAGGTTAAAGAATGGTAAGTTGCACACTGGCTCTTAAAGTTTCTGCTCAGGAGTGACATATAGCACATCCTTTCCCATTTCATTGGTTAAAGCAAGTCACAGGGCCACAATTAACTTCAAGGAGTGGGGAAGTGCAACAGGAGAAGAAACAAATATTTGGTGGCCGGCATGAGTGGCTACCACACAGAGTGTCTAGTCTGAGTCTGGCTGTCTGCTCAGTCCCAGGAAAAGGGAGGTGAATTCATTGTTGTCCCTACCCTCTACATTCTCCATGGTCAGAATGATCCTTCTGGGGGAAACACATAACAACCACTTTTAATAATCCCTGAATATCCCATCAGTAGAACAGACAATCATTTGCTCAATCATTTATCAAAAGCCTACTCAGGATATTTTTATTTTCCTTGTTTTCCCTTTTTCTTTCAGCATTAAAATAACATTGCACATGGAAACAACCTAAGTATTTATCAGTGGATGAATAGATAAAGAAAATGTGGCATACACACACACACACACACACACACACACACATATACAATGGAATATTATTTAGCCATAAAAAAGAATGAAATCTTGCCATTTGCGACAACATGGATGGACCTCGAGGGTGTTATGCTAAGTAAAATAAGTCAGACAGAGAAAGACACATACTGTATGACCTCACTTATGTGTAATCTAAGACAACAACAGCAACCAAAAAAACCGAGCTCATTGATACAGAGGACAGATTGGTGGTTGCCAGAGGTGGGGGGTAGGGGATGGATGAAATGGGTGAAGCAGGTCAAAAGGTACAAATGTTCAGGTATAAAATAAATAAGTCAGGGGGATGTAATGTATAGCATGGTGACTATAGTTAATAATAACGTATTGCCTATTTGAAAGTTGCCAAGAGAATAAATCTTAAAAAGTTCTCATCATAAGAAAAAAATTTTGTACCTATGTACGTATGGTGAAAGATGTTGAGTAGACTTATGGTAATCAGTTTGAAATATATGCAAATATTGAATCATTATGTTGTATGCCTGAAACTAATATAATGTTAGATGTCAATTATACCTCAATATAATATATAAATAAATATAAATAAAATAAAATAACATTGCACATAATCACATCAAAAGGAAGTAAACACTGAGGAATAAAAATAGTGCAAGACTTGTACAATGGGACACTTCCGGGTGGGACCACAGCGAGGCGGCGGGGCAGGGGCTGGCACCTCCCGCAGCAACCATGGCGTATACCGGTCTCACCGTGCCTCTCATCGTGATGAGAGTGCTCTGGGGCTTCGTCGGCTTCCTGGTGCCCTGGTTCATCCCTAAGGGTCCCAACCGGGGAGTTATCATCACCATGTTGGTGACCTGTTCCGTTTGCTGCTATCTCTTTCGGCTGATTGCAATTCTGGCCCAACTCAACCCTCTCTTTGGACCGCAGTTGAAAAATGAAACCATCTGGTACCTCAAGCATCATTGGCCTTGAGTAAGAAGACCTGCTCGCCAGTGCTCAGTCACTGAGGTCACGAAGAGAACTCCTCTAGTTGCAAAATCACCTCCATACCCAGACCACCTTCCTTGACTTGCCCACTTTGGCTGTCAGCTGCCTTAAACGTTCCCACCACATTTGAATATCTTATTCTACAATGCAGTATTTTTTCCTGTCACCTTTTTTACACTTTGATGAACGATGTGCCTATTGAATCTAAACTGTTCTGCCTCTATAAAATGTTTATGTACTGTTCGGAGATAGAAAGTGCTGTTCTTCTGAGAAATAACATTACTCTCTCCTGGGAAACTGTGGATTTGAAGATGGCTCCTGCCTGCTCACAACATGAGAATCAGCGAAGTGTTTAAAAACTATTACATGACAGTAAGACTCCAGTGGGGCAGTCAGTAGGAGAACATGTTCAGAGGGAAAATCTGTCCCACCAGAATTATACCAAAGTATATTTTCAGGATGAGTTTCTTATTTCTGCCCTCCTTTGGAATAAATTATTTTTCTGCTCTCTAAAAAAAAAAAAAAAAAAAAAAGAGACTTGTACAATGAAATCTACAAAATATTTCTGAAAGAAATTTTAAAATATATAAATATATGGAGAGACAAACTATGTTCATGTAATGGAAGATTCAGTATTGTTAAGACAGCAGTTCTCCCCAGATTGATCTATATATTCACTTCAATCCCTATCAAACTCACAGCAGACATTTTTTTTTGCAGAAATTGGCAAACTGGTCCTGATCCAGCCTCCAAAGCTGATCCTAAAAGATGAAAATGCATTGGACACAAAATAAGCAAAACAATTCTGAAAAAGAAGAATAAAGTGGAGGATTTATACTTCATGATTCCAAAATAATACTATCAAACCACTTAACCAAAACACTGTGGTACTGGCATAAGAATAGATTTGAAACTATACTATCAAACCACATAAACAAAACACTGTAGCACTGGCATAAGAATAGATATAGAGATCAATGGAATAACATTTAGAGTCCAGAAATAAACCTTTACATTTATGATAAATTAACTAAAAAAAAAGGTAAGTCAGACTGGGAGAAAAATATTCCTAAACATCACATATCTGCTAATGAACTTGTATCTAGGATATACAAAGAACTCTTACAACTAAATAAAAAAGATAAATAATTCAACTTTTAAATGGGCAAAGTATTTGAATAGATATTTCACCATAGAGGATTTATGAATGGCGAATAAGCACATGAGAAGATGCTTAGGATCTTTAGTCACTGTAGGAATGCAAATCCAAACCACAAGGAGTTACCTACGCCTACTGGAATGGCTATAATTTAAAAGAAAGGAAACAACAAGTGTCAGGATGTGAAGAAATTGGAACACTGTTCATACACTGCTGATGGGAATATAAAAATGATACAGCCACTTTGGAAAACAATGTGCAGTTCCTCAAAGAGTTACACATAGCGTTATCTATCATATGACCCAACAATTTCATTCCTAGGAGTCTATCCAAGACAACTGAAAACATATGTCTACACAAAGACTTATGTGGAAATGGGAATTTCCAAAGACAAATGGGAATTCCCTGGCAGTCCAGTGGTTAGGACTTGACACCTTCACTGCTGAGAGAGCGGGTTCAATCCCTGGTTGGGGAACTAAGATCCTGCAAGCTGCATGGCATGGCCAAAAGAAGAAGAAGAAAAAAAAACTTATACAAAAATGTTCAAGGAAGCATTTTCCAAAAGTGGAAACAACGCAAACATCTATCGATGATGAAAAGATAAATAAAATGTAGTATATCCATACAATTGAATACTGCTTGGCCATAAAAAAGAATGAAGTACTGATACACGGTACAACATGGATGAACCTCAGAAACACTGCACTCAGTGAAAGAAGCCAGATGCAAAAAACACATACTGCACAATTTCATTTATATGAAATGTCCAGAAAAGGCAAATCTGTAAGACAGAAAACAGATTAGTGGTTTCCAGGGCTGGGGGTGGGAATAGGCATGAGAGATCTCTTTAGGATGATCGAATGTCCTAAAATTAGATTGTGGTGATGGTTGTACCTCTCTATAAACTCACTAAAAGTCATTGAATTATACCCTTCACAGAGGTAAATTTTATGGTATGTAAATTTTGTCTCAATAAAACTGTTTAAAATAACATTGTAATTAATCTCTAAACAACAAATTAAAAAACTGTTTTATTTCCTCACTATCAGAGGAGATCACTTTTCAGCTTGCTGCCTGGCTTCCTGAGGCTCACCTGAGTTTGTTTCAGACTTTGGGCTTAGGACACACTTAATTTTCCTGCTTAAAACTGCGAGACCTCAGGTGTTTTTACGGACTGGCAAAGTCTGGCAGGGCCATTTAAAAACAGAGGCATCGGGGCTTCCCTGGTGGCGCAGTGGTTGAGAATCTGCCTGCCGATGCAGGGGACGCGGGTTCGTGCCCTGGTCCGGGAGGATCCCACATGCCGCGGAGCAGCTGGGCCCGTGAGCCATGGCCGCTGAGCCTGCGCGTCTGGAGCCTGTGCTCCGCAACGGTAGAGGCCACAACAGTGAGAGGCCCGCGTACTGCAAAAAAATAAATAAATAAATAAATAAATAAAAACAGAGGCATTTCGCAGCTAGAGAAACTGAGGCTCAGAGAAATAAAAGGCCTTGCCAAGGCAGCACAGGAATTTGCAACAGCTCCATCAGTGCCCAGCACAGACTGGCTTCATAATACAAACACAAGGGCAGCCGGTCGCTGATCAAGCTGGACTCGGCCTGGCACCGGCAGTCCCGTGGTTCACTCCTGCCAGCGCCCCTTTAATTTCTCTGAAGACCCTTGTTCCTGCTCAAGATGCTCCTGTACCCTATCCCTCTTGGGTGTACAAGCACAGTCTCATTTTCTGGGTTACAAAAAGTCCAGTCCTGTTTTCCATTAAAATTTCAGGTTCTATTCGGTCTAAAGCTTCCCCTCTCTGACACCTCGGAGGAAGAGATAGAAGTAGGAGAGTTATTCTTTGTCTGGAATGGTTGATGTTGGACTTTGGTGCTTCTGGTCATGGCAGGTACCCACATGCAGATTCTGTCCTCATGGGATGCTTTTGTGGGTTCCCAAGAGAAAGCCCCACCGAGGACTTCATGCTGCATCCCAGGCAGGGTGGTGGCACTCTCCAGCTGACCCCTTATGACCCCCACCCCTCCACTTCTGCCTTCCCCATGCACCTCTCCACTGCAGGTACCTTGCCCTGGGAGGAAGCCCCCTTGGGCAGGATCACAGCCACCTTCCTTCCTAAGGCTCCACTTCTCCCACCCACAGAAACAGTTACAGTTGCCCACCATCTGGGCAAGAGCAGCCTGTTCCCACAGGACCTGGATGGGGAGCTGCTGGGCCCTCTACATGTATTAGGTGTGGTGTGCTCCAAGGACAAAAAACAAGGTAAACTCAAAGGGCCAATATTGCCGGGACATAGACCTACAGGACTCCTATCACTTGGTCACAATGTGACCATTGCAATGTCCCAGAGCCCTCCCAAGCAGCATGCCCTGTCCCTTTCCCATCCATATAAGGAAAGACATTTGCCCTGTTTTTCTCCCGCTCAGCACACTGAAAGTATACATACTCTGCCCAGTCAGCAGATGACTTAACAGGTTCCCTGGCTATAAAAACAGGTAAGCAACCCATGCTCATTATCGACTTTCCCTGGCTACCAGGAAGTCGGCTTTCACTTTAATAAACTCTATCTTCCTTACATTCTGCCTTGTGTCTGGAAATTCTTTTCCAACCCGTGCTTGGACCACGACATTAGGTAGTATATTTGAGCTTTACAGCAAACTATAAGGTAGGCATTTTCACCCCTCGCTCAACCTCCCTTCATAGCTGAGTAAACTAAGACCCAGAAACAGCAAATAGAACCAGCTAGAATTAGAATTCAGGTTTGCCTGACACCAAAGCCATTTTCTTTCTTCCATGTCAAAGATCCTCTTGGCCGGACTGAGGTCATTGCTATCACTAATAGCAAATATTTAATGATCACCTGGTGCTGGTGAGGCAGGTCAGACCACACAGTCTAGTCAGACTGGAAGCCCAGAGTTGGGCAAAGGGCAGGAGCAGGCGGGAGAGAGGTTTGCTCAGCTGAGGTCGGGCTTGAGGCCCAGGCCCGTGCAACAGAAAGTAGATCTGGAAGAAAAAAAATATATATATATATACTGTATCACCAACTAATCTTCAACCTAGGGGCCAAGGGACAGGAGGTGGAGGTGATATTAATCAAGGCCAAAACCGTGGCTTCCAAACTTTGCTGCAATGGAATCACCCAGGGATCTTTAAAAAAATACTGAAGACTGGACCCCACCCCCAGACGTTCTAATCTAATTGATATGGGGAGCAACCAGGGCATCAGGATTTTTAAATGTGCTGCAAAGTTGGTGGCAGGGACAGGGTGTAGAGTGGAGGGGCAGGGAGCACTGGAGGTCTCATAGGAGGAAGTGGCAATGACATAACCTCAAGGCCTGAGGTTCCAGGGTGGAGCAGGGCCCAGGGCACTGGGCTGGCCGGAAGTGGCCTTTGGGAAAGATTAGCTGGAGGACCTTGGGAGGGAAGGGCAGGAGGGAGGGAGGGAAAGAATGGAAGAGAAAAGAAGCAAAAACCCAGGCAGAGCGGTGAGTTTGAGTCCATTGTCTGTCACTAACTTTCTGTGTGACCTGGGACAAATTGCTTCCCTTCTCTGGGCCTCAGTTTCTCCATCTTGAAAAGGAGGGGATTGAACTTGATGATGGCTAAAGGTCCCTCTGGCTCCAGGGTTGGAGGACACCCAAGGCCCCAGCAGGCTGGGCCTAGTGTGAGATAAGCCCAGATGGAGTTCCAGATCTGCAGATCTGTAAAGGATGCTGCACACCAGTCTGGGCTGAGGCAGGTTTAGAGGTTCATGAGATTGGTCCTCCCCTGGCCCCTCCCTGAGCTCCTGGGCCACTCCGTCAGGCTGCCAGACATGGTTCGTGGAAATTTCCTCTCAGCCCCTCTAGCCAAGCTCAGGGAACGTGGCTATTGTTCCAATTTCTAATGGAAGTTTCCACTATCCCTCTGACAGCTGGTGGGAGACACAGTGCCTTGGAGCTGGAGACACAGAGAGGTCACAGCAGCGGTGATGGGGGACAAACACCTGGTTATAGGCCACACAGGCTTTGTCAGTGGCCCAGGCATCTTCCTTCAACAAGTAGTTATGGAGCACCTCACCTACTGTGTGCTGGGCCCTATTACAGGTGCCAGGAACTCAGGACAGGACAGACTCAGGACTGGACAGACACCTGTCTCCTCATGGGGGAAAGAGAATATACATAGATACTGTGACTACAATGAGGCAGGGTAAGGAAAAGCCTGTGATGCTGGGGGCAGGGTCGGGAGGTGACCAAAGAAGGCCTTGCTGTGGATAAGGCGACATTTGTGTGATTATCAGAGGAACAGCAAGTACTATAGTTCCCAGTTATCTGCGGTTTCCCTTACCTCAGTTTCAGTTACCCACCACAACCACAGCCAGAAAATATTAATTGGAAATTTACAAAAGTAAACAATTCTGAGTCACGTGATGAAATCTCGTGTGGTCCAGCTCTGTCCTGCCTAGGCCGAGAATCAACCCTTTGTCCAGTGCATCCCACCCGCTACTCACTCAGTAACCAGCTGGGTTATCAGAACGCCTGTCAGGAGTCGCAGGGTTTGTGTTCAAGCAACCGTTATTTTACTAAGTAACGGCCCCAAAGCACAAGAGCAGTGATGTTGGCAATTCGGATATGCCAAAGAGAAGAGTAAAGTTTTTCTTTAAGTGAAAGGGTGAGAGTTGTGGACTTAACAAGGAAAGAAAAACAATTCTATGCTGAGGTTGACTGAATCGTCTGTCCATGAAATTGTGAAGAAGGTAAAGAAATTCGAGCTAGTTTTGCCGTCACGCTTCAGATTACAAAAGTTACGGCCACTGTGCACAGTGAATGCTTAGTTAAGATGGAAAAGGCATTAAATTTGTACAATAAGAAATTTTGAGAGAGAGCCACAGAGAGACCACATTCACATAACTTATTACAGTATATTGTTATAATTGTTCTATTTTATTATTCTAGTTGTTAATCTCTTACTGTGCCTAACTTATAAATTAAACTTTATCATAGGTATGTATGTATACATAGGATAAAGGAAAAAACATCACATATGTAGATAGGGCTCAGTACTATCTGCAGCTTCAGGCATCCACCCGGGGTTTTGAAGCATATCCCCCACGGATAAGGCGGGACTGCTGTACAAAAGCCCTGAAGCAGGGCCTTGGCTGGCCTGCTGAGGACAGCAGGGGAAGAGAAGAAGGTGATGGGATCAGAGAGTTTCCTGCCAGGCATCAGGACCTCTCTTTGCCAGGCGCGACCTCCAGACCATCAGAAGCTCATGGCCCTTCTAGGGGAAGGAGGAGGAGGACACAGCAGGGCCGTCTCCTGCTCCAGGTCCAGGGTGACGTAGCACTGTGTCCCCCCCAACGTCAAGCACCATTTCCCTCCCAGCTGTGGTAGTGAAGCCATAACCTCTTTCTGTCAGGATCTCTATGAGGTCGTCTCTCAAATCACTGTTGGCCAAGCCCAGATGCTGGTGGGGGGCAGGGCTAGCCCTCACTATTGGGCACCGTGTGGGTGACGCTGCTCCTGAGTCCACAACCATCCTGGTGGCATGAACAGAGGCTCCCGGGAGGGCACCACCTGGGCAGCAGCACATGTGGGGCAGGGGGGACCGGACGTCTCACACCCCACCTGGGTCATCCTCTCTCTTGGTCTTAGAGTTTGGTGAAGCTTTGGTGAAGGGAACAGGGGATTCCTCGGGGCAACATGAAGCCGTGGGACAGGGCATGATGCCGGGTCTTCCTCCTTGTCAGCCCAGGTCAAGGTGGAGGGGGCCCTTCAGGGTCAGGATGCCGTTCTTGCTCTGAGTTCATCACTCACATATCTGTCCTGCCCTATGTTTCCCATGACACTCTGGGGGCGTCATTCCCACTAAAGCCAGCTTTGCACATGCCAGAGTCGTTGAGGGTGAAGGGCTGGATGAGCGTGGCAGTTTCTGCTTCCATGTTGATGTAGCCGAGGTAGCAAAGGCCTTGGGCAGAGCGCTGGGGTAGAGAACTTGACTCCAGAGCGTCATGGGGCTGCCTTCGAGAACACACTGTAGAGGGGCCGGGGCAGCATTTGGGGGGGCTAGTGTGGAGGCTCCCGTAAAGATCCCAGAGAGTGATGGTGCTGGTCCAGTCATGGGAGTCATGGAGGAGGAGGTGAGAGAAGTGGTGTCCAGCATCCAGGTGGCTGCCTGGCTTGTCCTTCCACTGCCAGCTCATTCAACCGGCCCCTCCCTGCACGGAGCCCCATAGTTATCATTCCTTCTTCCATGGGTTCATTCCAGCAACAAGTGTTTATGGGTTGTCCAGACAATCTGACCTGGACCCACCCTGCTCACCACCCATCAGTGGCTCCCCAGTGGCTACCAAATCAAGTCCAAACTCCTTGTCCTAGCTGACAACGCCTTGCGTGGCCTCCCAGCCTCGTGCCTCCCTACTGCCCCTCCATCCACAGTCCAGTCACCTCTGTCACCCCCACGTGTTGCCACCTCACCTCTCTCAGCCCTCCACGTGATGCTCCCTTTGTCTGAAACACCCACCGCTGTTTTTTTTCACCTGCTCAACTCCTGCTTCTCCTCTGGGACTCAGCTCAGGTGTGAACTCCTCCAAGAAGTCCTCCCTGATTGGTTGCCACTATCTCGATCTGACTTGGTTGCCCTTCTCTGTGCTTTTGTTGACTCTTCTGATACCAACACCCAGTACACTGACTCCTATTAATTGCCTGTCCTCCTCCTGGGCTGTGTGTGTTGTTCTGTGACTTGTCTTGCATTCCTAGCACTCACTGCAAAGAAATCCTCTTGAAAAATGGGACGAATGAATGAAGGGTGCCTGGACTAGACAGACGACCAAGAGACACAGTCCCCGCCCAAAGCAAGGAGAAAGGGGAAATCAGGAAATGGTTTGTCAAACAATGACCAAAAGGGGTGTAGGGAAAATGGGTCACAAGTTTGCCCAGGGGGGCAGTGAGTGCAGCGGAGTTTCTGAAGTCAGAAAGTCCTGGGTTCAAATCCCAGCACAGCCGCTTATTAGCTGTGTGACTGGGGTTGATTTCTTTTTTTTTAATTTATTTTTGGCTGCGTTGGGTCTTCGTTGCTGCACGCAGGCTTTCTTGAGTTGCCGCGAGCGGGGGCTACTCTTCGTTTCGGTACATGGGCTTCTCACTGTGGTGGCTTCTCGTTGCACGGGCTTCTCTCTTGCTCTCGGGCTTCAGTAGTTGTGGCGCACGGGCTTAGATGCTCCGCGGCATGTGGGATCTTCCCGGGCCAGGGATAGAACCCATGTGCCCTGCGTTGGCAGGTGGATTCTTAACCACTGCACCACCAGGGAAGTCCCAGGGGGCTGATTTCTTGAAACTCCTGCGAGATGGGGATGATAATAAAACATCTGCCTCATAGAGAATGCAGCCCCGTGTTCGGCTCATAGAAAACACTAGAGAAATATGTTGACCATTTTGATTTACGAACATAGTGGGTGGGTGAGGAAGGCTGTGAGAACAGATGTGCCACACTCTAGCCCCGTCACCTGTCTGTACTTCAAACCTTACTACCTTTGGATCAAATGAGAATGTACAGCCCAGAACTCAGGTCTGGCTTCCAGATTACACCAGAGTGTAAACTCCTTGAGGGCACGTATTTTTGCCTGTTTTATTCACTGCTGAATTCTCAGCACCTAGAAGGGTGTCTGGTACATAATAGGTCCTCAATAAACATTTCTCGAATGAATGACTGAATTCTGGCTCCCCCTCCCCAAATCTCAAACTCAGCATGATTCCATTAGCTATAATTGCATTCAGCAGCATACAATGAAAAGCCACAAAATGGTGGCTTAAAGAAGTAAAAGGAAAAACTTGCTCCCCGTAACAAGAACTTGGGGGCAGGCGGTCCAAGACTGGTATGTCAGCTCATTGGTATAACCAAGGACTCAGGCTCCATCTACCTTCCTGCTCCAGCCAGCTTATCATGTGGCTTTTATCTTCATGGTCACAAGGTGGATGCTGTACCTCTAGTAACATGGCTCCATTCCAGGAAGGAAGGAGGAGGATGGGAAAAGGGCAAAAGCTCAATACTTAAAGAAAAGCCTGTCAGGCTTCTGTTACAAGGAAGGAGAGAGTTGATATGGGGAGGGCAGCCAGCAACGTCTGCCATGATGGCTAAATGGAGTCATTGCTTCTCCCCAGCCTGCAGCCGCCACGTCTGTTCCATCCACAGACTTCGTCATAGGAGTAGATGACCCCTCCACTCAGTTGCCCATGTGAAGAACCCAGGGGTCAGCCCTCACCCCACAGCCCACATCCAGCCCATCAGCATCCTGTTGGCTGCACTGTGACATAGATCCTGAATCCAACCCTGTCTCTCCATCCTGTTGACCCCACCTTGGTCCAAACTACCCTCATCTCTCCCTCCTGCACTCCTGCTCACTTTACATCCATCCTCCTCACAGTGGCCGAAGGATCCTTTACAAACGTAACCCCATCACATCACTCCCTAGAGCCCCTAGAGGCTTCATATCACACAGAATATAATGCAACCCCGCCCGGCCCACAGGCCTGCATGGCTGGGCCCTGACAGCCTCCCTTGCCCCAGACCTCCTTGCTCACCTCATCCAGCTAAGCAGGCCTTGTATGTGTCCCTTCCTCACACCCGCTGGCTCCTGCCTTTGGGTCTTTGCGCTAGCTCTTTCCTCTGGCGGGAACACACTGCCCCCTGCCCAGCTATCTGTGGAGACCCCTCACTCCCTGCCATGGTCACTGCCTATTATTGCACCACATCACCCCTTTCATGTTCTCCATGCACTCCTCATAAGCTTTTCTACTGTCTTTCTCCTCCACCAGGATGTAAGCTCATGAGGGCAGGGACCATGTCTGCCTTGTGCACAGCCGTATCCCCAGGGTCTAAAACTGTGCCAGACATGTAGGAGGATTCAGTATTTATCCAGTGAATAAATGAATGAGTGGAGAGGCTTGTTTGGGGTGTTCCCTTAGGGAAACTTCCAGCTCTTGGACATCTAAAGAGAAAGGAGAGGGAAGAGATTGGGGGTAGGGAACGTGATACCTGAGATATAAGTCAGAAACTGAAACCAACAAGTGACCAACTTTCCACCGACATCCAAACCCTCCTCCCTCACTGCCCAAGTGATCCTGCCAGGCAGAGTGCCTCTGGGGTGGAAGTGAGAGCCCATCTGGGGAAAAAGGAGGGAGGAGGTGAGCACAGGCAGGCACCACATGAGCCTGCTCTATCCCGACCAACATCTGGGGAATAATGTTGAGAGCGCCCCCTGCTGGCTTGGCCACTGACAAGCTGTGGGGTCAGTACTGTAACCTCTCTGAACCTCAGTTTCCTCTCCTGGAATAAGAATAATATTTAATTCACAGGAAAGTTTTAAGGATTCATTAAGACAGAATATGTAAAACACTTATATGGTGTGCGGCAAATAGTAAGTGCTCAAAACACCTTAGCCATAAGGAGGAAAGGGAGACAGGAGAGAGTCAGAAAGTGCAAAGAGGCAACGACAGAGAGAGGCAGGTGGCTAGTAACCCAGGGGCAGCCCAGTCTGACCCGCTGGAAGTTTGACTCTCCCACAAAAGATACAGAAAGGTAAAGCATCCAAACTTTAGCACCCACTCCCCAAAATGGACTTGAGTTCTTCTGGTTCAACAGCCTCATTTTATAAAGGTTCTGAGTCCCAGAAAGAACAAAAATGTCTCTGAGATGCCCAGAGGGCTGGCAGAGGAGCCAAGTGCGGAGGGATGATGGCCAGCTGGGGAGGGAGCCACAAAGACGGGCCGGTGCCCTGGCTTACGTTTCCTGTTCTCCGCAGTCCAGAGGGAGAGGGTCTGCCTTCCTGTCCCCTCGGCCACAGTGACCCCTCAGATCACAGCAGACTGAGAAGAGGATCACTGGGCAGGAAGGGACAGGGAGGGGCAGGGAGGGGCAGGGGACCGACTCATCCTGCCTAGGCCCTGTGCTAGGAGGCACTTCCTTCAACCCAGCACAGACTCAATACTCATCCAGCCTGAGAGGGATTATCCCCATTTCACAGGTGAGGGCACAGATGCCCAACGCCCCTGAAGAGCTAACAGAGTTAGAACTTCAACCTCAGTCTGTGTGACTCCAAAAAGCCCTGCCCCGCTTCTGCCTGGGAATTGAAAGGCCTGGATTTGGGACCAACACTAACTGGCTGTAACCTTGGGCAATCCTTTCTCTCTGGCCTCAAGCTCTTCCTCTAAACAAGGAAGGTAGACACTGGTCACTGAGGGCCCTTCCAGCTGGAGCTGACATTCTTAGAATTCTAAACAAAAGCCTCCCCCGGCTGAGTCAGGAGAAAGGCCTGCCAGATACCCCACAGCCTATCATGCGGCCTTTTTGCCCTGGGAACACAGGGCAGCCCTGCCCAGGGAGAGCCCCTCGTCCTGCCCCAGCCCCGGGCAGCACGATGCCTCCTCCCCTCCCTTCCAGGGTGGTACCCATCCCTCCATGCCTCTAGCCCAGGGAGCCTGGGCCTCAGCACCCCCCACTTTCTGGGGCAAATCTCAGCTCAGCAGTTTGGGGAAATGAAACTAAAACAATGAATCAAGCCCTTCAATCAGGAGCCTATTTCCCCCCAAATCTTCAAGGCTTTGGGGAGCCCACAGGTCAAGATTTCGGTCAGTGCTTCTCAAACTAAAAAAAAAAAAAATGGTTTTTAATCTGCTAAGAACTTAGACTTTTGTAAAATTAAATACACTAGATAGTGGTAATGGTTACACATTACGAATGTTCTTAATGCGACTGCATTGTACACTTAGAAGTGATTAATACAGTACATTTTATGCTATGTATATTTTACAATAAAAAAATTTTTGATGAAATGAAAAAAAACAAGATGCAAAATGCTAGCCTCAACTTTAATAGTCTTCAACAGACCTTGTAAGATTGTTATGAGGGTTTCTAGATGCTTACTTTCCATTTCTGTACTTATCTCATTGCAGACCAGTAATATTTTGTGGACTGACAGCGGCCCCAGGACAGCTCTTTTTTTTTTTTTTTTTTTTTGCGGTACGCGGGCCTCTCACTGTTGTGGCCTCTCCCGTTGCGGAGCACAGGCTCCGGACGCGCAGGCCCAGCGGCCATGGCTCCGGGCCCAGCCGCTCCACAGCATGTGGGATCCTCCCGGACCGGGGCACGAACCTGTGTCCCCTGCATCAGCAGGCGTACTCTCAACCACTGCACCACCAGGGAAGCCCCAGGACTGCTCTTTGACAGTACTGATTCAGGGTGCTGAGAGGTGGACTCTGGCTTTGCAGAGCCTCTCAGGAGACCTTCCAGAAGGAACAAGGTTTCTGCTCCCCAGGCAGATACCTCTGGATACCAAGCCAGTCAACCCCAAGCAGCCCCAGGCCAGGCACACTGATCTGAATTATGCCTGGACCCCTTCTTCCACCCTAGTCTGTCTCCCAGGGTCTTCTTGATGTGCATTATTAATAACGTGTCCCCGTTCGTGGCCCCGATAAGCATAGGGAATTGTGAGGTAGGGGATGGAGTGGGGTGAACTGGGAGAGAGAGAAGTACAGGGTAGAACTGTGATCTTGTTTGTGATCTAACCCCTACAGCAAACTTGGCCCAAGCATCACCTCCTACAGGAAGTCATCCTGGGCCCACAGTGGAACTGAGGAGCCTCCAGCTCCCCCTGCTCACATCTCCCTGTATTCTCATTGAATGGCTGACGTGGAAAATTTGAAAGTGGTGCCTACTCTTCTGGGGTTTGCGGGTCTGGCCAGATTTCAGGCGTTGGCTAGGCGTTCTTGCGCAGGGTATTATCTGCACAACTCTGAGCAACTGCGCTGATGATTGGGGTTCCGGGCCCATCTCCACCAGGCTGTGGGGTACTCCAGAGAGGGGCCCATGTCTGGGATGTTGCATCTGAGTACAGTGGTCTCTGCTTGGCTGAGCAGCAGAAAATACTGTGGGCTTTTGAAAGATCTAGACACCTGGGCTCCAATTTCAGAAAGTCTACCTCCAAAGGTCTGATGAGGGTCCTGAATCTCTGTGTTTTGAAAAAGTGCCATGTGACTCTGATGCCCAGCTGGTGTCTGGCCCATAAGAGGTGCCCTCGAGTGGTTGGTGACTGTGGTCATAGTGGTGCAGCATGTCTGTGGAAGGAGACTCGGGGACCTCCTGGACGGGAGCTGGGGGACGTTGGGAAGGAGTGGCACTTTTATATATCCTTTTGTACTGATTGGACTTTGACCTTAAAAAAATGTGTGGCTGGGCTTCCCTGGTGGCGCAGTGGTTGAGAGTCCGCCTGCCGATGCAGGGGGACGTGGGTTCGTGCCCTGGTCTGGGAGGATTCCACGTGCCGCGGAGCGGCTGGGCCCGTGAGCCATGGCCGCTGAGCCTGCGCGTCCGGAGCCTGTGCCCCGGAACGGAAGAGGCCACAGCAGTGAGAGGCCCGCGTACCGCAAAAAAAAAAAAAAAAAAAAAATGTGTGGCTGCCTGACTGATGAAGTGGCTGTCATCTATGTGAGGAACTGCAAACTCTAGGCCTGTGGGCTGCCGTCCTTAAGGACAGAAGTGGGTGGGTCAGAGGAATGGAGAGCTATAGAGCACACATCCCACCTCAAGGGGGCAGCAGCTGCCCAGAGCTTGCTCGGTGGGACTGTGAGCCCAGGGTGGCCTGATCTTCTGGTTTTTCAAGATAAGCCTGAAATCATGTTTCCAAGTGTAATTAATTGTCAACTAATTCAAAAATTTAAAGCACAGCATGGAGTGAAGACAACATGCCTGCTGACCGACTCTGGCTGCAGGCCACCAGTTGGCGCCTTTGGATCTAGGAGGATGCTGTTTAGGATTGGGCACCTCCAAGGCCAGTCTGCAAAGCCAGGACAGAGCCAGTCGTTGCTTCTAGAAAATCGGATTGACTCCCCACGGGGTCCACACAGGACAAGAACAAAGCAGGTGCCGAGAGGAGTCACCACCCACTCATAATTCAGCACATATTAACCTCCCACCATGTGCCAGGCTCAGCGCTGGAGATCCAGTGATGTAACAGGCACAGCTCCTGCTCTGGGGGACGCTTCCTTTTAACTAGAGAGACACACCTGAAATAAATAATTGCATGATAATGAATTCATGTGTGAAACATGAGGAGCTGCAGCATAGCATGGGGGTTAAAAGTTCGGGTTAGGGCTTCCCTGGTGGCGCAGTGGTTGGGGGTCCGCCTGCCGATGCAGGGGGCGCAGGTTCGTGCCCCGGTCCGAGAGGATCCCGCGTGCCGCGGAGCGGCTGGGCCCGTGAGCCATGGCCGCTGGGCCTGCGTGTCCGGAGCCTGTGCCCCGCAGCGGGGAGGCCGCGGCAGTGAGAGGCCCGCGTACCGCAAAAAAAAAAAAAAAAAAAAAAGTTCGGGTTAGATTCCTGACTCCACACCTAGCCAGTTATGTCACTTTGGGCAAATACCTTAACCTGTCTCAGTTGCCTCGTTTCTTGCCTGTGAAATGGGCATGATAATGTCATAGGGTTGTTCTGGGGATCCATTGAGATAATGCAAATAATTATTAGCCGTTGCCATGAAGTATATAGAGCTGTGAAACCACGTAAGGGGGAGCCTAGGCTTCGCAGAGAATCCCACCAAGGCCCCCCAATCCCAACGATACTGGAGCTTCTCCCCAGAGAGGGGAGTGGGAGGCCACAGGCCTCCAGCCTCCCGTCCAGTGGGGGAATCTCCTCTATAAGGAGCCTGGCCTTATCTTCTTGTTGTTCCCAGCAAGGCCCAGGGACTGCTGCACCCCCAGAGCTCAGCCCTCCTTGTACCCACCATTCTGCTGTAGCGGCCACGGGCATCTGGCCAATCTCCCACCTGTTTCTTCTCCCCTTGGATCAGTTTCACAGCCCACTGGCCCCTAGTAGGATAGGTGCCCAAGGACAGGGAAGGTACTGCTCTTGACAACACTGGGAGAAAGCTGGGCATTTCCCACTATGGGCCAGAGCCCCTCCACTGAGGTTGCTGCATTTCAGAGCTTATCAAACCCTGCAACTAAGTTTTACAAATCTGAGTGCCTGTGTAAAACAAGTCAGAAAACCTTCCTGGTGCCGCTGACGTGCAAAACACCAGCTTCCACTGGCAGGGGGACACTGTGGACCTTCTATTTGACCTGGTCAAAGAGGGGGGAGGCAGACGGCAAGAGGCTTAAGTGCCAGCAATGTTTCTGGGGCCTCGAAGTTCAGCTCAGTGGAGGGATCCTCAATGGCCAAGATATGGCTGGTCCCCGATCTAACCAGGTAGAGGAGATCTGCAACTAGTCTTGAATGTGGAAGGGAATTCCCAGGGCACCTAGTCCAGCCTCCCATCCAAAGGGGGAATCTCCTCTGTAAGGAGCCTGGCCTTATCTTCTTGTTGTCCCCAAACAAATCACTTTCAACAGTGATTCAGAAGCCAAACTAACAGTAAGGTGGCCAAACCATTACCTGGGTGGACAGAGTTATATGGGGTGGCCCCCTCCAGCTCAGACACTCATCACTTCATCCCCGTGCTGCTGAGACAGGCTCCTGCTGTGGTCTCCATTGCCTTCTCTCCAATTCATCCTGCCCCTGCCTCCATTTTCTCTCCCTCAGAATGGCTCTGTTCACTGAACACTACCATTCCTGTGTTCTAAAGCCCCACTGCTTAGGATAAAGGGAATGAGAGCCTGCCACGAGCCAGTAATCATGGCAGGCTCTCAAAAAGTGCGTGCTCATCAGTGCATGCTTGGGTCAACATCTGACTTCTCAAAGGACTGGCTCAAGTCTTCCCTCCTCTGTTAAGCTTTCCAGACCACCGACGCCTGTGGTTACACTCTCCACCAAACCACCAAAACACACTTGGCCAAGGACAAGCATGTGGTCGAGACCGTATTCTCAGCAAAGTGTTCCACAGCCCTCCTGCCCGCTTCACGCATAAGCACAAGGTGCGCTGGGACCCCATCTCATCTTTTCATCGCTAGCACATAGCTCAGTGTGGGGCACACTCTAGCAGCTTGTTAAAGGTGGATTTAAGGGCTTTCTTCATCCCTCAAACCTCTCTTCTGCTGAGGCCGCTCAATCACCATGTCCAAGCACAAAAGCCTCAGGAAGAAGGGACGCACCTCACTTTCCACTCAAGTCAAAGGAAACAGAGTGTGCTCCATGATGACAGCCCCCAGACTGCAGTCAAACCACTCTGGCCTTACAAGCCCAACCTACGACAGAAGTCCTGCCAGGAGAGGCTGGCCCTACTCACTCTAAGGACAGGACAGAGTCCCTGGGCCCAGGAAAGCACAGACAGATGCTCCCCAGAAGCTCCTGGACACCCACTCCTCTTTCTCTCCAAATTATAGGCAAAGACTTGAGTGGAAATTACTTAACCTAGTTCAACCCTTTCATTTTATCCTGGAGAAAACTGAGGCCCAGGACTAGTACCTCTCCAAAGGTCAGAGGTAAAATAGAAAAGCCAGGGCTTCTGATTTTGTGGGTAAGATGCATCCTCTTCAGTTCCCTGTTGACAATTGTCACAAGGTGGGAGCTCAGGACCACTTTTTTTTTTTTTTTTTTTTCTTTTTGTGGTATGCGGGCCTCTCACTGTTGTGGCCTCTCCCGTTGCGGAGCACAGGCTCCGGACGCGCAGGCCCAGAGGCCATGGCTCACCGGCCCAGCCGCTCCGCGGCATATGGGATCCTCCCAGACCGGGGCACGAACCCGTATCCCCTGCATCGGCAGGCGGACTCTCAACCACTGCGCCACCAGGGAGGCCCTCAGGACCACTTTTTGATACTAAGTCAGGGCCACTGTGGGGTTGGCTGTAACTAACTGGGGGATCTCTCAAGCCCATCTTGACCCTCTTCTTGCTTTTTCCAGATCTCTGTTCCCTAGCCTACATGTCCCATATAAACAAAAACTTACTGGCTAACTGTAGGACATCTAGTATCATTACTCCAAATTTCTATCTTCACGCCATCTTTATATCCCAACTACTCAGAACTGGTGCTTTAAAGACTCCCAGAGGCACCATCTCACCCATGTAAACCTCTAATACCTACTATATGCACACAAGCCTCACCTTTGCCTACGTGTTCAGGTATTGCCATCATTAACTGAACTACACTCGATCCTTTTCCTGTTTGCCCTACATGGTCATGACTCTTTAAATTCAGCCTTCTTTCAGAACCCCTACAATTGATCACCTAGTAAATTTATAAGTCAATTCAAGGCATACAAAAGCTTCATAGTCATTTCTACCTCAAGAGTATACACTTAGCTCACTCACTAGCCTCTGGTTAAAAAGTTATTTATATATAGTGCTAAATACATACTACAGTTCTAAGTGTGCTCTCTACACACACACACACACACACACACACACACTCACTTAATCCTAACAACATAGAAGAAAGGTTGGTAGGCTATTATTATAAGTTTGGTAAAACCCAAATCAAGAGCTGCAGAGGCCTAAGCATGGCAATATGCAGACCCCACTGCAGTATTAGCAGTCATCCTGGAAACTTTCAAGGAGCGTGGCTTCCAAGAGCTTTTCCACAGATGTCTGAGAAGCAAATAATCATACGTAATTAAGGCTATTTCCCAAATAGCCTAGGAAAGCTGCCAAAGGCTTTCCCGGAATTGAGAGGCAATCCTTGACAACTGTGAATACTGTAGCCTCTGGATACAAGATGAAGCAACTGCCAACCTTCACCACCCAAGTCAATGCTGCTCCAGAAAATAAGGTTCCCTTTATCAGTTCATAAGGGTTGTTATAGTGGTACACAAGGTTTTACTACTCTTTTGATTCTTGAGAAATGGCTCCTATGGCAGGAAAGCATTAGGATTCACGCCACCCCCAGCTGTAACATAAAGCAAATAAACCATCAAATATATCTAACTAGGATCTTAAGATTTCTCTAAACTGTTCTCTAGAAACACCATTTGCCTTTTTAATGGGGGCACAGAAACAAAAAATGCTTGTTTGCCAATAAACATCTGAAACACTATCATAACAGCTGATCGGAGCCGAGGCATCACAACAAAGTGACGATTGTGGAAGAAGACAATGCACACAACTCTGGAGCGAGAAACTCCAGGGCAGAGAACTCAGTGATGTGTGTACTGGGTATTTCCGCCAGCCTAAAGGCCCCATCTGGAACAAATATAAACTAGGAGGGTCTCTATCACTGGACAATTTATTACCTGGACAGAAAGAAGTCACTGCCACCAACAGCACTGTGCAGTTTTATTAACCATTCAAGTACAGTAGCATCTGTTAAGATCGGGACAGAATTGGGATTTAAAAGTGAACAGATATTCAGCATCTAACAGTTTGAAAGAAGCCACTACATACTCTTTTCACAAACATGTTTTCACAGAGCCAATACAGTACTAGCCATTAACCCAGCACACCAAGTGTACTGAAGTAGAAAAGATGCAACAAGAAAAATAGCTACATTAGAAAGACTTCAACACTTTAGAAAAAGAGTAAAACACTTTTAGTTTCTCCCCTTTAGCCCCTAAAACAACATCATACAGTCTGGATCTACCTATACAGTCCTACATCAGCTTCTAGAATATTTGTCAGGAGGGCAAAAATAAAATGACACTGGCCAGTACAGTCTTTGGATATTTAGGAAGGGGAGGGGGAGAAAGTCAGTTCTCAGAACAAATTAGTCAGCTTCAGTCTCATCAGCAGGATCTTTGGATTCTTTGTTCTTCCGCACTTCTTCAATGTGCTTGTCCTGTAAAGAAACAGTATATGTCATCAGTCAAGTAAAAAAAGCCTGCCAGGTCACACCCCCAAGAGGCCCAAATCAGCATCAGTACGTATGTTATATAACATACATAACCCCATATAGTATAATAATATACTATTATTATATAATTATATATTATGGGAATCACATAATTAGAGTTCTAAGACATCATCTTTGAACTTCCTGGGTCACTCATGGAACCTAATGATTCAGCCTTCTACTGCTCTTCCGAAGAATGTGCAATTATGCTGGAAATTGGTGAATATTCCTCCTTATTTAAAATAAGATGCCTCTGATTTAACATGTTAACCCCAAAATTGATGACAAAGACACCAAGCACATGTGATCAAGGCAGAGAGTTCAAGCCACTTCATTGGTGTATCAAACCTCAAGCTCTGGGCTTCCCTGGTGGCGCAGTGGTTGAGAGTCCGCCTGCCGATGCAGGGGACGTGGGTTCGTGCCCCGGTCAGGGAAGATCCCACATGCCGCGCAGCGGCTGGGCCCGTGAGCCATGGCCGCTGGGCCTGCGCGTCCGGAGCCTGTGCCCCGCAACGGGGGAGGCCACAACAGTGAGAGGCCCGCGTAACGCAAAAAAAACACAAAAAAACAAACAAAAAAAAACCTCAAGCTCTTAAGCCCCTCAAAGCCAGGAAGATACACCAACCTTCTCTCGCAAACGCTCCAGTTTGGCAGCCATTTGCGCCTCTCGGTTCTCTTTGTTGGCTTCCATTTTGTGGGTCAGCTTCTCTTCTGCCATTTTACTGAAGTTGTTGTTCTCCTCTATCGCTTTTTGAAGCACTTCCTTCTCATGCTCTCGTTTCTCAGCAAGCTGCTTCAAGACCTCAGCTTCATGGGACTGGAAAAAAATTCAACAGGCTAGGCTCTCTGAAATGTTATTTAGCATAGTTAACAATCACAAAAGAAATATTAATTGAGGATTAAAGATAGAAAATTAGATCTCTTTAAATAATACTGAAGTCAGGACCTGAATTATCCATATCAAAATACTGTGAAAATGATATTCTTTTTCTAGTGTTTGTATTTACTTTGGAAGACTGCCCATATTTGTTCAGAGATTCTTGCCCAATTATTCCTTAAGGAAATATTAGTAAGATTTACTGCTTAATGGTATCAAGATGACTGGAGTGACATGCACTTAGGAATGGCACTTTATTGTAAAGAATTCTGGTTTTTTAACTTCAAAGGCTACCTAAAGAAAATTAGGTCATTATGAAAAATGTAATCATATTGATAAAAAGAAAATACATGGCAATGATAGAAAATTTAAGACTAAGCCTCCAGATTACTATTTAAGTCCGAGGATTTGTTTCAAGGAAAGGCTTATTAGCTTTTTTCTGTGGAAGCTGCATTAAATTCCAGACCACTGGAGCTCTGTTACCACAGTATGCCTCCTTCAACAGACTCAGAATAGCTTATTGCCAAACAGATTCCAATGTGTTTGGAAGCATGAACCTGCAGGAAAACTTCAGAGCATCTGCCACTGGTTCTGTTAATTCTCTTCTTCAAAATCCCAGTCGTGATAAGAGTTTCACTATATTTAGCCAGTTACTATGTAAAGCGCAGACTAATGACTACAGGGCCAGCACTGATTCCTAAAAAAAGTCTCTGTCCAGCCTTTGGCTGCATCTCTTCCATGAACTCAAACTACGTGAACTCCATCAAACTCCATCAACTCAGGCTAAATAGAAGAGCAGGTGGGAGATGAAACACCATTGCGAACACAGCCACTCTTCCTGGGGAAATAATTCCATGTTGACAGTGGGTCAGCACACATGCATAAAACATGTGGCACCAAAAGGTGCACAGCACATGCTACAGCAGCTTAAAAAGGGGCCCAAAGTGTTTGTGTGTGGTTATGTGTACCAGACTTCAAAACACTGTGTTGGTCGTAGGCAGGTTACTACTTCACCTTTTTGTGCCTTCATTTCTCTAATTTTAACATTAAACCCACTTACCCCAAACAAGGTTGTTGGAAAGGGGGACTAAATGAGAATTTATGTAAAATTCTTAATGAAACGTTGAATAGAGGGAAATACACCAAAATGTTAACAGTAGTTATTTCTGCGAAGTAGGATAATGGATACTTTTAATTTCCTACTTATAAACTTCTGCGGTTCTCAATTTTTCTATAACAAGCATATTAATATTTGTTGACTTTTCTGACTAGTTCTTTTTAAAGATAGCTACTTTATAATAGAAGTACTTAGATAATAGCTGCCACACTACCAGTATGCCAGCTGAGCAACACAATCACATAACTAGCAATTTAAAATGTTTTTATTGTACAGCTCTCAAAAAACAAAACAAACAAAAAAACCACACAGACATACACAGAAACCCAAGAAACAAAACAAAACAAAAAAACCCAAAACCTTAAGAGACAAAAAAAGAATCATCCACCAACAAATCTATTTTTCAAAAAGAAAGCATGAGAAGCATAAACTGGTTTCAGGCAGACCTGGGCTTGAATTCTGGCTCCAATACTCATTAGCTATATGACTCAGAAAAATGACAACATTCCTGAGACCATTTTCTAATCTAGTATCTCAGACAACACCTACCCTCTAGGGTCACTGTAGAAAAGGAGAATATAAGTAAAGGAGATGGTACACAATAGGAGCTCAATAAATGATGGCTGGTATTTTGTTCCCACCACTGGCATATGTAATTTTCACAGTTATAATCACCATCTGGCTACAATTCTGTTTTCCTCCTCTTATAAAAATAAAACAGATTTGCCATATTACATTAATAAATATCCTATTTTCTGTGAATTGATGTTTACCTTGCGTCTTTCTTCTGCAGCTTCTAGTTTCTTCTGAATTTCCTCCAGGGAAAGATCCTTCTTCTTTGGAGGGGAAAGGGGGAATTCTGGGACAGATTCTTTTGATCGAGGGCTGAGAATCAGCTCAAAAGCCTGGCCTGAGGCACGCTTCTCCAGTTCCTTCACCTGGATATCTGGATTTGATCATATTTATAATATATTCAGAAAAATGGAGTTTTCCTATTCTAATAAACTGTTCTACCATTTTCTAAAAACCAAATCAATTTAATGAACAGAATTAGGGCTGATGAAGCAGCTGTGTTTACAGGCAAGAAATTATTATCTAAATACCACCTCCCAGAAAAACAAAGCTCAACATTTTTGGATTAATAAATACCATTCTAAGATATCAGTATTTGACAATCATTTCCCTGAACAAAACAAAGACTTATGCAAAACTCCACATTTTGCTTTGCACCAAGCCAAATCATCTAATAATGAAACAATTAATTATGAGCTCTCAGTACATTCAAGTAATAATAATTTTTTCTTCTTTAATTATTCTCTGATTTATAAAATAGATTTTTTTTTGTAAGACCAAAACACAAGTGCCAAATTATAAGCTTAAGAATTGAGCCATCTCCTATTCTAAAATTAGAAGCCCATCACAATTTCGGATTTTCCAAATAGATTACCTACCAGAAGAAGCCATGGTGAACAGAAGACAAGAGACTGGCAGTGTATTCTACACAATCCACTAGCAAGGAAAACCCTGGAAACGATTTTCAAAAGCATGCGATCAATTTCTTTGCATTTCCGTGCCATAGATTCAAAGGGACCTCAAATCACACCCATATAAATCAATGTCAGAAAAATCACTACTGTGGAATTAAATAAGACATCATTAACTAGAAAATTATAAAAATCCATAAAATACTCAAACACTGGAAAATCTGAATTGAAGAGAACGCTGGTTGCAGAAGATGAAGTTAACTGAGCTTGCCTGTTCAAAAAATACTTATATTTTTAAAATTAGACGGAGTTTAAGTCACAAGATTTTTTCCTCCCCCATATTTTCCTCCTGGTGAGAAGATATTCCAGGTTCAACGCCTAGTGAGACCGGAGCCATCTTAACACTGCCTACAACTCATTGTGCAAATGAAATACCCACCCCTGCTTTGTCTGTGTCTGCCATGTGGAAAACAAAACGCCCAAGCTAATATTAACCAATAATGTCGAACTCCCATTGTTCCTGCGGTTTAAGCTCCTTGTCCAACAGCTGGTAACATTAGTTTCATGAACCTCTAGGTTTTAGGTTACAATAATTGCTGCCTTGTGTAGAATTTTTTCATGAAAAATTCTACATCCCTTGATTTTTTTTAAAGGTCATGATTCTTGTAGTCCCCAGACTAGTACCAAAACCGTAGGAATACAGGGTCTCAACACCTGGAACTTAAAATCCGAGTCAGCAACACGGTCTAACCCCGGCGGGGCATTAGACTCAGCACCAGATTCAGGGTGGGCGTGGCCCTGGCCCAAACGAGGAAAAGCGGCAGGCCGCCCCCGGCCAATCAGAGCACGCCCTACACTCCGGTCCCTGGCCCCGCCCCCTTCCTCCCCGCGCCTTTTCGAATCTCCCCGAACTCACAACACCCCGGAGCCCGCGCGCGTGGGAAGGGGCGGGATAGGCGGGGCTAACGGTCCTATCCGGGTAACTCCGCCCTTCCCGGGCTCGCCCCGTGCGGACGCCCCCCGCAACTGCCGCCAAAAACACCTTGCGGCGGCCCCCACCCTCGCCGCAGCTGGGAGGGTGGGGCAGTCCCCGGAAAGAAACCGTGGGGCATCCCACCATCGGCTCGCCACCTCTTTCCTTCACTTCCAATCTGCCGCCACCCAAGCGGTCCGCGCCCCACGCCGCGAGGACTGGAGCGCTCTCATGGGGTGTCAGCCTCTCGGGCGCTGCTCCCTGGGGGCGCCGCCCCGCCCCTTCAGACAATGGGGACCCCAGCGGGGCCGCGCCTGCAGGAGGAAGGTGGGGGCCAAACGAGGGCCTACGCCCCCTATTGTCTCCTCGACGACCTCCCGGGGCTAACGCACCGAGCTCGCCCAGCAGGCCGCGCCCCCTCCCCACCACAGCCGCGCCCCCGGGGAGTGGGGACAAAGCCGAGGCTCCGCCCGAGCCACACACAAAGCGGAGCGATCCCCGCCCGCCAGCCCCTCTGGGGCCCGCGGCCCCGCCCGCCGCCCTCCAGCAAGGGGTCGCTGCCAAGACCCTGCCCCTCCCTCCGGCCGCGTCCCTCTCGCTGCCCCCAACCTGCAACCGCCGCCGCCACCTCCTCCTGGAACCCCTCACCCACCTGCTCGGTCCGAGCCGCCTGGCCACACTCTGAGCACCCACGGACCCGGGCGCGCACAAAAGCGCCAAACAGCGGCACGTGACCTCCCCGCAGGGCTCCGCATTGGCTGAGAGAGGCGGCACGTGCCGGCCCCTCCCCACCCCCCACAGCCCAAGTGGGCCCCGCCCCTGGGGACCCCGGAGCACCTCGGGAAGTGTAGTTCAGGCTGGTGGGACAGAAGGACAATGCGAGGGGTGAGGGCTTCTTGGCGGTGTCTCCAGGTGTGAGCCGGGTGCTAGGACGGTCGTCTGGCCGCGGAAGAGGGTGATGCGGTGACCCTGCCTGGGTCTGAACCAGTTCTCCCATCCTTAGGAAAAGGGCGGGGCAGTGTCCCTTTCTACCTCTCAGAGGTGGCCGCCTGGACTCCGCGTCTGTTGAGCCACTTGCCCCACGTCGCCCCAAGGGCAGCACTCGGACAGCGCATTGCCCCTTCGGTGCCCCACCCTGTACCGCCACCTAAGACGCCCAAGCCCTTGTGACAGGACAATGCCACTCGACGCCCCCATCTGTCACCTGTATTGTGACATCATCATAATCTCTAACCCACTCAGCCCTAACAGGGCACGGGCGTGGCCCTTAACTCACTGTGTGAGTTCTCGCTACCACATTAGGGTCCCTGAGCTGGCGACCAGAGACCTGTGGGGGCAAAGCAAGAGGCTCTGGAATTTGATCTCCTTTGGTCTAACAAAGTCACTCGGCTTAAATGCAGATTCCCATCTGCTCTGCCAAGCCTTTTGCCGGATGATAGGGAAGGAAGTGCAATAGCAGTTCTAGACTACTACACAGACTGCAGTTAAGTGTTGCTTTTGTTCTTGAAGCACGTGCTCCCTGATCAGTGGGGGCGCTTTTAAAGAATCAAAAGAAGCCACAAGGTCACGGTTCCCCCTGCCCTGGATAGATGAGAAGCACAGCAGATACACAAAGGAAATTGGTCTGACCCTGGCTATCTTAGAACGACTAGCCTCATTCTTACCACAGAAAAGCCAGAGGAAAAATAAATAAAATGAACATGGTTCCCGAGCCCCTTCTCCCATTCCCCTGACCAAGGCTCTGTCCTCGGTGGTGGTCATTCCACCAAAGCACCTGCTTTGAGGTCCTGACTAGGCAAAAGGACACCTTCATTTTATTGCTCCGCCTCCCCAAACCAAAAAACAAACATGACCCAGTTTGCTGAAACAGGAGTCCTAATTTAAAGACTCCCCATGTCCAGCTAGTCACTAGGGATATGCTGGAGTTAAATACAATTCAGAGTGCCTGAGACAAGGAAAACTGGATCATACAGGCAGCAGACACACCACACAAAGCAAACAATTAGCAATGCACTGATGCCTGAAATATGCTTGTTGCAGCATTTTCTCCAACAATCGTCCTTGTGTGGGGTCGGCCTCTCCCCCGCCCATGATCTAAGTGGTTTTCCCTTAGCATGTGAGCAGGACCAAGAATAATTCAGATTCTGAGCCCTGAGAGCCTTCTCCCTCTCAGACCGAACTTAGCCACCAAACAGCCAGGTGTTTCCATCTTTCAAAATCTCAGAAATCGTTAGGAAGAGGAGTGGGGATAAGAGCTCGCTGAAAAGTGACAGATTGGCAGGCAACACACATGAGCAAGAAACCCAAGGCCAAGAGGTCTGTTATCCCCTGAACCAGCCTTTATCTTGAAGTCTTTGTACTTGATCTGGAGGTTTGCAGAGGAAGGTCCCACCCATTTGATACACTTTTTTTTAATACAAGAAATTGCCACAAAAATCTCACATTTCTGACTATTAATGTTTTGACAGAAAAAAAAATAAATCTTTCAAAACACTGATTATTTTAAAGCACTTATACCGCTTCCCCCCACCTTTTCTTTCTCCCTGGAGCAGATGTCTATTTCCATGGAAACCACAGCTAGGAATGAAGATGTTAGAACTCATGTAGATTTTTAATCTTTTTTTAACGATGCCACTTGGCTCCTGGGTTTGTTGATAGAAGCCTCGCCCTGCCAGTCTCTATGACAAAGATTTCCTGAGATCCCCACTGCTGCTTGAGGACTTGAGGGGGCTGGAGTAATGTTTCCCCCAGAATGATCCTGTGAATAAAAATGTGTCTGGTGGGATGATCCTATTCTTTAGGATGGGGCTGCTTTTCTAAGAGCTAGACCACAGCTATTTATTGTCAACTCTTTTTTTTTTTTTTGGCCACATCGCATTGCAGGCGGGATCTTAGTTCCCCCACCAGGGATCAAACCCGTGCCCCCTGCCTGCTGTGGAAGCTCGGAGTCTTAACCACAGGACCACCAGGGAAGTCCCAATTGTCAACTCTTATGAGTGTTCATGTATGAGCCTTGGAATAGGAAGGGCTTCAGATGTAAGGAGAGGAAACAGCTTTGCCATTTCACTTTGGAGAGGGGCAGAAGCTCACTTCTTGGAAGCTTCCTAAAACCAGCTTCAAAATCCACTCCCTCCTGAAGTGGCAGCAAGGAGTTAATGTTCACATCTTGGAATTGTCTGTCTTTGCCCATGAGAATTATTTTTGCCTCTGCTCAGATGGTTTGGTCGAATTGCTGTGGAGCTGGCTGGGACTATGGATTAACACAAAGTGAAGTAGAGATATGGCAGCCATCCAGCTTATTTGATCTGTGTAGACAGCTAAAGGAGAGCGCTTCAGGCTTCAAAGTGCAGAAGGGATGTCTACACTGATCAAACAAGCTGGGCTGTTGTCAGATCTGCTCTGTTCTTACAGAGAACCGGCAGCCTTTGTTCATTGTTGGTTTTGAGGCTGCAGGGTTGTCTGCCACAGAGGCGCCTCCAGGTTCCACTGCTGCTTACAGGGCCTGTCCTTGGCCAAAGGGTGTCGTGGGAGAGGTTTTCTCCTTGTCCCCAGCCTCGCTGTTCCCTTTGTCCCCTAATCCTTAGGCATCGTGCTCTAACACTCCTTTTCCTGTTCAAAACCTGTCTGTGAATCTGCTATTTTACTTGTCTGTCTCCCTCACCAGACAACTAAGTCCAAGAGGGCAGGGGTTGTGTCCTTGTCTCGGTATCCTTAGTGACTGCCCAGAACTGAGCCTGGCCCCGGATGGTGGGGCCTGGATGTTTGCAGTTGACTTTAGGCAACAACCACTTCTCTCATCTTCAGCTTCCTCTTCTGGTGCTGGACACCTCCACCAGATAGAGGTGGTAAGGATTAAATGAGGTAATGTATGTGAAAGTGCTTAGCACAATGCCTGGCACATCTCAGTGCTGAGACTTGTTAACCATTATTGCTAGAGAAGTTTCTTGATTACTATAGGTTACTGAATAAATGAATGAATGATGACTAGTAGACTTTCTCCTTTTGGTGGGAATCATTGTCACTGGCTTAACTCTTCCTATGGGGTATTTTTAAAAATTCAATTAATTTAACATTTTGAATAGATCAACACATTCACGTAGTTTAGAAATAAAGTATAGAAAGTCCTCCTCCCTTCTCTATCCCCATCTGCCAAATTCTCTACTTACCCCTCCCCCACCTTAACCATTGTTATCAGTTTCCTATGTATCCTAGGGTTTCTCCATGCGTACATAAGCAAATTTTTAGCTATGTATTCTTATTCCCCACTTCGTAATAAAATGGTAGTCTGCTGTAACTGTTCTGCACTTAGCATTTTTTCAGTTTACAGTACATATCAGTGATCTTTTCCCTGTTCATACATCAAGCATTTCCTGGATCTGGGATCCAATGTATGAATGTTCCATAATCTAGTTAACCAGTGCCCCCTTCCATGGCTCTTAGGTTATTCCCAATTATTTGCTATTTCAAACAATGCTGTAATAAACAAGCTAGTATATATGGCATTTTCCATGTGTGTAAGTATATCTGAAAGTGTGGTATTGCTAGGTCAAAGGGCAAATACATTTGTAATTTGGATAGTTCCAAATTGCCTTTCATAGGAGTTGTACCAATTCAACACCCACCACAAAACAATGGTGTTTTAATTCATTATCTCAGTTCATTAAAAAATGGATGGAAAGGCTTTGTCCCTAGAAATTTCAGGCATTAGGGAAAAGGAGGGGGAGGACTAGAAATCCCAAGAAAGACATGGCTGTCAGTTCTGTCTATATTAATAACTCCTCTCAATACTTGAAAAGCAGCAGCTGATCTCAGAACAGCTCTGGTGCCTGCACTGTATCACTGTCTCAATCAGTCTTGTGGTAGAAGTATCTGCAGGTGTCACCATGAGATTGGAAGATTATTGAAGGCAGGGTCTTCTTCATAGCTGGATCCCACTCCCCTCTCCATGATGCCTGACACAGTGGCTGGCATATATTTTATTTAATCCATTCTAAGATGTATTTTCCCCCACATTTGTGTATCTTTGAAATCAGTGTGCTCATAGTCCATAAGTACCATGTCATAATTGCTGACAGCATATTTTCTTAGTGGCATATAAAATAATGCTATCTTAAAAATAAATGGCATATGTGAGTCAACAAAATATGGTAAAATGCACACATATTAAATGTGTGAGTGGAACGGGGCCTAGATGTCACTGCCCCTGCCATCTTCTCACTCTATGTTCTAACCTTCATCCCTCTTATCTACCTCCATGTCTTCCTCCAACAATTCCTTTTATGGGGATGACTCCCTATTTGCCTTCTTGAGCTTCCATCTCTCCCCTGAACTTTAAAAAACATTTCCAGCTGCCTAAAGGACATCTCCTCATGGCTGCCCCATAAGGTCCTCGAATTCTGTATGACCCACATTGAACTAACATCTTCCCACCAACCATATCTCAATTCCCCATTCTGCTAGAGGCTTTGCTAGACTCTTGCCCTCCAGATTTAAAACTTCAGTCAAACCCAACTCTTCCCTCTTTCTCACCCAAGCTTCCACTTATAGAAACTTAGCATTTTCTAATAGAATGGAGCCTTTAAAATGATTGTAGCTACAAGAACAAAGCTGGAGGACTCACACTTCTTGATTTAGAAACTTGCTACAAAGTTACAGGAGTCAAAACAGTGTGGTACTGGCATAAAGACAGATATATAGACTAATGGAATAGAATAGAGAGCCTAGAAATAAACTCTTGCATATACGGTTGAATGATTTTTGACAAGGGTGCTAAGACCCATGCAATGGGGGAAAGGATAGTCTTTTCAATAAGTAGTGCTGGGACAACTGGATAGCCACATGCAAAGAAATGAAGTTGGACTCTTACCTCACACCATATACAAAAATTAACTCAAAATGAATCAAAGATCTAATTAGAAGACCTAAAACTATAAAACTCTTAGAAGAAAACATAGGGCAAAAGCTTCATGATGTTGGATTTGGCAATGATTTCTTTTTTTTTTTTTTTTTTTTTTTTTAAAGAAGATGTTGGGGGTAGGAGTTTTTATTAATTAATTAATTTATTTTTGCTGTGTTGCGTCTTCATTTCTGTGTGAGGGCTTTCTCTAGTTGTGGCAAGCGGGGGCCACTCTTCATCGCGGTGCGCGGGCCTCTCACTATCGCGGCCTCTTGTTGCGGAGCACAGGCTCCAGACGCGCAGGCTCAGTAGTCGTGGCTCACGGGCCTAGTTGCTCCGCGGCACGTGGGATCCTCCCAGACCAGGGCTCGAACCCGTGTCCCCCGCACTAGCAGGCAGATTCTCAACCACTGCGCCACCAGGGAAGCCCGCAATGATTTATTAGTGTGACACCAGGCAACAAAAGAAAAATTAGACTTCAGGAAAATTAAAAATTTTGTGCATCAAAAGACAATATCAACAGAGTAAAAAGGCAACCCACAGAAAGTGAGAAAATATTTGCAAATTATATATCTTACAAGGGATTAATATCCTGTAACTCAAAACAAAACAACCTGATTTAAAATGTGCCAAGGGGGCTTCCCTGGTGGCGCAGTGGTTGAGAGTCCGCCTGCCGATGCAGGGGACACGGGTTCGTGCCCCGGTCTGGGAAGATCCCACATGCCGCAGAGCGGCTAGGCCCGTGAGCCATGGCTGCTGAGCCTGCGCATCCGGAGCCTGTGCTCTGCAAGGGGAGAGGCCACAACAGTGAGAGGCCCGCCTACCGCAAAAAAAAATAAAAAATAAAAAAATAAAATAAAATAAAATAAAATGTGCCAAGGGATGGACCTGGAGGGCATTATGCTAAGTGAAATGAGTCAGACAAAGAAAGACAAATTCTGTATGATCTCACTTATATGTAGAATCTAAAACAAAACAAAACAAAACAAAAAAACAAGCTCACAGATACAGAGAAAAGCTTGGTGATTGCCAGAGTGGAGGGTGAAATGGGTGAAGGAGGTCAAAAGGTATAAACGTCCGGTTATAAAATAAATAAGTCATGGGGATGTAATGTACAGCATGGTGCCTATAGTTAGTAATATGCATTGCATATTTGAAAGTTGCAAAGAAAGTATATCTTAAAAAGTCCTCATCACAAGAAGAAAATTTTTTGTAACATGTATGGTGACAGATGTTAATTAGATGTTATTATGGTAACAATTTTGCTACTACAAATATCAAATCATGATGTTGTATACCTGAAATTAACATAATGTTATATGTCAATTATACCTCAATGAAAAGTTTTTCCAAAAAGAAAGAAAATGGGCAAAGTACTTGAATAGACATTCCTCCAGAAAAGCTGTACAAATGGCAAATAAGCAACATCACTAATCATGAGGTAAATGCAAATCAAAACCACAATGAGACATCACCTCATACCCATTAGGATGGCTACTATCAAAAAAACAGAAAATAATAAGTGTTGATGAGGATGTGGAGAAATTGGAAACCTGTGCACTGTTGGTGAGAATGTAAGATGGTACAGTCACTGTGGAAAACAGTATGGAGGTTCATCATAATATTGAAAATAGAACTATCATATGATCCAGCAAGTACAGTTCTGGGTATACACACCAAATAATTGAAAGCAGGGTCTTGAAGAGATATTCATACATCCATGTTCATAGCAGCATTATTCACAGTAGCTAAAACATGGAAGCAATTCAAATATCCATTGACAGATGAATAGATAAACAAAATGTGGTATAGACATACAATGGAACATAATTCAGCCTTAAAAGGAAGGAAATTTTAAAATATGCTACAACATGGATGAACCTTGAGGATATTATGCTAAGTGAAATAAGCCAGTCAAAAAAAGATAAATACTGTTTGATTCCACTTTCTTTTTTTTTTTTTTTTGGCCACATTTTGCGGCGGTGAGATCTTAGTTCCCCGACCAGGGATCGAACCCGTGCCCCCTGCAGTGGAAGTGTGGTGTCTTAACCACTGGACTGCCAGGGAAGTCCCTAATTCCACTTTTATGAAATACTTAGAGTAGGCAAAATCTTAGAGCTAGAAAGTAGAAGTGTGTTTGCCAGGAGCTGGTGGGGGGAGGGGGAATAGGGAGCTATTGTTTAGTGGGGATAGAGTTTCAGTTTTATAAGATGAAAGGAGTTATGGAGATAGATGGTGGTGATGGTTGCATAACATTATGAATGTACTTAATATCACTGAACTGTATACTTTAAAATGGTTATGATGGTACATTTTATGTTATATATATTTTACTACAATAAAGAAATTTGAAAAAAAAATGAAAATAGCCAACATACTTATAGACTGCTTACCACAGGGCAGGCACTGGTCTAAACACTCCATGTTTGTTAACTCATGGTAATCTCCAGAACAATCTTATGAGATTTATTAACCTAATTGTAAAGATGAGGAAGTGAGGGTGGCCAACTGTCCCGGTTTGCCTGGGACTAAGCGTTTTTCCTGGGATTCAGGACTTTCAGTGCTACAACCGTGAAAGCTCGAGGCAAACCCTGATGAGTTGGTCACTCTAAAGGAAACTGAGGCACAAAGAGACAGTATCTTCCTAGACTTGTCAACAGGGTCCTTGTGCTAGGCTCTGCACTTTAAAGGGCTTCACTCTGACCCTCCTCCAGCTGTGCCCATTTTCATAGGCGAGGGGTCCCCTGGGGCCAAGGAGCCCTGCCCACCCTGAGCCTGGGCACCCTTCTAGACCATACTCTGGGAACCGGGACTCCAGAATCCCCTGCCCAAATGGCCAGAGCCCACTTTCAGCAACTGCACCAGCCCCTTCCCTGGGTCTATCCTCCCAAAGGCAAACTTCCCTGCCAATGAGTACACCCCTGTAGGCTTGCTGCTCGTAAG
This sequence comes from Mesoplodon bidens, assembly GCF_964165515.1. Classification (NCBI taxonomy): domain Eukaryota; kingdom Metazoa; phylum Chordata; class Mammalia; order Artiodactyla; family Ziphiidae; genus Mesoplodon; species Mesoplodon bidens. Next base: position 166,729,004 of record NC_138177.1, on the reverse strand, counting down.
GGGTGTGGGGGCTGGGGGATAGGGGGTGCACACAGGAGCCAGAAATAGGAAGAGAAGGGATCTAGCTCGGCCACAGTCTGACCTGGAACTCCAAGGAACCCAAGAATTCTCAACTCAAAACCTGGCTTTCTAAGTTACTTTGGAGGTATACTTGTCAAAGTACAAGGGTAAAGCATATATTTTTAGAAAATGGTTTGTTAGCTTGATTTATAACTCTTAAATGCTTAGACGTAAGGTATGTGGGCTTCCCTTTTATACTCCTGACTTGGGTCTGGCAAATGTTAGCAGCAGGCCTGCAAAGAGATTGTCACTTAACCAACTAGTCCACACACAGAGAAGCACAGACGTTTTGCAGTCAGGTTCCAAGTCTGTGCTTTTAGCTGTCACTGTAAACTGTTTTACCAGCCTAACCCTATTATTTTACGAAAGGGGGGAGGAAAGCCCAGAGAACTTTAGACATTTGTCCAAAGTCACACAAGCAGGAATTTGAATCTGTGCTTTAAATGATGTTGTAGGTACTGTTCAGTTACTACTGTGTGAGCTTGGGCACGTGACGTCCTCTTTTGGGGCCTGCATTTCATCATCTGTGAAATGGGGAGGATTCCCCTACTTCATAGGGTTGTTGTCAGGACTAAATGAAATAATATGTGTAAAGTACCTAGCATTATGTCTGATACCTAATAAACCTTCAATAAGTGACAGCTATCATCAAGCAAAGCTCTGACCACACGAATTTTCTGCTTGAAAACATTTGATGAATTAAACTTTGGGGCACATTATATGAGAAAAATTAAAATTCCTGAAACCTAAAAAAAAAATTGATGACACCCTTAGATTATAGTCCAAGGGTCCTTGGCATGGCATTTGAGGTAACTGCAATCTACCTCAAGATCAGTTAAACCCTGAAATTCTTTGATTCTTTGATTCTTGATCTGTCATCTCAAAAAGGGTTAGTTGTAGGGAAGCACAATTAAGATGCATGGAAGAACTCTGTGGTCACTGGACTTAGCTAACAATAGAATGGATGTCTTAAAGAATGAATGAGATTCTGGCTAGGAGAGGTGTCCAGACAAAGATTTGTCAGCCAGCCACCAAGATGGTGAAGAAGGATTCTTGCATTAAGAGGAAAGTGACCTCCCTTCGTGCTTTAAGATTCTTTTTAAATGAGATGGGGAAAGGCTCGTGATATTAAGCTAAATGAAACAAATGAACAAAGGCTACCCAACTGTATGTACAATATGAGCTCAACTACAAGGAGCAAAATATAATGAAGGAAATGCACCAAAATATTTGTTCTGGGAGGGCAAAACAACAGTTGAGTTTAGTTTTCTTCTTTGTACTAGTCTGGATTTTCCAACATTCTTGAAGTGAACATATATTCCTTTTATTAATGATAAAACAATTATATATTAAAAATAGAAAGGAGTTTTGTCCTCCTCACTGAGCTTAGGTCCTTCTACGTCTCTAAGACCTCTGTCCCCACTTCCCCCCATGCCTCCGAGTTTCAGCTTTATTGGACTCTTCCCATCTCCCTGGAAAGTCACACAACTATACGTTTTGCTGACACCAACCCCCAGCCTTGAGTCCTTGGCTTTTGTCTTTATTGAAATTCTCTCCACCTTCAGGGTCTTGATCAATCTCTCCGATCCCCACACACTCTCCTGGTATTGTAGCCATTTATACATATGTTTGTCACCCTCACTAGAGAGTAAACTCCTTCAGAGCAGGGTTCTATATGGTTTTGTCTTGGTATCCTTACAGTGCCATGAATAGACAGTCGGCAAATGTCAAATCATCTGGCTGATGTCTTTTTGGCCATTAAACAACACTTAGGGCTGAGGGTCAGACAGCATAACTAAGGGTATATTCTGGACCAGTATTATCGCAGAGACATTTAAATATATATATATTTAACTTGTTTTTAAACTTTTAATTTTGAAATCATTTTAGATTTCCAGAGAGTTGCAAAGGTAGTAAACAAAGTTCCCATAGACCCTTCAGCCAGCTCCCTGCTATGTTAACATCTTACATAATCATGGTCCATTTATCCAAACTAAAACATTAACACTGGTACAGCACTATTAACCAAATGGCCAGCTTTAACTGGATTCCCCATTTTTCCATTGGGGTCCTTTCTGTGTTTCAGGATCCTATTCAGGATACCGCCTCGCAGGTAGCATCCTGTTTCCTTAGCCAGTGACATTTCTTTTAGTGGGGAGGCTTGGCGGGGGCTGGGGGGTGGAGGGGTAGGCAGGTCGCTTTCTATTGTTCCTTCTAATCAACCTTTTCCAAATAATCAAAATATGACACGAAAGATGGCGATGGCATGGGGATGGTGACGTAGAAGCACTCACCCTCTGCTGGGCTGTTGGGACTTTGAACAGGGAAATGAACCGTTCTTCCCACATGGGGCTGGGAGGATGATTTTCATCTTAGATCTAGTCTTTTTCTTGAATGGACACATATGGGCCTAAAAACAGCAGGGAGTTACTTTTTTTTTTTTTTTTTTTTGGCCGCTCTGCGCAGCCTGCGGGATCTTAGTTCTCTGACCAGGGTTGGAATCCGGGCCTCCCACAGTGGAAGCCCTGAGTCCTAACCACTGGACTGTCAAGGAATTCCTGACTCGTTACTTTTAATTCATTAAATTTCTGGGCCATTCCATAGCCCATTTTCCCATGGCCTGGCACAAAACATGTTCCTAGTTACTTATAAAAACTTCCAAGCAGTTGGCATTTATCAGCAGTCTTAGTAATTCAGTGAGAACTGAGGTTACAGCTGTCACAGGAAGTTGAAACCAAGGCTGCTGAAATCACACCCATTCCGAGGCAGGGTGAAAGTTATACACTGAGTAGAATTCAAGCCCGGAAGGTGGAGCTGGCTGAGGCGTCAGGTGGAGAAGGGTGGGATACTGTGGAAGAGAAAATACACGAGGGAAAGAAAAGCAGATGATGCGGCTCTGGAACTCAGAGCTGGTTTACAGACCTTCTGGGCTTATTGCTAAGCCCTACATCCATCAGTAAGCACTAGCACTGTGGAGCTCTGACAGACTGCTCCTCCTTCCCCACCACTTTACTGGATCACCACAGACCGCCTACTAAATGGTCTCCAGTCCGTCCCCTTCCGCGAATCCATTCCCAGCATAGGCATTTACCAACTCAAATCACTGGAGAGTGCGGGCCCCATCTAAGCGAGAGCATTACTTTCCTGGGGCTGCCTTAACAAAGTGCCACAAACTGGGTGGCTTAAACAACAGAAATTTATCATCTCACGGTTCTGGGAGCCAGAGGTCCAAAATCAAGATGACAGCAGGTTCCTCCTGAGGGCTGGGAGGGAGAATGTGCTGTGCTCTCCTCTAGCTTCTAGTAGTCCCAGCTGTTCCTTGACTTATAGATGGCATTCTCCCCACGTCCTCACATTGTCTCCCTCTACGTGCATCTGTCTGTGTCCAAATTTCCCCTTTATATAAGGACACCAGTTATACTGGATTAAGGTCTATCCTGGTGACCTCATCTTCACTTGATCATCTATCTGCACAGACCCAATTTACAAACAAGGTCACTTTCAAGGTTACAGGTAGGACTTCAACATCTTCGGGGGGACACAGTTCAATCCATAACAGAAGGCTCCCACCTAGCTTTGGCTGATGGCTATCGTTGAACAATGTGTGGCTAGAGAAGCTGGAATTTAGGATTTCTTGTGAAACCGCCTGATTTTTAAATATCGGCATCTAATTAGATAATAAGTAAACTGTTTCTAATACCATGACTGCCAAAAGCAAGTCAACCTCTACTCCACGGTCACCACGGGGTTCTCTCTAAAAGTCTGATCCCATCCTTCCCTTTTATGGGATGAAGGCCAAGTTCCTTAGCCTGGCACACACAGCCCTCCACAATCCAATTCTTTTCTGTCTCTCCAGGATCCTTTCCCACCACTCTTCCTGCAGTGCCCCTCCCCACCGTACCATCATATCAAAAGACCTGTCCTTTTCCAAACATGCCGTGCTGTTCTACACCTCTGTGACTTTGCACTCTCCCTCTGCCTGATGCCCTCTCTCCTCCAGTCGATCAGGAAACTCCTGGCCATCTTTCAAGTGCTTTCTCATTGCCACCCCCAGGGAAGACGCCCTGAAGTCTTCCCTGTCCATCCCCCATGTAGTTAACCTCTTCCTTCTCTAAGCCTCCACTGCACCCTACATTTCCCTAGTACAGCACACAACATTTTATTTGCTATTATTTGATTACACGTCTGCCTCCTGTCTGGACCACAAGCTCTCTGAGGATAGGGACTGTTGATCTGGATCACCTAGCACAGATCCCAGCACACGGCAGGTACTCAATAAATGTTGAGTAAATGAATACTCTGCACAACACCCAATTAGGTATCATGAGGGACCCAAAGAAGCATCATGTGGAGTCCCTGTCCTTAAGGTCCTTACAGTTCAGCTGGGTTCACAAGATACACACCAAAGAAAAAGCAAACCATACTGGTGGTATATGACAACAGGCAGAAGGAGAGGCTCCAGGGGCCTCTGGTGGTCATCCTCATGTGGGACAGAAAAGATCCTGTTTTAGTGGTCTCATGGAGCACTGTTTTTTAGGAAGAAAGGTCAAGATAAAACCTGGCTAACTTTCCAGAAAGAGCAAATTGCTGCACTGCATGCTCGCAGAGATAAAGTTGACTATGGTGGCTCATGACAAGAAGAGAGAGTGGGGCAAGGAGAAGAAAGCAGGAGAAAACCCAGGGAAACAAAGCTGGAGAAAGAGGAGGGGTAGAAGTATGAAAAGGAGGACCTAGGACCCATACTTGTCTCACATCCCTCTCCTGCATCAGTCTTCCCTGCATCAGCATGTTTCCAGGCTGCTATTCATTCCGCCTTAAACCTAACAATTCCTTCCTGAGTCCCCCATTTCCCTGCTCAGCCTTTATAACGACATTCTCCAAAAGGGCCGTCTTTTTCGTTGTCTCCGACTCCTCTCTGCCTTTTCTCTTTAAACCCTCCTCATACAGATGTGTGCTGCACCTCTGTCTACAGACACTGCTTGTCAAGATCACCAATGACATCTACGTTACCACACCCAATGGCCGACTCCATGTTCACCTCATCCTTGCCGCTGTTGACCTTGAGTCACTTTATTCCCTGGCTTACAGGGTACTACACTCTTCTGGTTTTCCTCTTACCTCCCTGGCTGTTCCCTGTTAGTCTCCTTTGCTAATTCTCTTCATTTCTTTCACCTCTAAGTATGGCAGGACTGAGTACTTGGACCTCTTCTCTACACACAATCACATCCCTAGCAATCTCAGCCAGTCCTATGGTTTTATTTTCATTTATTTATTTTTTTAATTATTTATTTATTTACTTATTTGGCTGTGGCGGGTCTTAGTTGCAGCACATGGGATAATAAGTTGCAGCATGTGGGATCTAGTTCCCCGTCCAGGGATTGAACCTGAGCCCCCTGCATTGGCAGTGCAGAGTCTTAGCCACTGGACCACGAGGGAAGTCCCAGTCCTATGGTTTTAAATACCATCTATGCTGCTGATTTCCAAATTTGTATTATCTAGCCTAGGCTTACACCCTGGGCTCTAGACACTTATCCAACTCCTACTCTGTATCTTCACTTGGTTGTCTCTTAGGTATTTCAAACTAAGTGTGTCCAGAACTGAACTCCTCATCTTCCCCCACCCTCCAACCTGTTCCTCCCATTGTCCTGTATATTCCCTCCCTCTTATCACAAATAGGCAAATTATATACTTATTTATTTCTATCTCTCCCCCACCACCAACTTGAATGTAAGATCCGTGAGAATCGGGGCTGTGTTTTACATTATTACGTTTTCATTATTACTATAGAACAGTGCCTGACACATAGTAGGCTCTCAGTACGTATTTGGTTCATGAACAAATTGAGGCATCAGGGGCTGAAAGCATAGTGGTTAAGAGTGTGGGCTCTGGGGCCATAGTCTGGGTTCAAATACTGGTTCTGCCCTTTTTTTTTTTTTTTTTGCAGTACGCGGGCCTCTCACTGTTGTGGCCTCTCCCATTGCGGAGCACAGGCTCCGGACACACAGGCTCAGCGGCCATGGCCATGGGCCCAGCCGCTCCGCAGCATGTGGGATCTTCCCAGACCAGGGCACGAATCCGTGTCCCCTGTATCGGCAGGCGGACTCTCAACCACTGTGCCACCAGGGAAGCCCATTCTGCCCTTTACCTTATGCAAGTGGAACCCCCAGAGTTTCAGAGTCTCTAGAATGAATACCAGGAAACAGCCCGAGAAGAGTTTGCTGCTTTTGATCCTAATTGGACATTCATTTACCAGGGGGCAGCCCTGCGCTAGGCCCTGGGAGTACAGTAATGAGGAAGGCAAGTCCCTGGTCCCAAGAGCTCACAGTAAATGGCAATCAGCTCAGAGTACTGAGAGGGTACAGGGAGCAGCGGCAGGCAGGGGAGGGACAGCAGGGAAGGCCTGCTAGGGAAAGGGGCAGCTCAGCTAGGGAGACCTGAAGGAAGTCTGCAGGCTGACAGGAAGGGAACAGGGTGCCAGGAAGAGGAAAGAGCACAAATAAGTGCCCAGAAGAGAGAGTGAGCCTAGCACAGTTGTGAACTGCTAGAGGCCTGCCCTGGCTGGAGCCCTCCAGCTTCAACTGGTGAGACTGCACCCAAGACTTCGGAGTGGGTGGAGGCTGGAGCACCAGGGCCCTTGAAAGCCCTTTAGGGTAGGGCGAGGACTTTAAGGATGATGACTAGAATCACAGGATCGCAGGCTCTTGAGCTGAGGGATTTGATGGGTCACACAGTCACTCCTGAACCCCTTCCCTGCCTTTTATTTTTTTTAGGTAGACAAGTCACCATTTATTTTTCAGAGATGGTTTGCAAACACAATCTGTTCAAAAAACAAAGGACAGTTAAAAACCAGTCTGAACTTTGCAGGTGGATTTTAAAAGGTGATCATTTATTGTATAAACTGCTTACCATATTCCACTGAATCTAAGATGCACTTAAAAAATTACCATCTTTGGGCTTCCCTGGTGGCGCAGTGGTTGAGAGTCCGCCTGCCGATGCAGGGGACACGGGCTCGTGCCCTGGTCCGGGAGGATCCCACATGCTGCGGAGTGGCTAGGCCCGTGAGCCATGGCCACTGAGCCTGAGCGTCCGGAGCCTGTGCTCCGCAACGGGAGAGGCCACAACAGTGAGAGGCCCGTGTACGCAAAAAATAAAAAAATTGCCATCTTTGGAATAGAATGTCTTTTAATTGGTTGATATCAGAGTTTAACTGGTACCAGTTTTTCTTTCTTGGTATTACATAAAATAATGGTGCATTCTACAGTTGACAACATCTTAGATTTGATGATGTATTCTACTAGATTGATGGAATGGCTGATAGCAGGATTTTGTTAAATAGCTATGTCTTCTACTGAATTTTTTTTTTTTTTTTTTTTTTTTTTTTTTGCGGTATGCGGGCCTCTCACCGCTGCGGCCTCTCCCGCTGCGGAGCACAGGCTCCGGACGCGCAGGCTCAGCGGCCATGGCCCACGGGCCCAGCCGCTCCGCGGCATATGGGATCCTCCCGGACCGGGGCACGAACCCGTATCCCCTGCATCGGCAGGCGGACTCCCAACCACTGCGCCACCAGGGAGGCCCTGAATTTTTTTTACAAATTTTTTTTTATTCTGTTAAAGTACACATAGGGATTTCCCTGGTGGTCCAGTGGTTAAGACTCCACGCTCCCAATGCAGGGAGCATGGGTTCGATACCTAGCCTAGGAACTAAGATCCCTCAAGCCACGCGGCACAGCCATAAATAAATAAATAAATAAATAAATAAATAAATACACGTACATTCTTGTGCAGCCATCACCACCATCCATTCCCATAACTCTTGTAGATCTGGAACTCTATCCCTATTAAACAATAACTCCCCCTCTCCTCTCTCCCCAATCCCTGGCAACCATTCTACTTTCTGTCTCTATGATTTTGACTACTCAGTACCTCATATAAGCAAAATCATACAGTATTTGTTTTTTTGTGGCTGGATGATTTCACTTAGCATAATGCCCTCAAAGTTCATCC